>NC_140526.1:40605761-41241178 GCF_057382185.1 Mchenga conophoros
GGTTTAGCGTTTAAAGGTTTATCCTGTTGAGAAAAGCTAACCTTTGTCTTCTTGTGTGCACATTCCTGTGGCAAGATTCCTCCGTGGTTAGCGGTGAGTTAATCAGTGTTTCTGGATCTGAATTGTTGTTTTAGTCCAAGTTGAAAATAAATTCATGTAATTTTATAGACGAGTCCTGCGACTGACTCCTGTTTGCTGAGCGGACTAAGGGCCTAGAAGCCAGTACATGGCAGTGGACCCAAGCGCAAATACCAAACAGAAGACATCAATGGAATATATGAGTTTTATTGCAAACACAAGAATAACAATGACGAGGGGGCGAAGGATGGGACGTGAGCACGAGGCAGAGAATCACTGACATGAGGCTCTGCAACAGAGGGATAGTGTAGTTAGATATGGGGATGATGAGCGAGAACCAGAAAGAGAGACTTGATGGCTTACTAGCAGGTGGAGGTTGTTAAGCATAGAGGGGAGGCAGCTGAGGGAGCGTCCGACAGGTGAGTGACAAAATGCGATTCCAACTTTAAGTTCCAGACGATCCAGAGAAGACAGCAGACAGGAGGAGCAGGTGAAGGAGGTAATTAATTGCGTGCCAAGGGTGAGTCTGTGGAGAAGTTTGGAAAATCTTGCCAAGAAAACCAGTGTTCAGGTAATTGACTGCAGGTAAGCAAAGTGAAGACTGGACGAGGAGAACAGGAGGTAGCTGACAGACTAGCAAAGAACTGATGGCAGCTCTGGTCTTTAAGTACAGGCTCACTGGAGCCATCGATGGAGGGCAGACCCAGGCAAGCACCAGCAAACAGGAAAAACCTGAGCCTGTATGACGCACACTCTAGATGCAAGAAGCCCAGCTAAACGGACATAAGATAAGATAAGTCTTTATTGATCCCACAACGGGGAAATCTTTGCGTCACCTCAGCTCAGGTACAGATATATGAAGGAAATACAAAAATACAAATAAGTACAATCAATGAAAAAAAGTAAGATAATACACTATATACAATGGTAGCATACACAGTATGTGATTATGGATATAGTTGGAAATATGGAAGACAAACTATATAGCTTGGAAGGTCCATTATGCATGAAGTGGTGACCGTGGATGTTCACAGTGTCCAGTGACTCATGACATCATGATTGAGGAGTTATAAAGTCTAACTGCTGTTGGGATGAATGATCTGCGAAAGCGCTCCTTCCTGCAGCGAGGGTGTTTCAGTCTCTGACTAAAGGAGCTGCTCAGCCCACTCACATACTCATGCAGTGGGTGATGTGGGTTGTTCATGATGGATGTCAGCTTTACTAACATCCTCCCCTCACCAACCACCTCCACAGACTCCAGGGGACATCCCAGCACGGAGCCAGACCTCCGCACCAGTTTGTCAATCCTGCTCCTGTCCCTGTCCGTGCAGCCACTCCCCGAGCAGGCCACTGCATAGAAAAGGGCAGATGCTACCACAGTGTCATAGAATAACAGAGTCCTGCAGACTCCGAAGGACCTCAGTCTCCTCAGCAGGTGGAGTCGACTCTGGCCCTTCTTATACAGGACGTCTGTATTTGTAGTCCAGTCCAGTTTATTGTTGAGGTGAACACCCAGGTACTTATAAGAGTCCACTATCTCAATGTCTTTCCCTTGGATGTTCACTGGTGTTGTAGGGGGTGACTTCCTCCTGAGGTCTATGATCATCTCCTTTGTCTTGCCGGCGTTGATTTGGAGTACGTTGGTCTCACACCAGCCAACAAAGTCACTGATGACCCCCCTGTATTCCTGATCATTCCCGTCTGATACGCATCCAATGATGGCTGTATCATCTGAGAACTTCTGTAGATGGCAATCGTCCGAATTATAACAGAAGTCTGAAGTGTAAAGGCTGAACAGGAAAGGTGAGAGAACCGTGCCCTGTGGTGCCCCTGTGCTGCAGATTACCACCTCAGACACACAGTCATGGAGCCTCACATACTGTGGTCTGTTGGTAAGGTAGTCGATGGTCCATGCAGGCAGCTGTTTGCCTTCTCCGGCTCCCTCCAGCTTCCCTCTCAGTAGTGTGGGTTGGATGGTGTTGAAAGCACTGGAGAAGTCAAAAAACATGATCCTCACAGTGCTCCCCGCCTGCTCTAAGTGAGAGAGGGATCGGTGTACCAGGTAGATGACAGCGTCATCCACCCCAATTCCAGAACGGTAGGCGAACTGCAGGGGGTCCAACACTGAGCCCACCAGTGGCCGAAGGTGGTGCAGGATGAGCCTTTCCATGGTCTTCATCAGATGAGAAGTCAAGGCAACAGGCCTGAAGGCCTGAATAAAGTTTCTCTCTCTCCCCCTGTCCCCCATATCCAGCATGTAAACAAAAAATAGAGCAAAAACACCTTTAAGCCATTTATTGTAGACATGCTCTGGATGGGAGCAGTGTTTTTGAGGTAGATTATCTGAGTTTGTGTTGAAGCTTAGTTCTATTTTGTGTGCCATTTTGGCCTCGGCACAGCATGACAATTTAACAATTTGCTGAATAATATATACAACAGTGGTTTTTAAAGAAACGTTGTTTCTGTGGCTGCTTGGGGAAGTAAATGCCTGCCCCGAGTTTTATACCAGCCCCTGGATGGAAAACAGCCTCCTGCTAATGTAAGAAAGGCTTCCGAAAAGGGAGAAACAGCTCTTAATTTATGCCCTAGTTTAGGTTGTATGTATACCTTTTCTTGTCAATACTGTACTTGTGATTTATTTATTTATTTTGCATTTACGAAAAATAATTTGTTTAAAAATATTATTTTAATATGGCAACAAAATGGTTGGTTTTGTTTTTAAACAGATTTTTAAATGAGCAGTTCATTTTCAAAGACGATTTTCTTTTTTGAACATGAATCATTGTAATCCTACGGAGCCCCGCAGGGGACATGGGAGAAAAAAAAAAAAAATTAAGACGGACTTTTGCGAGATCTCGCAAAACAAACTCGAGATCTCGCAAAAGTTTTAGGCGCATTCTTCGGAGGCCGCCAGCTCGAAGCCGACCGGGAGGTCGAGGCACGATGTGCCGGGAAAGCGGTGTTCCTCCCGGCTGTAGTAGGTCTCGACCTCCCGTTAGCTTCGAGCTAGTGGGTGTCAGATCTCCAAAAACGTCGGAGCACTTTTGCAAATATGTGATGTCTTGTAAACAGAGCAGGTATCTGACGTTTACACAACTACATTCACGCCTCAAAATATCTCAAAAGTGTATTTTGTGACCCAGAAAGAGTAATATTACAACTAAGTAGCTGCCGCCATTGTTGGAATTCAACTTTTGCGAGATCTCGCAAAAGTCCGTCTTAATTTTTTTTTCTCCCATGTCCCTTGCGGGGCTCCGTATAATTCATAAGACCAAAGTGTCCTAGCAAATTAATCGATGGAATCATTGACAGAATACAGAAAAAATTGAATACAGCTCTAATTTTATGGTAATTGTTTAACTGCAGTACATAGTTATTCTAAAAGCAGAGTCTAAATTTTGTTTCAATTTAAAGTCCATTGCAAATATGTGGTCTGGTTTCCTGTGTTCGCTGACGTCTTCCTTCTTCGTCAGGATTAAGTGTCATGATTCAGTCGCTCCCAGTGGATTCCTAGAAATTAAACTGTGCAACCCAGCTCACACAGACCAATATTATCACAAATTATACCTTGACTGTGATATTTAGAGTGCTGTTTATGATCACCTGGTGAATAATTTGAAATGTAATTTCAGAGCTGGGTTGTCATTCACTGTGCTTTCATTACCTTGAGCATCACTTTTCACGGTATATAAAGTCTTTGTCATTTCATCCAAATGATTATATAATGATATGATAAGCATATGACAGAGGTCGTGTAGAAGTGGCAAAATCATTGAAACTGGAAAAGAGTAAACCTCTTTTATTCTTAAATCCCTCACAAGTGAGTCTCCAATTATGAGGTTTTTCAGAGATGCTCGATGATGAAGGATGTGTTGAGTTACCTGAAGAAGGTCCCATTCCCTGAGATGAATGTGATGGACCTACTCACCTTCGGATGATTCGTAGAGCAGGTGGAAGAAGCCAGGAACCCGAGTTCACAGCTGAGTAATGGTGAGGAAGAGCATAGACGGTCTGTCGCAAGTGGAGGGAATGCCTGCTCATCCAAGATGTTGAAAACAAGCTTTGTGGCAAAGCTCCAAGTGAACACAGAGCATTTATGTACAGTGAAAAAGTGAAACGGGGTTAAATTAGGTTGGAACAGATGGAAGGTCCAGTAAATTTGATAAAAGTACTGTAACACAGAGCAAACAGCAGGCAGGCAAAGTAAAAAATTAACTGCTGGAAAGATGAACATTATCAGGTAAAGAGCCTGATGTTTTTCTCAGCAGCTGACAGGAAGCAAATCAGAGCTAAACTTAGAGAGAATGTTGGACTTTCAAAGGGCAAAGACCACTTCAAGTAAATGCCCAGTTTTCTCTGCAAATATTTGATGTGGAAGTGGGTAACACCAAACTGTTAGGGTCTAGTCAGAGCCATTTCAAGGAAGCAACACTGCATGAAAAAAATGTACATTTTCCATTATTTTCATCTGAAAAAGGGCTTGTTAAACTACTAGAAAAACAAATTGTTCAAGCCGAGGATCTAATGACATAACATTGTTGTCCAAATGTATTACATGTAACTGTCAAGGCGGACGGAACGGACTCAGGCACAAACAGGCTTTTCTGGGTCAAAGGTTTATTTACAGTCACCAATGTGCACGATATATATGAAGTGCAGGCAGGGGAATCCACATACGCCATGTTCCTCAAACTCCACAATCATCTGCCGTTCGCTCACTCTCTTCTTCTCCAAAACCAAACAAAAAACAAGCTCCAGTGATCCAAATGAATTGCCCAACACACACACACACACACACACACACACACACACACACACACACGAGTCCCTGAACAGGGTCCCAAAACATAGTTCAGGAGGCCGGCCCGGAGGCTGACAATTCAGGAGTCTAGAACAGTTCATCTTCAGGGGCCACCCGTGCGGACGGCAACGGCGGTGACAAGTCCGGAGGCCGGCCGCGCGGAAGATAGCAGCGGCGTTCGGGAGGTCGCCCATAGTGGCGATGACGCCCAACAAGCAGCCTGGCAGATGACTGCCGATGTCGAGGCGGCAGTTTGGGACACAAAGGCTGCGTGGCCCCCGCAGCACCAGGCAAGGCAGAGGCTGGACCAGGCGAGGACGAGGCCGGAGCTGCAGCTGCTGCTGCTGCAGGCGATGTGGATGCAGCTGCTGCTGCAGGCGATGTGGGTGAAGCAGGTGAAGAAGCAGGTTGCTGGACGGGCTCCTCAGGCCCTCCAGCTGACGAGGTAGGTTGCTGGACGGGCTCCTCGGGCCCTCCAGCGGAGACGGAGACGAGGACGGGCTGGCCGGGCTCTCCAGAACCCCCAGTGGAAACAGTCACTGAACCAGCGGGCACAGGGCCCCCTGGCACACACATGGCTGACTGCAGCTGCACGGAGCACTGACCCTGCTCAGGCAGCGACAGCCGGGTGCAGTCCTCAGCTCGGTTCTTAGCCTCCAGGGGTCCAGAGTGGGCTGAGGGCTGAAACTCAGCCTCTGGGGGGGCCCTGGAGTGCGTCACAGTCTCTGAACTGGCCAGCTTTTGAGGACTGATAACAAAATTGTGTGGTTTGTCTCTCTGCTTAGGATTAGAGGTCGTAGAACAGTTCTTTATGGGTTGAATAGACATAGCTTGCTGTACTGGAGGAGTAGGTGAAGATGATGGCTGAATAGGTGGCTGAGCTGAGGGCGACTGAGGAAAAGGTTGGAAAAATAATGGTGGTGAAGTTGGAGACTGAGCTGACGATAAGGCTGATGATTCCTCTACCAACTGAGCTATTGACTGGGCAATGGACTGTAACATAGTTTGTAATAAGTCTGGCTGTGACTGTAACTGGGCTATGGGTAGTGAGGCTGAATGTGACGGAGCTTCCGGCTGGGCAGCTGACGGAGCTTCCGGCTGGGCAGCTAACTCAAAAAAAAAACCAAAAAAAAAACCACACAGCCCCGGTATAAACAGTCACAAGGTCTGGCGAAACAAAGAGTGCCTTTTCCACTCACCACAGCCGGCAACTCAGAAGTCTCGGGACCCGGCTGTGGCAATGGGCGTCAGCGGCGTGAACGTCGCTTCCTTCTCAGGGATAGCACCGACCGGCCGGGTAATTCCACATCCGGCGGGCCGGGCCACAGATTCCCCGGTCGGCAGTGCAAAACATTCACCACCGGGCTGGGTCGGGAAGCGGTAGCAGCTGGAGGGTGAAGATGGAGTTTGTTCAGAATGAAGTCCTGTGCGAGCGGGTGAAGAGAGTCCAGTAGCCAGGGGTGAGGAGAGAGTAATTGCTGTAGCCTGGCTTCTATAACGCGGTGAAATTCCTCTCCCTCACGTTCGAGCCACAGGTTAACCAACCTTGAAACAGAGTCAATTAATTCCTCCCAAAACTCCTGGGAAGGTGCGGATGCTGCTGGGTCCATGTTTGGTCGGCTCGTACTGTCGCGGCTGGGGCAGCAGTCGTGTAGTGAAATGAAAAGGACCCAAAATGCAGGCAGCTGACTGATGAAGAGTGTGACGTTTATTTACAAGGTGGGATAGTGGCAAGCAAGCAGTGAGGCATGACAAATAACTGAAGAAACCTAAACTGGGAGAACTACATAACAAACCTAAGCGCATACAAAAGGGGTGCGGGGCAGAGAGCCACAGGAACGAAACACCATGGAACACAGAGAAATGCAGACGAGCCAACAACAAACACAGACCGACACCCACTAAATATACACACACAAGGTAATTGGGTAATCACACACAGGAGGGAAGAACAGCTGATCCTAATACACATGATGACTGGAGGACACAAGCTGAACACAATGACAACAGACAGAGACCTTCAGAATAAAACAGGAAATCTAGAACACGAACCGGACACAAGGGGGGAGGACACAGAATACCAAAATCAGAATAACTAGAACAGAGGAAAATAATCATAAAACACAAAACGCTGGGTCAACGACCCAGCACCATGACACAAACTTATACACAGTACATTAGCACAATAACTGAAACCAGCCCACTGAATGAACAGTGGGCTGTGAGGTCAGTTCCTTGATCATTCATATGCAAATTGTCATGACCATTGATCAATGTCCATGAGTACCATTCACAGAGAGTTGGGGAATTCAAATTCAAATTCAAATTCAAATTTTATTTGTCACGTACACAGTCATACACAGTACGATATGTAGTGAAATGCTTGGACAACTGCTCGTGACCTAAAGAAAACAAAAAAGGAAAAGGCTATGAATAAGATAGGAAATAAATATGAAAAATTAAAAAGGGTAAATTTAACTATGAAGGAATAAAATATAAATTAAGGTTAAAAATGAAATAACTGTACAACACAAATTAGAATGAAGGGTAAATTTAACTGGGAAAGAATAAGATAAAATATATAAATTAAAGTTGAAAATAAAATAACTGTACAACAAAATACACAATATAGAACTATATAAGAATGTATGAAGAAATATAAATAAATATATACACAATAACAGCAGCTGTACAAGTATTAACCGGAAATGAAGAATATAGTGACCAGTGTTGTGCAAAACCAAAGTCCAGAAAGTCCAGTGTGTGTGTAAGAACCATATGTGTGGGTCAGTACTGTGTGGTGGTGTGATTGAGAGACCGTATCGCCTGCGGGAAGAAGCTCCTCCTCAGTCTCTCTGTGTTGGTCTTCAGGGAGCGGAATCGCTTTCCTGACCTCAGCAGAGAGAACAGTCTGTTGTTGGGATGGCTGAGGTCCTTCACCATCTTCCTGGCCTTGGTCCAGCACCGCCTGCTGTAGATTGAGTGCAGGTCAGGGAGCTCGGAGCGGATGGTGCGCTCAGCTGACCGCACAACCCTCTGTAGAGCTCGTCTGTCCTGCATGGTGCTGTTCCCGAACCAGGTTAAGATGTTTCCCGCCAGGATGCTCTCTATGGTGCACGAGTAAAAGTTCCTGAGCACCTTGGAGGGCAGTTGGAAGTCTCTCAAGCGTCTGAGGTGGTAGAGACGCTGCAATGGCTGCAATCACAGCATTGTAAGATGCTGAAAGACGTACCCTTAGCTCCACTCCTTGATTCAGAGATTTCCCTTTTCATGTAAATGGCCTCCTTTACTCCGCGCTCAAACCAACATTCGTCCCTGTCCAGGATGTGTACATCCTCATCACTGAAAGAGTGTCCACTGGCCTGTAGGTGTAAACAGATTGCAGAGTCCTGGCTAGAGTTAGCTTTTCTGTGTTGTGCCATTCGCTTCCCCAGAGGTTTTTTGGTTTCCCCGATGTATAAATATCTGGGAAGGAACCTAAAGAAAGCTCCAGCTGATCCAGGAGAGAAGGACAACTACTAATTGAAAACCCTTAGTGATCCCATAGTGTCTGGAGTATCGGCACAGTTGAGGTGCATTTTTTCTAAACACAGCACATCTGTGGCTTTTAAACCCCAAAACACGCTGCACCAAAAATTGATCCACCCCAAGGATCGGGTCCCCCGACACAAACAGAGTAATATAGTGTATGAAGTGCCAGAAGGATTGCCAGGATTTATACATTGGGGAAACCAAACCAAACCAAACAACCTCTGGCTAAGCAGATTTAATGTTCCTATATTGCCACAGTGGGTCCTCCTGCTGCATGACAATTTCCAGCCTCATGTGGCAAGACTATGCAGATATTTCCTGGAGAATGAAGGAATCGATACCATTGACTTCCTGCTTCCTCTGGAATATTATGCTTTTGGTCCATCTGATGGCGCCAGATTGCACTTTAGACTATCCAGGAAGTCAGTGATGCCCTGCTCGAAATCTGGGAGGAATCCCTGAGGATATCATCCATTGTCTCATTAAGAGCATGACCAGACATTGGAAGGCACGAATACAAGTGTGTGGAAGCCATAGAGTTGTACTGAAATTTCTGCAGAATGATTTAGCCTGGAACATATTTTTTTTGTTTCACTTTCATTTTTGGCATGTCTTTGAATGCAGCCCTTTGTAGGTTGAACATTTTCATCAAATGATACGACATCCTTTTATTCTCAACACATCACCCAATATCTACATAGGAATGATTTTTTTCCCTCACTTAAAGTATTCCTTTAATTTGCTTGACCAGTTTACAATATACAGTATATAGGTAATCCGATCAGAAACAACAACAATAAGTAAATAAATAAATAAATAAATATAGATAACAATTATACTTGAAATGTTGAAAGACAAGAGCTAAACATAATAAAAATGTGCGTCTTCATTTACTTGGGTTTGAGTTTTAAGTTATTCAAACACTCACAGTAAGGTTGAGTTTTAAGAGTATTTTTGTGATAGCAGCTTTGACCTGTAATGGTACAGAACAGAATGACGCTGTCAGGGTGAGGCCTGTACCATAAATGATAATTAAAAGTGACATGGCATCGAAATCAGCTGACCACGAAGACTGTCATGAAGCCCTTTGTCTCTGTGGCCGTGAGCTACTGTGCGTTACTGCTGATGGTTTTGAGCACATGGGCACTCGGAGAAAACACACGGAACATACTGACCAGACAAACGAAAATCAGACAACTAGAGAAGCAGACAGGCAGATAGAGAGATAGACAGGTCTCAGCGTCATAGCCCGGGGCTGGGGCACTGTACGGGGTTGACAGTGAACACACTGCCGCTTGCAGGATTCACTCGCTGCAGGACGAGGCGGGCGGAGGCATGGAAATCGTTGCATGCCACTGTCTCTTTTCACGTTAACGTTACCGCCACGGCATTGACCATACTGCTTTTGCTTGAAATGAAGCTCAGTTGGATTGTTGTGTAACCGCACAGAGAAAAGGAGGCCTTTCGCTATACTGGTGAGCGAGCTTTTTTTCCCCTAGCTAGCGTTAGTCAGCTGTAGCTAGCAAGCTAACACACTCGGCGCTGATGATACAGCAGATAAGCCAGGCTGATACTGGCCGAAATAGCTCACCTCTCACAAACCTGTGCTTTATGTACAGCTATGGATGCTCATAACTAGGTTGTTACCCCCCGTTACACCCGCGCATGAAGATGTCACGTTTAGGTATTTTAACCTTTGGCTAACTGAGGGTCGTCAAGAAAGTTAGCTACAATCGCCGACAGTAGCAGCGGTCGATAGTTGTTTCTGTTTTGTTTTGTTTTGCCTCGTCTCAAAACTAACCACTAACATGTAGCTTGTGGTTTGACGCAAGCGCTAGCAGTGCTGCTAAGCTTACTGCCATTTCTGTTACTTTGACAGCCCTCTGCAGTGCTGTCACTTTGTGAAACTATTAGCTGCTGGTGATTATCATTGCAGAAAAACAGCCTTTCCAGTCTGACACAAGAAACAAGTTACTAAACCGCTCGTCATTCAAGCCAGCGGTGTCACACCTAAGTATCATCCGGCGGGTAGCTGTTTGTTAACCTTAGAAGCTACAATAAAGCAGCGTTAACACGGCCGTTGCTCTATGTTAACGGTATCTGAACATCTAAGTGCTGTCTGCATGTTCACCACGATTACATGACCTGACACTGGTTATCTACACTACAGCAGAAAACTTTATAAAATTCACGTAACCCTTCACGTGTGTCTTAGTTAGCATACATTTCGAAGCTTTCTAATCTTAAAAATGTAAAGAAATGACCATGTAAATCAAATATAATGAAAAAATGCCATACTGCAATGAAATATACCGTGACGACATTCCAGAATTGTAGCTTATTTAGTTTCTGATTCATGTTTCAACACAGATCAGCTGCAGCCTTTAAACCACAGAGATCTGAAGCAAATATTGATTATCTTGCCACATTGCTGGGAAACACTGGATCCTAGCCATTGTGGATGTTATGCTGACATGAACCAGGCCACTCCCTGACATCAGTGCCCCCCCCTGCAGACAACACAAAACTGCCCACGATGGGCTTGAGGAACATAATAACCAAAAGCTTTCTTTAAATTCCTCAGATCCCCATCTGTTCTAAAGCAGTATAGGATGCACTAGGCTGCTCAGTCCAAAAGACCAAGCCGCAAAACACGACCCAGCTACAGTAAGATGGAACCATGATGCAGTATAGTAGATGTTTGTATTGCTATTTAATTCTCGATTTCAGAATAATTGCAGCCCTAATTATAACAGAACACCTTTATAGTCTATTTGTCTGACCTTTTGCAGCTTTATACGCCCTCTAGAAGCCTTCGATCAAGTGATCATTTATGCAAGTCTAGAATGGTTCATAGAGGGGATCAGGCGTTTGTGGTTGTGGCGCCGAAAATGTGGAACGATCGACCTCTCCGCATTAGAAAGGCCCCAACTATCACTCTTTATAAATTTCATCTTAAAACATATTTTTTCTCTTTGGCTTTTGATACTGCATGAGAGTTACCAATTCTTTTTATCCTAATTTTCTTTTAATGTTCTTACCCGTTGTTGATGTTAATGTCACTATTTAATTATTACTTTGTACAGCACTTTGGTCAACTCTCTGTTGTTATTAAATGTGCTTTATAAATAAATAAATGGGAGATAGTGTTTCAAACATGTCAGGCTGACTTTATTCTCAAATGTACAACTAAACTTCACAAACAGCAGTAGTGATGAATGCAATCAATGTCCAATTTATTATTTTACAATGGGTCATATCAACACGACTGTTCTCTGATAGCTGTTCTATAAGAGGGTACATATATAAATTTAATCGAAACAGATTTAATGTTAACGTTTTGCCCACTCCGTGTTTTCAGGACTGATGGCTCCAGAGTAACATGCCATGGCTTTAATGATCCCCCCTGTGAAACTGAAATGGCTGGAGCACCTGAACAGCTCATGGATTACCGAGGACAGCGAGTCCATAGCCACACGGGAGGGAGTTTCTGTGCTCTACTCAAAGCTGCTGGCCAACAAAGAGGTTGTACTGCTGCCCCAGCAGGTGCTGTGTCTGAAGGGCCCCCAGCTCCCAGACTTTGAGCGCGAGTCCCTCTCTAGTGATGAGCAGGAGCACTACCTGGATGCTCTGCTCAGCAGCCAATTGGCGTTGGCCAAGATGGTGTGCTCCGATTCCCCGTTTGCTGCCGCTCTGCGGAAACGTGTGCTGGTGCTTCAACGCGTCTTCTACGCGCTTTCCAACAAGTATCATGACAAGGGCAAGGTTAAGCAGCACCAGCACTCACTGGAGAACAACTCGGGTTCAGCAGATCTGCACTCTGTCAGTGAGCGGCCACGGTCCAGCACTGACGCCCTCATTGAGATGGGTGTTCGCACTGGCCTGAGCCTTCTCTTTGCTCTGCTGCGCCAGAGCTGGATGATGCCTACTGCACCGAACCCAGGTGGAAATCCTGGGAGCAACATAAACTTGTGTAATGATGTCATTCACACAGCCATTGATGTTGTTAGCTCCCTGCCAGCACTCTCTCTTGCCAATGAGAGCAAGATCCCACCAATGGGACTGGACTGCCTGTCCCAGGTTACCACCTTTCTGAAGGGAGTGACAATGCCAAATTCTGGGGCAGATATTTTAGGGCGGCGGCTGGCCTCAGAACTACTACTGGGGTTGGCTTCACAGAGGGGTTCTCTGCGCTACTTGCTGGAGTGGATTGAGATGGCTTTGGCTGCGTCAGCTGTGGTCAGTACGATGGAGCAGAATAAGTTGCTACAGAACCAAGAAGGCCTCATTAGCTATGATTGTTTCATGAACATCCTCATGCAGATGAGGCGCTCTTTGGTAAGTAAATGTTAACAATGTACCTATTAATTTTTAGTATTATAAATCCAGTCAGAACTGGTAATATATGCATGTCATTCCTCATCTCTACAAGAAATGGTATTCTGCAACAGTTTGAGTGTTATTAAGTGCAGTGTCCATGCTTTGAAGCTTTGAGTGTTCTCATCATTGAATTGTCTTCTTCCAGGGTTCCTCAGCAGATCGTAGCCAGTGGCGAGAACCCACACGGACCTCTGATGGCTTGTGTTCATTATATGAGGCGGCACTCTGTCTTTTTGAAGAAGTAAGCAAGCACATTTTTTTCTTTTAAGAAATTGTATTATTGCGCCAAAAATAGCACCTTATAATGGCAGTAACTAAATTGTTTACTTTTGGTGTTGAGTTGGGTAGTTCTGTTCCACTCTGGCAAAAATATTCATATTTAATACTGAAATCCTGAGTGAAAAGAAAGCAACTGGACTTCAGGCTCCTCAACCTTCACTCACATCTTGTGTCAGGTGACCTCAAGTAGGCATGGAAATCAAGAACCGCAGCAGTTCAGTTCCTTGGAATTGTTCGTTTTCCCATTGATTGTGCTTTTTGGTCCTACTTGCACTTGTGCTACAATCAACTGATTTCAATTCGTGTGTCAGAGGAAGAAAATAGTGGCGCAGTCTATAGCTGGATATGGACATTACTTTAATTTTAATTGCAAAAAAGGACGAGAGCACGAAAGTATAGTGGATACTGCACCCAGGACAGAGGCGACTGCATAGCACAACTTCGGCTCTTTGCAAGCATCCGCACAGACAGAATGCTAATGCTAATGCTAAGCTCGCCAGGAACCCAGAGTGGTGTTCAAGCTGAGTAAATGTCAACACCCGCCCAGCAGTCAGACCCTGAACTTCAACAGGTAACAAAAGAAGTAATTATCAGCCAGGCTCAGATCCTCAGTTTCTGTCTGCTTATTTTTCTGCAGTAGAATCACTGTGGCAGTCGCTTTGAGCTGTTTTCATCTTTATTTGTGTTCATACCGAGAGAAAGATCACATGTGTGTCTTCATTAGAATGAGGATTTTTGTTGGTGTGTGGAACTGTAGCCTGTAGGTTTATGAATTACTTTCTCTGGTCGGTAATTAAGTAATGTACTGTATTACTTTTGAGAAAAGTAATGAGTAATGTATAATTCATTGTTTTGTTTTTTTGTTTTGTTTTTGAGTAACGACTCGAATGGTGATCACAGCAAAGAGGGGAAATATCTCAAAATATGCACAAACATTTAACCATACAGCACGCATTTACTTTGAACAAATGTAATATCTTTAAAATGTTGCTTAGAGATGTTGGTGACTCTCAGTGGGGCCAATGAGAACCTAATGTGAATCTAATGTGAAGTGATATTAATAATGCAATCAGAATCTATAAATTCAGTTCCCATTCCTACTCAACGGGTCACATGATAGGATGACTTTGAAAGCAGGGCTTCCATAGTGTCGTGTTAACTGCTTCACATGATATGAGAAGTTTCTAGACCGAGAGGAGACACAAACCCAGCCACAGGGTAGTGTCAGCTGGTGCACTCCTGATGCCACTCCCACTCCTGGGTTAGTGGGAGGGTTGTTCCAGGGAGAGCCTAAAATCTGTGCCAGATCTGATGTGGTGCCCCTCAAGCAGCCGAAAGTACTGCTAATGATTTTGTGGATTTATTGTAGTCAATATCATACAGTGAACACAACATGGGAGTCTTTTTATTGTACAGCAGAAATAAACATGTTTATAGCCTGGTGAAATAAAACAGCTTTGGTCTCTGTCACCCTTCTTCATAACAACTACCAACAACATCCTCTGTTTATTAATTCATGAATCTGGATACCGGAGTGCTGCCACAGGAAGCTGTAGTTGTTTTGTAGCGCTGGTGCCTTTTGGAGTATTTTTAATGGAATTAAAATGCTTCTTGCTGACTTAGTTTTGGGGACTGAAATTCATGTACTGTTGATTAAGTGAATTTCTTACAGTTAACTAGCACAGAGCTGTGCCATATTACCAAAATCTTATATCCTGATATAAGTGGTTTCTTGTCCCGATAGCAATATATATATTAAAAAAAAGCCTGTACATCGATTGCAGAGGGTTCAGTCTCTCATGAAGAAATGATCCTTTATTAAATGGCATACCATGGACCAAAACCTCTTCTAACGTTTGACTCTGTGGTTTATTTTGAGAAGCTGACGGCTCTTTTTTGCTGCTTATTCGATATATCATCATCAGATATATTTCGTCTTATCGCACAGCCCTAAACTAGCAGCTGTATGTCTGTGTTTATGGCTGCATCTTCCACTACAGCAGCTAGCACTCCACTTTATCAAAGATGGTAACTTGTAGCTCCAAAGCACTTAACATACCAATTACTGAAGTGCTGATGGTGACGTCACTGTGACTGAAAGCAGGCTGCTGGTGCATTGGATTTGTAACTGAGAGTATTAACTGTAAAACAGAATGCACAACAATATTTTTATCACTGTATTGTTTTGATTTAACCAAATTCTAACACGACTAATTGTGAAAGTTTACTTAGCGAAAGAAATGAGTCATGCTCTTGATAGAAACACAATGCCAAGAGGTCAAGTGACACAGAGCTCTGATGAACTACCAGGAAAACGAAATCTCTGATGGACCCTTATTTAAGGAGAAAAATCTGGTACTTAAAAGCATTGTTGCCATATTTTCTACTATACCATTAAGCAACAAAAGCTGACTATTTAATACAGTTTGGGTATTTTGTAACCGTTCAGCTGGATTACTGTGATTCTCTTTATTTTGGGGTGAGTCGATCTTCTGTTTTTCGACTGCAGTTAGTCCAGAATGCTGCTGCACGCCTTTTAACTGGCACTCCTAGATACGAGCATATCACCCCAGTTTTATATTCACTTCATTGGCTGCCCGTGCATTTTAGGATCCATTTTAAGCTGCTTTTATTTGTTTTTAAATGTTTGTCCAATGCTGCCCCTCTGTACCTCTCTGAGCTTCTTCATCCATACATACCTTCACGGTCCCTCAGGTCGGCAGACCAGCTCCTCCTGAGCGTGCCCAGGACTAATCGTGAGCTCAGAGGGGATCGGGCGTTTGCTGTGGCAGCACCAAAATTGTGGAATGAGTTGCCTTTACATGTTAGACAGGCACCTTCCTTATCTGTTTTTAAATCACGTCTTAAAACATATTTATTTACCTTGGCTTTCAGCACAGCAGGACTTGTTGATGTCTCTTAATATGTTTCTTATTAATTATATTATTTTTAATTTTAAGATATTTTACATGTAATTTAAACTGTTTCCTCTCTGTTTTATATTTGTAGCACTTTGGTCAACATTGTTGGATGTAAAGTGCGTTATAAATAAAGATGCTATGCTATTTTTAAATTAAAAGTGATCTGGCAATACAACTGGAAACGTTAAACTTAAGCTTAACACATTTCTGTGTTTGCAAGTTAGTTCAAAACTGCCTTTCATTTCTTCCTTTTGGTGCTGAGATGTCAACAGCAGACCAGTAACCACCATCACCGGGTTGGTTAGTTGCAGATAATTGACTTGCATTAGTTTATGTTAGCGAATAAGCGAAAGAACAGATAACTCACTGGAAAACAGGGAACAAAACTGTGTGGCTGTAGCTCGAGAGTAGAGCAGATCATCTGTGGTTCAATCCCTAGGTGCTCTGGCCTTCATGGCAAATATCTTTAGGCAACATACTAACATGAGTTGTTTTCCGTTCTTCGTGAAAGTTGGATAGAAAGCACTTGCATAGAAAACAGTGCTTGTGTGAATCGGTGAAGCTCCGTAAAGCGGTTTGAGTGTTCAGATAGAGTAGAAAATTGCTTTATAAGAACTGCTAATGGTGATGTCACTGTGACTGAAAGCCGTGCTGCAGCCAAGCAAAGCATGGGTTACTTGTGGACGTACCTTCAACTGACCAATAGAAGCAAAGCAGGAGGGAACAGGAGAAAAATTCAAAGATCAAAACAAGTATAAAAAGCACAGACAGTGGTTGCAGAGGACAGGGTTTATTGTTTTTAACACTCAGGTCTTTGTATGTTATAACTTCGCTCTTCTCCACGGCTGGCTGATGGACCAGCAAAAGCTGAAGTGGTTCAGAGACCAATTATACCATGTACAACTGGGAGTTACACCCTGAGGCAGCAAAAGTACATTTTTGTGTGTCTGGGCTTTATGCCAGACTGTTAGAAGCAGTTGAGCTAGCTTAAAATCAGTGGACAAAAGCGCTAACTGGTAGTAGCTAGCTCAACTCAGCAGAGGTGTTCTTATTGAAGTGAACAGCATATGAACTTGGGTTGCAAGACGGACCTCAAATATGTCATTACAGATCATCTGCCTTAAAGCCAGGGGGCGTGGGGGGACAGTATCCCGTACTACATATGTTTTACCGACAGAATCAACTGAAAGGGGAAGTGGCACAAGTTATGAAGTTGATGTACGTACGAGGAATTCCTGTGAGCGTAAAGCTCAGGCTTTGCTCTCAACGTTTGAAAGGGAGAGCCCATGAGAAGAAAGGACTATTATTGTTAGCTGTGAATCATCTAAATAACAATAATAATAATAAAAGTAAAGCTTACTCTAGAAGAGTTTCAGCATAAAGCTATGCAGCTGGAAATAAGTATCATGGCTCCTCTTTTTGTTTTCTCCCAGGTATGTCGAATGGCATCGGACTACTCTCGCACTTGTGTTAGCCCGGACAGCATACAGACTGGCGAGACACCTGTGGTGTCGGAAACCTGTGAAGTGTATGTGTGGGGCAGCAACAGCAGCCACCAGCTAGTGGAGGGAACACAAGAGAAGATACTGCAGCCCAAGCTGGCTTCGAGTTTCGCAGATGCACAAACAGTAAGAGCAAACCTTTCTACTGTAAAACTTCATAATTCTTCAACTCTGTTCTTTGTAGAAAATTAAGAAACCTATCATCAGCTTCAAATGGCAAACTGGATGTTGTCTTTTAAAGAGGCATTACTTTTACTGATCACAAAAATGGTTCGATGTAAGATTTCACTGGTTTTCTCACAGAGATTAAAACTGTATTTGTTATTGAGACAGGGACGGTACTTTAGAGATGATGGAGTGAACATGATTCTGATTTTACTTCCAACTTGGCTTGTTTATGTTTTGGGAAACAAATGACTGAAACATGAGAAGCTTGTAGAACTCTGAGACCCGGTTTCTTTTTGTTTGTGTTCTAATTTTTTTTATTCTGATTATAGTTTTACTGAGTTTAATATTATAATTAATTTCATATTGTAATATTTCCCAACAAGACTTAACTGGGCAGGCTGCCCAGTTACGTGACATTTAAATTATAATTTATTTTCATCTGACTGAGAGAAAAACACAATCTATGAGTGTACAATCTCTCGTTTTGGAAGTTCAGTTGCTGTTAGCCTGGTAGTTCTGGTCCTCAGTGTGACTCAGCTGTCTCCAGTCTCACAGAGACTCCAGTGCCAACATCTTGGACTGCAGCTTTTAGCAGCAGGCTATGTTAGACTCCACTGTGAGTTCAACGGCCACGCAGCTCTGATGCAGCAGAGCAGGAGCAGAGCAAGTTCAAACACGAAACAACAGTTTGTTGCAGTTTCCCCGTCTCTCTAATCTAAGAATCTCTGAGATCCTGCAGTGGTATATCACAAGAACGGTGGTAAAGACCAGTCAGCTGTTCCGCACTGCATGTGCCAAGTAACAAAAATCGAAAATGTGGTGTCACTTTTGGCACGAGATGCTGTTTGCGATGGAGCGATGGCAGATTGAAACTGTTACTGTCTGTTTAGAGAAGGTTGGCTTAAACTGAAGCATGGCTGATGGGTAGTGCCTTGTCATATTTTCCAGCATCAAACCGTAGCACTCACTAACTCGCTCAGTAACAGTTGCAGAATGGTGTTGAGTAAGCCTGCAGCCTTTCACCACAGAGGCAAAACTTCTTCGCTATTCTCTTCAGATTGAGGCAGGCCAGTACTGCACCTTTGTGATCTCCTCGGATGGGTCTGTGCGGGCCTGCGGGAAGGGCAGTTATGGCCGTCTAGGCCTCGGAGACTCCAACAACCAGTCGACCCTCAAAAAGTTGACCTTTGAACCCCACCGTGCCATCAAAAAGGTGTCATCATCCAAGGGATCAGACGGCCACACACTGGCCTTCACCACAGAGGGTGAGGTGTTCAGCTGGGGAGACGGTGATTATGGCAAACTGGGCCATGGGAACAGCTCAACACAGAAGTACCCAAAACTTATCCAGGGGCCACTGCAGGGGAAGGTAGGATGTATACACTTTCACTCATGTAGTACAATAAAGCAGCAGTGAAATCTAGACGGTCCAAATATGATGTGTCTATTTTCTCCACTTCTAGAAACTGTAAAATTCATACAGAGTCCTGTGCTAGTAGATGACGATTTAACAGTTCTCGTGGTGAATTATCTTGTTGGTGTTCTCCTGTACCACATAGAAAACACACAGTCTTTTGAGTGTTTCCTGGCATCGGCAAACATTACAATGCGTTTGTATGCTTTGTCAGGTGGTGGTGTGTGTGTCTGCTGGCTACAGACACAGTGCTGCAGTCAGTGAAGATGGAGAGCTGTACACATGGGGAGAAGGAGACTTTGGAAGATTAGGTATGTTGTCGAGCTACAGTCCATTCATTTCCACCTTTTCTGTGAAGTAATGTGCAGATCCATCCAGTTTTCTGAGCATCAAAATATCCGTGCAGATGATTACTCTCTGTTCCAGTTGGTATATTTTCTAAATGACAGACGATGGGCGTCACGGGAGTGCAGGGTTATCTGCTGCTTTTCATTTGTGTTGCAGAATTTCCATTTGTAAATAGCCTGACCCTTTTTATTATGTGTGAATGCAGGTCACGGTGACAGCAACAGCCGCAACATTCCTACCCTGGTCAAAGACATCAGCAATGTTGGAGAGGTGTCATGCGGAAGCTCCCACACTATTGCTCTGTCAAAGGATGGACGCACTGTCTGGTCATTTGGGGGAGGGGACAATGGTGTGTACCTTCATTTGTCAAATAGACTTCAGAACTAAGGGTATAAATGTGGACATCTGCATTGGCACTTCTGTGGGACAAATAATGCCAAAGGTCAGAGAATGGCCAGTTGAATGGATGCTTTGGGCTGATAGGAATGCAATATTCATTCAAATAACCAGTCAGTACAACCAGGGTCTGCAGAAGAGCTTGACTGCACAACTTGCTAAACATTGAGTCAGATTGTCTACAGCAACTGGACAAAGATAGGTTCAGAATAACACAAACGTACAGAGTGATCCTGCCTTGTACCAGTCATTTAAGCTGAAGGTGGTGGTTTAATTATGTGGGGGATATTTTTTGGCACACTTTGGGCCCTACAGTACCAACTGAGAATGCTACTGTTAGGTGTCCATTTCTTTATTACCACAGTTTACCCATTTTTCTCATGACTGCTACATGAAGGATGATGTACTACATCGCAAAGCACAGGTCATCTCACCCTGGTTTCTCAAACACAACAGTGACTTCACTGATCTCAGATCTTAAACCAGTAGAGCAACTTTGGGATGTTGTGGAACAGAAAATTCGCATTAAGGATGTTTTGCTGACAAATCTGCAGTAAATCCATGATGTTTGCTGTAACTAATGAAGTGGCCAGTATGTGTAAACTGCAAATAAGTTCATTTAAGAATGTTCATTCTGTGTCTTGCAGGGAAACTGGGTCATGGCGATACTAATCGAGTCTACAAACCAAAAGTAGTGGAGGCCCTGCAGGGCATGTTCATCAGAAAAGTGTGTGCAGGAAGCCAGTCATCTCTTGCATTAACTTCTACAGGACAGGTAGGACATGATTTGTGTTTCCGCTAACCAAGAGTTATAAAAAGTCTGCAATACAGTAATCTTAGTTTTAAGCATTAAAATATCTGTAAAATTATTTTGATCGATCTTAAAATTATAAAGTCAATCATTATAGAAGTGCTTAAACATGATCCCCGCCCCCTCTCAGAGGGGGAAATTTCTACTTCTCAAGGCCTTAACCAATATGAAATCAGAACTCACTCGTGTAATATATGCAGTTTTGCCACAAACCACAAAGCAAATACATAGGGCTGCACGATTAATCGTTAGAAAATCGCGATCTCGATTCATACTTATGTGCGATCTCATTTCCAAATGACAACGATTTAAAAAAAAAAAAGAAAAAAAAAAAAAGACGAAGACGATTGTACCGTATTTTGATCCGGGACGTAATCTGCATGAAAACAAGCACTCACTCTTCCTGCTCAACAAATGACGAGGGCGGAGCCTTATACCACGTGATACAGAAGCTGTGCCGTGTGATGCTAAAATTAGCAGGAAAAAACAACAGAGAGCACGTCAGGGATGACGAGAAAGTGACAGGAGAAAATCCGTCCCGGTCAACCACCCAAACATCAATAACGGGAACCTTATACAGCGCTTCCCTATACACGTCGAACTCCCGCAGGCACAAAGACATTACGGAGGCTATCACTTATCACCTAAGTAATAAATTTGGCCCGCAGCCTAATTACATTTGGCCCACGAAGCCAAACCAAATTACTATTAGAGCTGGCCTACTGGTATTATACAGCTAATATATATATTGTTTAGTATTAAGCTTTGCTTGTTCCATATTCAGTTTTCCAGCAAAACTTATTTGAGTCCATAAGAAAAGATTCATTCTTATATCTGGAGGAAGATTTTTTTTTCAATAAATATTAATGTTAGCCCACGACTTTGTTCCAGTTTTGAATTTTGGCCCACTGTGTATTTGAGTTTGACACCCCTGACCTAGACAAACGCTACACAGTGCCGTCCCGCAACTATTTTTCTATTGTTGCACTACCTGCTCTATACACGCAGCGTCGAGCAACGGTGGAGACGGAATTACAAGCAGTACAACATTTTGCGGGAACAACAAAACGTGAGACATTTGTTGTTTTTATGTTTATTTATTGTTTTTATGTTCAGTCGCAACTGTTACGAAGTTGATGTGCAGTTAATAAGTGCAATAAATATTTATACTGGAAAAGAAAATCGTGAGAGAATCGTGATCTCAATTCTAAACCAAAATAGAAAGCGAAAATTTCAGAAGAAATTTTAAGTGTGCCTATGCCGCTGCCAATGAGTGTAGTTTGCCATTCATACGGCTACAAAAAAAAAATCCAAATAAGGGTAGACAGGCCGTACTACTGCTGGCATACCACTAGAGTGAGCCAACACACCACAAATTAAGTGAGTGAGCCAACACACCACAAATTAAGTTTCACTTTCGTTTGAAGTTAAGTTTCACTTTCCTTCCCATTCATTTCAATGGGCAAAAACTTGCATTAAAATATTCATATTTAAAAAAACTATAGAACTAATAAACACCAAAAGTCATAGCACACCATTCCAGCTCCAGCCGCACAAAATGAAAAAGGAAAATAATAATAATAATAAGAATAATAATAAATCCGAGAAACAGTAATAAGTGTGCCTTTTGGCATAGGCACACTTAAAAATCATGATTCTCATTTTATGCAAAATCGTGCAGCCCTACAAATACACTCATACTGGGTGGGTCCTGTGGCTCAACCTGTAAGATGAGTTTAGAAGAGAGTGCACCGTTTTGTTGAACGACTAATTCAACTTGTCTACACGAGAAACGAACAAAGTTCAGAGGTCAGAAGAAGTTCAAACTGCTATCAATGGAAATAGAAAATGTCTGGAAAGTGCCACTCCTGGTCCTTATTTGGACAGTTATTCTTGAAGCATCAAATCATTTTCATTTCATTACACCTTCATGTTCAAGTTGTTGAATCTGAATTTTTCCTAATGCTTCAAAAGTTTCCCCGACATAACGTTTTAAAAATCGTTGTTCCTTTGCAGCTTGTACACTTGCCATGGCGCTATATTTTTGGTGTTTATAGCAACAAAGCCCTGCGTGGCTAACGCTGCACTAATATTCATCAAAAAGCTTGCAGGTATTTAACCTGCGAGTTCGTGTGTACCACAGGACAGAGGTGCACATCACAGGTCTGCAGGCCTGACAGCTGGAGGTGTATCACTGTTTTCCACTTGGTGACAGCATTTAGGCATTCTGCCTATTTTCAACGTGTTTAATCAAATTAAACACGCTGAAAATATTGTTGCCATTTTTAAAAGATGCCCTAAAATGTATTCAAAAGGATCTTAAAACATCTTGAAATTAACTTGTTTCAAGCTGCTTAGATCCTTGAAACTTATGGACATTTATCCCAAAGAGGGAATTTCGTGCAGCTGTTTATGTATTCCTACTGAACAGACAGCTGGTTGGACACAGTTCAATATTTAAGGTCGAGATTTGTTACATAATATTGTTCTTCCAGTTATTTGTCTCTGAGGTGCCGCTTCACTGCCCAGGACAGAAAGCTGTGCTGATGCTGATCCCGCTCTTGTTTTCAGGTGTACGCTTGGGGCTGCGGTGCTTGTCTAGGCTGTGGTTCCTCTGAGGCCACCGCACTCAGACCTAAACTTATTGAGGAGCTGGCTACCACCAGAGTAGTGGACATCTCCATAGGGGACAGCCACTGCCTGGCCCTGTCACATGGTACTACTTTTCTCTTTTTGTGCGCTTGCTGTCTGGGATCAGAGTTAAAATACTCAAACTGTCTCTGTCAGTCAGTTTTTTTGCTGACACAGAAAATTTTTGTGTTTGTTGAGGGCTGTTGCAAGCAGCCTGATGTAATAGCAAATATGCAGACCTTGTCAATTTAGGGTAATATGTAACTTCCAGCTTGAGATATGACATATCTGTTTCGATCGTGTTGTGCTTAATCCCGATGCAGACAATGAAGTATATGCATGGGGCAACAACTCTATGGGTCAGTGTGGGCAGGGGAACTCCACAGGGCCAATCACCAAACCCAAGAAGGTCATCGGCCTGGATGGAGTCGCCATTCAGCAGATCTCAGCTGGCACCTCTCACAGCCTGGCCTGGACTGCCCTGCCCAGAGACAGGTCAGCTACCGCAACAGTTACCACGAACTGATCCCATCATGATGATTTTCTCTCTGGAAATATTCACGTGGGACTGCAGGCAAGAGCTGATGTTGCAAGACCACCAGAATTTGTTTTTCAGCTACTAGGAAGCACGAGTCAAAGGGCAGTAACTACACGTGAAAAGTACTGAAACTGCAAAACCAACACACTGATCTTGTGATTCAGAGTAAAGGTTACAGTGGTGGGTTTTATTGCAGTCACTCAGCAATCAGTCTCCAAAAATGCACCGAAAAACACAAATCAAAACAAATACCCTGATACTGTGAGCATCCTCAGAGGTCCTACCTCTCAGCCTGGGAGATGAGTTTAGAAGAGAAGCACTGTGATTCAGCCTTTTTGTTAAATATGTAATTCAAGGTCTTTAAGGATATGCACTTCCAGGAACAGCTGAAAAAGGCCAACAGGCGTCAACGAGGGTGACGGCGTGAGAGAACTGCTGTTTAACAAACACATTTAGGTGTTGATTGATTAAAAGCATACATGTGAGATACATACAAATGTGGTTATCACAGTTATTGTTTGGATTTTGGTTTCACAGGCCTTTATGTTTATGACATCGACACAACACTTTACTGTAGATCAAAGTAATTTACTGTACCTTACATACTTTACTAATATTTACTTATTACTTCTTTCTAGGCAAGTAGTAGCTTGGCACCGGCCCTACTGCGTTGACCTAGAAGAAAGCACATTCTCTCATTTGCGCTCCTTCCTTGAACGATACTGTGAAGGCATCAACAGCGAGGTCCCTCCTCTTCCCTTCCCCTCATCCAGGTGAGCCTGTTAGCCACCAGCCTTCACTGGTGTTATAAACCCTCCTGGGCTTGCTGTATAGTCTTTCTTGCACTTAGTGAAATCATATGTGACCAATCAGAATGTAACCTTGCCAAGTTCCATCCATCCATCCATCCATCCATCTTCATCCGCTTTATCCGAGGCCGGGTCGCGGGGGCAGCAGCCTAAGCAAAGAGGCCCAGACCTCTCTCTCCCCAGCCACCTCCTCCAGCTTATCCGGGGGAATACCAAGGCGTTCCCACACCAGCCAAGAGATATAATCTCTCCAGCGTGTCCTGGGTCTGCCCCGGGGCCTCCTCCCGGTGGGACATGCCTGGAACACCTCAGGAGGCGCCCAGGGGGCATCCTTGTCAGATGCCCGAACCACCTCAGCTGGCTCCTTTCGATGTGGAGCAGCAGCGGCTCTACTCTGAGCCCCTCCCGGATGGCCGAACTTCTCACCCTATCTCTAAGGGAGAGGCCAGCCACCCTTTGGAGGAAGCTCATTTCTGCCGCTTGTATACGCGATCTCGTTCTTTCGGTCACTAACCACAGCTCGTGGCCATAGGTGAGGGTAGGGACGTAGATCGACCGGTAAATTGAGAGCTTCGCTTTTACACTCAGCTCCCTCTTCACCACGACGGACCGGTGCAGCGTCCGCATTACTGCAGCTGCAGCCCCAATCCGTCTGTCGATCTCCGGCTCCCTTCTCCCATCACTCGCGAACAAGACCCCGAGATACTTGAACTCCTCCATTTGGGGCAGGAACTCATCCCCGACCCGGAGTGGGCACTCCACCCTTTTCCGGCTCAGAACCATGGCCTCAGATTTGGAGGTGCTGATCCTCATTCCCGCTGCTTCACACTCGGCTGCGAACCGTTCCAGTGCGAGCTGGAGGCCCTCACCCGATGAAGCCAACAGAACCACATCATCCGCAAAAATCAGAGATGAGATTCTGAGGCCACCAAAGCGAAAGCCCTCCGCCACTTGGCTGCGCCTAGAAATCCTGTCCATAAAAATTATGAACAGAACCGAAGACAAAGGGCAGCCCTGGCGGAGCCCATCACCCACCGGGAACGAGTCCGACTTATTGCCGGCAATGCGAACCAAGCTCTTGCAACGGTCGTATAGGGATCGAATGGCCCGTAGCAATGGGCCAGACACCCCATACTCCCGCAACACCTCCCACAGGACACCCCGAGGGACACGGTCGAATGCCTTCTCCAAGTCCACAAAACACATGTAGACTGGTTGGGCAAACTCCTATGCACCCTCAAGTATCCTCGAGAGGATAAAGAGCTGGTCCAGTGTTCCGCGACCAGGACGAAAACTGCATTGTTCCTCCTGTATCCGAGGTTCGACTAGCGGACGAACTCTCCTTTCCAGCACCCTGGCATAGACTTTCCCAGGGAGGCTGAGGAGTGTGATCCCCCTGTAGTTGGAACACACCCGCCGGTCCCCCTTCTTAAAGATGGGGACCACCACCTCGGTCTGCCAGTCCACAGGTACTGCCCCTGATCTCCACGCAACATTGCAGAGGCGTGTCAACCAGGACAGCCCTACAACGTCAGAATCTCTTTGAGGCAGTCCGAAAGTCTTTTTCCATGGCCTCTCCGAATTCCTCCCACACCCGAGTTTTTGCTTCAGCCACTGCCCGAGCCGCATTCCGCTTGGCCTGTCGATACCTGTCGGCTGCCTCCGGAGTCCCACAGGCTAACCAAGCCCGATAGGACTCCTTCTTCAGCCTGGTGGCTCCCTTCACCTGTGGTGTCCACCATTTGGTTCGGGGATTACCACCACAGCAGGCACCAACCACCTTGCGGCCGCAGCTCAATGCAGCAGCTTCGGCAATGGAGACGCTGAACATGGTCCATTCGGACTCAATGTCCCCAGTCTCCCTCGGAATGCTGTTGAAGCTCTGCCGGAGGTGTGTGTTGAAGATCTCTCCGGACTGGGGCCTCTGCTAGACGTTCCCAGCACACCCTCACTACGCGTTTAGGTGCACCAGGTCTGTCCAGCGTCCTCCCCCACCACCTGATCCAACTAACCACCAGGTGGTGATCAGTTGACAGCTCAGCCCCTCTCTTTACCCGAGTGTCCAGAACATATGGTCGCAGGTCTGGTGATACGATTACAAAATCGATCATCGACCTACGGCCTAGAGCGTCTTGGTGCCACGTGCACTTATGGACACTCTTATGTTCGAACAGGGTGTTCGTTATGGCCAAACTGTGATTAGCACAGAAGTCCAATAACAAAGCACCGCTCGGGTTCAGATCAGGGAGGCCGTTCCTCCCAATCACGCCCCTCCAGGTCTCGCTGTCGTTACCCACATGAGCATTGAAGTCTCCCAGCAGGACAACAGAGTCTCCAGGTGGAGCACCTTCCAGCACCCCCCCCCCAGGGACTCTAAGAAGGCTGGGTACTCCGAACTGCCACTCGGCGCATAAGCGCAGATGACAGTCAGGACCCGTTCCCCGACCCTAAGGCGCAGGGAACAAACCCTCTCGTCCACCGGGAAAAACCCCAACGTACCGGCAGCAAGCCGAGGGGATATTAGGATACCCACCCCAGCCCGCCGCCTCTCACCAGGGGCAACTCCAGACTGAGACAGAGTCCAGCCCCTCTCCAGGAGACTGGTTCCAGAGCCCAAGCCATGCGTAGAGGCGAGCCCGACTATATCTAGCCGGTACCTCTCAACCTCACGCACTAACTCAGGTTCCTTCCCCACCAGAGAAGTGACATTCCATGTCCCTATTGCCAGTCTTGGCAGCCGGGGGTCAGTTCGCCAGGGCCTCCGCTCCTGGCCGCCACCCGGCACACAATGCACCCGACCCCTATGGGCCTGCGGGAGGATGGGCCCATGTCTCCTCTTCAGGCTGTGCCCGGCTGGGCCCCATGGACTAAGGCCTGGCCACCAGACGCTCGCCCTCGGGCACCCTCCCTGGGCCTGGCTCCAGGGCGGGGCCCCGGTAACCCTATCCCGGGCAGGGTAAACTGTTCCCTCGATATTCTTTTCATAAGGGTCTTCTGAATCGCTCTTTGTCTGGTCCCTCACCCAGGACCAATTTGCCATGGGAGACCCTACCAGGGGGCAAAAGCCCCCAGACAACATAGCCCCTGGGATCCCTGGGACACACAAACCCCTCCACCACGATAAGGTAGCGATTCAAGGAGGAGACCTTGCCAAGTTCTGGATTAAAAATGTTTTTAAATTTATTTGAAGGGAGCATCACAACTTCCTCAAGCTGTGCCTTCGGCTTCTGTCCAATCATCTGGCGCTGGCCCTGGCGGGGGGCGTAGCAACGAGTATTTTGGGCCGGCAGGCCAGGCCACTGAGGAACCTCCTTTTCAGACTGATGGACTCCTCTGTGCCAGACGAGATTCAGGAGGTAAAAGATGCTTTTCGGATAATTGTTATCAACAGAGTAATATTCAGACTGAACTCATAACAGAAATAAGTCATGAAGGATTATGGGAGGTGATCAGAATGAAACCTAAAACTGACTTTAAAATACTTTCTTCCTTCAGGCAGTGATTGAGACTCTGTCTGTGGGGGCAACCATGTTGCTGCCACCACTGAGGGAGAGGATGGAGCTTCTTCACTCTCTGCTACCTCAGGGTCCGGACAGATGGGAGAGTCTCTCCAAAGGACAGGTACCCGATGCTACATACTGTGTAGATGGAGCTGCGCAGGATTCGTTGCTTGATGCTTTAAACAGCCTGTAAAGAAGAGGAACAGAACCTGTTTTTTTTTAAATAAAATCTAATGATTATCAGGAACAAATCCATCAGTGCCATGTAGATACAAGCATGCAGGCTGAGGAATAGACGTAGCTGTGGACAGGATTCAGAAAGAAATCACACACTAAACTCTGAAACATGGGTAACTTATCTTAGTAATGTTGTCTTTTATGTTAAATAGCGTAATAATTTCAGAGGGGAGTCACAGAAGACCAAAAGGGAAATTAGTGGTGGGCAGCAATGGCATCGATTTACATTGCCCTCATATATTCTCACTTACTCAGGTGTGAAAGATGAATTTGCTGATTGGTTCATGTCTCTGTTGCCTGCATTGCTCAGGAATGTTTGTATTTTGTGTCACAGAGGATGCAGCTCGACATAATCCTGACCAGCCTCCAGGACCACACCCACGTGGCCTCACTCCTGGGTTACAGCTCTCCTGCTGATGGCCCAGAGGTACTTTCATCTGGCCCTGCCTTTACAGCTCTCCCAGAGCCTGCCTACGGCACCACCACAGGCCACCCCGACACTCACCTGGCCGAGATTCTCATGAAGACGCTGCTCAGGAACCTTGGCTTTTATACTGTAAGTTAATACCGAGAAATGAACACACTGCACACTGAATGCTAGTTAGACTGCCTCTGGCTGTACTTTTCCTCTTGAGTCTTCTGACTCAATTATCCACATCATTCTGTTTTCTGCTCTCGCAAAGCCACAAATGGAACTCTGACATCCAGACGAACAAAACAAAACTAGAAACTACTTGGATGAAATAACTTTTTTTCAATTCAATTCATTTTTATTTATACAGCACCAAATCACAACAACAGTCGGCTTGAGACTGTTGTGTATATGAGATTTCTATCAGAGCGTGGGAGCACTGCGATATCAGACTCCTGTGTATGATCTGTACATGTACATGGTTTTGAAAATAAAGCTGACTTTGACAGTTGTAGACTAGTGTTAAATAAATGGAACTGAACCCACAGATGTTTGTGTTTGTATGTTTGTGCTGTACAGGATCAGGCTTTCGGTGAGCTGGAGAAGAACAGTGATAAGCTGCAGCAGGGCACATCCTCCTCTGACAGCAGCCAGCCGGCTCACCTGCACCAACTTCTCTGCTCGCTGCAGAAGCAACTTCTAGCATATTGCCACATCAACTCTCTTACTGAGGTACGGCTGCGCTCCTCTTTTTTAGAATAATTAGAGTGTGTAAACACATTTGTTTTGATTCTTGATGCTTAATGACTTAGAAAATAGTTTTCACACTACCAAAACATGGCAGGATGACGGGATGGGGGATTACAACACAATTTCATAGCCTCACAGTGTTTTATTTGAAGACGTTTTTTATTTGCGATTGCACTTTAATTTCAGATCATACATGGTTGTTGTAATGAGGATTAAAATGGCTTTAAACTCTCAGGCACGTTGGTTTTGTTTGTCTGAGAGCAAACTGAATTCTCTATCAGTGAACAGGAGAGGTGTAAAATGTGCTTGGTACCCCGCATCTTTCTTTCGTTCCTTCTGCATTGCATGCTGGGAGTGTGGCGGTGGAGCGTGTGATGAGTCTGACTGAGAGATCGAGGACTTGTTTCTAACTTTACTTTTCTGAATTGATTAAATTAAGCATTACTGACTTTTTTTGAGTGTGCAAAATCGCCAAAATGGACTTCTCTAAACTCATGAGACAACATGGTTTTAAGATCATACCTAGTTGTCCTTGCTCAGTAGAGGAGTGTAGTCTGGCAGTGGGTGAACTCAGCGCTGTGGTCATCTTTGTTGACAGTGTGGAGAACGCAAATAAAGCAAATAAATCGGAAAGATGATTTTATGTCTTTAAGTCACTGGTGGGTTCTTGGCAAAACTGAAATCAACGAATTTTGTCAGCAGTGTACTGTCATTGTCTCATCGGTAGGGATGGGTATTGATAAGATTTTAACGATTCCGATTCCATTTTCGATTCTGTTTAACGATTCGATTCCTTATCGATTCTCTTATCGATTCTCTTATCGATTCTCTTATCGATTCTTTTTTTTTTTTTAAAAAGGAGAACACTAAGGTCGATTAGCTTAGAACTGTGTTTTATATCTTCTCTTTGAACAAGATAGAAATTTAGGAGTAACATGGCCTTACAAACCCAACAGTGAGATCTTAAGAGAGCCACAGCCTACGGCTCTTCAATGGGGTGTCACAGGGTCCCCAGGAAAAAAAATGTATATGTAAAATAATAAAATAAATATTCTCCTGTAGCAATAACAAAGTTTAACATAAATTATTCTGTAGCAATTACACAAGAATATCCAGTAATGTCCTGCCTACAATTAAACACATTCACTTACCAAAGTGAAATCGGGGGCATCTGCTGTGGCAAATGGGTGCAAGCCTTTGACCACAAACTTAGACACTGCTCGGTGACATTCGTCTATCCTGGCCTGAAAGGAGACGCTACCGGTAGACTGCAGCGAGACCTGCCAGCATCTGAGCCAGACTCTGTCTCTCTCATCATGGTTATCTAAATGCAACGCACAGTAATAGCAGGTTTTGTAATAAGGTAAATCGCGCTAACATAATATGCAATGCTAATTGATTAGTTACCTGCAGTATTAACGGGAGAGGACGTGGAAACGCTACCGCTGCTGCTGGGTTGAGCTTCGCTAGTCCAGAGCGGATCAAAAACACGACATTCGTTGAACGCAATCGCGTGTTTTTTGAGCAAATGCTTTTGCATGTTCGTAGTGTTTCCTCCCTTTGATGAAATCTCTACTTTGCAAGTATTGCACGTTGCCCTGTTGTCATCCTTTCTCATAAAGTGTAACCAAACTTTTGAGCGTTTGTGCCGCTCAGGCGCCGTGTTTCCTACTGGGTAAAAGACGCTACTCAACGTGATGACGTCATTCGGGGCGACTGGAATTGATAAGGGAATCGTTTTTAAAAGTGGCAAACGATTCCAAGGAATTGAAACAGTGGGAACCGGTTCTCAACAAGAACCGGTTTTCGATACCCATCCCTACTCATCGGCCAAATCTCTGAGAGATCTGGAGACTGACATAGTGGAGCTGGAGGTGTCTGCAAATTTTACAGGAAACCGAGTTTGGTTTGAGAACCTCAAATCTAAAAAAGCCTTGCCGGGCTCTGGAGCACAGGGGGCTCAGGTTTGTTGCAGATTTCAAAATCTTTCTCTGATGGATGCTCCTATGAAGGTTTTCTTTTCTCTGGAAAAAAGAAAGGACAGAGCAAGGTCTGACCTTTGTGACGATGTCATGGAGGTTTTTGAGGAGAGCTTCACTGAAGGCTCAGAGACCTCAGAGCTGCAGGAGAGCAGTTCTAACGCTGTTACCAAAGAAAGGTGATTTCCAGGATATTAAGAAGGGGCGGCCTGTCTCTTTATTGTGCACTGATTATGAAATACTGTCAAAAGTGCTGGCAAACAGACTGAAGAAGTTGATGGATCTGGGCCCTATTTCAGGAAGCCGGTTTAGAAAACTCAGAGTGAAAAACGATACTCAGGGTTGAGTAACCCCGAACTGTCCAACTCGGAATATTCGGTTTGAGAAAGGCTGATAACAATTAGTGCAGTCAACGCGGAGTTGCTTTAACCCCAAGTTAAGCGCGCGCACGAGGATACATAAAGCCCTGATTAGTGGAGCACAGATTAAGCGAGTCACCATGGAGACGGAGGGAAAGAAGGCGCGGTCAATGTATTTTACAGCGCTTGAGGCCGAAATTCTGATGGCAGCATATGCCGATAACGTGCAAATTTTGCAGAAAAAAAGTAACACAGCCTCAGCTGCAAAAGAAAGGGAGCATGCATGGCAAAACATAGCCGACAGAGTCAATGCGTGAGTGTTAATTTAAACATTGATCTAGGGATTTCCACCCATTTAACACGTTATTTTATTATATTTTCTTTTATTTTATATGTTATACATTTTATTTTGTGATGTGACGTGAGCGCAGGTGCAACCCAACAGGCCCCAAACGTTCCTGGCAGCAAGTAAAAATGAAATATAAAAATATAGTCCAAACAGGTAAGGTGTAATTGTATTATGAGCCATAGTGCTTGGTCTGTTTGTCCTATAAATCAATTGCAGTTAGAGGCTACATTAATTTCCCCTCTGTAAGCACTTATTGAAATTTTCTGAGCACATTACAAGTACATATTTGCTTACTCTGTATGCTCAAATGTGACCCGTATAGCCAACAGAAAAAAAAGCGGAGGCCTGAAAAACAGGTGGGGGTCCTCCACCACCACCACTCACAGAGGCTGAGCAGTTGGCTTCCACATTTGTGATAATGTTGGCAGCATCACATATGATCTTCACAGTGCAGAGAACACAAATTAGCATCCATTACTATAATGAAATAATTTGTTAGTTTGAAATGCTACAGGGAACTATGTACCTGCACATTAATGCTGTGGAAAGACTTCCTGTTCACATAGTCTCCTTCATTTACTGAAGGAGCAATGATTGGAATGTGAGTGCCATCTATACAGCCAATCACGCCTGGGAACCGTGAAAATAAATGTAAAATTTAAGTAGTAGTTCAAGTATCACCACATCATGAATTAAGTTTCGTTCATGCTGATACCTGCAATTTTGTGGCATCCCTCTTTGATAAATCTTGTGGGTCTATGACCAGGGAACACCACAAACCAGTACAGGAGACGTTTCAGTGCAACTGTAACATTCCTGACTGCCCGACAGACGGTAGCCTTGGAAACGTGCTCAGCGTCACCAATATTATACAGAAAGCTCCCGTTTGCAAAAAACCGAAGTGCAATACAAATAATATGTACAGAACTGAGAGCATGTCCGCGATGTGTCACATGAGCAATATTAGGCCTGAGGATGTTATTCAAATAAATTATAGATTGCGCTGAAAAACTGTAACGTTCACACAGGAAATCATCAGGAAATGATAAAATGTCCAAACGCGCTCTAATCACTTTCCCGGCGGAGAGCTCTGCGGAGAATTTGGGCTTCAACATCTACTGGCTCTTCAAGGAAGGAGCACGCCATGTCTGACACTTCCTACAGTCAGGTTTCCGACAAAGAGGCGGAGAAAGTCGGGGTTAGTTGAAGTAAACCTGCTAGGGGGCAGGTTAGCTTCACGGAGTGTGTCGTCATAGTAACTCACTCAGAATTAATCTAAACTCGCTTTGTGAAACCGAAAACCCAGAGTTTTCGTTAACTCAGGGTATACTTACTCAGAGTTTGCACTAAACCGGCTTCCTGAAATAGGGCCCTGGTTGTCCACCAAACACAAACATACTGCGTGCCAGACAGGTCTATTGTTGATAAGAGGGGACTCAAAACACATCCTTGTGGAGACCCGGTGCTGAGTGTGATGGTGCTGGACCGGTGGGGGCCGAGTCTGACAGACTGTGGTCTATTTGTCAGGAAGTCCTTGATCCAGAGGCAGATGGGGGTGGAGAGTCCCAGGTGAGACAGTTTCTGGACCAGGATCTCCGGGATGATATGATTGAATGCTGAGCTGAAGTCCAGGAAGAGCATTCTCACATAGCTTCCTCGGTGCTCCAGGTGACTCAGCGCAGTGTGGAGCGCTATGGTGATGGCGTCCTCGGTGGATCGATTTGTCCTGTAGGCAAATTGGTGGGGGTCCAGAGTGGGAGGCAGACCGGCCCTGATGTGCTGACAGACCAGCCTCTCAAAGCACTTCATCACTACAGGCGTAAGTGCAACAGGCCTGTAGTCATTTGGGCTGGCCACAGCTGTCTTCTTGGCGATGGGGATGATGGTGGAGGTTTTGAGGCAGGGTGGGACGGTGTTTGATGACAAGGAAAGGTTGAAGATTTTAGTGAAGACTCCGGTCAGTTCGTCAGCACATGCTCTGAGAACCTTTCCATGTATTCCATCAGGACCTGCCGCCTTCCTGGGATTCACTGACCTTAGAACACACCTCACTTGGTGCTCCCTGAGTGTTAGTGTGCCAGTGCTGGGGGCGGGTGGAAGTGGTGTGGCAGCTGAGGGCCTGGTCGTCTCAAAGCGGGCGAAGAAACGGTTTAGATCCTCAGCCAGTGAGGCATCAGTCCTAGATGTCGCCTGGTTATTGCTTCTATAGTTGGTAATGTGATTGATCCCCTGCCACATTTTTCTGGGGTCGTTGTCAGCAAAGTGATCTTCAATCCTCCTCCTATAGGCAGCCTTAGCTTTCCTGATGCCTCTACTCAGGTCTGCCCTGGCCGCCCTATACGCAGCCCTGCCCGATAGGCTCGGAAGTGCTGGCCGGTGTGGATGTTTGCGTAGCCTAGCGTCTGAGCCCGACCGGCATCCCCTCTTCCGCTTTCTTTCCCTCCGTCGCCTTCTACGCTTGCTGGGCGGGCAGACCATCCACGGTGACCCTGGCGGTCTCGCTATCTCCTCCAGGATGTTGTGTGTTCGCTGATAGTCGCCAGAAACAGACAAACTATATTTAAAACCTAGGTCAATTAGGTTCTGGCGACTGTAAGAGATGGCGGCGTTGCAAACATTCAAAAATATCCACATTAAAAGTAAAAACGAGCACCAAACTGGAGAGCTAAGAGCCGCTGCACCCGTGCGCGTAAACTTTAATCCTTGATGATCAAGTTTTTTTTGCATAATCGACATTGGATACACCGGGCTGTGCTTTTTGCCCAAAGAAGAAGGTGGACAGGGACGAGCTCACCTAGAGAGCAGAGCTGCAGCTTTCAGACTGCAGTTTATTCAGAAACACTTGATGGGAAGGGAAGATGTTTTCTGGGAACCAGTAACTAGTGTTATTTTAAGAGGAAAAGGAGAGTTAGGAATGGATGCTTCCGTGTTTTTACTAAACTGTAATTTAATATTTTGTTATGAAATTCCTATGTTTTATAAAGGCCTTTTTAAAGCTTGGACCCTTTTCTGTTGGAAAAGACTGGAACCAGCTTCCTCATTGTTTTGGCTTCTAGAGGAACCGTTGTTTTTGGGGGCTTGGCCGGATGCACGTGATGGAACTGGACTTGCTTTTTTGAAAAGACTGCTTGAGACAAAGGCTCTCAAACTGAGACAAATTATGGACCAGACCTTCAGAACACAGAAACAGCAACAACTTTCATTGGTTCAAGTCAAGCCACAGTATGAGGAGTATTCTAGACTTTTGGCTTAAATGTTTAACTTTAGTTGAAAAGGAGATGCTGTTAGATTCTAGTTGTGGATTAGAGATTTCCGATGAAAGAGATCCTTTTTGAGGAATGGAATTGAGTATTGATTTTACATTCTTGACGGGACCCTCGCTTATGAATCGGAAAGACTCGTGACTTTTCACATGCTGAGTGGAAAACTGTTATATAAAATGTCAGTTCAAGGGTTAAATAAAAGGCACTTCAGTGGAAGGACCGATGCTGTCTGGAGAGACAAGTTAAAAGTTGAGGAATGTCAGAAACCTATATGGAGAGTCTTTTATTAACCCCCACTCAATAAGAGGTCAGGTGACCTACAGGGGAGGGTTTTGCACGGTGCCATTGCTGTCAGTAGTTTTGTGTCCAAGGTTAAAAAAGATGCAAGTGAATTATGTCCCTTTTGTCAAGAAATAAAAACTAGTTTTCATATGTTTCTTGAATTTAACTGCCTTGAAACGCTGTTTATTGTGTCTTTGAAAACTGTGGAGTGGCTTGGTCTCCAGTGGCAGTGGGTTGATACAACTTTCATTTTGCTGGTTAAATATAGAGTTAAAGCTAAATGTCTGTTTTATTTACTGATGAATAATTTCACTGATGCTTCTTTTCAGTGGTGTCTTAATAATGTGGTGTGCTATGTTGTAGATAGATCGCCTCTGTCAGTGCGCCCCAGGGTGGCTGTGGCTACAATGTAGCTGCCATCACCAGTGTGTGAATGGGTGGATGACTGGTTGTGTAAAGCGCTTTGGGGTCCTTAGGGACTAGTAAAGCGTTATACAAATACAGGCCATTTATTTCAGCCCTGTGATGTTGGTAAAAATCTGTCTGTCTGTCACTTTTTTAGTGAATAAAAGAAACCAAATAAAAGAAAATGACCATAGTATATAAAAACTTTTTGTCACCCTGTTTATTTGCAGAACTCCAGCAGTGTGTCATTGCTCCACAAACATCTGCAGCTGCTCTTGCCACATGCCACAGATATCTACTCCCGCTCTGCAGCGCTGATAAAGGAGAGCTCCTGGAATGGCAGCATACGGGAGAAGCTACAAGGTGAATGAAATCAAGTGACCTGTGTTGTAATCTGGCTATAAAGGCCTGTTTTCACTTCCTTGTTATCTCATTCTGCTCCGATAGTTCAAGTTCTTTTCATTTAGCATTGAAGATACTTTCTTTTGTTTTATATCATTGTCATAAAACTATGACCATGTAATCTGCAGATGTGATCTACGTGTCAGCAGCAGGCAGCATGCTGTGTCAGATAATCAACGCCTTACTGCTGCTTCCGGTGTCGGTGGCAAGGCCGCTGTTGAGCCAACTGCTGGAACTGCTGCCTCCTCTGGATTGTTTGAACAGACTGTTGCCTGCTGCCTCTCCTCTGGAGGACCAGGAGCTGCAGTGGCCTCTTCAGGGTGAGCTCAGAGCAAGGTTAACTTGGTCAAAATTTGAAAAAAAAGTTACAAAATATCCTGGGATGAGGTAAATGCATGTACAGACACATGATGTGATCATTTCTGCTGGAGATGTTAAATTATGAGCCCTTGTCAGCTAAGCCAGCAGTGTAATTACAAAAAGCCATGTGTGCAGGCATTATGTGTACACATATTCTGTCGTTAAGTTTTTTCTCTTTAAGAGCTTGATGATTTTTTTTTAATTTGGCATAAACATACACTAGAATTGGAGGATTAATTTGCCGGTTCAGGTGTCGGCAACTTTCAACATCAAGAGTCATAGCTGCTCCTACCAAGCAGTGGGAGAAGAAGAGCAGCACATGCAGGTGACGGGGACAGAGGTACATATAGTATAATAGGGTTCGGGGTAGAGCAGGGCGATATGGCCAAAAATATTTATCACGATATATATTTGAAAATTTGCGATAACGATATAACCGACGATATAATTGATGCGAGACAAAATACAACTCCACAACATTACTAGCGCAAAAAGACAACCTTCCATTTATATTCACTTAAACAAGAAGCTGGTTTTTATGTACATTAAAGCTTTATAAAAATGTAACAGTACAAATGCAAATTGCTTGCTGAAAGTTTAACCAAAAGGCATTTCCAGTAGAAATGGGCTGACATATCCTGAGCATAACCATGTATAATATCCACTGAAGTTAAAAAGAGGTGCTTTGCAACATTAAACTGCAGTGTGCAGTACGCATTTTTCGGACCATAAGGTGCACGGGATTATAAGGCACATTAAGCGAAACAAAGCAGTCAGATAAATCAAACTTTATTAAACTCATTCTTCTTGCTTCCTCCACTTCTGTACCATTGATTCATTAATGTTGAATTCTCTGGCAGCTGCTCTATTCCCATGTTGTTGCAGTATATTAATGACTGACCTCGTATTGTGGATGGATTATCTCAGTTGTTCTCCTGACTGAAGTTTGGTCCGTTTACAGCATCCTGCCATGCGATTGCATTTGTCTCTAACCATGAAGAACCTTCACGTTAACTTTTATAAGTGGAAAAGTGTTAGTGTTCGTCCTCCAGCTTCACTGTTTATGTTATGCTAACATAGCTGTGTCGCTAGCGATCACGTAGCACATCATTATATACCAGCTAGCCCAACTTCAGTAACCCTACAAACGTCACTGCTGTTTAGTTTCCTGTCTTCATTTATGTTGGAAGTGATAGCAGAGGTGTACGTTTGATTTTTTTCAGAAATCTCTCAGTCAGAACATGCAATATCATGCTTAGGTAACTAGCGAAACTAGCGAGCTAACTTCCGCTAGCTTCCTGCTAACTTCTAACTCCGTTAAATGTAATAACTTTTGTTTTCATGGATGCCTGGAAGTTAAACTTTATAGTTACACCTCGTAAAGCAGCAATGCTGATCGTTTTATTAAAGATGAAAGAATTTAGACAGTTTTTAACTCTAAGTGATGCTGCAGTGTTGTTTGACCTGAAGAATACGGAGCTTAGGACCCAGATTACTCCCAGATTTAAGAGCATCTTAGTCCGACAAATACGACAATAACAACGGCCGCTTGCATGTTCTGCAAAAAAATGTGCTTTGTTGTGTATCTGACGAACAAACACCAAACCAGTTCCACATCACTGAAGTTGCACCATTTTTACAAACCAATTCTGGATCATCTGTTTCACTCAACAATCGGCCATGTGCGTATGTAAACAAAGGCACTGCGCATGCGCGTTTTACTCCCATTCTATCGCGATATTTCATTTTCCTATCGTTGCCTAACATTATACCGGTATTACCGTGAACGGTATAATATGGCCCAGCCCTAGTTCGGGGTAACCTTAATCCTAACCCCTGGCTTGCAAGCTGCAGGTCGCCGACCTCTAGGCTAGATGTTCGTGTGAGATGCTGAATAGATGCGACTTCGCAAGACTCATTTTTGGCCTTAACATTAATATGTAACACTGATGTCTGATATGAGAAAATGAAAATCATATCGTGTTATTTATAATGAAAGGTGATATGTTTCAACACCCTGCAGTTGGGGCCATCTTGACGTCTGGTGGAGTACTAAATTGGAGAACGTATTTGTCTTTTTCCAGGTACCTCAGACTTTGCTGAGCCAGCCTCAGGAATGACCCTGCCGCAGCCCGCACTTTCTTGGGTGTGGCTTGTGGACCTGGAGAGGACAGTCGCCCTGCTAGTTGGGCGCTGCCTTGGTGGGATGCTGCAGGGAGCTCCCACCTCACTGGAGGAACAAGATACTGTTTACTGGCTCAAAACACCGCTATTTAGCAATGGCTTGGAGATGGACATCCCCCAGCTAGGTACAGGACGGACGCCCACATACACAACCAGTAGCAACTAGTTAACACGATAAGCTTAACAACCGATATATGGAGCGACGGCCTCTCTCTCTCTCTCTCTCTCTCTCTCCTGCTGCTACTTCAATCATGAAACTGATCAATCATCAGCTGATCGGCTTTTCTCTTCTTTGTTTTTGGCCCACTTTGCATCAGAAAGAGGAAACCAGCGGCTGAACAACAGCAGCACGTTTAAGCTTAATCAGCTGTTGTTAGAATTTATTTAATATTACTTTCTACTCGAGGATCTTTTTCTACGTAGCTGACGGCTGGTAACTGTGCAGGGGCGGAGCTAGCAAAGTTTAGCCAGGGGGGCCGATAGGGCATTAACAGGGAAAAGGGGGCACAAAGACATACTTTTCTTTCTTATTCTCATTTAAAATGTCTCGCTTTTAATAAATAATTATCTGACACCCAAAGTTTTAATCTTGTGTAAAATGAATAGAAGTCAATTACTGTATATAGTAACTGTTAAGTCTAATATACCCTAGTAAGCTATAGTACTTTTTCCTTTGGGAAGGTACCATCTGTGCAGTCTGCAGTTCTGTGGAAGAAAGATGTTGAATCTATTTAATATTTCTTGAAAAATAATTGATTTCTGTGCATTTTTTTTCCACACTGCATCAAATTAAAGTTGATTACGTTGATTAAGCATCATGAGGTGGAGCGTGAGGGGTGGTTCCCTATTTTTTATTTATTTATTTTTGTTGTTGCTGGGAGTTGGAACCCTATTAGTTAGGTTGCTTAATATTTATGCTAAGTACTCTTTAAAATACCAGAATAGGGAGGATGGTGCAGGTTTAAGTTTATTAGATTGATCAGTATTGCTGAACTATGAAATATTTTGTTGTATTTTTTACATACAGGTATAACAGAATAGCTTTAGTGTTGTTGTTTATTTAAACTTGAGTATGAACTTATACAAAATGCAGCAAGATATATTAAAAAAACAGTTTTATTGATTAAAAAACACTATATCGGATTCATATCGGTATCGGCAGATATCCAAATTGATGATATCGGTATCGGCAGATATCCAAATTGATGATATCGGTATCGGTATCGGACAGTAGTAGCAACATGAGTAGATTAGTAGTAGAATGTAACTTAGAGCAGGACATTACTTCTGACTGATCAGAATCCTAGGGCTCTTGTCCAGTTGAGTTCATTTATCGCTTCTTCTGTGACTTGTGAAGATAATTGTTTGCTTGTCCTTCAGACACCTGCATCAGCTCATTATTGGAGGCTGCACTGTCTGGTAATGAGGAGCAGAAACCCTTCGACTGCACACTGCATCCTGACTTGAGTGTCTTGGTGGATTTGGCTCTGGGTTCCTCTAAAGAACCTGCCAACAGCCTTTGGATCAACATGCATGAGTACGCTATTGGCAAAGGTTTGCATCTTTTTTGAGTATATACAGAATCCTACCATTTCTTTAATGCAATTAGCTTTACAGGTATATACATTCACTGACTGCACTGTGGATTTTGTTGCAGACTGGGACAATGCATCTCTCAGTAATGAGACCCTATTAGACACTGTGTCCAGGTTTGTGTTGGCAGCCTTACTGAAGCACACAGGGCTGCTCGGCCAAGCCTGTGGAGAGGGCAGGTAGTAAAACAAAATACACCTTTTAATATATGAAATACATGAAGCATTTCCATACTGTCCCACAGTACCTGTCTAAAGGAAATATTTTCCTATCAGGTATCAACCATCTAAGTCCCTGGCAGAAGTCTATCGGTGTGTTTTTAAGGTACGAAACCGCTTACTAGCCTGTAAGAACATGGACTTCATCCAGACACGATCTTCTTCTCGTGAGAGGAGGGTAAGTAAACAAAGCTTCTTTTTTTTTAAGTTTTGCCTCTGCACACCACTATTTAAATAAATCAATGTGTGATTCAACAACAGACTTTCACCTTTAATTTAAGGGGTCAAAAAAGTGTAGCACAAACTGTTTAGGAACAAACCAACATAATTTCAAATATAAGGGTTGATTTTAATACATGGGTGATGGGTCTCTCTGCCCTAACTTTTGTCTTTAGTAACTGAAAAGTATCTTTTGTTGGACTGAGATCAAGTGTGTGATTGATACCATAAACACAACGTTGCAAAATGAACAGCTGTTTTTTTAGCACAATCAGCTTTACAGCTTCCTCCCTTTGTGCTTTATGAGATTGGCACGGCTGAGGGTGGGAGAACACATCTGCAAAACGCTGTTCCAATGCAGCACGTCCACTCTCTGCGCCTGTGTGAGATGGTTATTACAATGGAAGAAGGCTGGAATGTGGGAATTAGGTACCTCTGGCCCTAGCTCATCTCTCTCTTGTGATGCCCTGGTCAGTCAGTATCTGCAGACTCGTGCCTGCACCACACTCGTTGCAGAAATGGTGCGCAGAGGCACTGCTTCAGGATATCGTATTGCATAAGCCACCAAAACTAATACAAAGTGATATCCCTGTGTACTCCGTTGAAATGGCCCGACGAGGTCCGTGCCAATGTGAGCTCAAACAGGACCTCCATTAATGGTAATGGCGACTCCGAGCAGGACGCACACCATCGGCGTACATTTGGGGAGGAACACCCTTCACTTGGTGCGGGAGTATGAAAAGGAATCAAGGAAACTAGTGGATTATAGGAACCATCTTCGTTTTAACGAAGATGCAGACAGAACAAGGTTGTTCCTAAGAGTTTGCGCCTTGGATCCACTGTCAGGGGATACAGAGTTGATTCTACGGAGAGCACAAAATCAGCTTCTAAGTGAAAGGATAAGACAGGTCCATTTCACTATAGCTGATTAGCAAGATTAGAGCAAGATTAGCTAGACTGCAGGAAATGAAAACCCTTCTACCGTCTCCAATCTTAGAAGAGGTTTACAAGTTTGTGGACAAGGCTCAGCGGTCCCAACACTCTAAAGAAAAAGAAAGACAACGCAGGAAATTCCACAACTTGCTTTCAAAAACACACACTCGTCAGTCTGAATTTACACAACTCAGAGAAGAACACACACCTGAGGAAGTCAGGAAAAATGGGTGAAGAACTTTTCAGACCGGAATCTCACTGAACCTGAAAAGAGAGTATTAGCCAAAGGACTCAATTTTGCCATTTCTTCGCAACAGTTGCCCATAGTGGACCTCATCACAGCCACAGAAACCGCTGTACGGATGAACAAATTATCACAAACAGAAGCAGAGCAAATAGGATGAAAGTCTCAGCCACCCTCTCCACTGCCAAAGTCCCTCCGTCCAACCTCACAATACAAGAAAAGAAGGCCGTCGCTTCCCTGAGCAAAGACCACAACATCACTATATTACCAGCTGATAAGGGAAGATGCACCGTGGTCCTAAACACTACAGATTACCACACAAAGATCACTACTCTCCTCAGTGACAACAATACCTACAAAGCATTAAAGCGAGACCCCACAAGCAGCTACAAAAAGAAAGTTATCGCTTTCCTTCAAGAGCTTGAAAAGGACAAACCTTTGACCGCCTTACATATCACCGCCTTTACCCTGCATTTATGGACTTCCTAAGCTCCACAAAGAAGGTGTCCCACTCAGACCCATAGTCAGTAGCATAAACTCAGCCACTTACAACATCTCGAAACACCTTGCTACCGTCCTAGCACCTCTTGTGGGGAACACCCCACACAACTTCACTGACAAGGTCCAGAAACTTACCCTGGATCCAGATGAAACCATGGTGTCCTTTGATGTAGTCTCTCGCTTCACTTGCATACCCACCACGGAGGCCATGGAGACTGTCAGAAAACGACTACAAGAAGAAAGCTCCTTGGAGGACAGGACCAACTTCACACCCGATCAGATCTGCACACTGTTAGACCTCTGCCTCACCACTACATATTTCAAATACAACGAAGGCTTCTACAGCCAAAAACATGGCTGTGCCATGGGCTCCCCCGTGTCACCTATTGTAGCCAACCTTTACATGGAGAAAGTGGAAAGGAAGGCTCTTGGCTCTTTCAAAGGAAGAGTACCCAGCCACTGGTACAGATATGTGGACGACACCTGGGTCAAAATCAAGACACAAGAAGTGGAATCCTTCACTGCGCACATTAACGCTGTGGATAAAAACATCAAGTTCACCAGGGAAGACACAAAGGACAACTGTTTGCCTTTCCTGGACTGCGCCGTGCACATTGAAGAGAACGGCAACCTCAACATCGAAGTTTACCGGAAGCTCACACACACGGACCAGTACCTCCTCTTTGACTCCCATCACCCTCTGGAACACAAACTTGGAGTAATCAGGACCCTACACCACCGGGCAGAACATGTTCCCTCTAAGCCTGAAGGAAAAAGAAGGAACACACACATGTAAAGGAAGCACTCAAAACGTGCGGCTATCCTAAATGGGCGTTCTTAAAGTCAGCAAAGAGGCACAGAAAAGAAGACCAGACACCAGCGAGGGAGGATAAGAAGGACAGACGCAACAACATTGTCATCCCCTATGTAGCCGGTGTATCAGAGGAACTCAGGAGAGTTTTCTCCAAGCATGACATCCCAGTGCATTTCAGACCCAGCAACACACTCAGACACAAACTGGTTCACCCGAAAGACAAAACTCCTAAACACAGACTTAACAATGTAGTGTATGCTGTACAGGTTTCACAATGAGCTCACCCAAAACCTTGGCTGATTGTGACCCACACCCATTTTCACACCTTGGCTCATGTGATTAGGTAGAGTATTATCAGGGGTTCCTTTGTCCCTCTTTGGAGGGAAACTCCCACTGGGTTTAAATCTGGGACTCTCCACCATTTGACCTTAGAACTGAAGAAGCTTCTCAGATGAGAGTGAAACATCTTCAGTAGGGATGCACCGATACCACTTTTTTCGGAAAACGAGTACGAGTACTTGCATTTCAGTACTTGCCGATACCGATACTGAGTACTTAATAAAAAACATGATTTAAATTTACAGGTAACAGCTTTAGTCCTATAATTTAACAAAAAAACAAGGGACTGGTTTGGAATTAAGAACATTTATTTAAAATGAAAAGCATGTTGTATGCAACATATTACAGAATAAATAATGATGAAAAAAAATGTAAACAGTGACAGTGCAACTCAAGTATTGTTTTCAGTTTGTTGTAAACTCTGCCGCTTTGGACAACACAAAGGGCATTAATAAACATCTTTGCTATTTAGTGCACAATATTTGAATAAACTAACAACATCCACCAACATAGAACTGTGGCAGTCAGTGCAACTGAGGTAGGTATTAACATCAAGTCTAAGACGACTCACTTAATGGAGCCTATTTAGAAAAAGTGAGTGGCAGGTTTTTTTTAAGAAAAGTAAGAAAAAAAGTAGCTTTTCTACATTATCAGCAGTCAGACTGTTTCTGTTTTCATCTATAATATGTGACAATGAGCTAAAAAGCCTTTCACTTTCCACACTGCTACATGGGGCTGAGAGGTATTTACAGGCTATTTTAGCCAAAGTGGGGAACCTGATTTTGTTGACACCCCAGTACTTCAGAGGACTGTCTTCACGAGGGCTTGGGGCCTCTCCGAGGTACGTGTCGAGCTCAATGGCAGCACCTGCTGCCAGCGGCTGTGCTGCCTGGGGCTGCTCCTTAGCAATTTCATCAAATACAGTGTCCAGACTGCTGCTAGTGCTGGCCTGGGCCTTGAGGAACAGTTTAGCAGGAGGTTCTGCAGCTCTGCCCGACTCCCCTCTGCCTCAGCTCTGGACATCATCTGCAGCTTGGCCTCTGGAGCAGTGTTGTTAGAGAAGAAGCGATCTTTATACCTGCACAAAATTTATGAATGTGTTAATATGTGGAAAAATAGGACTGATTTTAGTTTCCCCTAAACCACTGTGACAAATGCCAGCCATTTGACTTTCTGGTAGTAATAAGGGAAATGTATTTCATATTATATACAGTGGGGCAAAAAAGTATTTAGTCAGCTACCGATTGTGCAAGTTCCCCCACCTAAAATGATGACAGAGGTCAGTAATTTGCACCAGAGGTACACTTCAACTGTGAGAGACAGAATGTGAAAAAAAATCCATGAATCCACATGGTAGGATTTGTAAAGAATTTATTCGTAAATCAGGGTGGAAAATAAGTATTTGGTCAATAACAAAAATACAACTCAATACTTTGTAACATAACCTTTGTTGGCAATAACAGAGGTCAAACGTTTACTATAGGTCTTTACCAGGTTTGCACACACAGTAGCTGGTATTTTGGCCCATTCCTCCATGCAGATCTTCTCGAGAGCAGTGATGTTTTGGGGCTGTCGCCCTGCAACACGGACTTTCAACTCCCGCCACAGATTTTCTATGGGGTTGAGGTCTGGAGACTGGCTAGGCCACTCCAGGACTTTCAAATGCTTCTTACGGAGCCACTCCTTTGTTGCCCGGGCGGTGTGTTTTGGATCATTGTCATGTTGGAAGACCCAGCCTCGTTTCATCTTCAAAGTTCTCACTGATGGAAGGAGGTTTTGGCTCAAAATCTCACGATACATGGCCCCATTCATTCTGTCCTTAACACGGATCAGTCGTCCTGTCCCCTTGGCAGAAAAACAGCCCCATAGCATGATGTTTCCACCCCCATGCTTCACAGTAGGTATGGTGTTCTTGGGATGCAACTCAGTATTCTTCTTCCTCCAAACACGACGAGTTGAGTTTATACCAAAAAGTTCTACTTTGGTTTCATCTGACCACATGACATTCTCCCAATCCTCTGCTGTATCATCCATGTGCTCTCTGGCAAACTTCAGACGGGCCTGGACATGCACTGGCTTCAGCAGCGGAACACGTCTGGCACTGCGGGATTTGATTCCCTGCCGTTGTAGTGTGTTACTGATGGTGACCTTTGTTACTTTGGTCCCAGCTCTCTGCAGGTCATTCACCAGGTCCCCCCGTGTGGTTCTGGGATCTTTGCTCACCGTTCTCATCATCATTTTGACCCCACGGGATGAGATCTTGCGTGGAGCCCCAGATCGAGGGAGATTATCAGTGGTCTTGTATGTCTTCCATTTTCTGATGATTGCTCCCACAGTTGATTTTTTCACACCAAGCTGCTTGCCTATTGTAGATTCACTCTTCCCAGTCTGGTGCAGGTCTACAATACTTTTCCTGGTGTCCTTCGAAAGCTCTTTGGTCTTGGCCATGGCGGAGTTTGGAGTCTGACTGTTTGAGGCTGTGGACAGGTGTCTTTTATACAGATGATGAGTTCAAACAGGTGCCATTCATACAGGTAACGAGTGGGGGACAGAAAAGCTTCTTACAGAAGACGTTACAGGTCTGTGAGAGCCAGAGATTTTCCTTGTTTGAGGTGACCAAATACTTATTTTCCACCCTAATTTACGAATAAATTCTTTACAAATCCTACCATGTGGATTCATGGATTTTTTTTTCACATTCTGTCTTGCACAATCGGTGGCTGACTAAATACTTTTTTGCCCCACTGTATATTGCATACATTTGTATTTGTGTATTTTAATTACAAATATATAATATTTCAGATGTAAAATAATCTTACATTTAATACTGTAGTTTATCATTGAATACCTATAGCACACAGCCTTTACCTTGGGTCAAGTATGGTGGAGATGAAGTACAGTGGGTTGGTCTCGACATCACTGAAGCTCTTCTTGACAGCTGCCAGTAAGGTTGCTTTCATTGTCTTAACGCCGTGGTCCTCGTCTGTTTCTCTGTTTAGAAGTCTCACTAGCACAGTCACAGCTGGGATGACATCAGAGGCTAGTGCGTCGTAGATGCTCTCTCTTTTAGTTAGTTCCTCAAAGGGGGCGAGGATGGCAACAGTCGTCTCCATAAGAGCCCATTGGTGAGCGGTGAGATAGTCAGGGAGTTCGTGCTCGGACATGCCCAGCGCTCCTCACGTGTTAACCTCTTCGACATATCAATGGCTGTGAACAAAGAGAAACTTGTAAATAACTCATGAAAAAATAAAGTTACGTTGAAACCAAGCACACCATTGTTTTTCTTGTGACATTACCAATAAGTGTGATGTGTCACATGACCCTCTTCCTATTGGAAAAAAAAGTTGTATCCAAGATGGCCGACTTCTAAATGGCCACCATGGTCACCACCCATCTTGAGGAGTTTGCCCCCTCACATATGCTAATGTGCAACAAACAGGACTTTAATATCACCAACCATTCCCATGTTATTATGGTGTATCCATATAAATGGCCCACCCTGTAGATATGTTTAGCTCTTTCGGTGATTCTATAAGATTTTTATTTAATGTCATGCCTAGTAATCTTTTTTCTTATTTCAAATCAGCTGATTCAGTATTGTACTGACCAATGGCCACATGAAGTCTGTGACAAAAACACTGCATCCTCAACCACCAAGGTATTAGCCCCGTTGTCAGTCGTTAAAGCGTCAGGTTGAACTTCCAGCTTGTGAGGGCATCCTGCAGGGCTTCAGCTATATGCTCTGCGGTGTGGTCTTGGGCTGTAGTCACATTCATGTATGGCTCACAGGTCCTGCTGGTCAATGAGACATTTTGGTGAGCATATACTTTTGGCCGTACTTCTCTTGCAAAGTACTTTTGACTAGGTATCTGGTATGTTCGGTCAGTGTTTTTAGCAGCTGTATAAAGGCCTCTTGTTCCACAGTTGAGATGCGGACCATGTCTTTAGCGATATGATAGGCCGCTGCTTTAGTACTGTCACTCCACTTCTCATAAGGCACAGCATGGGTATGGGAGTTTTGTAATGTGGTTTGTTTCAGTGCTGGAGGCTTTATGATCTGTGATACAGCAAAGTTTCACACTCTTCATACTGCACTTTATGGCGCTGTTGTAAATGGTGGAAAAGATTAGCAGTGCTTGAAACTTTTGTCAGAACATTTTTTAGGGATTCTCTACAGAACACATTATTCTGCTGATCATCTGACATTTTGAATCCGAACCATCTCCATATACAGGGAGTGCAGAATTATTAGGCAAGTTGTATTTTTGAGGAATAATTTTATTATTGAACAACAACCATGTTCTCAATGAACCCAAAAAACTCATTAATATCAAAGCTGAATGTTTTTGGAAGTAGTTTTTAGCTTGTTTTTAGTTTTAGCTATTTTAGGGGGATATCTGTGTGTGCAGGTGACTATTACTGTGCATAATTATTAGGCAACTTAACAAAAAACAAATATATACCCATTTCAATGATTTATTTTTACCAGTGAAACCAATATAACATCTCCACATTCACAAATCTACATTTCTGACATTCAAAAACAAAACAAAAACAAATCAGCGACCAATATAGCCACCTTTCTTTGCAAGGACACTCAAAAGCCTGCCATCCATGGATTCTGTCAGTGTTTTGATCTGTTCACCATCAACATTGCGTGCAGCAGCAACCACAGCCTCCCAGACACTGTTCAGAGAGGTGTACTGTTTTCCCTCCTTGTAAATCTCACATTTGATGATGGACCACAGGTTCTCAATGGGGTTCAGATCAGGTAACAAGGAGGCCATGTCATTAGTTTTTCTTCTTTTATACCCTTTCTTGCAGCCACGCTGTGGAGTACTTGGACGCGTGTGATGGAGCATTGTCCTGCATGAAAATCATGTTTTTCTTGAAGGATGCAGACTTCTACACATCACCTAATATGCTTAATTGGTAGTAGGCTTTCGAGCCTATACAGCTTGGAGTAAGACAACATGCATGAAGAGGATGATGTGGACAAAATACTCATTTGCCTAATAATTCTGCACTCCCTGTAATTGAGCCATTATTTTTCTTTTCTTCAATTTTTGACAACTCAAAGAGCGTTCTACTACAGGTCTCATTCACCCAATCACACACATTTTATTCACACACCCACTTGCACTCCAATGGGTGCATCTTGGGCAACTCAGGGTTCAGTATCCTGCCCAAGGATACTTGGACACATGGACTGTAGTAGCCAGGGACTGATTGATCGACAGCCTGCTTCGCCACATGAGCCACAGCCACCTCTGGAATTCCCAAACAGTTAATGCCAAGTTTTTGCTAAACCTATTTATTGTGAAGGTAAAATGTGTACTTTAAGCACATGTTGATTATTTGATTTAAAACCCACTATGGTGGTGTACAGAGGCAAAATTGTGTATATATTCTGTATTTGTCCAAGAAACTATGGTCATAACTGCATACACACGTTTCCACCGAGCTTAATAGTCATATCAATGGTATCCAAAATCAGGCATTATTGTCATTTGACCAGATTTCCGACAATCAGGACTCTCTGGACATGGACCCCCAGGAGCACTCTTTCACACGCACCATTGACGAGGAGGCAGAACTTGAAGAGAGGGTTGACCGTGAGAGAGAAGAAGGCCATCAAGAGCAAGACGATGAAGAGGATGACAGGGAGCATGAAGTAATGACAGCTGGAAGTAAGTACTCGTGCCTGTAGTTGCATGTGTGTGTGTTTAGTGTGCAAAGCAGTAGCCAATTGGAGGACATAACTGAATAAATGTTAACTTTTTAAAATCCTGTCTGTATTATTCATCTGTGTTTTTGTTGACTTTGCTTGTCACTGTAGCCTGTAGTGTTGGTAAAAGGGTTCTAGTATGAATATTATTAATAAATGGTTATTATTAATAATATTCAGGTATACTACGTAGTATAATGTATTTGGAAGTGCAGCTGTAATCTGCAACATTGTAACTGATTTCTGCATATTTCTCATGCTGTGAAGTTCTAAGTCGAACAGTTTATCAGCTAGCTTTCTCAGTAGGAAGGTGTTTCATAGCACCTATGAGCATGTGTAATCTGGCAGTTTTAAAGCTGTAAACTTCTGACATACTGTTATGAACACCTTCACTTGATATTCATGTCCTGTAATATATGGACATTTATGTGCCGAAGGCTTTGCAGTGTGTTGCTTTAGCACGGGCTTTAGTATTGACTATTAGACTCCAGTAATTCTTTGTGGCTGCTGTTTTGTCCTCTAACACTGCATCTTATTTGTGTGTCTTTTTGTGTGTGCGTGTGTGTGTGTGTATGATTGTGGCACAACACAGAAATCTTTCAATGTTTTCTCTCAGCGCGGGAGGTGGCTCGCAGTCGGGAGAGAGAGCGGGCCAGCAGCAGCACAGGATTGGGCTCCAGCTCCAGGAATGGAGGAGGAGGAGGTGGAGAGGAAGACACCATTCTGGCTCAAGAGGGCAGAAGGGGCAGTACGGGTCTTCCAGAAGGCCAAGACCTTTACACGGCAGCCTGTAACTCTGTGATCCACCGCTGTGCTCTGCTGATACTGGGAGTCAGCCCAGTACTGGGCGAGCTGACCAAGCAGAACCAGGAAGAAGCTCAGACCCAGTTAGCTACAGGGACACAGGAGTGCCTCAGCTTCATGACCAGGTCGGAGAGAAATAGGATGCTACTGTTGACATCCCTGAAAAATTGAATTCCTTTATCATTGGGCACAGTCACATTACTAAGAAATTTAGTCATTCATTGTGCATTTCTCTTTTACTGGCCCCATATACACTTAAGGGAAAACCCAACTTATTTTAATTATTTCATATACTTTTATAATGTAACATTTCAGTTATATTTAATATAGCTCAGTTTATCATTAGGTTGATATTCTATAGTTACTTTAAATCTGCTTATTTAAAGGTAGTTTGATGAAAGTGCTTTGAAAAGTGTTTTTGAGTCGTCACTTGGGTGGAAAAACACTGAATTCCTGCACCAAGCTCTTGTTAACTTTTACAGTGAAGCATTGGAATGAGCACATTACATAGTTGTACTGGAACTGTACTGACCACAACTGTAAGGCTCCACATCAAGAGCTGTCTTCAGTTAGTCATGATCTGACTAGTCTTAAGTGCCCAATATCAGTGAGGTAAGGTGACTGCACAGGACTAAAAGATAACACACAGGCTACTTTTGTTGTCTACACGACTCCATAAGTCTTTGGACAGTAATTCATTTTGTTTGTTTGTTTGTTCAGCCTTTCTCACTTGTTGTGCCTCGTATTGAGTGTGCACCTGATCAGCTGAATTAATCATGGTGTAATATCATTCCTATCATTCTTGTTTGTTAAGCCTACTGAATTAAAGTAGAATAGTCTGCACACAAAAAAACTGTGTTAATGTAACGCTGTAGCTCACATTTCAAACCATAGTGGTTTGGATCCTGCGGTGTGCACCTCAGAACCTCTCGTAGTGAACATAATTCTGCTTTACCCTTTTAATGTCAAAGTATTCCAATGTTTTGTATTTCGAGCACCGTGTTGTACTTTGTCCTTTTTATAAAAAGGGAGACAACTGATGTGGCTGTATGCGCCACCATTCAGGTGAAAATCATGGTGTTTAATTGTTGTTGTTTAGCTGTCTTGTTCTCATTGATTTAACAGTGCTGTGATATGTTTGTGTACAGAAGTGAGAGCCTGAGCGCAGAGAGCCGTTTAGTGCAGAGCAGCCCAAGTTACAGACTGATGAAGTCCAGGAGCGAGTCTGACCTCTCCCAGCCAGAGTCAGATGAAGAAGGTTACACTTTGGTAAATCAAATGCCTGCACACACTCTTTGTTACATCTGCAGTACAGTTGACAAACAACTCAGAGAACTAGTTGCTCTCCTTTGACCCACCACACACTGACAAAATAATGTGATTTTAATCTCACAGAGAACAAGGTCACAGTAATGATGGTAGTAAACACATTAACCCTTTGCCAGTGTTAATAAGCAAATCATGTTCACTGTAATGTGTCACTTGCTTCTGACATGTGGAACACTATACACACACACACACACACACACACACACACACACACACACACACACACACACACACAAACTCTCCTCGTGCCGTACGACGACTTTTCTCCGTGCCCCTGGTACACTGCACAGAAACACTTTGCCCCCCCCCCCCCCCCCCCCCCCCACACACACACACACACACACACACACACACACACACACAGGCAGATTGATTCACAGACTGTGGCTGCAGTACTGGCATCTGTTAGTCCAATAATCACGCAGTTGACATTAGAATTCCACCTTTAATGTTTGCCTTCCTTCACACAACAACTGCAAAGCCCACACACATAACTTGTCCTTGAGTCTGTTTGTCCTCCACCTCAGCCGCCTGAATCTCCAGTTTACAATCACAGGTTAACATAATGTGCAAATCTGTGAACTGTTCTGTTTTTTCTTTCAGAATGGAAGAAGAAATGTTGACCTAGACTTGGCATTCTCCCACAAAAAGAGAGGTAACGACCGACCGCTAATTTGCTCCGCTAATGTTTGGAGAGAGGACAATGGTTGTTATCGTTCATATGTTACTCTTGTCTCTCTGTCTTCTGATTCCTGTACGGATAGTTTATTTGCTTCTTTTGGGGCAGTTGAGCCCCAAACACAAGAGGAACTTCAAGCAAGTAAACGATGGCATGTTTCTTCCTCTTGTTAACTCATAACTCCATGACTGTAATGCCATACCCACACCCTGCCCTCTTTGAGCCTCAACTTTTCATTTTGTAAAGAAAAAAAGAAAGATAAAGAAATCAGGATCACATAAACGTCTCCATTCAGGCCATTCTTCTGCTTGCACTGTTACTTTGCACTATGATGGCTCATTCCTCGTGAAGAGTGTAATCTGTTACTTTGAAGAATTTTCATGGAACTTTCTGGGTTGCACTTTTGAAGAAGTCATCAGTGCTGATACTTTGACTGAGCTGTTGTGTGGACGCGCTAGCCTGTTTCCCATTCCACTTCTCAGCCGCAGAATTCTTCCTCAGTGTGTGTTGGATACTCAGTGCATCCATCACAGGCAAACTCGTAATGGAGGCTTGCGCCTGCATGTAGACTCGGCATTTGGCCATTTGATGAACTCCGGTCGAGTAATAATGCGCTCCTTTTAAGTGCTTCAAAGCTACTCGGCACATCCCTCAATAGATCCCCTGTGTGCACAAATACAACAAACGGGATCTTCTTCTCCTTCTCAGGCCTCCTTCACAGCTCACCAGACTCCCTGGCTGAGTCCTGGTTTCGGGCCAAGCTGAGCCGTCAGCAGAGTTACAGTTCAACGTATGAAGAGTCAGACCTGGACTTGAGCCGATCGCTGGGCATCCACGCTCTCATCGACAACATGGTCAGCTTCATCAGTGGTGACGTGGGCTTGGCTCCAGCTTTTAAGGAGCCAGAAGAAAGTATGTCTACCAGCCCACAGGCCATTATCCTGGCTATGGAACAGCAGCAGAGCAGAGCAGAGGTGAGCGATTCCTCAGCGAGAAGTCGAACCAAATGATGGTTAATCAAAGTCAGCATAGTTGATTTTGTTCTTTTCTTCTATGAAACGTTTTTAATTCATTTGTGGAGGATTTTTATTTTTTGTACGGTTATACCTTTTCAGAACAGAGATGACAGTATTTTATACGTTTTCTTTGTCTTCTCAACAAATCAGTTGAAGACCGAAATCTGTAATGCCTGTCTCTCATTTCACTCAGTCTAAAACTGACTGATTCCTACTGACGATATAAAGACTTCGTCAAAAGTTTGGGTTTTTATTTTCTAAAGAAGAACACGTTATCAAATTTAAAAACAATTCAAATTAGTCAGATGATATTTTAAAAATGTCTCTACAGTTTTGCTTAGAGGCCTATCATCAACAGCTGTCAGTCCTCTGGATCAGTTTCCTGGTATGGCTGCTAATCCAAATCAATACATTTAAAAGGCTAATAAATTAGTAGAAAAACCTTTTGCAGTTGTGTTGCACAGCTGGAAACCATGGCACAGCATTATTTAGGTTAGTTTAGTGTCCGAAGCATCAGTCATTTTATTGTTCTCCAGTCATCAGTTGTTCTTCTGAGAAAGGAAGGCTATTGTGAGTAATTGTGCAGAAACTTAAAATCTCTTATCCATATCCCTTTAGGGAGCAGCAAACACTGAGTCTAAAATAGGCAGAAAAAGGAGTGGGAGGCCCGATGCACAACTGTGCAAGAAGACAAACATCTGAGAATGTGTCGTTTAAAACGGAGACACCTCACGGGTTGTAAACTGGCAGCTGCATTAAATAGTACCTGTCAAACACCAGTGTCAGCATCACAGTGGAGGGGTGACTTCATGGTCTGAGACGGGCCGACAAAAAGAAAAGACTGAGCTGGGCAGAACAGAGCACACACACTGGATACAGGAAAACATTATGGAAGCCCGTTTCCGCCACTAAAAAAAAAGGATCCATAACTCAAAATTTTGAGTTAATAACTTGAAATTTCGAGTTAGTGCTGCCAATCAGTAATCTACGTGAATGACGTCATTTCCTTGTTACCCAGAAGCTGAAGCCTCAGCTACAAATGCTACAGCTAAGCTACCGGTATTACATCCAGTCGTGAATCCACAGATTGCTGAGTGTTTTCAGCCTGGCTTCACAAATGATGAAATCCCTGTTATTAGCTGAATCACATGGTGTTACTATCAGCAAACGTACTCGCGAAAGCGCCAATTTGTTGGGATCCGTTTTTGAGTGCGCGTTCCTGTGCGCCATAAGCTTCCGGGTAACAAGAAAGCGACCTCATTCACGTATATTTTTGATTGGCAGAGCTAACTCGAAATTTCGAGTTATGGATACTAGCTGTTTTGTTTTTATTTAGTGGCGGAAACGGGCTTCCAGTGAAAACATTTTACCCAGTAAACAGTCAAACTGCAGCTTGAAGGAAGACTCCATCCATGTACCTTGAAAAATTGACATCTACAATACCATGATTTTTGCACTTAAGAAATATTAAAACTATAGTTCTGCACCACACGTCTCAGGAGTTGGTCTTCAGACATTGTTTGGACAAATCTGTGTTTCTCACAAATTTGGAATCTATTTGTAGCGAAAGGGGGAATTTGTGCAAGTCATATAGAGCATGTGCAGTAGTGGTTTGGTGCCTTCCAGGTTTGAAGAGTGGTTTGCATGTTTTTAGTAGATAAAACATGGTTTTGAAAGGACTTATTGGGCTTATAGAATTCTATGAGGAAACAGCCCTCGGCCATGACCTCAGTAAACACTATGCTATGAACAAGCACGTTGTTTAACATTTGTGCTCAATGGATCCATTCTGGATTCAGTCTCTTGCCTAACATGCTAGAGCAGTGTTTCCCAACCATTTGGAGCCACGGCACATATTTCACATTAAAAAAATCACACGGCACACCATTAAACAACAATGTCACAAAAAGCATATTGATCATTTTCCCCTGAGCACCATGCGTAGCGAAACTGGCTCGGTTTGTCCCCAGTAGACCTTTTGTGCTTTCTTCTGACCACTGCTCATCCTAAGGCCTTCATCTGGGTCAGCATTTTCTCCAGGAACCAGATCAGGCTGACTACTTTTTCTCTTCAGATATTTATCTATTGCTATTACGTGACTATTATGTAATTTCTTCTTCGTCTTCTCCTGTTTTACTGGCATTTGGCAACCCATTTAATTAGAGCAGGTAGTTGTACTCTCCTCTAGTGGAAGACAATGTAATTGTTCTGGCCGTTACTCACACCGATCGCTTCGAGTAATAATCAGGTGGAACGGCACACCTATGTGCCGCAGCACAGTGGTTGGGAAACGCTGCTCTAGAGTAGCCGGGAATTGATCCACCGACCTCCCAGTTGCTCTACCTCCTGGCTTGCCGTACCCACTCAAACACAGCTTCCTTGTAAAGACTTATTTAGGCTATACTTATTGGCTAAAAACATCTACAGCTCCAGGCCTAGTAACAGGGCTTCACAAACCAGTGTTACTGATGCTAATTACGTCTATCTTATCAGTCAGTATTCAGAATATTCATTTGAGTGTTGGATGTGTTCTGTGTCCAGCTGCGTTTGGAAGCACTCCACCAGATCGTGGTGTTGATCTCAGGCATGGAAGAGAAGGGCAGCCAACTGAACAATGCAGATCGATCCAGCGCAGTCTTCCAGTCCTCTTCACTGCTCACCTCTGTCAGGTTGCAGTTCCTGGCTGGCTGTTTTGGCCTTGGCACTGTGGGAACTGGAGTGCTGAAGAGAGAGAACGTGCAGCTGCATCATTACCAGGTATGGCTCTCATCACAGGATGAAGAATACCTCGAATTGCGAGTGTCTGGACAATTTGTGAGATGATAGGCATTATCTGTTATCTCATAGATTTGCATCTTAATGTCTTTACAGGATATTTGGCGTGTTAAAAAATTCAAGTATGTAATAGGTGTCACAGTAGTAACGTAGCGGGCCAGCCAATGAAATGATTCAACTTTGCTGTCCTTTCTTGATGGCAACATAGATCCAGGTTTGCAAAAGTAATTATTGTTAATAACGATCATCATCAAAATACATCACTGGTTCATTTGGGTGTTGGAACCACCAGGAAGTCCCGCTCGCTCTGCTAATGCTCAGAATGTGGTTCTGATCTGCAGGGTTATCTGTTCGGGGTTTGAGTTTGTCCCTTTGTTTGCTCTGCGTTCCTCCAGGCACTGTGTGGATTTCTGGTGTTTTAAAAACACAATGTATCAGCTGACATCATTGACAAACTGATTTCACTAAAATTTGTTATATGAAGCTATTTATGAGTTCTTACTAAAACAAACGTGACAATGACGTTTTTTAATCTTGTTTTCTCTTCATAACAAGTTGCCTCTGTCGTGTGTCTTATTTACGTTTTTACATTTTCATTTACTGGCCAGTATAAATGCAGATACCAATGTATTGACAAAAACCTAATATTGACCAGTATGTCAGTCAATATTATACTAATATATTAATTATTAAAATATTATTAATTAAGCCCAAATTGAAGAATTGACTCTTCTGGAGTTGATATTAATTACCTCCACAGCAATGCAACTCCAAAAGTGACCAGACAAAATCTAGCATTCAGTTGTGGCACATAAACACATAAACTGAAGGACGTGGAGAAATAGCAGCCTGAGCCTTTCTATAGCACCATATCTAAGGACTGATTTAGGGTGACCTGATCCAGCCATGCCTACAAGTTTGATCAAAAATAGAGAGGGTGTCTGTCTCAAGAGACCAGCCACATACTTTTCATTTAAAGATCACTAATACTTTTAAACTATATATTTTTAAGATCACTTTTAAACTATATATGACCATTTAATATTTGTACATGGATACTTCATCATCTGCTGAGCTGAGGTCAGGGCTCTAACACACGAAACTCCATAAACTCACTTATTTATTCACAACATTGTTGCAGTTGCTCTTTGTCTGCTGATTAGACATGCAACCATCTTGCCTCTGGACAGCTGACAATTAGCATGCCTCTACGCTAACAGTATGCCAGCTAACGTTAGGCTCAAGGCCTAAAAGTCACATTTTGTTTCTGATGAAGAGTCTGATTGTATTCTCACATTGTATGAGGATTTATTTACCGAGTCCAACAATGCTAAATCACCTTCAAATTCAGTTTCAATACCATCAGTTAACAGCAGCTAACAGTGGTAAAAACAGCAGCGGTTACCAGCAGAAAAGTTTAGGATATCCTAAACTCACTTTAGTAATGCTGTCATTGGATAGAAGTGAATTCATTGACTCGTCCACTCATATAAGACACATATTGACGGGTGAGTGGTAGTGGTGAGATTTCCTTCTGTTCTTATTTTTTTTATATAAAATATTTCAGGGATTAAGTTCTGTACACTGGCACATAAACTCAGAGTGGGCTGCCTGCAGTACAAAAGGAGTTTACCGGTTCATTGTGATGCGCTGTATCCTCAATATAGGATCTCTGTATTTGTTTGACAGGAAGAGGTGCATCAGTATTTTCACCTTCAGTGTATGTGTAAAGGACTGACTGATTTGTTGTTTTGAACTCTGTCTTTGTGTGGCTGTGCGTTTGTTTTTGACAGGATGGTGTAAAAGCAGCAAAGAGGAGCCTCCAAATGGAAATCCAGACGGCTGTCCATAAGATTTACCAGCAACTGTCTGTCACACTGGAAAGAGCACTTCAGGCAAACAAGCACCACATAGGTAATCCAGAGTGCTGCTGTATAGAACTGAGGAGTGTTCACAGCTGTACTGCTTACATTTATGAAAGCTTATTAGAACTTTCAGGCGATAGCTTCACCTGCAGGTAGATGTGAAGTTATGTCTCCAATCGTGTTTTGAAAAGAGAACTTAACGGCCTTACTCTAAACCTCTAAAACACAAGGCCCAGCCTGTGACCCCTTTCTTTGATCTTTTCATTTGTCACCGTAGAAGCTCAGCAGCGCCTCCTGCTGGTGACTGTGTTTGCATTGAGCGTTCGCTACCAGCCAGTGGATGTGTCTCTGGCCATCTCCAGTGGGCTGCTCAATGTGCTGTCCCAGCTCTGCGGGACGGAGACCATGCTGGGGCAGCCCCTCCAGCTCCTGCAAAAACCTGGCGTGTCTCAGCTCAGCACTGCCCTGAAGGTGGCCTCCACACGGCTGCTGCAAATACTCGCCATCAGCACGGGGTAAGCGCTCAACAAGGTGCAGTAGAGGAATTGGTAAATCAGAAGCAGTGCAACACCAGTGTCTTTCCTTGTGTTTGCAGAACATATGCAGACAAATTGAGTCCCAAGGTTGTCCAGTCACTGCTGGACCTGCTTTGCAGTCAGCTGAAAAACCTGTTATCTCAGGCAGGAGTTAGTCTCCTTCATGCTGGAAAAGAGCAGGAAGATGGCAAACATGAGGACAGCGCCGACTCTGAAAGGAAAGACTTCAGAGGTGAAACTCGCGTTTGTTGTCATTACATCTCTGTGTTTGTTTAAAGCTTGTTTATTTTCTTTAAATCTTGAGATGTATAAGTCATTGACTTAGCAACACTCACATGAGTGATGCACTTTTGCATGAGGTTTAGATGATGTGGTGTGAACAGTATTTGCTTCAAAGAAAGTCCGTTTTTGTGTTTGTATAAGTGCAACCTCTTATTATACTTATTGCAATTTTGTTGATTTTCAGCGTTGCTGCGCAAACAGCATACAGCCGAACTGCACCTCGGTGACTTCTTGGTCTTCCTAAGGAGGGTGGTGTCCTCCAAGGCCATCCAGTCCAAGATGGCATCCCCCAAATGGACTGAGGTGCTGCTGAACATTGCAGCGCAGAAGTGCTGCTCAGGTACGAGAAGCTACTATCGTGTATGGTGCTTTCTCAAATATAAACATAAGTGAAAATGACGTTTCCTCTGGTTATTAAATGTAGGTGTTCCTCTGGTGGGAAACTTGAGAACTCGGCTCCTGGCTCTTCATGTTTTGGAGGCTGTCCTGCCTGCCTGCGAGGCTAGCATGGAAGATGACCAAATGACACAGGTGCTAATAGTTTCTCTGTGCAAGTCCTCAGTTTGCCCTACATGACTGTCGTCAGTCCGCCAGCTTTAATATTTTCTTGTCCTCTAGGTCATTGAACGGCTCTTCTCCCTGCTGTCTGACTGCATGTGGGAAGGTCCCATTGCTCAAACCAAACACTCGATCCAGATTAAAGAAAAAGTTCAGGAGCTTAAACTACAGGTGTGCAGGATCACCTAGCTGTGGATGTATCTTTATCTTTATTTGTTTATGTAGCTGACAGCTGCTTGAATTCACAGGGAGATACAGAGGAGGAAGATGAGAACCTTCCCATTCAGGAAATTTCCTTTGACCCAGAAAAGGCTCAGTGTTGTGTAGTGGAAAACAGTCAGGGGCTGACACACGGCAGCGGGGGTAAAGGCTACGGCCTGGCCTCGACTGGCATCTCCTCTGGATGCTACCAGTGGAAGGTACAGTATTTTTCTCATTGGCTCATTATTACTTGGAGGCAGTGTTGGGAAGGTTACTTTTAAAATGTATTCCACTACAGATTACAGATTACATGCCCCAAAATGTATTTTGTAACGTATTCCATTACGTTACTCAATGAGAGTAATGTATTCTGAATACTTTGGATTACTTAATATATTATCATGCTTTTTACAACTACATGAATGCACTACTGCTGTGTGATTTATTACTATTACTGAAGGCTACTCTCCACACCAACACCAACTAGATGTTTAAACCTTCATATAAATGAGTAACAGTAGGTGGACATTAGGTAAGGCTGCACTTTTTGCAGCGATCTCATATAGAAAACTATTCCTCGCGTATATAAAACAGGTCCGCGGCTCCGAACCGTAGTAAAGGGACCTCTGGCTGATACGTCGGGTTCGTGTCGGGCTCGTAGCTGAAAACTAGCTTTACTTTGTTGTCTGGGTCAACTTTGCTAGTGGGAGACAGAGAGAGGCGTTGAAAGGCTGCTGCAACAGAACTTATTGTTTCGGAGGAAAACACGAACACAGTGTACAGTCGAGTCTTAACAGCTTACTTACAGCTGGGCTCGTCAGGCTGCAGTGGTTATTATTATATTTACATGCTTCCAGCTCCCGTTTCTGCTCGGTGACAGCTCGTACTTTTCCTTTTTCTCCCTCCTCGCTCACAGACACATCACAGGTATGGCCGTCCATTCTCCCTGCAGCACGGACTACACTGCCCATCAGGCTGCATGCTTTAGGGCGATGCCTGTAACACTCTCTTATTGCCTTCATATTTAATCATTTATTGAACAATAATTTTTAAAAACATTTCTTCACGTCATTATGCGGCCGCAAGTAGAGGTGACATGGGCCGTGAGATCGAGACACAGGAATTAGATCCTCTTAATGTGTGTTTGTTTGGGTTTCCACCGGCGTGGAATCACCAAAAACAGAGAGGCCATAGCCTAACATATGAAACAGGAAGAGACCGCCGTGTAATCCACTTATTTCAACAAAGTAACTGTTTGTGTAAACTGTGTGTCACAGAAATAAAAGGCTGCAGGGAAGCTAGCGTGTGAAGAACTGGTCGAGCTGTTCGTCTTGCTTCGTTAACGGGAATAAGTCTCTGAACCAGCGGGTCTGCTGAGGCGCAGACCCAACACTCCCCAACACTGGTTGGAGAACACTCAAAAAAGAAGATTAATATTGTTTTTAGTCAATTTTTCTGCTCGATTTCCTTATATAATAATAAAGCATAGTTTTGTTTTTAAATATCAGTAACACAGAGGTGGGAGAGGTGGCCTTTGTTTTTATTTTGCTCCCTACATGTTTCAGAGTTTGTTTGTTGTCACCCGTAGTTCTACATTGTGAAGGAGAATCGAGGCAACGAGGGGACATGCGTGGGTGTGTCACGATGGCCCGTGCACGACTTCAACCATCGCACCACATCGGATATGTGGCTGTACCGAGCGTATAGCGGAAACCTCTATCATAACGGGGAGCAAACGCTGACGCTTAGCAGCTTTACTCAGGGAGATTTCATCACCTGCGTTCTGGATATGGAAGCAAGAACGGTCTCCTTTGGCAAGAACGGAGAGGTGAGGGGTGAAAAAGGAGAGCAGTCAGTTATTCGTGCAAGTGAAAAGACTTTAGTTAGACTCCTGTTAGAAATCAATAGTTCTTTCTCTAACTATCAACGTTTGATTCCAAAGGAGCCCAAGTTGGCCTTTGAGGACGTGGATGCCACGGAGCTCTATCCCTGTGTGATGTTCTACAGCAGTAATCCAGGAGAGAAGGTAGGTGGCTGGACTGACTCCGTCCTTTTGAACATTCACTCTTTGAGGCTGAGTGTTGAATTAATTAATGGAAATATTCATTTAAGATATCTGTGAAGTCATTTCACATGTTGTAATGTGTGTTTTCATCTTCACTATAAAAAGTAATTAAACAGTAAATAAACAGTTTTAAAGTCGTTAGATCTTTTTATCGTGCAGTGCAAAACTAATGTGACACATGACGCTGTTTCATGTGCCTGCATGTAGGCTAATATTGTCCACCAATCACAAGTAATTAGCACATGTCATCGACATGAAATGAAATCTTTTATTGATGAGGTCTGTCAGCTTTGGATCTTTGCGAGAGACCCAAAAAGAGAATTGTTGATTTGCGAATAGTCAAATTTACATTATGGATTTTTGACTACTCAGACACTTGTTTGTATCTACATTCATCTAACAACCGTTGATTAAACACTTAAAACACCTGAAATCACCTCAAAGAATCTGTTTCTGAGTATATGTTAGTTACTGTATATGTTTTGTCTTTATCTTCGGTCTCTAGGTTAAGATATGTGACATGCAAATGAGGGGAACACCGCGAGACCTCTTACCTGGGGATCCTGTCTGCAGCCCTGTGGCCACAGTGCTGGCTGAAGCCACCATACAGCTGATCCGCATCCTACATCGCACTGACCACTGGACCCCTCGCATAAACAAGACTATGATTGAACGACTTCACAAAATCAAACTGTGCTTTAGAGAGTCAGCTGGCGCTTCTGGCGGCGGCCTAGGACAGAGGCTGAAAAAGAGCCGCTCGGTGCAGAGCCGCGAGGAGCACGACACTCAGAGAGAAAGCCAGGAGACGCCCACACGGACAGATGAGGAGAAAGGTCGCCACGGACGGCAGCACGGCTTGGGGGAACTGTCGGAGCACCACTTGAGAACCCTCTGCACAGAGGTGTGGCCTGTCCTGGCAGTGATCGGGGGGGCGGACGCAGGACTTCGGGTCGGAGGCAGATGTGTGCACAAACAGACCGGGAGGCATGCTACTCTGCTGGGTGTGACGAAGGAAGGCAGTACCTCAGCTAAGGTGCAGTGGGATGAAGCCGAGGTCACTATCAGGTATCGAATGAAAAGTTTTCTGCTGTTTACTGGCTTATTCTTATTAAATGTAAAGCATATATGTTTAGGACATACTAAAGACGTAAGACAAAGTGCTGAGTGACTTCTACCCCCTAGGACCTGCGTCCACATATGTGGACATCACATTTTGGGTTGTCTAGACCACAATACTAAATATTGCTCTACAAGGGCCTGATATCCACTTACGAGGACGTTACACTGCCACCATTCTATCGAAATGCAAAACGAATGCCCTCATATGTGGATATCAGGCGCTTAGAGAGCAAGATTTTACATTCATCAGGTCCCAAACAGCCCAAATAGCAGAAGAAGTTAAGAATGTATGCCATGAAAGAGTTCGGGTCTTAGGAGGTTAAGGCTTAGACTGCAACCGTTGTTCTGTTTCTCTGGAATAATGACTTCAGGGGTTAAAAAAGAGTAACATCACTTTGCACGGCATGTGAAACGAGCTGTCCTCTAGACACGTGTTCGTGTTGCTGAAGAACACGTGTCTACTGGAACGTGTCGACATCACAGATGGCGCTGGATGTGATTTCTGGATGTGTCTTCATGTTTTCTGCCGTGTCCTCCTTTGAAATCATCATGTCACCCTCTGTTTTCCTTTGCTCCGTTTTACTCTTTCACATCTTGACTTCGGCTTTTGACTCATCGTCCATACATTCTTCTGGGATGGTCACGTGTGATACCCACATAATGCACCTTTTTATTTGTCTCGCATGCTGTGCCTTTTCTCTCCTACCCTTTCCCTCACTTTGTGTTTCCTTCCCTTGTCTCTTTTCACTCTCCACTCCCTTCTATTAAAGCTTCCCAACTTTCTGGTCACCTAGTGACACTCCATTGTACAACCTGGACCCGTGCGAGCCTTTGCCCTTTGATGTGGCCCGTTTCCGTGGCCTCACTGCCTCCTTGTTGTTGGACCTCACCTACCTTACCAGCATTCACGAGGATACTACAACAAAGCTCAGCGCCCGACGCCACGAGAAGAAGCACCGCAACACACCCTCTACTGGGCACGAGCCGACCGGCGGCGAGGAGAAAACCGACGGCGAAGGGCACAACCGTAACGACTCAAAAGATAACGTTGGAGCCCCTTCGGCTGCCACAACCTCTGACCTACGAGTGTCCCACAGCCTCGATGAGGTGAAAGCACACGTGGCGCCCAACTCAAAGTCAGAGAGTGAGATCTCCTCTGTGGCTGGGGGCGGGGTAGGTGCGAATGAAACCCTTTTCACTGCTCCTGCTCCTGCTGATGGGAACAGGAAGAAAGGCCATGATCATGGCTGCCGCAGTCACGAGCCCTCTCCTTCCTCCATCACCACTCAGTCAGAGATCCATGCTGTGCAGCTGTCCTACCTCTACCTGGGAGCTATGAAGACCCTCAGCGCGCTGCTGAGCTGCAGCAAGTATGCTGAGCTGCTCCTCATACCAAAGGTAAAGAAGCCTGCCGAGTACGTTTACTTAAGCTGTAGCAGTCCATGCACTTGGCGTGCTGTGCAGTTCATAGGAATTCTTACAGGAAATCTTTGACTTCTACAGAAATGTGAACGTTTCTGGTTGTTTGCACCATGTGTAAAGTATGTTAAGTACATATGTAAATACATTGTCTGAAGTTGGTGAAATCAAAAACAGATCTCAGTTAAATATTACGAGATTTCTAACCACCAGTTCTGTCCTGACCTCCAGGTGTTACCAGAAGCAACCCCCAGTGGGCACAACGCTGATCTGAACACCTGCACCAGTGGAAACCCAGCTGCCACCTCACCAGTATACCAGGACGAGGTGGAGATGCGGGCAGCTCTGCAGTTCCTCATGCGTCACATGGTGAAGCGGGCAGTAATGCGCTCCCCCATCAAGCGAGCCCTGGGACTGGCAGACCTGGAGAGGGCGCAGGCTATGATCTACAAGCTGGTTGTAAATGGGTTGTTGGAGGAGCCTAGTGGTGGGAAAGCAAAGGCTGGTGAGAACATGCAGATAGTTTCAGTTCAGAGTCCAGTTTATAATCAAGCCACATAGAATAAAGCTACAAATGATCATTTTTTTATCTCTTTCACAGGTGTGAGAAGTGAACCTGAAGGTGAGGGGGAAGTTACAGAGGGGGAACAGTTGGCACAAACCCCCGTCACCACCAGTCCGTCAGCTTCCAGCACCACCTCCTTTATGAGCTCCTCACTGGAGGACACTACCACGGCTACCACACCTGTCACTGATACAGAGACCGTCCCTGCCTCGGAGTCTCCAGGAGTCATGCCTCTCAGCCTCCTGAGGTCAGATGGCACATATTGTTATTTAGCTAGTGCTAATGAGTAGCCTTGTTTCCGTGTGGGATTAAAGCCAGATGATTATTTGAATCCACCTGCAGGCAAATGTTCTCCAGTTACCCCACCACCACTCTTGTTCCGACACGTCGAGCCCAGACTCCTCCAGTGTCATCCCTACCGACCTCTCCGTCAGACGAGGTTGGCCGCAGACAGAGCCTCACCTCTCCGGACTCCCAGCCCTCCAGACCACAGAACAGAACAGGTACCTGTAAGTATGCCAAACTGCAAGGAGTATTCTTTGGTTGGCCTGTGGAAAGCTTGGACCTTATCCATTATGGAAAAGTTGAAAAAATAGAAAACACAAACAGATATTTTAATATAATTCCGTTTTACTTTTTTCATCTTTTGATACTGTATTCAGCCGCCTGACCCCGATGATGATGATGTCATTGTTGTTTCCTTCAGCCCTGTCGGACCCCAGCAGCAGACTATCCACGTCTCCCCCTCCACCTGCGATTGCTGTGCCTCTGTTGGAGATGGGCTTCTCCCTGCGCCAGATCACTAAAGCTCTGGAAGCCACTGGTCAGTCTATCTGCAGTAACCGGCCCATTGTTGTCCATTTACAAATACATGAAGTCAGGGTAAAAAGATTATATTCCAGGAATAATCAAGATGTTGACTTATTTTTTCTACCTAAAATCTTGAATGTTCTCAGAATGCTCCCTACCAATTCATCCTGTGTAACAAAGCTTCTGTGCGTCATTACGTGTCTGTGACGTGGCATAACAAGATTTCCCCTACAAATAGTCGACCTGTTATATGTTTTTATCCCAGGTGCTCGAGGAGAGGTAGATGCTCAGAACATCACCGTGCTAGCCATGTGGATGATCGAACATCCAGGAACGGAGGATGAGCACGATGAGCCCCACGCCAGAGGCGGCGGTGTCAGCGGTGAAGCCCCCGACTCGTCCTGTCCTGGTGCCACAGCAATCACTGGAGCCAAGTCTCTGGATAAAAACTCATATCTGTGCTCTCCCGGGGTCATAGCCAGTGCAGACACTTCCGAAGTGGAGGAAGGTTTCAGCGAAAGGTACAACAGGATGCTCATTGCTCGCAGCGTGTTGCATTTTAATTACAACAGTAATTAAGTAGAGTAGTAGTAGGATAAGTAATGTTTAAAAGTTGTGGTTAGAAGTTTACATACACTCATCATGGACATGTATGTCACAGTAACTGCTCTTATTCCAGGCGTCTTTAATGAATTAAAAAAAACTGGGTCCACAAATTTGAATTTATTTGGGATTTTCTCCAATCCACACAGGATCAAACATACATTCAACTGAGTCTTTTAACTAGTAGCCTATTCATTCCTTATTATTGATCATGATTGACAACTGATAGCTTCGCCCTTTCGATATAAAAATGGAAAAGTCCAAGGAACTCCGTGAAGATCTAAGAAATACTGATGGGATTTCTGGCTCTTTTTGGAGAACCGGCTCTTTCGGCTCCCAACCGGCTCTTTGGGTTATTTTGTTGCTTTAATTAATTTATTATTAACAATAATATAAAATTACGCACAAAAGGAATTACTAATGTAAAAAAAGAAAGTGGTTTTATTTATATATGTTTATATATAAATATATGTGGTGGCCCCTAGAGACAAAACACGTACAAACTCCAAAACACATTTCTAGCTTTAACTGAACTTCCAAAGCAGAGCTACTAGATCACTTAAATTACACAATTGATAGCATGTGTGTATTGTTTGTGTATTTATACACAAGCATTCATATATAGTCAAATAATTTAAAATTCATTTACCTGTTACTACCACACACCAAATCCGGTCGTTGGTACTTCCTGGCTTGTGTAGCCACTAAGTAACAAAAGCTCAACACTGCCCCCTAGCATCCTGGAGCACTTCTGTTGTGTTTTGTATGTGTTTTGGAGTTTGTACGTGTTTTGTCTGTAGGGGCCACCGTAACTATACTTTTATTTATTCACGCCACATAAAATGTAATAAATAAATCGTATAATAAAAAAACTATTCACATTTCAACTTTTAACTATTTAAATTTTCAGCTTTTTCCTTTTAAACCAATTTAAAGTGAAAAAACACAAAACAGGGCTCGCAAAATCGCTAGCCCGATGTCCCGGAGCTAGTGATATCTCCGGTCGGGTGACCAAAATCTATCTCAGCCCCGCCCGTCGGGTTATCATATAGCCCGACGGGCGAGGCTGAGAAATCGATTCAATTAAATGAACTGTTCTGTGAAGAACAGCGTCAAATATCCAATTATAATTAGGGCTGTGCGATATGACCAAAATCTCATTTATTGTCTCATGTCCCGACAGCGACATGTATCACAAAATTTTACATTTTCTGTAAATTCTGTGAATCTCGAGCAACTCAACTTGCGTGAAGTGTTTCCAGCTGGGCGTCGTGTAGCTGGAGTCGAGTGTTACATAAGTTGAAACGGCCGCAATTTTCTTTGTGAGTACTTATACACGGCCTGTTCTAAGGTTTATTTTTTAGCACCTGACGGCTCTTTTTAGCTTCTCGTCCGTAAACACTCTGCATGCTATTTCACATAATTCAGTTTATTTTGAAAAATCTCGACAGGATCTTCAGCTTTATTTTGAAAGGTTTATGCGGAAAATAATCAAACGGACGGCGGAGCCATGCGATGCTGTTACCGTCGTTGTTGCTAATGACAACGCATAAAAACAGGCGCTTGTCCGTCCGTAGTGTGGTTATATTAAATAGAAGAGAAAGAGAGAACTTTAAGAAATGAATACAGCCACTACAGTGTCCATCAGAACGATGACAAAATATTACCGTAAACAGTTTATTTTGAGACACCACGACAGACGTTTTCATATCATCATCCGATATATATCGTTATATCGAGCAGCCCTAGTTATAATCGTGTCAGAAAGTTGTCTATGGTCACCAAAAGCATCTGGTCTTGCTAAGGCTCATCTAACCAATATTAGTAATGCGTATGTATATATTTGAGGGAGTACGTTTCCTTTTAAACCTGTGTAGATGAGAGAAAATCCAAAGTAATTTCACATTTTTGCACCCAAGTGTTGTTGTTTTTTTTTTAATCATTAAAACTTAGCGTGATATTTATGGCCAAGCTGCTCTAAGTATTTAGAGCTCGCTCACATAGATGCATTTTCTCTTGTTTGAAACTTAAACTCACTGTTTAATTCAACTGACGACAAAAAATTCTGCTGTGTCTGAAGTTAGAGAATGTAGGTCTGTGGTGCTTTTACAACCCTCCCAATTGAGAAATGGAAAGTACTGAGAGTCACCCCAACACAGAACAGAGGTGCCCAGCCTACTTCCCTGACACAAGATGAGATGACGTGTTTATTGAGTGTGTTTCTTTTTCTGCAAAATGTCAGCTACTCTGCGACTATGAATACTCTAAAGTGTGTATACTTTGTCTTCTAGTCCTGAAGGTCTGGAGCAGGACAATGCATCTGCATCCAGCAGTGCCCCACTCAGAGGCCGCTCTGCTGCGGGCAGGAAACACCGCTTTGACCTGGCTGCACGCACACTGCTGGCTCGTGCTGGTGAGAATATTTCACAAGTGTATATCCTACCTTTCTTTACAAGACAGTGAACGTTTATCTTCCGCTCAGAAGCTCATGGGAAACGTTGATTCTTTTGTAGCTGGACTGTACCGCTCAGTGCAGGCCCACCACAGCCAGTCACGTCGGGAGGTCTCGTCCTTACAGCAGCAACAAGACCCAGGTGCACTCTATGACTTCAACCTGGATGAAGAGCTGGAGATGGACCTTGATGAGGAGACCATGGAGGCCATGTTTGGCCAAGACCTCGCTAGTGACACTGACATTCTGGGAATGTGGATCCCGGAGGTACTGGATTGGCCAACATGGGTGTGTGACTTTAGAGCTGCCATCACGGTTCTGCGGTTTCGCTTCATCACTTATTGCGTCGAGTAAACTTACATGCACGTTGAAATAAACCCATTTGTTTGGTTAAACATTACCCATGAAATCTTCCTGCATTAGGACTTTGCCCCTGAAACTTTAAATCATGCAACTAATGAAATTCATGTTTTGGATAACTCGATCTTTATTCTCAGTACTGATAACTGGCTGCTCATTCATATCTGTCAGAGGTTCAGATTAGATTGCATGAATGTGTATTGTTTCTCTAAAACATCTTCGTGTCTGTTGTACATCAACTCACAGCACGTGTGTGAGACAGACGATCGAGATGAAGTGGTAGTGTGCGAGCTGTGTGAGGCCAACGTGGCCAATTTCAATCAGCACATGAAGAAGAGCCACCCGGGCTGTGGGCGCAGCGCCAACCGGCAAGGCTACCGCAGCAACGGCTCCTACGTGGATGGCTGGTTCGGTGGGGAGTGTGGGAGTGGAAACCCCTACTATCTGCTGTGTGGCGGCTGCAGAGAGAAGTACTTGGCAATCAAAAGCAAAGCCAAAGTCCCCATTGTGGAAAGGTGTGCACTCCTGTGTGTGACAGCCGACAAAGCAACAGGAAGTTGATTAGATTTTTACACTTCTGCAATGAAATGATGTTTTAAATTAGGGGAAAAATCTATTGAAAAGCACGATAATAAAAAATATTTCTGCACTTATTTATATTATATTAGAATCTTTGTGTGATTTTATTTTGTGGTGTGACTTCAGATACAAGGGACAGGCTCCCGACCTTCTGGGAAAGCAAGACAGTGTTTATGAAGGTAACGCACGGTGACTGTGGATGTGATGCGTTGAACTGACACAACAGATTTAGAATTTTCCTTCAATTTTAAACTCTGTTGTCTTTCGGTCTTGCAGAGGATTGGGACATGCTGGACGTCGATGAAGATGAGAAGTTGACAGGGGAGGAGGAGTTTGAGCTTTTGGCTGGCCCTTTGGGTCTGAGCGAGCGCAGGATTGTCCCCGAGGCTGTCCAGTTTCTAGATAGTGACCCGTTGGGAGCCTCTATTGCCATGGTGACGGCAACCAACAGCATGGAGGAGACTTTACTACAGATAGGTTAGAAAACATCAGTAATTACCGTGTAGGGGATGTGTTCCTCTCCTGGGCAGCAAAGCAGTTCAGATCAATGAACCAGCTAAAATAGAACCAACATGTCCTGATATAAGGCCAAACTCTTTCCTTAAAAACTGTGTGGTGACTATGTGGATGATGCTAGGGTGAAGTGCAGGATTTTATTACAGACAGGTCTGCCGTTAAACACAAAATACTTTGCAGGGATCTAACCTGAGATACGAAGAAAAAAAACACACGAATTCACCATCAGATCAGATGTGAGGTCACAAAAATAACTGTGTCCACACCTTTTAATTTCAGTCTTCACATGAAAGTCGTTTTAATGCCATTAGAGCGTTTCGCCCTGGTACAGTCAAGCAAACTTGGCCCCTTATCTTTATAAGTTGGGTGTTTGTGACTGTAGTGGCAGTAAACTGAGTGTGTGTTTGTGTGTTCAGGCTGTCAGACCTCAGTGGACAAGAGTTCTTCTGGTAGGGTGACCCTCGGTGAGCAGGCAGCAGCCCTACAGAACCCCCATGACCGAGTGATGGCACTGAGGAGGGTGACCGCTGCAGCTCAGGTGCTGCTGGCCAGGACAATGGTGATGAGAGCCTTGTCCCTGCTATCCGTCAGGTAGCCTTTTGTATCTGCTGGAAATACTTTTTTAGCCTAAATAAGGTACACAAGCTTTTTTTAGAATTCAGAAATTCATTATGTTCCTGGGTGGGATTGTCAATAAATATGATATTATGTGAATAATCATGCCGTGAGAGTATTCATAATAACAACAGTACATCTATTTCAACCCTTTGGATGAGGTTGTGTATTCATAGATAAAATATTAATTTAAATATTTATGAATTGTGTTTGACAGGTAAACAGAAACCAGAACAATAAGTTAGTTTTTCTCTCTTCTCTCCTTCCACACATTCAGCGGATCAAGCTGCAGCCTCGCAGCAGGTCTAGAGTCCCTTGGTTTGACTGACATTAGGACTCTAGTCAGGCTGATGTGCCTGGCGGCAGCGGGCCGAGCTGGTCTTTCCACCAGTTCGTCCACAGGCCCAGGCCATGCTGAAAGGCCCCGTGGGGCCACCAAGACGAGCAAACCCATCTCCTGCCTGGCTTACCTCAGCACAGCAGTGGGCTGTCTTGCCTCCAACAGTCCCAATGCTGCCAAGCTGCTAGTTCAGTTGTGCACTCAGGTAAAGTATCATCACCCCAGTATCTCCCTGATGACTGATTTGATTTTCAGCTTAGATATTGAAAACACAGTCACTGGGTGATGAGATTCCCCAAATTTGTTCAGTCCAAAAGGAAAAGATTCCTTGTCAAACATACCATTACATCGAAGTTTTATTCTCTCAAATACTGTATGTGGAAATCTACACATGCAGTAACTGACAACTTGAACAGAACCCCTTTTTATCTTTAGGTACTTTGCTACCAGCAGCCTGTAGCACCTAATTTAATGTGATTTCTTTTATACGAGTCTGCAAAAAATGCCAAAGATGACATAGTTTGACATGGATAAAAAAGTCTTTTTTTTATGCTATATATATATATATATGTATGTATATATATATATATATATATATATATATATATATATATATATATATATATATATATATATATATATATATATAGGAGGTGAGAGGATGTGGAGGATGTGGAGGGTGAAGGTAACGGTGGTCCCCGTGGTAATCGGAGCACTAGGTGCGGTGACTCCCAAGATAGGCGAGTGGCTCCAGCAGATCCCGGGAACAACATCGGAGATCTCTGTCCAGAAGAGCGCAGTCCTGGGAACAGCTAAGATACTGCGCAGGACCCTCAAGCTCCCAGGCCTCTGGTAGAGGACCCGAGCTTGAAGGATAAACCGCCCGCAGGGGCGTGCTGGGTGTTTTTTTTTATATATGCTATATATATATATATATATATATATATATATATAGCATATAAGATAAGATAACCTTTATTAGTCCCACACGTGGGAAATTTGTTTTGTCACAGCAGGAAGTGGACAGTGCAAAAGTTATGACGCAAAAATTAGAATACAATACGAATAAATACAGTACACAGCTGTACAGAATAGAATAAAATAATATACTATATACAGTAGAATAAAATAGAATAAAAATATACAATAAGATCAAAATAGAATACGAATGCTATATACAACTGAGTAAAAATACAACGATGCCAGAAAAGATTATTGCACTTAGTGTTATTGCACATGTGTGGATGTGTGTGTTTGTTCAGTTAAAGTCTTGGTGTGGTGTGCAGTGTGTCCTTCAAAAATTGGAGTAAACTGAACTGTACCGGGAAGTCACAGCCTTAAGAAATAGGAAAAGTCCAGTAAAGACCTACAAAGAAAGAGATGGTGTGGTGTTCAGTTGATCCATCTGCTGTTTGCCAGTGCCTCATCAGAAATGGTCTCAGTGCAAAGGTGGCTGTCAGGAAGCCATCCTTGATCGCCAAAGAAGGGAAACTGGGAGAAAAGGTTAAGGTTTGCTAATTCATATGAGAACTGGTCTGAAAATCTAGAGCAACAGGTCTTATGAATCCACATTTTTGGTCATTATCAGTTTATACAGAGGTGGTGTGATAAAGTCCACAGAAAGTAAAGAAATGTATGTTGGGTTGATTACTTATTTATTTTAACAATGCTTTTTGACAATGAATAAATCTTATACTATAGGAAAGCCTGTTTATGTCTCATTAAAAGGTGCAACATTAGTAAGGAAATGCATTTGTAGGTTGAGCAGCAGGTGTGGGGTGCAGCTGTGACTTTTGCACAGATTTCATCAGACAGATTATCCACGTCTCCCCTTTCAGCTTTCTTGCACTTTAAAAATGTTGATTGATGTGATGCTTTTCCCCCCTTTTCTTATCCAGAACCTGATCTCTGCGGCTACAGGCATGAATCTGACAACGGTGGACGACCCCATCCAGAGAAAGTTCTTGCCCAGCTTTCTGCGTGGTGTGGCCGAGGAGAACAAGCTGGTCACGTCGCCTAACTTTGTGGTGACTCAGGCCCTTGTGGCCCTCCTGGCAGATAAAGGGGCCAGACTGAGACCTGCTTATGACAAGGCTGATATGGAGAAAAGAGGTTTGTAGACTCTGAGGAAAAGGCCGTTCCATGTCATTTCGTCTGTCATTGTTTCTCTCTTACTTCATGGAATTGATCTTGATTACCTTGAAGTTATATCTCATATTGGTATATTATGATGTTACTTTTTCTTAATATTTAAAGAAAAGTCATTTCAATGTGGTTTGTGTTCACATAAATATACTTTATACTCAGAAGAACAGTGATTCTGTGATGCTCTTATGTTCTTCTGCTTATTCTAAAATGTTCTTCCTGGTGCTGATACCAGTCATACACGTATTCGTTTAATTCATGTAGTAGTGACATAACTCATCTGCTTGTGCCAGTTTCTTCTGTATATTCACATTTTTTGTGCTTTTTGTGTCTTTTCATCGTTGCTCCTTCTTTCACTCACCGGGCATTCTTGTCACTTTGTGTTCCGTGTCGAGCAGGTCTAATTGCGCATTTGTATGCCCATCCTTCCCATAATCCTTCCGCTGTAGGCCCTCTGGAGCTGGCCAACGCTCTGGCAGCTTGTTGCCTGTCCTCACGGCTTTCCTCGCAGCATCGCCAGTGGGGTGCTCAGCAATTAGTTCGCACTCTGGCCGCCCACGACCGCGACAACAACCAGAACCGTCCGCAGACTTTTGCTGACATGGCAGGGGACCTGCGAAAGTGCTCCTTTATCAAACTAGAGGCTCACCAGAGCAGGGTCGGTAGTTTGGTCTTTCTCTGTATTATACAGTGAGGTTGTTTGCACCATTTCTGATTGGTAGTTAAAATAATCCTCCTCTTGTTGCTTCAGGTCATCACATGTGGTTGGTGCAGTAAGAAAGGCCTTTTGGCTACCAGTGGCAATGACGGGACGGTCAGAGTATGGAACGTAACCAAGAGCCAGTACACCCTCCAGCAGACCTGCGTCTTCAATAAGGAGTAAGGTTTTTTTTTAAGGATCCCACACAGCTAAACAGAGACATCTTGCTGTAATTGGTCCAGTTTGTATTTATTTCCCCCCAATAAATCTTTTTTCTCCATCAGAAACTCAGTTACCAGTTTGAGAATTAAGATGCCTTTTAACGATCCCTGTGGGACAAATGTTTTTGGTTCGTTTCTCAAGGAATCGAACCAACCTGACCTTTGGCAGTTTGCTGAGGCAGGTCCTGAAGGCTCCTGTCCCATGAGCCTCTTTCACAGAATCACACATCATTCCTTACAAAAGAAAAAAATAGTTTTCATCATTGTATAAAGTTCTTTTAGATGAGACTTTAAATAAGTTTGAGTGCTCCCAAAGGTGTCAGATACTTCAATACAGTTCTAACTTTGTTTTTTTATCTTATCTTTCACTAGTGACGACTCTTTGGAGGAGGGAATGTCTGGTTTGGGGTCTCCCAGCGATCCTTGCCTGTCACCTCTTGCATGGAGTGTCACTGGAAAGTATCTCGCCTCTGCCATGGAGAAAATGGTCAACATCTGGCAAGTTAATGGTAAAGAGTTCATTTTGTCCAGTCTTCTCTGGGGGTTATTGAATATGTTAATGATGAGCTTCACTGAGTTTTGCAGGACTTGTTTCACTATAATCTGTGGCTCACCTCGTATCACTGGTGACGGAGGCCTGCAGCATATGAATGAGAGGTCTTCTATTAAAAATAAAACTGAATGGTCACCGGATGTGTTCCAGGCATCATTTTCTGCCCCTCACCATACACCTGGCTTTGTGAACCATCTGTCCAGAGCTGTTACTGGGGTTAATAGAAGGTGTAATCACTTTCACCTGGTTTGGTGTTAATGAATTATCAGCAGGTACACTAGAAGGGCAACAATGAGACAAACCCCCGAAAAAAGGAATGTAAATCCAACTATTTTCACGGTTGTTGTGGTCGTGATAATTTTGTGAGGCCACATCGAAAAGGCTCGGATGAGCTTTCCAAAGTTCTACAAGTTGTGCCTCCATCGCTTGTGTCCAGATCACACGCTGCACAGCCGTGCTGCTCCGTCTTTATCACCGACGTTTATGTGTTTGCGCGTGAGCAGTGTGAGAAGCTGCGGTGACACCCTGAGGTGTTAATCGCTTCTCGTTACCCCACGTATACTACACGACGCACGATGAAGGCCAAAATCGGGCCGATCGCCAAAACGGTCGCACGACTCAAAAATCGGCTCAAAATGGGCCAAAAATCGCACAGTGTGAGCCCAGCATTAAAGAAGTTGATACATTGTGGCAACAAAGTCATCATCCATCTCACAGTGAATCTGCAGGGAAGAACAGAAACGACAGCTCACTCCAAGACTGCAGTGTTGGAGTTTGTCCAACTGTATAAGCAGGAAGCTCTCATGTTCCTTCACAGACAGCTGAAAGACATCAGAACCACTATATAAAATACCTAAAAGGAACATTAAAACCAAGTATACTTGGGCATTTGTCAATATAAGTATGATATATCTTATACAAAATGTCATCATGGATCTGCTTTCATTGTCTCCAAGGTGGCAAAGGGCTTTTGGATGTGCAGCCTCACTGGGTGTCTGCACTAACTTGGCCTGAAGAGGAAGCAGAGTCCTTGTGGTGTGGGGAGCCCAAAGACATGCTGCTGGTGGGTCGAATGGATGGATCACTGGGCCTCATCGAGGTGCTGGACTCTTCTGGTATGCACCGCACAGAGCTGGAACACTGCTACAGGAAAGACGGTATGAGAGTTTTATTTCAGGTTCAACCACATCTTTGATATTTACTTGTGTAACTGAAAGAAAAACCGAAGGTTTTTTTCTCCTTTAGTGGCAATAATGCACATTGCCTGGTACAGTGAAGACAAGCCTTTTGCCGTTGGCTACGCAGATGGAAAGCTGCTGATTGGATCCAAAGAACCTTTGGATAAAGGAGCCATTGTTGTCATTGATGCGCACAAGGTGGAGTAATTTTATCATTCTGTTTATGTTGTGATTCTTTCATTTAAATTTCAAAAAGAGCGAGCTGTTTTACTGTCAGCTAGATGGATTAGATGGACATTTATAGCTGACAATGATTCCAAATCTTTTTGTCAGGAGTCGATCAGCAGCATGAAGTGGAGTCCAACGGGTCAGATCCTGCTGACGTGTGCTAAAGAGGAGACTGTGAAACTGTGGGCCAATCCAGACTCCTGCTCTGACACGGGCTCTGGCTGGCACTGCCTACAGAGCCTTAGACACCCCTCCTTGGTTAATGGTGTGGCCTGGTGCAGCTTGCCTGGATGCAGTCCGAAGCCCCTCAGCATGTTCGCCGTGTACGTTGACCTTGAATGCGCCCTCTGTTTTGGGTTTTGTGATTTCACTTCTGCCGTTTTTGTTGTTTCTCCACACAAAATGATTATTTTGAGGAAAAAAAGTTGTTATGGGTCATTATGCTTTTCAGATGCTGCCAGAATGGTCTGGTCTCTGTCTGGACTGTTCCTCAAGACATTTCAAACTTCACAGACTCCTGTTCCTCTGATTCAGAAGGATGGTGGGAGAATGAAGCCAAACCCAAGTTAATGGTATTTGTGTGTTTTAACTTCTACTGTAAAAGCACTTTAGCCAAAGTCATCCAGTAGCAGCTGAGTTTCTTTTGCTTTATTTTTGAGCAATAAGTTAATGTGTTGTTCAACCTCAATGTGCTATCATTGATGTGCAGCAGTCCACCCGATGGTCAGAAGATGGAGCAGTTTGTGTGTTCCAGCTAAAGGGCCACATCACTCCAGTAAGAACACTGGCTTTCAGTCCTGATGGTCTGGCCCTGGCATCTGGAGGAGTGGGAGGCCTCATGAACATCTGGTCCCTGCGGGTAAGAAACATACATATACACACAGATGGAAATGAAGGCACATAGTTCATATGTAAATACTGTAAGTACACACACAGATGACTGGAAATATGTAGATGGAAAGAACACATGACACTTAATTACACTGGTGAATGAAGCTGCTGTTTATAGTGACACTGTGTGTGTGTGTGTGTGTGTGTGTGTGTGTGTCCATTTCCAACAGGATGGCTCAGTACTCCAGACCGTGGTAGCTGGGTCAGGGGCTGTCCAGAACATTGTCTGGGTCTCAGATGTGGGCGTGGCCGTCTGCTCCAACAGGTCAAAGGCAAGTTGTCTCATTTGACTCCATTGTCTCCGTCATTTTGTATGATTGTATTTGTCCTCAGTTAAGTTTCATTTGCCTTTTGTATGGCTTGATTTCCAGGATGTGTTGGTTGTGAACTGCTCCAAAGAGTTCATGGCATCTAACCATGTGCTGGCCACCTGCCGCACGGCTTTGAAGAAGCAAGGTGTGGTCGGCCTCAACTTGGCACCCTGCATGAGAGCTTTCCTGGAGAGACTGCCTGTCATGTTGCAGGAGCAGTATGCCTATGAGAAGGTAAAGGGAGATATGATATAGCCCCTACTAGAAGTCAGAGTTTGTACTAGATGATTATATCACCATGTTTCTTTCTTGGGCTGAAAAAACCTTCTTCTTCAGCTCTATTTGTGTTGGAGAACTCTGAGAAAAAAATAAAAGCCAATCCAAGCAAACTTGCACTATTCATGACAGATTAATAGTATTTGACACTAATAATGTCTCTTTTTGCTCTCTACTTCCAGCCCCATGTTGTATGCGGGGAGCAGCTTGTCCACAGCCCGTACATGCAGTGCCTTGCCTCTCTGGCTGTAGGTCTCCATCTGGACCAGCTTCTGTGCCGTCCCCCTGTGCCGCCCCACCTTCGACACTGCCCACCTGAGTCTGGCATCGCTGTATGGAGCGCCAGCGAGTGGGCATGGTTGGACTGTTTCTCCACCACAGTAAAGGCGGCAGAGGCTCTTGCTCGAGGTGCAGCCTTCCCCGAGTCCTTCTCCGTTCCTGACCTGGAACCCGTGCCTAAAGATGAAATGGCTCTGCTCCTGGTGAGCAAAGCTGATTAAACTGTAATTTAGAATGTAATCAAAACCTGTGCAGCTCATAACAGCAGCCTTTGCTTTTATTTCTACAGGACAACAGTAAATGGTCAGCTAGTATGGATGAACAGATCATGTCATGGGCCACCTGCAGGCCAGAGGTAACTTTGACAGTTTAGGTGAAATAAATGGCCCCCCTCCCGGGGGTACTGCTTTATACGCTTTATACTGCTGTTGCAGTATGTAGTAATGGCAGAGAAATCATTTCAAGTTTAGCTGCTTATTTTCATATGATTTTTCTGATTTTAGGTAGGATTTTTAGAAATGTTTAAGAGGAAGATTAAATTGTTTCATTACAGAAGGTTAAAATACATATTAGAATACAATAATGAACAAATATAACACAAAAGCTAACACATGTAAATGGATTAATTAGTACAGAAGAAGAACATTATGAGAAGTTATTTTGGATGATGTGTTTGGCTTCTCATCCAGTGCTTACACTGCTCTGCCTCTCTTGAGCTTCACCTCGATAACTCTGCTCCTTAGATTTGAACCAAATTCATTTCCCTCTCTATTGTCTCAGATTTGTTCTCCACACTCTGAACTCTCCGCTCAGTTCAGCTACAGCTCCCCCAATACTCAGAGCAGCCAGCAGTCCACCCAGTCACGCACCGCAGTCACACACCGCAGTCACACACCGCAGTCACGCACCGCAGTCACACACCGCAGTCACACACCGCAGTCACGCACCGCAGTCACGCACCGCAGTCACGCACTGCCTCTGCCTTGTTGTTCCAAAAAGTGATTTCAAATGTTTGTATAGTTTTTATGTCTTTACCTATACTGATAAATAATGTGGAGTCAGCAGGAGTTACAGGGGGAGATAAAGTACAACACGTTTTGCAAGTATCTTTATGATTGCAGTATTGCACCTACTCTATCTTCTGCATTATAATCAGTACTTATGGTTTTGTTTACAGCTAAAGTATCTTTATAGAACTGTTATGTTTGTTTCTGCTGCTATAGATTATATAAAAGTCACTTTGCCCAAAACCGATTGCAGAGTTTACCTTGCGATGGGGATATGATCAAAATGAGCTGATGGCAATCAAGAGATATTTAACAGATTTTAGACCAAGTCATTTACAATAGTTTAAATTGTTGAAATCACTTTTTGGTGTGACCCGTTCAGCCCTCCCTTTTTTATCCAACTACAGTCCTCTAAATCAGCGAACCCCAACCCCCGGGCCTCGGACCGGTACCGGTCCGTGAGTCGTTTGGTGCCGGGCCGCGAGAGTTGAGGCTCAGGTGTGAAATGTATAGTTTTCAGGGTTTTTATCGGTTTTCAGCGTTATTTTGTTATCGTTTTTATCGTTTACTCGGTTTTCCTGGGTCTGTTCACGTGTGTTATGAATAAATTTTCTTACCGGTACTAGTTTTATTCTGTTGTATTTATCCGCGACACCTTAAAGGCCGGTCCATGAAAATATTGTCGGGCATAAACCGGTCCGTGGTGCAAAAAAGGTTGGGGACCGCTGCTCTAAATATCTATTTATTTAGGTACAAGTGATCATAGCTTTGTTTTTTTAGCCCTCGGCGTAAAAGGCTGATGCAGTACTGCTGTCACGCTGCCGAGCAGGCAGGGAAGCAACGTGGAAGTAATGTAGTAATGTAGGAGTTTGAAACTGAAACCATAGGTGTCTACTAAAAATCTTAGATGAATTAGAATTTCAGTGAAGTTCTTGAACCTCAAGATCAAGGTCAGAGGTCAAGTTTTCTGAAATTCTGGTAACTTGACAACAAGGCAACATAGGATGTTGAAATTGATACCTCAGGTTCATCTGCTGCTAATACCTCTGACTGCAGAAAGAGAGCAAGAGGTCATTGTGAAACAGTAAGACAGTCACAGAATATTTGCTCTGCATTTTTGGGTAAAATGGTGTAAAAAGTGTCTCAATCAGCCAAAATCACAACATTAACAACAGTGAGCTTAACTGAAGGGTGATGGCAAGTAAGAGGGATGTCAGGCCAGGTGAGAAGGTGGATATTTCCACACAACAAACACGTTTCTTGATCTCAAAAATTAACAACCAAATCCTTACCTCATGATTTAATATCACATCTAGTTTCAACCCGATTCTTTTCTTCCATTTTTCATGTTTGGGTTCATGATCAGGACTGGCACCTCGGAGGGAAATGCGACGTGTTTCTGTGGGGTGCAGGGCGACACGGTCAGCTAGCAGAGGCTGGAAGAAATATCCTCGTTCCAACCATTGCCCCTTCCTTCTCTCAGGCACAGCAGGTACAGAGACATAAACTACTGGACATATTGTTTTTTGAACTTTGTTTCTATAATTAAAACAGCAGCGTGAGCTGTATTTTATTTCTACCTGTGATTACTCGTTCACATTCTCGTTTCTTGTAGGTGGTGTGTGGGCAGAATTGCACCTTTGTGATCCAGCCCAACGGCACCGTATTGGCCTGTGGAGAGGGGAGCTATGGCCGCCTGGGACAAGGCAACTCAGATGACCTGCATGTCCTTACTGTCATCTCAGCTCTTCAAGGTGACATGACAACACCTGTACACAACCAAAAGTAACAAACACACAGGCACAAAGCCAGCTGAATGTAGCAGAACGCTTAACGGCTAAAAGGCAAATTATTTGTGGTAGCTGGTGTGCACGAAATATAGAGCTAAAAGAACATTTGGTCAGCGGATTGGTGGCATAAACCCTGTCATGTGCTTTTCGTTCTTACCAGGTTTTGTTGTGACCCAGTTGGTTACATCTTGTGGCAGTGATGGTCACTCCATGGCTCTGACAGAGAGCGGCGAGGTGTTCAGCTGGGGAGACGGTGACTACGGCAAGCTTGGACATGGAAACAGTGACCGCCAGCGACGACCCCGACAGATTGAGGCACTGCAAGGAGAGGAGGTGGTCCAGGTAAGTCTCCACCCTCCTTAAAAATATATTTCATTTAGTGCTGTCAGCGTTAATCTCGTTAAAATGACATTAAAGCCATGACTGCATTAACGGTTATGGGGGGGGGAATGCGCGGCATTAATACGTTAGCGCAGTTAGCTAATCAATGCGTTAGTGCCGTGCAGACCCTCGCACGGGGCGATCTGTGTTAACTCGCTAACAGAGATTTACAGTGTTAATGCGGTTATGGTATTAACGTCATTTTAACAAGATTAATGCTGACAGCACTAATTTTATTCAATTCCACAGTACCCAAAAAAATCATGCAGGATATGTACAGAGGGCTGAATTCAGACAATGATGTGACCGGGTATACATTTTATTGGTACTCACTAGTTTGTAAGGTCTGCCTTATAAATATAAGTAAATATGTATACTGTATATATCACATGTATCTAAATGTATCAACAAAATGGAGTTAAATTGAATAGTTTGTGTATCCATGTGCTGTGGGATGTCCTCCAAGATCTGTACCAGGGCATGACTGAGCTCTTGGAGAGACAACCTGAGGTTCAGATAGACTAAAACACAATATCTCAGAGGTGTAATACTGGATTTAGGTTATGCGAGCGTGGGGGCCAGTCAATGGCAGTTCATCCTCTGGGAACAGCCTGCTCTCTCATACTGTCTGCACATGAGACCTGACATCATCATGCACCCAGAGGAACCAGGACCCACCACACTAAAAAGTCCCCTCTTCATCTGTCAGTGGCTTCCACCTATGAAGCTGGGATGTTCTCAAAGCGCTGTATACAACATGCCTCATTCTCCCCATTCACACCCACTCCTAGAAGCACTTCTAAACTCAAGTGCAAACTAACCAACATTCACACACCGATGAACGCATCGGAGGGCAACTTGGGGTTAGTATCTTGCCCAAGGATATTTGGCACGAACCACCAACCTTCCACTCCGTAGCTGATCTGCTCTACCACCTGAGCCACAGCCACCCTGTTGTTGATTTTATTAACACAAAAACATCCTCTGTGCTACTTAACTGATCAGTATTCCAGATGTTGTACTCTGGCTAGAGTCTCCTTAAGAAGTGTTCTTTTAATCTTTTTTGAGCGGTGTACAGTGTAATTCTGTGGGAATCAATAAAACATGTTTGCCTACTTTGAGCCAAAAATAAGTTTTTTCTCTTGAAGGTTAGACTTCCAACACTATCTTTGCTGTTGCAGAATTCTGTCATATATCTATTAAGGTTTCTCTGGGTCACGCTTCTCCTCCATATTCTGCACACCTTTATTGGGGTTAACAAGAACATCATAGAGATAGGCAGTTTCAGTTACAATGCTCTGTGCTTTCTTCACTCTTTAGATGTCTTGCGGGTTCAAACATTCGGCCGTAGTCACAGCTGATGGGAAGCTTTTCACTTTTGGTAATGGTGATTATGGAAGACTAGGGCTGGGGAACACCTCAAACAAGAAGCTGCCAGAGAAGGTCACTGCTCTGGAGGGCTACCATGTAGGACAGGTAAGACGTTCATTACTGTTACAGTTGGTGTCTGTGAAATGCTTGGATACGCGGCACATTCAGAGGATTTCTGTACTGTTACACTGTTACTGTTTTCTATACTGGAGAACAATATGAAGACATCAGTCGTCATGTGTCCACTGGTGCTATATGCTGATTGTGGACATTCAAAAAACACTGTGAAATAAATATTTCAGTGGTTCTTATATAGAGCTTTTCTACTCTGCCTGGGCACTCAAAGAGCTCATACGAGCACATGCTTTCTGTTTAACACTCACACGTTTACACACAGTGTTGTGCCCAAAGGGTATTTGGCATACAGACTGGAGCCGATCAAGCTACCAACCTTCCAACCCCATCAGCTAATTTTTTAAGGTTTTTGCAGTAATATGATTGTGCTCTAGGTGTTGTGACATTTTGGCAGATTATTTCTGGTTGCTGGAACTACTTTGGGGCAGTTTTGAGTTCTAATTGTTTTGATTATTTTCAGTTGTCCAGCCTTATCTTAGCTATTGATAGTTGGTGTTGTCGTGTGCTCCCTCCTCAGGTGGCTTGTGGTTTGAACCACACTTTAGTTGTCTCTGCTGATGGAATGATGGTTTGGGCCTTTGGCGATGGAGACTACGGGAAACTGGGACTTGGGAATTCCACAGCCAAGTCCTCACCTCAGGTACCTGCTGCATTGTGATGCCTGATCAATGAACTGAAGTTAATCTGTTGGCCTATCAAACAGTGAAACTGTTTGTGACCCTGACCTGTTTTGAAATCCTTAGAAAGTGGACGTGCTGTGTGGGATTGGTATAAAAAAAGTAGCCTGTGGAACTCAGTTTTCCGTGGCTTTAACCAAAGATGGCAAGGTTTTCACGTTTGGCCAAGGTAAGCTTAGCTTATTCCAGGTTTAAAAACAAAGTTAATCTATAACTGCCTTAAATCTGCATTCTTGTTAAAGGCCAGTCTGTAGGCAAATGTTCTTATAGCTCACTTGATCAACGACTTCATAAAACATTTTGCTGAGGAGTTTGAGTTCTCAGTCTTTCTCTCACCCACGTTGGGATCTTAAAGACAGACCTAGCTGCCATGTAGAGCTGCCACAAACGATTATTTTTGCGATTAGTCGACTAATCAGATCATCATCGTTCAGCTTATTGCACCAGCAGCATCTGCTCCTATATAACTATCATTAGCTTACAGCTTTAAGTGTTTAAGGTCTGTGCTAACTAACAATAAAGACAAGATGGTAGTTTATTAAATTTTAATGACATTTGCAGATTGTTTCGGTGAAGTTTAATAAACTCCTTGCTATCTAAAATATAACAGGACACCGGAGTAAATTCTTGAGCATCTCACACTTCTGATAATCAGTTGTCTGCTTGACGTTTATTCAGCTGTGTAAAAACTATAACTTTAATCTCAGCCAAACTGATTTACTCAGGAACAAATAAAACACTGAAAAAAGCCAAACAATAACATTTTAAGTTATCTAAGTGACTCATATATATTTAACCTGAGTAGCGAAAGACGGAGGTGGGTTTGAAAACGATTTGCCGGGAGTCCGGTGTTCTCACGGCTCTAGTTAGCCTAGCCCCCGGCTAGCTAACGAGCTAGTGGGTAACAGACGTCTCCGAAAACGTCGGAGCGCTTTTGAAAATATGTGGTGTCTTGATAAACTGAGCCGATATTTGAGGTTTACACAGCTACATTCTCGCCTGAAAATATGTTAAACGTTTATTTTGTGACCCAGAAAGAATAATAAGAGTAAAGTTAAAACTAACTAGCTGCCGCCATTGTTGGAAACTGAGCTGGGCCGCGCTATGAATTCTGGGACACAGCTTCTTCTTCTTCGGGGTTTAACGGCAGCTGGCATCCTTGTACATGCAGTGCTGCCATCTTCTGTTTCAGTCCGTTATTACACTCTTAAATCCTGCTACTTATTCCTGCGTCTTTTGACAAAGCTTCAAACGACGCGTCGACTATTAAATCAGTCGTCGACGTAATCGTGACTAGTCGACTAATCGTGGCAGCCCTACTGCCATGTCGCCCATATTAGCTAATACCTGGGCTTTTATTTTTATTTAATTTTTATTTGAGACTCCCTTTCTTACGGAGCCCCCCAGGGGACATGGGAGAAAAAAAAATTAGGGAGGAAAAAAAAAAAAATTAGGGAGGAAAAAAAAAATTAAGACGGACTTTTGCGAGATCTCGCAATAAGTATTGCGAGATCTCGCAAAAGTTTTAGCCGCATTCTTCGGAGGCCGCCAGCTCGAAGCCGACCGGGAGGTCGAGGCACAATGTGCCGGGAAAGCGGTGTTCCTCCCGGCTGTAGTAGGTCTCGACCTCCCGTTAGCTTCGAGCTAGTGGGTGTCAGATCTCCAAAAACGTCGGAGCTCTTTTGCAAATATGTGATGTCTTGTAAACCGAGCAGGTATCTGACGTTTACACAACTACATTCACGCCTCAAAATATCTTAAAAGTGTATTTTGTGACCCAGAAAGAGTAATATTACAACTAAGTAGCTGCCGCCATTGTTGGAGTTTTGCGAGATCTCGCAATACTTTTGCGAGATCTCGCAATACTTTTGCGAGATCTCGCAAAAGTCCGTCTTAAGTTTTTTTTTCCTCCCTAATTTTTTTTTTTTCCTCCCTAATTTTTTTTTCTCCCATGTCCCCTGGGGGGCTCCGTACTTTCTCATTACATGATCTGTTTCAGACAAGCATACTAAAATGGTGAAACTTGTCCAAGATTTACAAAATCACATAAAAAATTCCCAGTGACAGATTCATAAAGTCGTTTATAGATCTTTTAAACTCTGCAAGCGATGCCATCTGAGAGAGCTCCGCTGTAATGTGGTCCATGATGACAGGGCAGGAAATGAGAAGGCCTTTTTTCCAAGCTCTGCACAAACTGATGGAACAGTGAATAGAATGGAAAACCAGAAAATGATTTATAGATATACCAATCAGCCAAAGAATGTTGATGTGTTAAAGGTTTACAGCCAGTTAGGTATCTTAATGCCTCATGATAAACTGAGAGTGAGCAGGAGGGCTGATGAACGATACCTTAAACCCGGAGGGTGGCAGCAGGAGAGAAATCATCTGTTTGTGAAAAAGTACCCCAACTTCAGCCTCAGTTTCTTTAACAGGTGGTCAGTATGTGACTTAAAAGATTGTCATTGGTCACAGTATTTAAGTATTTGCAGAAGCCCACAGGTTTCTTAGTACTGTCTTTCTATTGTTTAGAGCAGGGGTGTCAAACTCAAACACACAGTGGGCCAAGATTCAAAACTGGAACAAAGTCGCGGGCTGACGTTAATATTTATTGAAAAACAAATGTTCCTCCAGATTTAAGAATGAATCTTTTCTTATGGACTCAAACAAGTTTAGCTGAAAAACTGAATATGGAACAAGCAAAGCTTAATACTAAACAATATATATATTAGCTGTATAATACCAGCAGGCCAGCTCTGATAGTCATTTGGTTTGGCTTCGTGGGCCAAATGTAATTAGGCTGCGGGCCAGAGTTTGACACCTATGGGTTAGAGCAACATGACCGTGTTTTTTTCTACATTTAAAATGCAGCAGTGAGATGAAACAGCTGTGACTGCACACTACCCAAAGCTAAATGTGATTGTGCAAAAACCACGTTGATAATGCAAAAATAATAATGTACGCCCTGAGATAGAAACCTCTGTTAGTGACATTATGGTGCTCTATAAACTCCATAAGACAAAACTGAAACCCACAAACCCCTCAGTCCCATTTTTCTTATTTTATACGGGATATTAATAACACAATAATCTATAATCATATTAATGAATGCTAGTGAAAACAGTAGTTTATTATATAACATATTAAAATGAGTGTGATATTTAGATTTGGCCATTAGTGGTTTTAACACTGATTATGACAATTACACAATTGAGTTTTCACCATGAAGTCAAAGTGAGATTTTTTCCGTGCCATATTATTCAAATATATTTTTACCTTTTTTTGTTGAAGACCGCCTAATTGGCTTGCCAGAGGGTCGAGCCAGGAACCACAACCGGCCCCAACAGGTACCAGGTCTCTCAGGGATCCACATCCAGGATGTCGCTGTAGGAGCTGAACACACTCTGGTACTCTCCTCCACAGGAGATGTTTACACCTGGGGCAGCAACTCGGAGGGACAGGTAACATGCATACAATGCTTGTGGGAACATAAGTGTCAAAGTCTCAATAAGACTGTTTGCTGCTTATCTTATTTGAAGTAAATGGATTTACTGAAAATGTAGCCTTGTCATCTATCTTATATTACACACATAGAGAGCCTTGTGGCACACAATAGCTAAGATAAAAGGACGAGGACTCAGAAGCAGCCAAAGAAAAGTATCATTCAGACAGATATGATGTGAGCCACTCCAAAGCAGAACCAGATACACCACCCCAATATTTCAGCCTGTCAAGGAAAGTATGGTGGTGGACGGTATCAAACATAGCGTTTCACATCAGAATATTCTCCAGCGTCACTTTGCATTAAAATGACACTGGACACTCAAAGAACAGAATGAGCCCCAGATTGAAATGTCTCCAGCACACTGTCTTTGTTTAAGACTGGTGTAATCTGCTTAGTCATAGCCTTTTCTAAACTCTTAGCAATAAATGATCATTTTGAGATTGGTCTGTAAATGCTAAGAAAAAGAATGAGTTGCCCCCAATGAGCAGGGACTCTCTCAGTGTTTCAAAGCTCCTAAGAGAAGTCTTTGGCCCATCCTTGGCCTCTGCACTGACTGGTAGATTCAGTTCAGTTGAATTCAGTTTTATTTATATACCAAATCACAACACAGTCGCCTCAAGGTGCTTTATATAGTGAGGTAAAGACCCTACAATAATCCAAACAGAGAAAACCTCAACAAAACTCTACAAGCAAGTGCTTTAGTGACAGGGGGAAGGAAAAACTCGCTTTTAACAGGACGACACCTTCAGCAGAACCAGGCTGGTAAATGGACTAGTTCTTATATAACGCTTTATAGAACTTGAACTTTTTCTAGTGATCTAAGTGCTTCTGTCTTGGAGAGCATTGGAATTAGTATCTTGCCCACAGATATTTGGCATACAGCGGCCAGGGATCAAACGCAGCAGATGACCTGAGCTACAGCCACCCCTTCAGTTGTAGCAGCGATTAGCTGCTCTGCTTCGCACAGGACCCAGAATCAGGTCATCTGCAAGATATTTAGCACGAGGTTCTCCACAAATCTGAGTGTGCAACTGGAGAGGGGCGCCTGTCGTCCAGCAGTCACAAAACGCTCAGCCAGCTGTCTTAGACTAACAAAAGATCCAGAGTGCTACGGTATCACTGAGTCTAAGCAGAATTCCTGCTGTGCCTCTCATACTGTGCAGGATTGCTACTGCAACAACACATCATCAGCAGGGTAATACTAACATTGCATTGTTTGCATTCCTGGCAGTCAGGTTTGATTTATTTTCAGAATTGATCTTGAGCTGTTATACACACTTATTCTTAAATGTTGACTTATGACTGTGTTGTGCAGCTGGGTCTGGGACACACCAACCATGTTAGAGAACCTACACTGGTAACAACGCTGCAGGGCAAGAACATCCATCAGATCTCTGCTGGACGCTGTCATAGTGCAGCGTGGACGGCTCCCTCTGTGCCGCCTCGAGCACCAGGTTACACAGACACACAAAATTCACATAATGCCTCCTGATATTTTGATACTTTCTCCCAGATATCAGATTTCCTGCTGTGCTGCTGGAACGTACAAAATACCAGAGCGTAATGGTTTTATTTTTATGTATTGTGCTTAGAAACCTGCCTTATAAACCACATCACATAGAAAATATGTCAAAGGGATTAGAGACAGAGCTTTGGATGGCTGCCACAACAAACAATAATTAGCATAACTGTGACAGCAGGAAATCTCTTTAATGTAACTTTTGTCATGAATGAGTCGACTTTTCTTCCCACACTTCTCAGTGTTCAGGGTGATCATATCTCACTCTAATCTTCCTCAGGCTCATCTGTACCTCTTCAGCTTGGCCTGCCAGCAGCAGTGCCTCCTCAGTACAGTGGGCTTAAAGAAGTGAGCATCGAGGCAGTGAGGGCCCGTTTGCGGCTCCTCTACCACTTCTCTGACCTCATGTACTCGTCATGGAGACTACTCAACCTCAGCCCTAACAACCAGGTGGGCAACGACTACAATAAAAACAAAAGACACTTGTACAGAAAATGTTTAGAAATTTGGTAAAAAATGTGTTGTTAGAATTTTTTGTAATGTGATACCAGTTATATTGTTCTGAATGATAGGCTTTAGCAGCCTTTGATATTTGACCTGGCAGTGATGCTAAGTGTTAGTTATGTCTTACTGTGTATTTTATCTACTACAGAAACAGCTTCTGGAAAAATACTGTTAGTTTAGTGCCTCTAACACATTGACTGTAACAAGCTGAAAACTCTCCCATAGATGTGAACAGAATGAGAAGAAAATGGCTAAACTTAGATTTGTCTTTCCTTTGGTTTGCATCTCCAGCCTCAGTGACTGAAGGCACAGTCCAGGCTCTGAACACCTTCACTCTCATAACTGAAAGGCTGTAAAGGTGATTGAGTTCAGGCATAAACCCAGAAAAGGTGCATGTTGTACACACTTTTCGGTGTTTATTATGAAGCTCGGATTGCATCTTAAAATCTGACATTTGTGTTGTCACTTCCTGCGTTGACTGCACTAGAAGGAGCCAGTCACCTAAATATACAGCTAAATTAACACCCCCTGTCTCAGTCACGCTTTGTGACTTCCTCAGCACACTGTAGAAACACTGTGTGTCAGACACAAGCCAAAAGTCAGCACTCTGTCCTGGAGGCAGTTGGTGAAATTGACCTCTCAGTAGGTTGGTGGCCCCTTGTCCAGAGTCCTCCGATGGAAATGGTTGCGTCGTGGTCAATTGCAGAGAAGAATGAGGGCAGTAAGTCTTCACCCTGGAGGCAAAAAGGTCTACTTTTGCCTCGACAAACAGATCCCACAACTGGCCACTAGTAAAGGGTGTAATATTCATTCCCCCCTCTGGGGTTCCTGCCTGGAGAGAAAGTCCAGCCCCAGCATGTGTGGCTCTCGGAGACAGAAAATGAACACTAAATCATGAAAGCAGAGACTGAGATAGGTTTAACAGTGAAGGGGTACGTGCCCCTGTCTGGGCGTTTGTGTAACAGACCACTGTTGAACTGGACAAAGAAAGTTGAGAGCTTGAAACACGGCTGGGAGCTCTCACTGATTGGTGTGCAGCCTGTGCTGCACTGAAATTCAGACTCTGATGAGGGTGAGAAACGTGGGATTACCTGTTGTGGTCACCTGAACATCTGACAAGTCCGAACTAGGAATTACAACCTGAAACAGCAAAAATATATTTTTGTGTGCAGGGGGGTTTGTGACTTAAGGAGTGCCTCTTGGGCAGCACCAGATAGGGGAACTGGCATCTCCCTGCAGTTCTTAACTCAATCCCATAGCTAGGAGGACTGAGACGTCTTTCTCCTGGGCGTTGGGGCCCAAAGGTGGACCTTAGCTCCAGGCTGACTGGCGTGGAAGTTACCCCAGAGGCTGGGCTCTTGCTGGTGGTACACCCACATTAGCAGCAGTCGGTCCGCTCTCGGCGGTGGGAAGAGGAACAGCTAGCCTGTGTCATGTCTGGGAATGATATCACGCAAAGCTGCCGTCTGCTTCTTCCTCAGTTCAGATTCAAATGACCTGACAACAGATACTGGCTCATCCAAGTAGATAGCACTGTCCCTATCTGAGGTCAGATGTGCTACTATTATTGAAGCCATCTCTCTGTTAGGGAGCACACCACAAAGGGCACGGAGAATGTATTCCATTTTTACTTGGTTCTTATTAAGGTAGAAGTAGTTGTCTGGGGAAACCAATGGACCCAAGTTGCACCGGGTACATCGCCTGGTGCGACTGTATCACAGTGACTGAGCTCATGGCATGGGCAGCGCCCGCCTGAGAATTATAAATCTTGTCAGGCTGAGATGCAGAGCATGTACAGTGCTTGGATAGAAGAGATGTGGGATCAGCTACACCATATATGTGGAATGGGGATGCCTCCAGAAATGTAAACGGTAAATTTACCAGCTACAGCCATTCCGTAGGAGGCGGGTTGGCTAAGCCAGCCTTCTTTGTGCTGTCCAGCTCTAAATACTGTCCATAGCTGGGGATTCCCTAACCCAAGACGGTGGCTTGACACATGTGAAGTGGTTAGCTCGGAGACAAAGTCTGGGAATACTGGAAGGCAGTTATACTCTGTTGTCAGCTTCGCTGGAAGGAAAAACTCCACAAACTGCCAGAGATTTGTAGATGGCCTTTCCACTCTGAGCTTCTCCACTGTGTGATGAAACGTGGAAAAAACAGAGATGTTGTTTTGGCCTGCAAGCGGAGCAGCGGTGGCACACTGAGCCGACAACAAGCTCTGCTGTTCATCCATGAGAATGTCGATGAATGCCCAAGCTGATGTCCAGCACATCATCATGTTGGTGAGCGTCCGCTGAGGCTAGCCAGTGCTCCCGCGTGGTTCATCCTCAGTCAGTCCAGATATTTGCAGAGACATCGACCAGATACTCCTCATCTTCAGATTTGGAAAAGCTGGAACCCTAGCGAGGGTATTGCAATGCAACAGCCGTTCTAGCACTTTCTCCGTCTTTCCAGGGTCGAGCCCTGGAGCTGGCAACAACATACACAGGCTTACTTTTCCCGGCGTGGTAAGTCCCCAGTCAGACAGGGCAACCTCATGCTGGTCATGCAAACAGCACCCATTAGGACGGGAGAAACAGAAGATTTCTGCTTTGCTTGCTTTGGTTTGGTACTCATGCCAAAATGCAAAGCAACAGTGCTGCACAAGGACACTTGAAATTTCCACTCTGTGGGAAGCCCACACACCAACTGAACAGTGGAGGCTAACACCAACGAGGCAGTTAAACTGACTTCATGCCAGCAGACAGCAGCTCTAACTATCAGTAGCTAGCCCAACTCGGCATCCCCTCAGTTTTTACGCTCAGGTGAAGTGTGAGAACTGCAGGATCAATGTGATCACAGAAGTCTATATGTGTCATCACAGGGCACGAATAGAGGTGCCTTAAGCCACAACATGCAGGGGCGTGATATCCCAAACTAAATGTGTTGTATGGACTGAAAGGGGACTACTATGTTACATCTTAATTGGAAAGATTTTTTCTTCCCTATAGTTTAGACGTTGCACAAATGTAGGGAAAAGATTTGGGGCTCCTCTTAATTAGTAAATACTAAATGTCATTTTAATTCTGCAGAGCTGTACCTCCCATTACAACGCCGGTACCTGGGGAATCGTCCAGGGCCAGTTAAGGCCCCTTTTGGCTCCCAGAGTGTATACGCTGCCTATGGTGCGGTCGATAGGCAAGACCATGGTGCAGGGCAAGAACTACGGTCCCCAGATCACTGTCAAACGCATCTCCACACGGTCAGTACTGGTAACTGTTTTTAGCCTGCAGTCAGAGGTTTCCATACACTCACCACTGGTATGAAGGTTTTAATGGTTGTTTTAAACTGTTCCAGGGTGGAATTGTTGTACTGCATAAAAAAATAGATGCATAACTACTTCATCAGCTACTGATGTTATAAATATAATTTTGTGCTTAAAGGTAAACTTAAAATCCCCTTCTTCCTTTTCACTTTGGTTTTCCATCACATTTGAACTCTGCAGAGGTCGGAAGTGTAAACCAATCTTTGTACAGATTGCTCGGCAAGTTGTAAAGTTGAATGCTTCAGATCTCCGACTTCCCTCAAGAGCCTGGAAGGTCAAACTAGTTGGAGAAGGTGCTGACGATGCAGGAGGGGTCTTTGATGACACCATCACAGAGATGTGTCAGGTATGTAAACATCTGGACTTGTTAGAACAAATTTTATTCCAGCTGTTTACTGGATGTCTGATAGAGCTACTACTTCTTCACTGTCATGTATATCTATCCATAGGAGTTGGAGACAGGAGTTGTGGACCTGCTCATCCCATCTCCCAATGCCACAGCAGAGGTTGGCTACAACAGAGACAGGTGAGAAGACCTTAATGAAACATGTAGGTCAGTTAATGTGTTGGAAGTTGTAGGACTTTAAGAGAGTAACTAATCCTTTGTTTGAAATAAAAGAAAGACATTTCTTTGATGGCATGCGCTAAACTGGATATGATACAGGGAAGATTAGCATGGTCTCTGTGCAAGGATGGCACGTAAATTTGTGAAGCGTTCCACATTTTTCAGCGGAGGCTTCAAACCGTGTCTGCCGTCTATTATATTGGGGAACGTTCGGTTGCTAGCAAACGAGATGGACGAGCTAACAGCGCTGACACGGAGTCAGAGGGAATATCGTGAGTGTAGCTTGATGTGTTTCACCGAATCATGGATGCACCGGGGTATTCCAGTGGACAGTGTGTCTTCCACACTGTTCGGGCGGACAGGGACAGCGCCACGAGCGGTAAGCAGAAAGGAAGAGGGCTTGCTGTTCTTGTTAACAAACAAACATAACAATCAAAGACTCGGGCCGTATTATTTGATCAGGGAATTTACCCTTGTAATGTTGGTGGCTGTTTACGACACTGCAGTGAATGCTCAGCCACCTACAGCCGTATCCAGAGCTGCACCACTCCCTCAGGATTGTTTACGAGTCCGTTGTGGCCAGTGCCATCCTCTATGCTGTTGCATTCTGGGACAGCATGCCAACAGACTCAATCAACTGCTCGGCAAGGCCAGTAATGTTGTGGGGATGGAGCTGGACTCTCTTAGGGTGTTTCTGACAGGTGGCTGTTGTCCAAGATAAGGACAGTGATGGACAGCACCTCCCACACACTGCATGACTTGCTAGCCAGTCACAGGAGCATGGACTGAGACACAGGAAATCATTCCTGCCTGTGGAACTCCTCCATCTAATACGCCGTACACACTGCAACAATTACACCCTTTGCACACGCTCTACAGTAAAATAACGAATGACAAAGTTTCACAGGTTAGAGTCAAATGTCAATCATATACATTTCACCTCTATAATATTCTTCATATGTATAAGTGAGCGATTTGTATGCGTGTATATTGTGCTATTTCTTAAATGTGTAAACTTTGTAATAGTCTAGTCTGTTACTGTTATTGCCTTGGAGCAACTGAAACCCACATAGTTTCCTTCTGGATTATTAAAGTATTCTGATTCTGATTTTGATAGATTCCTCCTCAACCCGTCAGCATGCCTGGATGAGCACATGCTCCAGTTTAAATTCTTAGGTATTCTTATGGGGGTAGCCATCCGCACCAAGAAGCCCCTGGATCTGCACTTGGCTCCTTTGGTTTGGAAGCAGTTGTGCTGCATCCCCTTGTTGCTGGAGGACCTGGAGGAAGTGGACCTGCTCTATGTGCAGACACTCAAAAGCATTCTTCACATTGAAGACAGCGGCATCACGGAGGATAATTTCCATGAGGTTAGAAAAGCATTTTGATTGTATGTTCGTGTGAGGATTATACTTAGACATTTAAATATTGAAACCACACTAAAGCAAGCCAGCAGCCACAAACACATCCATTCATTGAGCAGCGTTAACTGGGGTTGTTTAATAGAACATTAAATTCAATGTTTGGTTCATTTTTAGTGCAACAGAGAAAAAGCAGATGTCTACATTTAAGAACAGTTGAAATATGAAAGAAAACCTGTGTAATGTTACTTTGCTTGAGACAGGCTTACCTGGGTCCAACCTGGAATTAGGCCGGGGGAGCGGCTACATTGGCAAAGCGGGCTGGGTATCGTCTAACGTTGGGCAATATCTAAAATCTTTCCAACCGACATTCGACATGGGCAGAGCAATATATAGTTATGCACAGACTGATTTGCGCTTTTAGGCTTTATAGGGTGAAAGGTAAAGACCCTACAGTAATACAGAGAAAGCCCAACAATCGAAAGACCCCCTATGAGCAAGCACTTGGCGAAAGTGGGAAGGAAAAACTCCCTTTTAACAGGAAGAAACCTCCAGCAGGCTCAGGGAGGAGGAGCCAGATGGGGCTGAGGAGAGGAATACTGAAGAAAAGACGCTGCAGATGAGAGCTCATTTCTGCCACATGAGCTTTCATGCGTTGGATGAAATGAATAAATGAACAGAACAATGAACGGTTGTTAGATTTAGTGGAAAGCTTTTATAGAAAACCATACAGTGGCCTTTATTTACCATGACTGCAGACGTTATTGACTTGTATTCTATGCTTTGCTTGTCTTTCTAATGCGTTCTCTTTGATAATATAATTGTCATATTCTAGTACAAAGCCTCATTTTGATCTGCTTCTTTTAGGCCATGGACATAACTGCTTTTTAACTACGTGTTCAAATAGAAAAACAGCAGTTTGTCTTATCAAACTCAGATCTGGGGACAAAGATTAATTGTCACTGATCCACAGGGCCCAAGGTTTATTATTTAGGACTTAGAGATGTGGAGATTTTAGGTATATTTTTAAATCATTAATGTAATTCCATCACAGGTCCTTTCTTTATGAAGTGAAGTTCTCTAACCTCAGTGAGCTCTTTGCCAGTACTCACAGTTTTTGTGTTTGTTTTGCAGATGATTCCTCTGGATTCCTTTGTCGGGCAGAGTGCAGATGGTAAAATGGTCCCCATTATCCCAGGAGGGAACAGCATCCCTCTCACTTTCTCCAACAGGAAGGAATATGTGGAAAGAGCTATTGAGTACAGACTGCATGAAATCGACCGTCAGGTACAGAAAAGGCCTTTACACACCAGACATGTCAAATCCATGCGAATATTTTGTGTATTAAAAATATTTTTCGGACTCACCTCTTCAGTACAACAGCACAAACTCCATTTTTCCAGTTTTCTGGATCTGAATAAACAGATCTGACCAATCAGATCACTGCCTTGGGCAACAAATGCGATTGTAAGTCAAATCATGCAATGATATGGAAATAGTAAAATGTTACTATTTTACCTCAGATTGGATGGAGTCAGATTCTCAGTGTTTTAAGTTTCCTGTTTAGAGACATCAGGACGAGCTCGTCGATGTTGACTCTTTTCACAGTGTGTTTTTTTTTCTTTTTTAAAAAAAATAAATAAATATGTGTTTATTAAAAACATGGATTAACTTCAAAGTCATAAAAAAGTGTGGAAGTGTTTTAAACCTGTGTTGGGTCAAAGACCCACTTATTGGCCATAGCTGTGGTTGTAACTAAAGACTTCGGATAGACGTCTGGGAAGCATTTTGACTTGACTTTCCTTTGGAGTTTATTTGGGTCATATGAAATTGAACTGAACTTGTACGTCTTGGTCATACTGTTTCAAAACTTCGTTGGCTAAGGACTTCTCAGTCACCAGTTGTTAGCCACTGAGCATTCACAGGGGAATGAACAGATGATCCAGATACAGGAACACAGTGTTTGTCTGCTGTTTCAACATGGAAACCCTAATAACAGCAAGCTGTGTGCAGGACTGGAAACAAACAAGAACGTCTCTTTAGCTGAACTGACCGTTAGATAAAACGTGACTTTGGCCTTAACACGGACATAAGTCTTCTCCTGTGGGCTCATCTCTCCCAGGTGGCAGCAGTGCGTGAGGGCATGTCGTGGATCGTGCCGGTGCCGCTACTGTCCCTGCTCACTGCCAAGCAGCTGGAGCAGATGGTTTGTGGCATGCCGGAGATCTGCTGCGATGTGCTCAAGAAGGTGGTGCGCTACAGAGAGGTGGATGAACAGCACTCCTTGGTGCAGTGGTTTTGGCAGACCCTGGAGGAGTTCTCCAACGAGGAGCGTGTCCTCTTCATGCGCTTTGTCTCAGGTCGCTCGAGGCTCCCTGCTAACACAGCTGATATCTCCCAGAGGTTTCAGATCATGAAGGTGGACAGGGTAAGTAGAGCGGTGCATTGTCATGGTAAATGGTAAATGGCCTGTATTTATATAGCGCTTTACTAGTCCCTAAGGACCCCAAAGCGCTTTACATATCCAGTCATCCACCCATTCACACACACATTCACACACTGGTGATGGCAGCTACATTGTAGCCACAGCCACCCTGGGGCGCACTGACAGAGGCGAGGCTGCCGGACACTGGCGCCACCGGGCCCTCTGACCACCACCAGTAGGCAACGGGTGAAGTGTCTTGCCCAAGGACACAACGACCGAGACTGTCCAAGCCGGGGCTCGAACCGGCAACCTTCTGATTACAAGGCGAACTCCCAACTCTTGAGCCACAATCGCCCCGTCATCATGAAAAAATGCCCAATTATTTTCCTTAAATCCCTGGGGAATCTAAGTGATTGGTAATGAGCTGAGCAGGGAAAATAACTTTTCTCTGGATGAGGCAGTTCAGAGACAGAGGACCTCAGTCTACGTTTATCTGGGGGCATTTTGGTTCTTTTGTTCTCCCATCTTCAATGGACCGCTGCGTAACTCAGGACACTATTAACTATCGTTATGAGTGTACAATAACATATTTTTGCATTTCCTGGCAGTGTGAATGCTGGAAATTTAAAGATTTTGCCTGAAGTGTTTAAAAATATTTGAAATAGTCAAAGCTGAACTTCCTGAATGAGCTTAATTTAATTAGATTACCAAATTATCAGCCAGCTTTAGTGTAAAAAGTAGAAGCACAAAATTGAAAAATGGGCTAAATAAAACCAAAAAGTCCATCATTTTACTCTAAAATAATAGCCACGGGTGTCCGCTTTCATCCCCGGTTATTGTGATAGATATTTGTCTCTCATAAATGTCCCCAAAGCGCTGCCTCCTCCGTCCAACTCTTCCACAGGGAACAATGTGAAAACCGTCTAAATTTCATGTGAAAATCCGAATCGCAGGCTGTTTCCACACTGTCACGACATCCACATACTAAACTCTACAGATAGGAAAATTTAAGAATTTGTAGACTAGGAGTTGTTGGCGCTCACGGTGAAAGAAGTTTCCTTATACAACAGTTTTCTCTTAGGAAGCATTTCAGAGACAAATTTCTGTCTATTTCAACCTGAAGCTGACAGAAGTCTGGGTCACCTGACAAGAGTCACTATAGCAACCGGTCCTCACACCTGCATCCTGATGGGCGCTCTCTCACCCAGCCAAGATCCATCTCAAATTATATCAGTTTTTACTCTCCAGCCATTATCTTCATCTTAAAACGTAGGGCGGTTTGTCCTCAGCCTCACAAACCGACTCTGCCTTCAGGCTCGGGCTCATAGTAGCCCTGGCCTGCATCTTAATTAAGATGCAGGTGTCAAAAAAACAACACAGTGCTTCAGAAACACTGTGCCGAGGCTTTGTTCATCAGCACATCACTCCTTCAGTACCTGATTCTTTGGTTTATAAGGAAGTGAACCACTGGCAGGATTTGCGGTCTTTTGTGCGAGACATAGTGAACTGCTGTGCGACATTGAGATATGGAGTCAGCAACAAAAAGAAGATGTTCTGCCTATTCCTGAATAAAAACCACTTTAATAAGGAGTTCTACCCACAGGTCTAAACTGTACATAAGAAATGCACCGTACATATATAGTGATAGAATTATAACCATCACTAATCTGGGAGTTAACATGAAGGCAGATCTTAAACTTGGTCAGAGCTTTTTTAAATTTAAGCCCGTCTTATCAAAGCAGCTTTTTGAGACAGTAATCTACGCCTTTGTTACTTCTAGGCTGGATTATTGTAACGCACTTTATTGTGATGCAGTGCGCCTTTTAACTGGAACAAAAAAGTCTGGGCACATTACCTCCATTCTAATTTCACTCCACCAGCTACCTGTACCTTTTAGTTCTTTTATTTTTAAATCTCTAATTGGCCCTTACCTCTCGGGGCTACTACAGCCATATACACCTGCCTGCTACCTTACGTCCACCAATCAGCAGCTCCTTAAGGCACCAAAAACTAAGTATACATTTAGAGGTGCTTTTGAGGAGGCTGCTCCAAAGGGGCTGTAGCTTTTATTAAATTAGATACAATTTTATTTGATGTGTTTATGCTTTTTGTATATGTACAGCACTTTGTGAACCCTGGTTTTATGTTGGTGTGGTATTATATAAGCTTTGGTCACTGGTGAAATACATAATCAGGCAGAGGCAGGGACCTCACAGCACAGGCGTAGTCCCAGCCTATTATAAGAGTGTGTTGCACATTATTATATATAGTCTTTTTTTTATGAATAAAAAATATCAAGACGTCACAGGGTCTGTAGAGCAGTTCATTTAACTTTTAGATTCAAGCTGCGCTTCATATTTTTGGCCACCAGAGTTTTGTGCTGAAAAGCTTCGAGTAATGAAGTTTCATTTGTCCATTAAACATCTTAACATAAAACCAGAGTTCACAAAGTGCTGTACATGCTAATAGCATAAGTAAAGAAAATTAAAACGAGATAAGATAAAATAAATAACTAAAAACCTCAAATAAATTGAAACATGTTAAAACAAATTGAGTCAACCCCTCTAATCAATGCCAAAGGCTTCAGCGAATGAATATGTTCTAAGAAGACTTTTAGATTCAGAGAGAGAAGAGGCCTAACATGCAAGGGCAGATCGTTCCACAGCTTCGGAGCAGCTACAGCAGAAGCACGATCACCTTTACATTTATACTTAGTTTTCAGTACCTTAAGCAGCTGCTGATTGGCGGACCTAAGGGAACGGGCAGGTGTATATGGTTGTAGTAGCTCGGAGAGGTAGGGGCGGGGGGGGCAGGCCATCAAGAGATTTAAAGGCAAATAAGAGAATTTTAAAAACAATCCTGAAACGTACAGGTAGCCAGTGGAGTGAAATTAAAATTGGGGTAATGTGCTCAGACTTTTTTGTTCCAGTTAAAAGACGAGCTGCATCACTAACCCCACAATAAAGTGCGTTACAATAATCCAGCCTAGAAGTAACAAAGGCATGGATTACTGTCTCAAAATGCTGTTTCGATAAGAACGGCTTTATTTTGGCTAATTCCCTCAAATGAACAAAGCTAGATCTGACAACAGCTCTGACCTGGCTTTCAAGTTTAAGATTTGCCTCTATTTTAACTCCCAGATTAGTGATGACTGGTTTAACATACTGTGCCAGCGAACCAAGATCTATAGTAGTGGCCTCAGAAGCGCCACCAAAAACCATCACTTCCACCAGGGTATTTAAAAGTAGCACAGACTGGGGGGCAGAGCCTTGAGCTTTCACGTCCGTCTTCTGTGTCATCACCACCCAGTGTGGATTTGCCAGACGGAGACCGTCTGTATTTTTAAGATCCGACTTTCATTTTTGATAAAGCGTATAGCTGGGATGACCGTGAACCCTTCCTTCGTTATGCTGCAGTAGGCCGGACCTGCTGGGGCTTCTCATGATGCATGACCACTTGCATGTTTCTTCTTCACTCACATTCACTCACTTTCCATTAAATCATTAGGGTACTGTTGTTTGTTCTTTACCTTATTATATAAAGTGCCTTGAGGCGACTGTTGTTGTGATTTGGTACCAACTGAATTGAGTTTGGCCTGCCACAGAACGACACTGTGTGAGGTTTAAGTAATTTGGAATTTGTTGTGTGTCCTCCACAGCCCTACGACAGCTTGCCCACCTCTCAGACATGTTTCTTCCAGCTGCGCTTGCCTCCGTACTCAAGCCAGGCTGTCATGGCTGAGAGGCTGCGCTACGCCATCAATAACTGCCGCTCCATCGACATGGACAACTACATGCTCTCCCGAAACGTGGACAATGCCGAGGGCTCTGACACTGACTACTGATCCAAGCAGTTCTTCACACGCACACAAATAAACTCGGCAGAAATGAGCAGGAACAGCCAGTATTATCCAAACCGCACCATCGTAGGAAACTCTTAAGCAGATGGGCCATTTTCTAATCTGTTTTATGTCGATTAAACAGCACAACTTTTCATTTCTCTTTGTGGTTTATTAGCAGTTTTTATTGACACAAATTCATACGAGAAATGCATTTAGTGTTTTATTATCTTTTTTTGTGCACATCCCATTTTCAGGGCTTCTGAATGGAGATATGTTTATTTGTTTGGAAATGTGTATAGAACCTTATCAAGCAAGCTGTGGAGAAAGAAACACATTGTACATTGTGTAAAATGCTACATTAGGGAAAATGTCATATTTATTGTTTTCATTGCCTATGCCAAGTTTCCCAAACCATATAAAAGACCTGACAATAAATGCTGCATAATTGATTTGTTCTGTTGCTGGAGTTGGCTATTTCCATGGTAAAAAGAAAAACCCTTCATCATAAATGGATTAATTTATGTGAGAAGTACAAAATATCACAAATGCCACTGTGTGACAGGAAGAAATAAACTGGGAAAAAATAACGACCCGAGCAGGTGAAACAGATTCTCGTGACGCGGCGCTTTGGGAAGTCCCTCCTTCCCATTTCCTTATTTTTTTGCACATTTGTCATATTTTCATTATTTCGATCAAACAAATGTTAATGTCGAACATAGATGTCCCTAGTAAATACAACATGCAGTTTTTAGTTGAGTCCATTCATTACACGAAACATCCGTGACAAATGGTTAACTTACTCAATCTAAAATGAAATCTTCACTTTAAAAATGCAGAGTTTTTACTGGAGTTATTTTTATGTAATAGTAAAATGTTTTGATGATGAAAAATATGCTAGAACTCAGAAAGGTCTTGATGCATGCTCAATAATCCAGGTAAGGAAATCCCAAAAGGTTGATTGTGTTCATGTGGACGCAGCGTTTTCAGTGGGAGAAACGTTTCATCAACGTTTCACAAACGTTTCATCACTCATCCAGGTGACTGCTCCGCTGACTGCAGGTTTCCCCGAAATTGAATTGAAACCAGACCTAGTTTTATTCTTGAGATCATCTTCTGCTGGTCTAACAGCACAGGTATACACGGAGCTAGTCTCTAGTTCAACAACCAAATCTGTGAGATTAATATCCTTTCTATCCATGTTTAAACTGAAATAATATCATGCAACATTATGCCTTTGGATCACTTTTCTAAGGGTAAGTGGTAAATGGCCTGCATTTGTATAGCGCTTTACTTACTCCCTAAGGACCCCAAAGCACTTTACACTACATTCATCCACCCATTCACACACTGGTGATGGCAGCTACATTGTAGCCTCAGCCACCCTGGGGCGCACTGACAGAGGCGAGGCTGCCGGACACTGGCGCCACCGGGCCCTCTGACCATCACCAGTAGGCAAACATGACCGATCTTGATGAAACTTTGCATAAAGAAAATTAAATACATAAAGCACATATAAGAATATTTTATACAAATACCACAATATATTTGTACATTTGACAGGTCAGCTGAGTACAGGATGGGATGTCAGATTAGAAAGTTAATAATATAAACATGCACATATTATCCAGTGAGGACCATGCACTCACTGAGGGCAGGCAAACTGATGATGACAGTGAGGAAGATCAGAACCCAGTAACAGTTTTGAGGTGCTGTTAGGAGGTCAGGGGTCAGTTCAGGGGTGTATTTGTGTTAGGAACAAATCTTGTCAGAAATACTTCTTCCTCCTAGCGTTTTTCCCGCTCGGTTGTAGGGTCCGCTTTTCTGCAAAGTCGTCTCCACTTGGGTCGGTCAAGGGCGTCGGTCAGATCGGCTTCGATCTTCTTCACGTCGTACTCTTGTCAGAAATACATGCACCTGAATTGTATTGACAAAAGCATTTAGAGCTGTAGTATTGTTCGCTCTGATTTTCTTTCCTGTCCAGGTTCCCAAAAGATAAAATTAGAAGTTTAGTGAAATGAGTAGTCCGCAACCCTCATTCTTAAATCAGACTTTGACTAGACAACTTGTTTAAATCATAGTACTGATCCCATCAGTTTTTACATTTGTTGGGATTCATTTCTCTAAGGCTCATATCTCATAATTAGAATCACATATTTGTGTTTTATTTTTTACTTGACATTGCTATACAACTACAGGCCATTTACCATAAAATGAACCCAACACATTTTACAGTCACTTTTTACAGCAGAACTTTACAAAAACAAATTTCCATATTCTCCAGAATTCTGTTGTTCATGTTAATCATGAACATCACACACAGTACCAGGTCTTTCCAGTGGTGCCAAATCCTGGACGTTATGCTGGAGCCCCAACCTGTGCATCCAGTTTAGGCGCTGGCTCTGATGGTGGCCTGTCGGTACCTATCGGCTGCCTCCAGAGTCCCACAGGCTAACCAAGCCCGGTAGGCTGGTTACCACCACGACAGGCACCAACCACTTTGCGGCCACAGCTCCGTGCAGCAGCTTCGGCAATGGAGCTGCTGAACGTGGTCCATTCGGACTCAATGTCCCCAGCCTCCCTCGGAATGCTGTTGAAGCTCTGCCGGAGGTGTGCGTTGAAGATGTCGCGGACTGGGGCCTCTGCTAGACGTTCCCAGCACACCCTCACTGTACATTTGGGTCCTGATCCAACTCACCACCAGGTGGTGATCAGTTGACAGCTCAGCCGCTCTCTTTGCCCGAGTGTCCAAAACATATGGCCTCAGGTCTGGTGATACGATTACAAAATCGATCATCGACCTGCGGCCTAGAGTGTCCTGGTGCCACGTGCACTTATGTTTGAACATGGTGTTCGTTATGGCCAAACTGTGGTTTGCACAGAAGTCCAATAACAAAACATCGCTCGGGTTCAGATCCGGGAGGCCGTTCCTCCCAATAACGCCCTTCCAGGTCTCACTGTCATTGCCCACATGAGCATTGAAGTCTCCCAGTAGGACAACAGAGTCCCTAGGAGGAGCACCCTCCAGTGCCCCACTCAGGGACTCCAAGAAGGCTGGGTACTCTGAACTGCCGCTTGGAGCATAAGCACAGATGACAGCCAGGACCCGTTTCCTGACCCAAAGGCGAAGGGAACAAACCGTCTCGTCCACTGGGAAAAACCCCAACATACCAGTAGCAAGCCGAGGGGGTACCAAGATACCCACCCCAGCCCGCCGCCTCTCACCAGGGGCAACTCCAGACTGAGACAGAGTCCAGCCCCTCTCTAGGAGACTGGTTCCAGAGCCCAGGGCAAGCGTTGAGGTGAGCCCAACTATATCTAGCTGGTACCTCTCAACCTCACGCACTAGCTCAGGCTCCTTCCCCACTAGAGAGGTGACATTCCATGTCCCAGTTGCCAGTCTTGGTAGCCAGGGATTGGTCCGCCAGGGCCTCCGCTCCTGTCTGCTGCCCGACTCACATTGCACCCAACCCCCACGGTGCCTCCTGTGGGTGGTGGGCCTGCAGGAAGATGGGCTCATGTCCCTTTTTCGGGCTGTGGCTGACTAAGGCCCGGCCACCAGATGCTCACCCTCGGGCACCCACCCCGGGCCTGGCTCCAGGGCGGGGCCCCAGTAAACCTAACCCGGGCAGGGTAAACTGTTCCCGATGGTCTTTTCATAGGGGTCTTCTGAATTGCTCTTTGTCAGGACCAATTTGCCATGGGAGACCCTACCAGGGGGCAAATGCCCCCACACAACATAGCCCCTGGGATCCCTGGGACACACAAACCCCTCAACCAACATAAGGTAGCGATCAGCGGAGGGGCAAAAAAATCCCAAACAAGCAAATTTACATCTTTGATTTGATTTCTTTGCATGTGTGGATTGGATGGGTTGTTACTGAGATGAGGTGATGATTTCATGTCAATAGCGCCTTTAGAAATATATTTACTAAGAAAACTGGTGACGTATTCAATACTTGCACTTAGTTTTACCTGCTGTATGAAAAGATATGCTGTGTTTGGTTGTGATTGTCTCCACTACCTTACAAAGGTATCGACCTAATTAAAAGGAATGACAGTAACATCTCACATCCTCTGGAAAAAGAATGAGCAAACACGCATCCTTTTGCAAAGCTTTTATTTAGGTCTCTGCTGGACAGGTGGGATTTAGATTCTATGTAAATTTACAGGCTTGTGTCTGTTAATGTATATAAATATATAAATTTCCTCTTCTATGTGCAAACCAATAAGCACGCCAAAGCATGAAGAATAATTAGTCTCCAGGTCAGGCCTGAAAAGACAAGGAAACATTAACCATAATGTGTTATTCACACTATTTATATCCAATGAAAAGTAAAGCTGATATATAATGTTGGATCTGGAGACTTTGCTATGTCCAACTGTTTGTATTCACTAACCAGACACTTTATTAGATAAGCTTCCTCAACTGCACATGAAATCAAATATTTAATCAGCCAGTGACATGGCAGCAACTCAGTGACATGTAGGCATGTCAAAAAACCCTCAAGTTCAAACTGATCGTAATTTAAGTGATTTTGATAGTGGCTTTTAGTGCCATATAGGCTGGTCTGATTATTTCACAAAATGCTGATCTACTGGAATTTTCCCACATGATCACCTCGGGGGTTTACAGAGAAATAGCTGCAGTTCACTCTTTTGTTGATGGTTAGGCTGGTTAGACTTCTCTGACTTTCAAAGTGATAAGAAGAGAACAGTGCCTCAGAAAAACACTGAAAATGTAATGCTTCTTACCTGACTGATTCATTCCACCTGTTGGTGCTGAAGTAACAGAGTCTAGAGGAAAACAAATGCGCCTGGTTAGCATTAGAGCTGTTAACACTAACACAGTTGACTCCCTTTCTTTCAGGCCTCAGTTTGTGCCATGATCCCAAAAAGAAATGACTAATTCTCAGGTATGAATAAAAAAATAAACAAGTTTTCCTTTACAATAAACAGGATGGAAATTAAAATGAATACATCCTACCCTAATACTTAATACTTAAAATATTATATACAGGGTGGGCCATTTGTATGGATACACCGTAATAACATGGGAATGGCTGGTGATATTAAAGTCCTGTTTGTGGCACATTAGTATATGTGAGGGGGCAAACTTGTGACATTACCAATAAGTTTGATGTGTCACATGGCCCTCGTCCTATTGAAAAAACAAAAGTTGTTTCCAAGATGGCCGACTTCTAAATGGCCACCATAGTCACCACCCATCTTGAGGAGTTTGCCCCCTCACATATACTAATGTGCCACAAACAGGACTTTAATATCACCAACCATTCTCATGTTATTACGGTGTATCCATATAAATGGCCCACCCTGTAGTTTATATAGCCATTTAAAGTAAATGTATTTTAATGTAAAAATTTAATGAAAATAATAAACAGTGCAACATTTTTTCTAATGAACATCAGGGAATGCCTCCCTTGTGGCAACCCCCCCCCCCCTCCCAAAAAACAAACAAACAAACAAACAAAAAAAAACTGTCACAATTATATAAATGAGAATAGTTACTGTGATGTTCACAAAGTCCTGTTTGAGATCAAGAAAAATGACGAGTGGGTCTGACTGTGAAACACTGCTTCTTCATTTGCTAATGAGGTGCCAGTCACAAGTAATTAGTCAGTGAGGAGCATAGAAAAATAATATGACAGATTTTCAAAATACACATGATTCATTTCATTCAACATGACCCTAAACTAGCGGCGAGCAAATGAAGCTTACTGAAGCTTGTATTTAAAAAAGGTTCATCACTCAAAGCTTCCCAATAGCTTTTGGTGCCACCTGGTGGGCAAAACTATGAAGAGCAGCTTGAATCTACAAATTAAAATGAACTGCTTCATTATGATTGCCCACTCTACAGAGCTAACAGCTAATAGCAACCTAATATTGGGCTGCCATTGTGGTGCTTTGAATGTGTATTTTGGGGGGTGCTGCCTGTATGTGCCTCAGGTCCTTGTTTCAAACTGTAACAGGGGATTTGAGGTTTTAATAAGATGGACAAGTGTCATAATGCTGGATGAGCTCATTAACCATTACAACTAAGTAAGATGCAATACAATAACTACAACTTGAAAAAATACTTTAAAACTAATGATAATATGTTCAATTAACTTCAGAAGTGTCGGGATTCATCTTTCATGTAACACGTGATGCTCAGTGTCTGAGGTCACATCTGAAATCCAGCAAAGAAGCCGGCGCTCATCAAACAGCATGTTGATGTTGGTTCTATCACCACATTTTGGAGGCGACTGGAAGAGGGAAATAAGGTCGGTTAAGTCCACGCTCCAGGTCATCCTAAAGGATCAAATCAAATAGTGCCTGAAGAAGTCTTCTTCACAGCACTCACTAAAATGGAAGGGATCCTTAATGCTAAACCTCTTGGCTAAATATCATCTGATATTGCTGATCCTGACCCAATTGTACCCATTTTCATGGTCATGGGGCACCAGGATGCCTCGTTCCCACAGGTGGCATATGGACCAGGTTAACTTTATCGCCAGTTAAAGATGGAAACAAAGCCAGATCATTGCTGAACACTTCTGGACCCATTTCATTTCGAGATGCCTCCATGGCGTTCAGCTCAGACAGAAGTGGTGTGATGCCACCTGACCTTGCTGTAGATGAAGTCGTCATGATAGTGGACTCTCAGCTGCCCAGGGCCATGTGGCTAGTTGGGGAAAATCTCAAAATTGTTTCTTTGGGTGGATGGTATAGTGTGGTCAGTGGAAGGGCAAGTAAAAGATCACACTTACACACGACCAAGCTAGTTACCCTGCCTCAGATGCAAGATGGGAAAACCTTATAGACATTTTTTGCTATGATGTGCATTTGCAGTGTAAATACAGGGGTGGCTGTATATATGTCCCTGTTGGTATGGACTACATTACCCAGAACCCCTTGCCTAGCATCACAGGATTGATTAGCCCTTGTTCTAGCTGGTCTGACTCGCTCCTGGGCTGACGATGCAGGAAAGAGCTGTTGGGAACAAAGGCAATAACCCGTCCTTTGTTTGTTATGACTGGTGTCTGTCGCATAAATGTGAGATTATGTGGGTCATGTTTAGGATGCTTCTATTTTGACCTTTTCAAAATATTTGTTCTAGCTACCGTTGGGGCACGTGCTAGTTAGTGAGAACCATGGTGACCCGATTAAATCAGTTTCCGGTCCTGCTTCATCTTTATTTGTCACATCTACGTTCCAATGTGACTTGGAACAGTCTACTGTAGGTGTGTTACCCACTGGCTAACTGCCTCATTATACATATTTCCATCCCTTGTGTTGGAGTTCCATCTAGTGATACGTTTGGGAAGTGGTATACTAAATGTGAGCGCTCCTGAAGAGCAGACTTTCCCCATATAAAACTGATCATTTAATTATATCTGGTGCAGGTTGGAGTCTTCCACGAACAGCATCAACATGCTGGTGCAGACGTTTTGTTTTGAAAATTACTTCACTACATTCTCGGCTAAAAATATTTAAAAAGTGCAGGTGGTGACACACAAACAGGTTATTTTAAAACTTAGCTTACAGTTTAGAGTACCACCACCACTGCCGCTTGTGATTTGAAATGCTAGAGACTGCAGTGGCAACATTGGCCCCATCAATTTGATGTGTGAGGTTTACATGTATTAATTAATTAGTTATTACATTAGGTTGTGTAATATAATAAGTTACATTTAATGTTCCTTGCTAGAAAGGTTTGGTGTCAGCTGGCAGGCTTGGTGCAATGAAGAAGGTGCCTAAAAAGTACAGTAGGCCGTCCAAACAGCCAAGCAAAGACTCACAGCCTCGGCCAGCTGCTTGAAGACGTACACCAGAGAGATAGAAGGCAGGAGAATAAACCAGCTGTTCTCCACAGAACCAGCCACGGTTTACTCTCAGTGGCAGGGGAACAATATGAGCACAGAACCACCGAGGCTGGAGATGGAGCGATACTGGAAGAGCATATGGGAGAAGGATGCAACTCAGTTTCTAGTGGATCTAAGAGCAGACCACAGCAACCTCCCTGAACAGGATCCAATAACCTTCACAGTGGCAGATATCCAAGAAAGCATCTCCAGTATGGAGAGTTGGACAGCACCAGGCCCAGACATGGTTCACGCCTACTGGCTGAAGAAGCTGACCGCACTATGACATCACAATGATGCCAAAACAGGCTGAGAGCAGCATTTTCTAATAAAAATATCCTAAAACAAAGTTTCATATCTCAGCATGGTGTGCAATGTTTCCTTTAAAAAATGAGGAACCTGGACAAGTGGAGGACAAAAACAAAAAGACCTGGCAGGCCGAAAAAGTCTAACTACAGTTGATAGACAATATCTGAAAGTTATATCCTTAAGAAATAAGGATAGGACCAGCGAGATACTCTATTGCCCATGTTTACTGCAGCAATTCAGTTCAATTCAATTTTATTTATAAAACCACCAAACCACCAATCACAACATTATTCCCCTCAATATACCTTACAATAAACCTTATATTGTGAGGTAAAGACCCTACAATAATATGTTAAAACTTCAACAATCAAATGACCCCTTTGAGCAATCACTTTGTGACACAAGCTACACATCTCACCTGTCAAACTCACCTGACATTCTGGCCAGCTCAATGCTGTAGTCAGAGAACTCATGCCGTTTGCTCACCGAGCAAACGTGAGTCCCAAAGTCCTCCAGTCTGGCCTGCAGGACGGTGAGCGTGATGTTGCCTGGGCTGTAGCTGATGGTGTAGCCAGCCGTGCAGTTCTGAAAGGCTTTGTGTTTGATATAGTGACACAGCAGCTCATTGAGAGGACTCCTCCACTGTATGGATAGCTGGAAGATATGCATCTGGTCCTCATAGTGGTATGAGCAAGGCAAAGTGGCACGCTGGCCCAGCAGGCAGAGCAGTTTCCCAGTGCTACCTTGAGACACAAGAACTCAGGGTTAATGTTTTTGAAGATGCTCAAATCAGCATTTTTTAATTTTATACACATACTGTGGTGGTTCATTTACAAACACAAGTCTAACTTACGTGTTTTTAATTAGAAATAATCAAATTGTTACATGCTTACATTTAGACAAAATGTCAGAAATCTGCACTGTCACGAATGTGTTTTTCACCAAAAATTGAAAACCAAATTTTTCATGATTTGTTGGGTTAACCCTTTGGGCTCCAGGATATAATTGGCCATTTTTGTTGAAATTTGGTGTTTTGGTTTTTTTTGTTTTTTTTTTATCAATGACTGGTTTCTTCCTGTTAAAAGGGAGTTTTTCCTTCCCACTGTTGCCAAAGTGCTGCTCATAGGGGGTCATATGATTGTTGGGTTTTTCTCTGTATCTATTATTGTACGATCTACTGTAAATATAAAGCACCTTGCGGCGACTGTTGTTGTGATTTGGCGCTGTATAAATAAAATTGAATTGAACACACTCTATTAAGATAAGATAAGATAAGATAAGATAAGATAAGATAAGACTTTATTGATCCCACAACGGGGAAATTTTTGCGTCACACAATTGCATTAACACAATTTATCTGTAATCACACAAAAAACAAAAACTCTAGTACATAGGTGTCAAACTCTGGCCCGCGGGCCAAATTTGGCCCGCAGCCTAATTACATTTGGCCCGCGAAGCCAAACCAAATTACTATTAGAGCTGGCCTACTGTTAACCCTAGGATTCCCAAAGTCCAGCTGCTTTGGATTAAGGACTTTCTGACAAACACAAAGGGTAAGGGTGGACCCCCACATCTCCTCGGCCATCAGCACTAGCTCTCCTGTGTGCTGAGCCCCCTGCTCTTCACGCTATACACACATGACTGTGCCCCCGCTCACCAAAGTAACACCATAGTCAAATCTACAGACGACTCCCCTTTGGTGTGGGTCATCTCTGGGGAGCATGAGTCCGCCTAAAGGGATGAACTGGAGTGGCTGACAATGTGGTGCAGGGACAACAACCTAATCCTGAACACATTTAAGGCCAAGACGATTAAGACCACATTAAACCACTTTACATCAATGGGGATGGGGTGGAGATGGTGTCGGAGCTCCTCTTCCTGAGAGTTCACATCATGGAGGACCTGTACTGGGGTGTGAACACGACGGAGATGGCAAAGAACTGAACACCCTCGCTGCCTCATGAAAAGCAGGAAATATTATAAAAGACATCGCTCATAATCTGTAACTGTCGCCATCAGGCAAAGATAGAGACGCATCAAAACAAAGACAAATAGACTGAATAGCAGTTTCTACTGTGTAACTGTCAGGGCGCTAAATGACATGTAATCACCTCCAATTTAACCTGACAAGTGCAGTGCAATGGATCACATCCTATGCAATAGTGTTACATGTGCAATAAGGTTTTATAATACTACCTTTGTTTTTATAGTATCCTTTTGTAATCATATTCTACCTCTACTTTGTGACACCACAGGGACTACATTTTGTTGTACTTGTTACAATGACAATAAAGATTTTCGGATCCTGATCACTTCCTGTTACAATGCACAGTGGTGTTTTTGTGCAGCTTATCTGTGTTTAACTAAAACTTACTCAGTGAAATAAGATGTTCTGTATAATCTTCACGTGTTTTATCCAAAGTACACTCTCTGTTGGCTCTGCAGGCAGAGCCAGGAAAACAGGATGGCTGGGTGACAACGAGGAGGACGTGTACTCTAAATAGAAGGCCGCAGTTCACTACCAACCCATCCATCTCCCAATTAATTTTTCCCACTTGCTAAGGAACAAACTCCAGTAACTGGTGATTCTGTTTTGAGACATGTGAAGCTAGAACACCAACAAACTGGAAAAAAACTGGTGTTGTTGGGAGACCGTCCATCCCACTTTGAATGGCGCAGCTCTCATTTCTAGAAATCTGGCCAAATTTATTTAACCCACCAAAACGTCACTATTCAGAGTTGAAACCAGAAAGCTGACCTACCTTTAAAAGCAGGCTCAGACCATCCCCAGCTCTTATTATGCTGCCTTGATGACATCAAACAGTGGATGTCCTTAAATTTTCTAAAGCTAAATGAAAATAAAACTGAAGCTGTCATTTTCAGCAACTTTGTCAATAATCCCATCGACAGCACTCTGGGCCTCCTTTCCTGCTACTGTCAAACACATGTAAAAAACCTCGGTCTCTGCCTTGATGGTTCTTTTAAATTGAATAAGCAGGTGAGTGCAGTAGTCCAATCCTGCTTCTTTCAGTTAAGACAGCTAGCTAAGGTAAAGCCAAACCTCCTAACATCTTTGAACGTGTTATTCACCTTTTCCTTACTTGCAGGTTGGACTACTGCAATTCATTGTGTTTTGGTCTCGATCAGGCCTCCATTCATCATCTTCACATGGTCCAAAATGCAGCTGCTCACCTGCTAACTGGTACCAAACGGAGAAAGCATATAACCCCAGTTTTAGCTTCTCTACACTGGCTTCCTGTCTCCTACAGGATCCAATTTAAATTTGTTTCTAAGTCACTTAACGCTCGAGCCCCTTCATACCTGTCTGAGCTCCTCTCTGTTTATGCTCCAATAAAAACTATGAGGTTTAGCTCAAAATGAATGCTGTCCATCCCACGGACTAATCTTAAATCTCGTGCCGATAGAGCTTTGTCTGTCCCAGACTTTGGAATAGTCTTGCCCTAAATATTAGATCTGCACAAACATTTGCAATTTAAATCACTACTAAAGGGTGATCTCACATGGTCTGTTCACATGAACAGAACAGTGAAGAAGGCGCAGCAGCGCCTCTTCTTTCTCAGGAGACTGAAGAAATTCGGCATGAGCCCCCGCGTCCTCAGGACCTTCTACTACTGTGCCATTGAGAGCATCACTACCTGGTATGGCAACAGCACCGCCTACAACCGCAAAGCTCTCCAGAGGGGTGCGGTGTGACGAAAGGATAATTGGAGGTGAGCTTCCCTCCATCCAGGACATCTACAAGAAGCGGGGCCTGAGGAAAGCGGGGAGGACCATCGAAGATTCCAGTCACCCCAGCCATACGTGTTCAAACCACTTCCATCAGACAGGAGGGGCTGCAGTACCCGGTCCCAAACCAGCAGACTGAGGGACAGCTTCTTCCATCAGGCCACCAGACTGCTGAACACTTCATAGAAACCTCACTTTCACTTCCTGGAACTTTGACACTTATGCACTCCATATTGCACATATATACCATTTCTTTTGCACAATATTCATACTGCTGACCTCTGCATGTTTTATATATATGTATATCCATATTTGGAATACATATTCATTAATGTGGATACATTCTTATATTTGTACATATATTTATTCTTATAATTCTGATATTCCTGTTCTTATATTTGGCTTGTATCTTATGCTTCTTGTATCACTGTTGCTTGTGAAGCTCGCACACAACAATTTCACTCACATGTGCTGTACCAGTGTGCCAGTAATGTGATGTGACAATAAAAGGGATTTGATTTGGTTTAATGGATTGCACAGCAGTGGTGAATAGATCTGAACACAGTAGATGTCATTCTGAAAGTGCTGTTACTAAGTCTGTTATCTTCTTCAATGCCATGTGCCAGCACAGTGCAGAGCAGCTACTTGGATGCTACTCTGACAGAGGCTGATTACCTTGTAATTAATAATATTAATATGAATATTTACATCTTCACTGTGTATGACTGGATACTGTAGCTCCTCTGAAAAAGAGAGCCTCAAATTAGAACTCTCAATGCTCATCTTACAGCAGATAACTTATAAGTTGGAGAGGAAAGGGCGTCTCACTAAATTAGAAAATCGTCATTTAGCCTGGAAAAATAGTTTGCTGCTTTATTAAAAAGCCCTCTGTAAAACTAGAACGTCTTACTATTCAAAACTGATTGAGGAAAATAAGTTCAACACTGTAGGCAGACTGACCAAAAGACATAGCTTTGTTGAGCCAACCATGGTAAATGGACTGGTTAAGGTTAAACCTTAACCAGTCCATTTACCATCAATGTGTCTTTTAGGCTACGTTCACACTGCAGGCGAAAGCGCATCAAATCCGACTTTTTTGACCCTATGTGACCCATATCCGATCATGGTGTGACAGTGTGAACGGCACAAATCCGATATTTTCAAATCCGATCTGGGTCACTTTCGTATGTGGTGCTGAATCCGATACATATCCGATGTTTTAGAAAGCGACTGCAGTTTGATGGTCATGTCGCATTAAATCCGTCTTTTACGTCACTGACACAAGACAGACGCCAATTATCAGCGCCCGAGAAGACATCGCGAACGCTTCCTGGCCATCCAGTGTAGATGTCAGTGACACTGTTGGGAAGACAACGTTGGAGAAACGTGAACATTTTATTTGTACTGTATAATCTGCAGATTCTGACAGAAATCTGCAGCTATCCTTTGAAGCACCGCTCCTCTCTAAAACAGCAATAAGGATCATTATTAGGTTATTTACATTATTATGTAAATAACCTAATAACTTAAAGCAAAAATTGGGAAACGTAAAGTCCGAAGTCTTTATATTAAGGGCCATCAGTCAAACAATACTGTTTGCTCTGGGTCTAAACAGAGCGCGTTGTGTGTGACATCTTCTTTTGCGCATGCGGCCGCTTTGAGCGTTCACACTAGAGCGCGTTTGCTGTCGCATTTTATTTGTAGTGTGAACACGCTGACAAAAAAAATCGGATTTGATCAAAAAATCGGAATTGAGCATTAAGACCTGCAGTGTGAACGTAGCCTTAGACCCGATTTCTACAAGTCTGCTCCTAACATCTATGACCCCTATAATGCCCTTTGTATCATATACATGACTTTCTGAGACCTCAGTCTCATCAACATGATCAATACTTACCATAATATCAAAATGTTATGGACAAAACTCTTTTTTGTCTAAAATTAACATTGTTGTTAACAGAAAGTTGCATTTTGTATCAAATGTGATACAAAAAATATATAACAAATATATAATTAAAATAATACACAACATGACATAGCAAAAAAAAATGTGTGGATTTTGTTATAACGGTTATTAAACATCACAGCTCCAAAAAGTCTGAATTGTTTGATTGGGCTGGGTCTTACAGGGTTAATGCACTAATCCTAAATATGATCAGCCTATCTCTATTAATTAGTCTTAGCTAATTATAGGCCAATCTCAAACCTTCCTTTTATCTGATCATGTTTTTCAAGTTAAGTGATATTTGTTTGTGGCTGTGTGGTTAAACCTACCTCCTCCACCCACGTGTGACAGAATCAGTCCAAGGTACAGTGCAGCTGTCCTGCTCTGTTCGAGAGGTGTTCTCCACATTTGTTAACAGATTGACTCCACAAGTTCAAATACTTACAAGATTCTAACACAGAGAACCCTGAGCCCGAAGATGAAAAGTGCTATCATTTTTGTTTTTGCTGTGGTGTCAGTTTACAAGCTCTGGCTGTAGGAGTGCAGAATCTGAAGACTAGGTAGACGCAACGTAATCTGATTCTTCTGGATCACAGAAAAAAAAATCTTGTTGGTGTTTGTGAAAAAGGAAAAATGAACAGACTTTATACCGCATGTTTCAGTAGAATTCAAGAACAGTGTGTATGGACTACAAGATGGCAGAAAAACGTCCAAACTTCTAGTGAGAAGACCTTAAAGAAAAAAAACCCACTACATGAACAATCCGGTTGTTCAGTGATGACGTGACGAATCCTACTTCCGGGTCTAAAGTAGTCTGCGTTTAATATGGCTTTTGTGTTGTTAACATGTTTAATGTTTTGTATTTTCTTCTATTTGATCTCAAAAAGCTCCTAAAACAGTCAGTGATCCCTGTTGACCTCCCTCGGCTTTTATTACCACTAATCATTTATTTAAGCTCAGTTTTTAAAACCTTAGGATGTAACTACAGCCCAGCCCATGCAGCAGTATATGAATGACTAACCTCGTATTGTGGATGGATTATCTCAGTTGTTCTCCTGGATGAAGTTTGGTCCTTTTACAGCATCCTGCCATGCGATTACATTTGTTCCTGACCACCCAGAACACTCACGTTAACTTTTATCGAGTGGAAAAAAAGTTAGCTTGTTTATATTATGCTAACATAGCTGTGTCGCTAGCGGTCACGCAGCACATCATTATATACCAGCTAGCCCAACTTCAGTAACCCTACAAACGTCACTGCTGTTTAGTTTTCTGTCTTCATTTATGCTGGAAGTGATAACAGAGCTGTACGTTTGAATTTGTTTCCAAAACCCCGCAGTCAGGACATGCTATATTGTATTTAGATAGAAGCTAGCGAGCTAACTCCCTGCTAACTTCTAACTCCGTTAAATGTCATAAATTCCGTTTTCATGGATGCCTGGATGTTAAACTCAATTGTTACACCTGGTAGAGCAGAACGCTGATCATTTTATTAAAGATGAAAGACTTTAGACAGTTTTTCAACTCTCAGTAATGCCACAGTGATCGTTTGATATATGGACCTGCAGCGGAGTTTAGACCCAGACACGGCTAGTGACGTCAGACTGAACAACCGGATAGAAACAGTCACCAAATCATACCACAGAAAATACATGAAAACTGCTACTAAACATTGTCCCAACAACTCTGCCACAGTAGAGGAATCATGTTTTGTCTTATGTCAATCCTTTACCCTTACTGTAGGTTTGCCAAGCTAAGAGAAAGGTCACCACTATTGGGCGAGGGCTCAAGTTCCTCAGAGTATGTTTTTTCCCTGTCCTTGTGATCCTATGGCATTTCTGTACCATTGGTGTTTTCCTCATACGAGTTGTAAGAAGATCTTCAAATGGACCAGCCTATTTGTTCAGTGGTTATACTGACTTCATTGTTTGTAATGTGATCACTGTTGAGATGCCCAGGATCAGATGATATTTGATTTTCCTTTACAGGGTCAGGATTTGCAGGAATATAAAAAAATGGACTTCATTGAAATGTGAAATATGTCATCTTCAACTGTACCAGTGTAGACGAACGTAGCATAGCCAGCAGATGGGCCTGAATACCTGGGAAAACAGGCTGGCTGGCTGACGGTGAAGAGGAAGTGTAGTCCTAAACAGAAGGCCCCAGTAAACTGTTCATGTCTCTAATCGTTTTCCCCCACTCACCTGCCGAGGAACAAACGCTGGTATTTTCAATTCTGTTTTGAGGCATGTGAAGCTGGAAACACCAGCAACCATAGTGAAATGTCTTCCAGTCGCCAGACACTGAAGGAACCCTGAAACTACTGACTAAAGATACGTGTAAATGATGTCAAATTATCATTTTTGTCAGCATCACACTTGACACCTGGTTACGTCAATTGGAGTTCATTACAATTAATATTTAATCGGTGTGTAACTTTGTGAAAACTATGTCATAGTTTTCTCTTGTCCCCTTCCCAATCGGACCAGGAGGGACATGTTTAGCCACGTGCTCTCCTTAAATTACTGGCTGTCTGAGTGGTGTCCAAAAAATTATGTAGGCTTTATAGATAAAGACTGCATCTGCTCCCAGACCACCAAAAAAAAAACCCCACTAACAAACCAAAAATGAAAAACAAATGATTTAAACATAAAAATTCACAAAGAAAAACACCATAATATCCTCAACTGCAGCAAAGAGTACAAAGCTTAAGTGTAAAACTTTTCTCTCTTCTTATCAGTAAATGATTTAATGATTGATCAAAAAATTGATTTACTCTGTGTTACAGAAACCCAGTTTTACAGGTTTACTGACCCAATCAGCACTTGCAAAACGATGGCTCTCTACTGAGACAATTCAAACTGATCAACACAACCACATCGACTGACGGATGACAAATTCTGAAGGATTGAAGGACCCCCTATGAGCAAACACTTTGGCGACAGTAGGAAGGAAAAACTTCCTTTTAACAGGAAGAAACCTCCGGCAGAACCAGGCTCAGGGAGGGGCGGGGCCATCTGCTGTGATTGGTTGGGGTGAGAGAAGGAAGACAGGATAAAGACATGCTGTGGAAGAGAGACAGAGGTTAATAACAGATATGATTCAATGCAGAGAGGTCTGTTAATACATAGTGAGTGAGAAAGGTGACTGGAGAAGAAATACTCAATGTGTCAAGTCTACACCTATTGCAGCATAACTAAGGGAGGATTCAGGGTCACCGGATCCAGCCCTAACTATATGCTTTAGCAAGAAGGGAAGTTTGAAGCCTAATATAAAAGCAGAGTTAGTGTCTTTGACACACCACGGACCCACACAGCGTTCAATTATAGTTACACAGTTCATTTTTACAGCGTGTCAAAACACTAGATGCTTTTCTTCATGGCAGCTCAGCCACACAGCTTCCTGTTCGGTGCTTCGACTGCTCTCGACAGCTTTTCCAGCTGTCTCTGCAAACACCCACACCTCCTAGAATAGAATTTGGTGTGGATGAAGTGTTTGATAAAGATGGAAAAACAAAAGCAAAACAGTGGAGCTGAAAAGCTAAAAGAGAAAAAGAAAACAGATGAAATCGAAACAGATGGAGCAAACCTTGTCAAATTAACCAACATATGTCCGGGTAGCTGCTGCCGAATCACCATTCTCTTCTGTACTCTCTTCTGCTCATCGAGTTGTGGGGGCACTGGAGCCTATCCCATCTACCACAGGGCGAGAGGTGAGGTACACCCTGGATAGTTCACCAATATGATGCAAGAGTCATTCACACCGATGGGCAATTTAGAATCACCAAATAACCAATTTAGAAACATAACCCCCATTAATGACATGTTTTTATACTGTAGCGGGATGTAGAAGCACCCTGAGGAAACCCATGCAAACATGGACATGCAAAGAGAACTGAAAATAGATAGTGGAGTCAAACTCAGGACCTTATTGCTGTGAGGCAACAGTGAAAACCACTGCAGCAATAACATCAGTATCAGCAATGATTGGTACCAAACCCTGGCAGTTCCAGGAGATTGCTGTTATATAGGTGAGGAGGGTGTACTTAATGCGGCAAGAAACTAGACAGAGGGACAAGGAAGAGATTCAAGTGAAATCAATGTTTCCTTTGACCATGGGCCATTCCTCATGGCTTTTAATTGTAACAGTTTTACCATAATGGTTGTACCATTGAAAACATCCTGACACAAAGTTTGACATCTTGGTTTGTCCAATGAGAAGTGACAACTTAATAGGATTGTTAAGACTGCCAGGAGGATTGTTGGTGCCCCTCTCTCGTCTCTGGAGGAGATCTACAAACAGTGCTGCATACGCAGAGCTATCTCCATCATCAGAGACCCCCACCACCCCTGGCAAGAGGTACAGGAGCATCAGCTGCAGAACCACCAGGATGCTGGAAGCGTTCTTTGCACAAGCCGTGAGACTGATAAACACGGTGCCTTGGTTGTACCTCAGGAGGTAGAGCAGGTCATCAACTGATCAAAATATTAGTTGTTAAATCCCTGGCTGCTCCAGCTAACCCCAAGTTTTTCTCCAGTCCATCCATTGTAGCGTGTATGCTATAGAAAGCACTTAAGGAGAAGAGAAATAAAAGGCTGCTTGAATGAATGGGAGGATGAGGTATGTTATATAAAGCACTTTGAGTTATTAAACTATAGATTATGTTAATTTTACACATTAACTTCATATAATTTAAGACCAAAGAGTCTTGCTGACAGATTTCTTTCATTTACTACTGTATTTTTTTTTACCATGTAGGAAAAACTGGCCGAGGGCCGTTTTCCTATTCTCCTGATTGCTCCTATTTGCAATCAGGAGACGCCCCCTGCTGGTCATTAGAATGAATGCAGTCTTTTAGACTGCAGGATAAACTTATGTAGGTGCATAAACAGTCTAATCTAAGAACAACAGCCACAACAATGTTGTCAGAGATGAAGTTCTGAGTTAGAGACATTTAGAGAGCATGAAAAAAAATTTACACTACATTTAAAATATATATATTAACAACATCGTGAGCAACAAGGAATCACACTGAAGTACTGTAATCAGTTTATTGGCAAAATGAAATATGAATCCATTTGTGAGTACATACTTATGACACCAACAAGCTATAATTGAAGAAGGCCATGTACTTCTAAACAGATGTATCCTTTTGTGTCTTAGAAACCATTACAAGGTTAATGGGATGGTATTTATGCGACTGTAAACAAAACAAAACAAAAAACAGGCCACTGAGAAAACCACATACTGGCTTGAAATTAAAATTGTACACAAATGAATGCCAAGGATCCGTGCTAAAAAATAGTCCCATCATGTCACACAGTTCACAAGTGGTTACAATTAATGTGCTACTCTTCTCAAACGTCTGGATTAAACAAGGTTCCATACTTCAACCTAAAAAGGCTCTATTTGCTTGTTTAAAAATGCCAATAGTAAACTGCAACACTTTTAGAAGACAAGTATCTTTTTAGTACCTTATTATTTCCTTTATTATTTTCAGACTTAAAAGCAATTAGGAGAATGGGAAAGAACATCGTTTAAAAATTGAAGGAGAGACCTGCTGCCATAGAAAATACTGGAAGGAATACTTTGGGGACTCAAATTCTTACAAATAAACACTTAAATTCCAGACAAACTACTATAACTTTACACAATAACTCAAAACACTGGCATATAAAAATAAAACAAAACATCCACCGAGTGGACTTTCCAGAGTCGTCAAAACTTTGCTTTTCTCGACATTTTTACAGTGCTGCAGGCATCTTATCATTAGAAGTAGATACAAACACAGGAATTCCTTTTTCTCTTTTTCTTTTTCAAATGGCCATCATGTGAGATACATGCATATATATTTTTGTGAATGATTTGCTAACAATAGTTTGTGTTTCATTCGAAATTCAGTCTTTTACAGTATATTGTCAAAAGCATTGGAATGATTAACCATAAAGGGTAAAATCTCTGAAATGATTCCATTGGTTGAATTTCTCACAGCTGTTTACCTAAAACGAACATGATGGCCAAACTGGAAAGTTTTAAAATTTTGAAATTTCAATGGCTAATTTTGCTCATTAATGCCTCCAAAGGAAAGGTGAATCCATTTTCACTTCACTATTACAGATGCACAGATGGTTTACTTTCAGATTTTCAAGGGAAACTAAAAGCATGCAGCAGCAAGTTGGCACTGTGGAAACCAGCAACACTGGCAGGGAAAGAAATCCTCCAGTACGACACCTTTCTTTATTAATCTCCTCTAACCCAGTGTCCTCTCAGCATTTTTCAGCTTTGCGCTTTGATCCAAAGTTCAAAACTATAAGTTTTTAAAATAAAACCAGACTGACAAAAAGCCTTAGAGGATAAAATCGAATAAAATCTAAGGAAAAAAATAGACATATTTCATTATTACCCTTGGATACAATTTCGCCAAATACTTTGCTCCCTATTTGTGTGTTTCTTGAGTTCAGTAATGTAACTTCCTCCGCTGAGCTTCAGTATTTTGGCACTTTGGTATAATCCTCCATGTGGACGTTCCTGCACAGGCAGATGGACAGGATCATCCCCAGCAGCTGTTGACCAGAGAAAGACACTTTGAAATTTCTCATTTTTAAGTTATTTATTCATAAACAACTCAGATTGTTCATCTTGAACAAACTCAATCTACAGTTTCAATACATTGGAATTACCAAGATTTCTCCAGTCTGATATGAGCTTATTCTTAGTAGCAAACATTAAAAAACACAGTAAACTAATAACACAAAGAGTCTTTATTCCACTCACTTTGCATCGAAGAACATAATTGTTGGTGAACTTTGCTTTTTTTTTCTTCTTCAAAACAAATATTTGTGACAAAAAATTGTCAGAAATTTGTGAAAAAGTTCAGCATAGCGTAACGCCACAGAAGTGTATGAAAGTGTGTGAGAGCAAAGAAAACATCAGAGCTTTGTGTCACAACACTGTAAATAGAGGAACTGCTCAGCCTTCACTGAGTGATTACTCGGTGTGTTCAACAATGACATGAAGGTGCAGCTGCTTGTTTTATTAAAATTGTATTTGACTTTAATTAACAACATTTTATGATTAACAAAGAATCCAGACACATCCAAAGGTTTCACAAAAAAAGCCACTTTAGTGATGTTGAACTGTAACAGGTATTATTTTGCATATTGTTTGTTTCTGTAAACTACTTTCATGGAAACCCAGCTAGTTATAGGTGAATGAGAGTTAATGACGTTGTACCTCAAGAAGAGTCACTCCAAGGCAAATGCCTAACACAACCCCAATGTTGGTGAGGAGCCACCTCTCCACGCTGGCGGCACATCCCTGATTAAGACAAGAACCTTATTGACTGGAAATGCATCTAAGAGACAGCAAGTATGTGAGATGAACGGAAAACACCATTTACCACATCGTATACAGGCCAGTCAGGTGTCTTAGCCTCACAGAATCCACTGTCAGAGAAGTTTCCAGAAATAAGTGAGATGTTCTGGCAGGAGCAGGGAAACAGCAGCTGCGAGCTGTTGACGATGACCATGTTACCACTCCAATCTGTACGATCAATCCAGCCACAACACTCCATCTACAGATGGGGAGAGTTAAGCACAGGTTTCATTTGTAACAGCCAATGTTTTACTCTCAAGGACGTTTGACTGGCACGGCTGATGAAGGGGTTGACACATATCATTCTGGAACAGCTACTTTTGGCCTGATTTCATGTTTTTCAATTTAACACCAATGTAAACATTTCTGAAGAAAATATCAAAGTATTTTATTTACAAATGTTATTAATCTACTTTCATATTTTGAAATGAAATGAAATTCCTGTTAATGTCAACATGTTGCCGGGGAGGTTCTGACATCACGCAAACCTTAGTTCTAGTTACTGTTTCACTTGGAAAACACTGGTGTGAACCAGGATTAGACAAGTTAAATGCTCAGTTTGCTCTCATGTAGTGTGAGAATTTTCTGTGATTACAGATGTCTGGAAGCCTTTAAGATCCACACAATGCAGTCAAATGGAGTATTTACAACATGCAGCTATCTTATATTAAACATTATATCGTAAGTGTGTTGAGATAAGGTGACTACACACTAACAGTGCAAAAATTTAAACTCAGGAAATCTGCTGATTAAAATAACTGAGGTTTAGATTACTGAAAATTAAAGGTTGATATTAAGTCAAGACTGCAAAGCTATTTTGTCACAAGTGACAGAATCTGTTCATATAAAAATGAAATCTGATTATTTCAGAAGAAACTGGCTGAAAAGAGAAATCTAGAGAGCTATTTTAAGCTACATTACCTTCTTTTGGAAACACATTGATGGAGAAGTGGTAAAAGGCAAAAGTACTGGTCCTTTTAACCCTTTACTACGTTACCTGAGCACCCTTCCAATGCCCTGCTCTACCTCCTGAGCTCAGTGGAAATTAAGATTGTTATTGCTCAGAGTACAAAATAAATTTTATAATATATTTCAGACAGATTCTCATTAGGATAAAAGATCTGATGTCTCAACAGGACCTGGAAAAACTAGTCCATGCATTCATCTTTAGTAGGCTTGATTACTGTAACAGCATCTTTACAGGTCTACCTAAAAAATCAGTCAGACAACTACAGCTCATTCAGAACTCTGCTGCTCGAGTCCTCACTAAGACCAAAAAAGTGGACCACATCAGTCCAGCTCTGAGGTCTTTACACTGGCTGCCTGTCCGTCAGAGGATAGACTTTAAAGTTCTGATGCTGGCCTATAAAGCTCTGAATGGTTTAGGACCAAAATACATCAGTGACCTCCTGACCCAGTATGAACCTTCCAGATCCCTCAGGTCATCATGGATCCGGTCTTTTATCAGTTCCCAGAGTCAGAACCAGACACGGAGAAGCTGCATTCAGCTTTTATGCTCCTTATATCTGGAACAAACTCCCAGAAAGCCTCAGATCAGCTGAAACACTCAGTTTATTTAAATCCAGGTTGAAGACTCACCTGTTCTCAGCTGCATTTGAATAAAGCACCAAATCCACACTTTAAGCTTAAATTTCAAAACTTACACTAACTACTGATCTTATCTATTTCTGATTTTATCTGTTTTGATTGTTTGTTTGTTAATTAGTAATTTTGTTTGTTTGCTTGTTTTAATCAATTTTAAATCATGCTTTTTATTTGTTCTTGTTTCTAATGTCTCTGTAAAGCACTTTGAATCACCTTGTTGTTGAATTGTGCTATACAAATAAACTTGCCTTGCCTAGTCTCTTTAGAAAACGTAAATTCAAGTTAATTTGTCTTCTTTGTCTCATTTAGGTTTTCAATGCATTTTCCAGCATCAGCTGACAAGAACAAGTCTAACTGTATAGTTACAAAGTGTAAAGCATCAAATTCCCCCTGTTAAAAATGGACTTTCCTGTGCTTCTAGTTTCTAGCTAGGACATTTCTGCCATTTTGTACCACTGAAGATATTTTTATTGATGGGTTTGTATTTCAGGTCCATGCTTCCAACTCACGTTAGTCTGGATGAAGTCCCAGGCCTGCTCTGTGATTGAACTGTTCCCAGAGTATTTGTCCAGTACCTTAGTGATGACCTTGGAGATCTGCTCGTTGACCTGAAAGACAGCAGGCTGCCAGAGTTGGTGAAACATGTATTACCATAAACATATAGGCAGCGTAATATGCCCACACTGTATCCATGTTTGAGCCAATGTGTCTCTTTTGTGTCTTCTTTTTGTGAATATATTGTTGGATGGATACCATTCAAATGAACTAAATTAAAACGCCCTCACTACATGCTATGCCAGACGCTAAGTAAAATAAAAATTTCTCAATGTGGCATGCTTTAAATCTTATTAATTAGAAGGACTATGTGAGTTTTTGTCAATCATAACAACAATATTTACAGCCCATCGTTGTATTTTTACTCAGTTGTATATAGTATTTGTATTTGTATTCTATTTTTATCTTATTGTATATTTATTTTATTTTATTCTACTGTATATAGTATTTTATTTTATTCTATTCTGTACAGCTGTGTACTGTATTTATTCTTATTGTATTCTAATTTTTGCCTCATAACTTTTGCACTGTCCACTTCCTGCTGTGACAAAACAAATTTCCCACGTGTGGGACTAATAAAGGTTATCTTATCTTATCTTATCTTCATTTATAATATGATGACTAACATATTGTGTAGGTCTTTCTTGGAAATATTACAGTTCATTTGCAAGAAAGTACAAAAAAGGTTCTTCTGAGAATAATTGGAAAACATAGCTATACTTATTTTACACAAGTTCAAAAAGTTTATGAATGCAAAAAGACAAAAGAAAAAAGAGAAGGACTGTAGGAGCAGTCAGCTTCTTCAGGTCAGCAGATGTTTTATCTCAAAATAAGCCTCTTTTTTTTGTTCAGGCTGAACAGCAGACATTTGCATCCAAACTTTTCACCAGAATTTATATTAGTTTACACTCTTTGCTAACAGAATACAGTTTTGCTCCTGCACCCTACGAGCGTCTGCCAGCACAAATGAACCTGCTGCTAGTTGATCAGAGACATCGAAAAAGGCCAACTGAAGACCGGACAGTCCTGATCCTCAAGGACCCCCAGAAAGGGCCGGTCCCATCCAACTACCAGTCTCAATAACCTGCTTCAGCACCACATGGAAGCTCCTGTCAGGCATCATAGTGGCTAAGATGAACAGGCACATGGCTCAATACATGAGCGGGGCATAGAAAGGAAATGGCAAGAATACCAGAGGCGCGAAACACCAGCAACTGGTAGACCGAGCAGTTACCCAAGACTGCAAAACCAGACTGACCAACCTGTGCACTGCCTGGATTGTGACAAGAAGGCCTATGACTCGATGCCCCACAGCTGGATACTGGAATGACCTATACAAGAGCAGAAGAACCCTAAGAGAATTCATCAGGAACTCAATGGGGATGTGGCGTACAACACTGGAGGCCAACCTCAAGCCCATAGCACAAGTCACCATCAAGTGCGGGATCTACCAAGGAGATGCTCTGTCCCCACTGCTGTTCTGCATAGGCCTCAACCCCCTCAGTGAGATCACTGAGTTGACTGACTACGGATACTGACTTTCGGAGCAGTTGTCAGCCACCGGCTTCCTGGATGACAAAAAGCTGTATGCCAAGAGAGAGACATGGATTCGCTGATCCACACCACCAGGATATACCGCAACGACATTGCAATGTCATTCGGACTGGAGAAGTGTACTTGGATGATAACAAAGAGAGGGAAGGTAGTCAGAATTGAGGGGATCGAACTAGCAGAAGGCAACATAAAGCGCCTTGAGGTGACTGTTGTTGTGATTTGGCGCTACATAAATAAAATTGAATGGAACTGAACATTGCAGACATTGAGGACAGCTACATGTTCCCACAGGCAAATGGGAACCATGAAGCTCCCCCTAGGAAAGCTGCAGTCACCAAGTACCTGCAGAGGACCAGGCAAAAGAACAAGATCCAGGCTATCTACACCTACACCCTGTGGGGTTAGGTTAATTGGTGATTCTTAATTGCCCATAGGTGTGAATGTGAGTGGTTGCCTGTCTCTCTGTGTCAGATTGGTGATCTGTCCAGTTTGAACCCTGTCTGTCACTATATGGCAGCTGGGATAGGCTTCAGTCACCCGATGACTACAAACTCCCAAGATGTGAAGTTAGTTCAACTCTGATACATAAAGATTATGAGGAAGAATAAATCACCAGCCAAAACAACGTCTGTAGAGACTGAACTGCAGAGGTAGCAAAAGTACAAAAATTCTGCACTTAAGTAGAAGTACAGATACCTAAAAAGTACTCCAGTAAATGTTGAAGTACTGAATGAAATGCACTCAAAGTAAAAAAGTAACTCTTTCGAGGATGTTTTTTTTAAACAGCTTATTTGTGTAAAGTTAACTGAACCTGTTATGTTAATGTAATAACAAAATAGCAAGTGGGAATACAAACTTTATTTTAGTCAGAGTTTTTTATTCTAATTGTCCTCAGCTTGAACCAATTAAATAGAAATGAGCAGAGAAAAAGAAGGAAATCTATTAAAATCTAAAATCTATTTTCTGTTGCCTACATTGTAGAGGGTGACTTTGCTTCTAAACAGGAAAATGAGTACAGGGTTAAAGTGGGATACAGCAGGTGGGGGAACCCTAAAACTGATTGTAATGGCTCAGTGTGGGGAAAACAACTCATAACTGACGATCATTTCTAATGTGAGCTCCAGTAAACTCTTGGCTCTGACGGAGGCGGTCGCATCTTTCCCCGTGTCCCTCACCTTATCTTTCCTGCTTGGCTTCTCATGTCCTTCTCTAGTCTCAACTAACTTTAAGAGAGAACCTCAGAGAGCTTCTCCATCTTGTTCTCTAAAACCTAAAGAATTATGGATTTGATTAACTGGTCCCTCAACCCAATTGACACCCTTTTGTCGACGAGAAGCCAGGATTCGAGAGAGCCTGATTGTCCTGGAGGGACATTTCCTGCCGGATAAACGATGGATGAGTGGCAGCATTGGCACAGCGTTTTCCTGGCGGGACTGTCGATTGAGGACATAGAAGATTTATACCTATTTGGAACCATGATAACAGGGTTCTTGCTGATCAGAGCTGGCTCGGCGCTGGCTTATCAAAGATTAAAGAAAGCGATTACAGCTGGTCAAAACCCCACAAGGCTGGCCACTATGATCGAAGCGACGGGAAATACCGCTTATGACCTGCAGTCATGCCAGCATTGTGCAAAAAACAAAAACAAAAAATCCCCCAAAAAATCAAAACTCTCAGCCACTTTCAACTCTAACTATAGTGCATGGTTTTGCCTCCTGTTATGTGACATCCTCTGGGATTTACACGTACAGCACTGCCTTTCATGTGTTGCCGTTTAGGATCAAATCGGTTTGATGTTTGAAGCCTTAAATCTGTCAAATCAAAATTAACGAGCCTGTTCTGAAAATGTAAAGAGTAGGAAATACAGATATTGGTTCAAAAATGTAGGGAGTCAATATAAAGAGAACTACTCAGTTAAAGCAGAGATACGTGAAAATTCAAAGTACAGTAACAAAGTATTTGTATGCCATTATTTAACACTTCACATCAGCTAAGCATTTATTGTTGGACCAATGACTGAAATAACTCATAGCAGGAAGGAGGTTTGGCCTGGACTTGAGCAGCAGACAGTGGCTGAGAAGACCTTCCAACAGAAGTTCAGATACAGTAAAAGCTGACGTCCTTTTTCTTGTAGTGTTCTGCTTTCATTTGTCTGTGTGAACACAATCTCCTGGCTCTCTGAGCAAAAGTATAAAACGTAAAGTATAAAACGCTTTGACACCCAGTACCCAGCTCGTATTTGGCAAAAGGACTGACTTTGCAGTTGATATAAACTAAAGAAAACCTCAACCCTCATCTCTCAAAATAAACCAAGAAAAAACAAATAGTAAACACTTTAAAAACTATTCTTAACCATGAAGCTTTCACTGTGTTTTACTTCTGGCTGAAATACCTCAAACTAAATAACTAAGTCTGAACACTGCTACTGTAGATTTTTTTCTTTGCATGGTGGGTACATTTATCACAGCATGTGGATGAACTCAAGCTTGCAATATTTGAAATGCCATCACTCACCACATCCTTCTGAAAGTAGATGAGGGCACCAGCTGCAAACTGAGTGATGAGGATGAGCAGGATGACGCTGAAGTACTGAGGAGGATCACAGAGAACAGTGAATACAAAAATTTAGGGGCATGTGAACAGCTGTATAAATAAAACTGAATTGAATTAAATTGAAATTGAACAGTCAGACCCACCTGTTAGTTAGTGGTACATACACAAGCATATCCCTCTATTATGTTTTACTGTTGTCAAGAGGGAGAGCAGCAAATAAACTCCATATCCAAATGCAGTTTTCCCCAGGCTGCCAGCCGTGCCAGCGCCATCTTACCCTCCGACCATACATACATTACACAAACATCACATGGGGAAGACAGGTCAGAGAGGTATAGCAAAGGAAACACACGAGGAAAGACGAGGAGAAGAAAGAACTGCCCCCAGACTGAGCTCCAACAGGGAGATCAGTTTGAGAACAGAAAAAGAGAGAAAGTGTCCCTTCACCCGGTTAAGCAAAAGTCAACAATCTTCGATCAACGCGGACGGCCTTAAAGGAGGAACAAAGAGTCCTGACAACAATCCTGTTATCATGGAGATTTTTGTTGTTCCAGTCAGCTTAGACCTTGGCAGGCCTTCAGCTGGCGCCAGTGGGATAGCCGCATGAGTGAAGATGAATGAGTTCAAGTTCAAGTTCAAGGTTCAAGGTTCTTTATTTGTCACATGCATAGTTATACAAGTATAACACACAGTGAAATGTAGCCTGACACGCTCCTCGACATGTGCAAAAATGTGTGTGTGTGGGGGGGGGGGGGGGGGGGGGTGTAGAGGAAGAACATTATATATATATATATATACATATATAGTATATACACTGGGTGAATGTGCAGTAGTAGCAGCAAGCAGGTGAATTCTGTACATTAATATGAATAGATATCTGACTATTTTACAGAATATTATACAATGATTGGGTTTAGTGCAAACAACTGCATCCAATTTTTACAATTGGTCTAATGTCCGTCACTGGTCACCAATTCTCTCAATTCTTTTTGTTCTTCTCCAAGATCTTATCTATATTGCGTTCAAAACACAGTCTGAGCACTCACAGTCCTGCCAACCGTCTGTCATGTCGGCCAGCCTTGTGGGATTTTAAACAGCTGTAGCCGCTTCTTGTTCTTCGATAAGCCGGGTCCGAGCCAGCTCCAATCAGCCAGAACTCTGTTATCATGGTTCCGAATTGGTAGATGTCGTTCAATGTCCTCCATCGAGAGCGTCACCAGACACACGACGCAACCGACCATCCAGTATCCGGCAGCAAACGTCTCCGCAGGACACTCGGGCTCTCCCAAGCCCAGGAAGGTGTCAATTCCGTTACGGGACCAGTTGATCAAATCCATAATTCTTTAGGTTTTAGAGAACAAGACTGAGAAACTCTCTGAGGGTCAGAGAATAAGCAAGACTATACAAAAGATGAGAAGCCAAGCAGGAAAGATAAGGGAGAGGGAGAAGGAGAAAAGTGCGACCGCCTCCGTCAAGAGCCAACAGAGAAAAGAGAGCTCAGAGAGAGCTTTTGTGCTCAGAGCTGTTTGTTTGTTGGTCTGAGGCAGCCATTCTTTAAGTTAAGAGCGCTGTGGCTCACTTTAAAAAAACAGAATATGAAGATAAAAAGTCTTTTCCTCCTTCCTGTTTTTTTTTTTTTTTAATATATTGTTAAATTTCAGATCCATCCATCTATGCAACCATGTTTTAAATGTTTGATTTTTAATGGCAACAAAAACTAAAATTAAGCATTTGTGATAATTGGCAATGTGTGTTTCACATCATTGGGAAGGAATTCTGGCCCACTCTTTGCAGAATTATTTTAATTCAGCCCTGCTGGGGTTTTCAAACATGAACAGCTTGCTGAAAGTCCTGCCAGTGCATCTCAAGCTGATTCAAGTCCAGATTCTAACTTCAGAGGTGAACCTGCTGGTGTGCTTTGACTCATTATCCTAACCCAAGAGCACTTGAACATCCTGTCATTCTCCTTCAGAATTTTCTGGTAGAGACCAAAACTCATGGTTCCATCGATTATGACAAGTCACCCAGCTCCTGAAGCTGCAAAGCAGAACACCACACTACCACCACCACGTTTGACTCTGGCATAATATTCTTTTTGTGCAACACTGTGTTAGTAACCAGATACCAGATGTAACACCAGTTGTAACAGGACACAAACCTTCAGTCCAGAGAATATTTTCCCCCAAAATGTTGGGATCGAGATGTTTTTTTGACAAATACACTTTTGTGTTCTTTTTGCTCAGCAGCGCTTTTCGCCTTGGAACTCTCACGTGAAAGCATTTTTTGCCCAGTCTCTTTCTTACTGTTGAATCACAAATGATGAATAACTGACCAAATGAGGCCCTATTTATTTCCCCTAATAAATGAAATGACAATTTTGAATTTATTCAGGTTATATTTGTCTTATATATAAGATATATTTAGTTTTATAATCTGAAACATTTAAATATCACAAATAGATGGAAAAAAAAAAGAAATCAGGAAGGGGGAAAAACTTTTGACAGTATTGTAAATAAATGATGTACAAAGTCTGCTTATTGACAAAGTCTCCTATCATCAAGAAGAATTGGCTGTGTGAAGCCTCAATCACTACTTTCACAACACTTAGAAGAAACATTGTAGAGATGCTAGAAAAAAAGCCACAAAAATTTACAGTGGACTGCTGAACACTGGATGACAACGGTACTGATAAAAGGGCACAAGTGCTCACTGGAAAACACGGTGGCATGTTTCAAGTATGCAAGACACTAACCCAGGTTTAGCCTTACTCTGGCCTGGGTGTAGCTGCTGAATGATGATATTGGATAGAATGGAAGTTGGTAGATAGTTTGGTAAGCGCACGTGCAGATACCAAAGTCCAGATCTCACTGTTTTGATGTCCTTTCTGTTTGTTTCTCTTCAGCTATCTTCTACCTTGTCTCCCTCAGTAATGTATTTGCAGCTATTACTCCACAAGGGTGTGATGCACAATCTCCTCTCAATAGCTAATGCCAAGTTGTGTCTTCTATTTGAACTCTGGGAAACACTGATGTGAACTTCTCTCCAGGTGATGGAACCTCCCTTCCAGGTGAATTGTCAACATATCGTTTGATGTGTTTCTCTGTGTGAACTCGTACACACTTTTATTGTTGTGGAAATCTTCTGGACTTAAAGTACTGCGATTAGCTGAACTGTTCTTTCCAAAACATGCAGTAGTTGAATAAGCTCTTAAAGTAACACAGCTAATGGTCTTCAGTAGTGGTGCAACGGATCACGGTTGATTCATAATCCGAACCGATCCCACTCCACGGTTTGGTACGCACGTGATCCGAAGATTCAAAAACGAAGGAAAAAAAGTATGTGTATGGTGCGCGTGGTGGGTCTGTCCAAGTGGAGGAGCAGAGGAGGTTGCGGCATTTAAGCAGCCCTTTGATGCCCAGTCTGACCGGGCTAAAGCTGTTACAGAAGCTACTGGGGTGTTAGCTGCAGACGGGAGGCCGTATTCTGTTGTGCAAAACAAGGGGTTTAAACGGTGATGAACGTGCTTGAGCCACGCTATGATATCTCGTTGTGCGTCCACTTCCGTGACAAGATCGTTCCAAGCATGTATGAGCAGGAGAAGTTTAAAGTTATGGCTGAACTGTCCCAGGCATCTTCTGTTGCCCTAACTACAAATGGGTGGACCTCCAGGGCAACGGAAAGCTACGTGACCGTGACCGCTCATTATATCACAGCGGAGTGGTAGATACAAAGCCCTGTACTGTATTGCATGGATTGAGTCTTGAGTTGAATGTTTTTAATTGGCAAAAAATACTTAAATAAGTTAATAAGTTATGTTAAGTTTGCTGATCCGAAAATTGATCCGATCCATGACTTAAAACCGTGATCCGATCCGAACCGTGAGATTTTTGATCCGTTGCACCACTAGTCTTCAGTAAGGATGCAAAAGTTAACTATTGACAGGAAAACCTTTACATCATTTATATTTTTTCATTATCATGTCTAAATGGGGACGGTACACACACATACTCACCAGGCTCAGCAGAGAGCGGACCTCATAAATGGCCCCCAAGCAACCGAAGAAGCTTATGAGAATGGGGAAAGCTCCAACTCCTATCAAAATGTAGCATGCCAACTTCACATCTGTGGAGTTTTCTGAGGATCAGCAACAGAGATCTCAGGTTACAAACTGCAAGCTGTCAGAGCGTGTGACTATGGCTACCATACTGTTAGGATATACATTATGCTTTTTGTTTAAGTAGCAAAGCACATTGGTCACACATGCATGTTTGAGTTGTAACTTGTTTCTAAGGCGATTTCATCACAGTGGTAAGTTTACATTATTCAACTATAACCGAGCAAATGTCAGACTGAATTTAAGAATGTTACAGCTGACCTACCAGATCCCGACATCCATGGATTGGAATTACACAGTAATTGTGTAAATGTTTTTTTCCTGTATGCCATGAAATGCTAGATATTTACTAAAGTGATTTTTATGTCGTGTAAGATTCAGAAAATAATCTAAGAGACTTTCGATCTTTCTAAGCCCCATTAATTAAACAAAACAAAAAGAGTGAGACAAGAGTTAGTACTTTCCCAGTCCTCCTAAATCTAGCTGTAGGGAGTTATACAAAATATACCTAACACAACAGTTAGACATTAAAGTAAAACAGACTGTGTGGACTTGTTATCAGTGTTGCAATTGATCAACTTTCCCATTAACTGAAGCATTTTGACATTTCAACATTGTATAGTACAGAACTGAGAGAAGAACAAACAACAAACTACATGAAGGTGATTTGAAGTAGATGACTGCACGTCTTCATTATGAACACATTTCTAAAGTTTGACTATAATATCGGAAACACTGCAAACCCATCAGGTAACTTAAAAAAAAATATTGATTCCCAGTCTGCTTTTGTATTGCGGTTCCCATGTGAGCTCTAAAACAAAATCTAAATACTTATTTGAGTATGACCTCAATAATAACGGAGCCCACAGGGCAGATTTAATAATGCTCTGCACAAGTAACGACGTTACCTTTTTCAGTAACGAGTAATCTAAATAATTACTATTCCTATCGTTACAACGCCGTTACCGTTACTAACAAGAAAATGCGGTGCGGTCGTGTTACTATTTTTCAACAAACAGGCGGCTGAAGCTGTCTTCAGCTTACTGCATCTTATATCAGTTGCACGGAAGTAGCTGTAAGTAATCTGGGCGATAACTTTTTGGCACAACACGAGATAAGGCGGCAAAACAATCGCATGAATGCTGCTGTTTGGCTGAGGTAAAACCAGAGTCATGATAAACGATATATACGCGTTTTTTTCTCAATAGTTTCGTCATGTTTAACGTCTAAGGACAGCGCAGCGAGCACTCTCTGCATATGACCAAAAAAATTAAAAAACAAACAAAAATCAGCCCTTTCGTGTTGGTGGAAAAATGTCAACCAATCAAAAAATGATATGGCACCATGACATTTGGTTGTTTAGGAAGAGGGGGAAGTTTTAGGAGTGACGGAGAGAGAGAGAGAGTTTTGAGATGTGAGAGATTTGTGACGTTTAGCGTGTTTGGAGTGTGTACTTAATGTGTTGTCTTGTGTAGTTAGTGTGTAGTGTTGTGGATGATATATATCAAGCTCAGGTCCTCTACCAGAGGCCTGGGAGCTTGAGGGTCCTGCGCAGTATCTTAGCTGTTCCCAGGACTGCGCTCTTCTGGACAGAGATCTCCGATGTTGTTCCCGGGATCTGCTGGAGCCACTCGCCTAGCTTGGGAGTCACCGCACCTAGTGCTCCGATTACCACGGGGACCACCGTCACCTTCACCCTCCACATCCTCTCGAGCTCTTCTCTGAGCCCTTGGTATTTCTCCAGCTTCTCGTGTTCCTTCTTCCTGATATTGCTGTCATTCGGAACCGCTACATCGATCACTACGGCCGTCTGCTTCTGTTTGTCTACCACCACTATGTCCGGTTGGTTAGCCACCACCATTTTGTCCGTCTGTATCTGGAAGTCCCACAGGATCTTAGCTCGGTCATTCTCCACCACCCTTGGGGGCATCTCCCATTTTGACCTCGGGACTTCCAGGTTATACTCGGCACAGATGTTCCTGTACACTATGCCGGCCACTTGGTTATGGCGTTCCATGTATGCCTTGCCTGCTAGCATCTTGCACCCTGCTGTTATGTGCTGGATTGTCTCTGGGGCATCTTTACACAGCCTGCACCTGGGGTCTTGCCTGGTGTGATAGACCCCAGCCTCTATGGATCTTGTGCTCAGAGCTTGTTCTTGTGCTGCCATGATTAGTGCCTCTGTGCTGTCTTTCAGTCCAGCTTTGTCCAGCCACTGGTAGGATTTCTGGATATCAGCCACCTCCTCTATCTGCCGGTGGTACATACCGTGCAGGGGCCTGTCCTTCCATGATGGTTCCTCGTCTCCCTCCTCTTTCTTGGGTTTCTGCTGCCTGAGGTATTCACTGAGCACTCGGTCAGTTGGGGCCATCTTCCCAATGTATTCTTGGATGTTCGTTGTCTCATCCTGGACTGTGGTGCTGACACTCACCAGTCCCCGGCCCCCTTCCTTCCGATTAGCGTACAGCCTCAGGGTGCTGGACTTGGGGTGAAACCCTCCATGCATGGTAAGGAGCTTTCTTGTCTTTATGTCAGTGGCTTCTATCTCCTCCTTTGGCCAGCCTATTACCCCAACAGGGTACCTGATCACGGGCAGGGCGTAGGTGTTGATGGCCCGGATCTTGTTCTTACCGTTCAGCTGACTCCTCAGGACTTGCCTGACCCTCTGCAGGTACTTGGTGGTTGCAGCTTTTCTAGCGGCCTCTTCATGGTTCCCATTTGCCTGCGGGATCCCCAGGTACTTGTAACTGTCCTCTATGTCTGCAATGTTGCTTTCTGGTAGTTCAATCCCCTCAGTTCTGACTACCTTCCCTCTCTTTGTTTATATATATATATATATATATATATATATATATATATATATATATATATATATATATATATATATATATATATGTCCCCGTGGTAATCGGAGCACTAGGTGCGGTGACTCCCAAACTAGACGAGTGGCTCCAGCAGATCCCGGGAATAACATCGGAGATCTCTGTCCAGAAGAGCGCAGTCCTGGGAACAGCTAAGATACAACGCAGGACCCTCAAGCTCCCAGGCCTCTGGTAGGGGACCCGAGCTTGAAGGATAAACCGCCCGCAGGGGCTTGCTGGGTGTTATATATATATATATATATATATATATATATATATATATGCCTCTCTCTCTCCTGAGAGAGAGGCAGTCGCTCCATATATCGGTTATTAAGCTTAACGTGGGAATGCTTTACAAACATTCAGAGATGAACTTACACACTTGCATTACTTCTCTCTGGGATAACTTCCTCGGAGATGAAATGCTGGTTTGGTAGCGAGACTACAAATACACACAGCCGCTCTATCACGTGACCACACTGCTCCGATGTGCTACGGTTGTGAGCCGAGTTACGTGGTGTTGCAAGTTTTGTGAGGTGCTTTTTTGATATTTAATGGATCGGATTACATTTTTTATTTTTCTCCGATATCCGATCCAGTAATTTACGTCAGTATCGGACCGATACCGATACGTAATATCGGATCGATCCATCTCTAATCTGTACATAAGTGAGACATTTCATACGGTTTGCGTTGTATGACCACATTCCTGAGCTCAACTCTCTGGACTTGTGCTATCAGGCCGTCTGTCTATCCTTTCAGCTTTGTCCAGCCAGTGATGTATTGTGGGTTGCGAGTGTGGAGTCATGAGTAAGGGAGTGAGCGCACTAGGCTGATGTGATGCATACTGATGCTGGACAGAGCTGAAAGAGCCCTGTGTCTGATGAGGGCACCTGCTGAGCAGCCATGGCTGACAAACATCCTCAGTGATGTGCGCTGTTCTATTCTTTCTCTATTACACTTGGTCACTGTCTCTATATGTCTTCACTGAACCCTCTTCAGTCATGTCTGTACCTTTTCCCCCCTCATGGACACAACTCATCTTTCTCTTTCTCTTTATCTCTTTTTACCATCTTGACATATTATTACTGCAGGTTAACCTTGTAAGTTTTAAAGATCTTTCTGATGTTAGATTTACAATCTGCTATGTCATAACCAACAATGGCTCTTCAGTTACTGAACAACTACAAACAGATGCGTTTCCAAACTGAAACTTTTGGTATATGACTTTGGTTTAAGATTTAGTCATGAAAATGTTTCTGTTTTAGTCAGACTTCAAACATCTGACATTTAACCTCCTAGGACCTGGCGTCCACATATGTGGACATCACATTTTGGGTTATTTAGACCAAAATACTAAATCTTGCTCTACAAGGGCCTGATATCCACTTACGAGGACACTATACTGCTACTCTTCTATCGAAATTTTAAATGAATATCCTCATATGTGGCAAAAATTAGGTAAAAAAGAAAAATCTGGTAATTCTTTGTTTTTATATTCATCAGGTCCCAATCAGCCCAAATATCAAAGAGAAATTAATAATGCATATCATGGAAGAGTTCGGGTCTTAGGAGGTTAATCCAGTTTTCCTCTTTGACACTTTAGTATTCATTCATGGGCTTTAATTTTGTATCCCTCAAGAATTTTGATGTCCCATCAAGTGTTCTTTTGATCTAAGGCAAGGTTATTGAGATTCCTTAGAGACCATGTCCCTCTGGTCTGTACTGCACTGATACAGACACACAGTCCAGATCAAAGTTTTAAGTTTTGATACCAGTATTAAATCTTTATTTCTATTTGGAAAATATTAACTATTATTGTTAATAATAACTGTTATGTGTAAGGTAGTATCATGCCCAACTTGAACACCTGCAGAAGCAAATATCTGTGAGGAATGCAAAAAAACCCTTCCTAATAAGTATTAAAATAATCATAACCGTTGTTTGTTTTTTGTGATTTTTCCTGACTGACTGAATTCATTAGAGGGTCCTTTGTCCCTCTTGGGGGGAAACTCCCACTAGGTTTATATCTGGGACTCTCCACCATTTGACCTTAGAACTGAAGAAGCTTCTCGGATGAGAGGTGAAACGTCTTCAAGTAACTTAAAGAAGTCCAGACGCTTTTCTTTCCAAGCTCCTTAGTTGAAAAAAGCACTTCACAAAAACTTCATGAGAAACTTTAAAACCAATGTCACTGACTGTTATATCTTAATTATCTCATTTAATCATGGCTCAACGTGCTTTATATCTTAAGGTAAAGACCCTACAGTAATTGAAAGAAAACAGAGAAAACTCCAACAATCACATGAACCCCTATTTTGGCAACAGTGGGAAGGAAAAACTTCCTTTTAACAGGAAGAAACATCCAGCAGAACCAGACTCAGGAATGGATGGCCATCTGCTGCGACCAGTTGGGGCTAGGAAAAGGAAGATGGGACAAAGACACACTGTGGAACAGAGCCAGCGATTAATAATAACTAATAATTAAATGCAGAAAGGTGTGTAAACACGTAGTAAGGGGAATCCCCAAGCAGCCTAGATGCACTGCAGTGTAACTAAGGGAGAATTCAGGATCACTTAATCCTGCCCTAGCTATAGAGTACAAAAACTTCAGTTTTATCTGAATTTAGAAGCAGGTCATCCAGGGCTTTACATCTTTAAGACATTCAGTTTAACTCATTGGTGTGTGTTATCTGGCTTCATGGACAGATAGAGCTGGGTGTCATCTGCATAGCAGTGAAAATGTATGCTATGTCTTCTAATGATGCTGCCTAAGGGAAGCATGTATAATGTAAACAGAATTGGTCCTAGCACTGAACCCTGTGGAACTCCATAATTAACCTCAGTGTGTGAAGAGGACTCTCCATTTACATGCACAAACTGGAGTCTATTAGATAGATATGATACAAACCACTGCAGTGCAGTACCTGTAATACCTACAGCATGTTCTAATCGCTCTAATAGGATATTATGGTCGACAGTATCGAACGCTGCACTGAGGTCTAGCAGGACAAGCACAGAGATGAGTCCACTGTCAGAGGCCATAAGAAGATCATTTGTAACCTTCACTAAAGCTGTTTCTGTGCTGTGATGAGCTCTGAAACCTGACTGAAACTCTTCAATAAGCCTCTGCAGATGATCTGTTAGCTGTTTGACAACTACTCTTTCAAGGATGTTTGATATGAAAGGAAGGTTGGAGATTGGCCTATAATTAGCTAAGACTGCTGGGTCTAGAGATGCTTTTTGAGTAAAGGTTTAACTACAGCCAGCTTGAAGGCAAAGAGCAAAACAAACAAAAAATTAAGAAAAGTAGCTGGATATATTGGTTTAACTCAACATACTTACAATATATTTTTTAAGATCAATTACTGATAATCCTGTTGCTAATGGAATAACCACATAAAAAAGTACACATAGTCCATACTACTACTTTGAGGAAGTTTAGGAAACAGACAGTTTGTAGCACATACTTCATGTCGATTAAATTATTATAGATTATATTTGACCATCCCCCCAAAAATCACAATCTAAAACCAAAATCTATAACTCATCAGTGTCATAGGCTGTAACATAGTTTCTCTGCACCGGTTTAATGTCTATGATGTATAGTCACAGAAGTATCAATACATTGGATGTAAAAAACATAGATTCATTACTAAAATAATTACTGTAAAAGGGATTTCATGGTAAGCTGTCTCTAAAAATAGATTCTGGTTTTGTTTTACAGATTTTAACCTTATTTTAAATAGGATTTGATGATTGTTAAAAAAAAAACAAAAATGAATTATCCAGAATTCGCTAGAAAGTGTTAAAAAAATGAAATCCTTTGACAAAATAAGAATGGTATGCTTATGTCTGATCATATATTGATACAGTTTTGAGTTTCATAGTTTGTGTTTTAACAATTCAAATAAGTAAACCATAAAATCTGAGGTTCCCAATGTTTGCATTTCTTCTTTTTTCTTCCTGTCACACAAACAAACAGTGATACTTGGAGCTAGAACATGGCCACATTTAGGCTCTTAATCATAGCTTCTTGTTTTTTTGGCCTAAATGCAATCCACAAGGGGTTTAGTGGGAAGTATCCACTGGAGAAAATACAATATAGCATTTCTGTTTTAGTAGGACTCACACCAAACGCTGGTCAAGACAGCAGGTTGTATTTTTATACTCCTATTCAATAAGAGCAGGAAAGTGACTTAAGTAAAGTTAAAACCAGAGGAGGAAAAAGTACAGACTTTCTTTACTTAGAACTATAGATACCCGTGTCTAAAAAAATACTCCAATAAAAGTAAAAGTACTGAAGCATCTTTTTTACTCAAGTAAAAGTGAAAAAGTAAAGGCTCTGAAATGTACTCTAAGTAGGAAAGTAAAAAGTAGCTCCTTGAAGGACATTTCTAATTCTGTACAAAGGAAACTGATCCCTGTGCTATATTAATATAATAAAATAATATTAGTACATAATAATCCAAATATTTAAATATAAATTCTAATTCAATTGAATGCACTCAGTTTGAATCTGTTATGTAGGGATTCAGCAGGTGGGGAACCCTTAGATCTGTGTAGTGTCTCCGCATAAGGAAAAGAATCACAACTCAAAATGTCTTGGCCGATTCCCATTTTCTAAACTGACTCCACACTGTATATTGTGTTGTTACTAAACTGTTGGTACAAATGTGGATTCAGCAAATTAATCTAACCATAATGGCCCCAAACAGCTGGAGGATACATATGAGAACTGCATGAGAACTTAAATGCAAAACGTAAATGAATATTAGCATATTACAGTTGATTTAAACCAACACTGACCATGGACACCACAGCCACTGTGCACCAGTCCAGCACAGTGCTTTACAATAAATTAACCACAGTACGACAAGCTAACATCTTTATCTCATACAAACAACTATTTTCAGCAACACACGCGTCAAACTGCACACAACAGTTGGTATGTTTATTTATGTTTGTTAAGCTTGAATTTCAAATTACCTGACACTTAAAAAATGTAACTCCCTTCATGTTTTCTCCATGTAATGCTAGCTAGATTTGAAGTACCGCAACCACAACATACGGACACCTGCACTCCTTTCTACAGTGGCTGGGAAGTGCAAATCGCAACAAATTACAAAAACCCACAACAAATTAAAAACCCGCAACAAATTAAAAACCCGCAACAAATTAAAACCCCGCAACAAATTAAAAATCCTTGACGGAAAGGGATTGTCTGAAATACCGGAAGTGACGCAACGATTAGCCTAATAGGGCTTTTGGAGCGTGATGTCACGAGAGGGGGCGTGGCCATGGTTTTTGGTTGTGGTGCCATATTTCTGGGCCAAACAAAGCGCTAGCGAAAGAGGAGCGAAAGTACACGGATAACACCAGCTATGGTTCGTACTTGCTGTGCGGTCGGTTGTAAAGTTAGATCGCACGACCGGCAAGGGAATAAGGTTGAAAATGGTTTATCTTTTCATTCTTTCCCCATCTGGAAGCAACATGAGGCAGCTCTTGTATCGGATGTTACCAAAAGAAGGCGTCTAGTCTGGATAGCAGCTGTGAGACGAGCTGATATTAATCAATGTATTATAGTAAAAAATGAGACACAGGACACAAACATGGAAGCAAGATATATAATTAGTATTATTTATAATAAATATGAAGAAATAATTGCAATTTCTTTAACCATTGAGAATAACTAAATCCTTCAGGACAATGTCACATCAGTGCACTGAACTCACTATGGCTACGTTCACACTGCAGGTCTTAATGCTCAATTCAGATTTTTATATTTAAATCTGATTTTGTGTCTGCTTGTTCACACTACAAATAAAATGTGACAGCAAAAGCGCTCCTTTGTGAACCCTCAAAGTGGCCTGCATGCGCAAAAGCAGACGTCACACACAACACGCTCTGTTCAGACCCAGACCAAACAGTAATGTTTGACTGATGGCCCTTAATATAAAGACTTGTTTCAGACTTTGCGTTCTCCAATTTTGCTTTAAGTTATTTTGTTATTTATATATGGCCTAATAATTATCCTTATTTTTAATTTGTTGTGGGTTTTTGTAATTTGTTGCGGGTTTTTGTAATTTATTGCGGGTTTTTGTAATTTGTTGCGGTTTTTGTAATTTGTTGCGGGTTTTTGTAATTTGTTGCGGGTTTTTTTTTATTTGTTGTGGGGTTTTTTAATTTGTTGTGGGGTTTTTTAATTTGTTGTGGGGTTTTTTAATTTGTTGTGGGGTTTTTTAATTTGTTGTAGTTTTTGTAATTTGTTGCGGGTTTTTGTAATTTGTTGCGGTTTTTGTAATTTGTTGCGGGTTTTTTAATTTGTTGTGGGGTTTTTTAATTTGTTGTGGGGTTTTTTAATTTGTTGTGGGGTTTTTTAATTTGTTGTAGTTTTTGTAATTTGTTGTGGGTTTTTGTAATTTGTTGTGGTTTTTTAATTTGTTGCGATTTGCACTTCCCAGCCACCGTACCTTTCAGCCCACTTTGACTCCCAAGTATACATGCTCTAGATAAGCGGCCCCCAGCCTTTTTGGGTCCACGGACCGGTTTAACGTCACCGGTTTAACGGATCGGCCTTTAAGGTGTCGCGGATACATACAACAAAATAAAATGATACCAACAAGACAAAAACTGTTGTATTTTTTAAATATATTAATAGACACGAATTCACTGTGTAATTGTGTAACTTTATTAGCAGCGTCCGCCTGAAATGCGCCAACAATATGAAGAGTTAGATCCTCCTATCTGCCCCTTAATGCTCTCTGGCTGCTATGGTAACGTGTAAATACTTCTTTCAAAATAAGACACACAACTACAACATGGGAAAAGACTCAGGGAAACCAAGTCAACAATAAAAACCCTGAAAACCATCAATTTAAATAAACACTCAAGTACAGATACCTAAAAATTCATTCAAGTACAGTAACAAAGTATTTGTACCTCGTTACTTCCCACCACTGGTTCAAACACACAGAGAAGTACAGATGACCTCAAACCTGATCAAGCACTTACTCAGGGCAACGATGAAAGTCTGATTGTCCAGGAGAATCCAAAATCCAAAGCCAACGATGACGGCCCCAAACAGCTGGAGGATACATATGAGAACTGCATGAGAACTATCAGAATGAAAGGATGTCACAAGAAATTTGATAGTTACAAGCACCACTTCCTTTCCATGATTTTCATGTATTTAAAAAAACACTTTGATCAAAATGGGTTCTAAAAACTCACTAATGAGAAGCATGAAATTATGTGTTTTCAGAAGTATCTGTCAGAACAAATAGGAACACAGTGGAAGCTGCAAATGCAGAGGGTGAAATGCAGGTACAATGAAAACCCACTCTATTAAGAGTTTTAATGCAACAGCGCAAATTGTCCTGAGTTGATTAATTTCTTGACATTTTACCTTTATTTTGACTAAAAGTTGCTGTATTGAATATTCCTAAATATTAGCCAACAAGCCAACAACATGTTTGTCTATGTTTGTTTGGAATTACATTTACATTTACATCCCACTTTCTCAAATTTTTTATTGAAAATTATGCAGTTTAACATCACATTGCACTCTGAAAAGAAAGCATAGTACAAATAAGCCATTGGAGTTAAAAAAGGGAATCATGTAATCGACTTATAGCCCAAAACGTATTCTAAATCTTTGACTCATCAAAGTAGCCACCTTTGGCAGATATAACAGCTGAACACACCTGTGGCATTCTTTCCACAATAGAAATCCAATGCAACTCGTCCTGTCAAACCTGCAGCTCAAAGTCTTGTCTTCATAGTTGAAACTGAGACTTGCTTACGCATATCACACAACCTGTTAACTCTCAGAAACTTGTCCTCTGATTCAGTTGTGGCTTTAGATCTGCCGGACCTCTTCCTGTCAGAGTTTGTTTCTGAGTGGTGAATGAAACTGTACTCAATGACACCTTGACTTTTTGCTATGATGGTCTGTCTCCATTGATAATGGCCCTCTCACCATTTTTGCAGCAACGCACTACTTTCTGCAGTACAAGACTGTTCAGCTGATTTTTACAGTGAGTTCCAACACTGCTAATATGCACACAGAGGGGGTTGTAAGTAATCTAAAACAGTTGAAACAGCTGTAGGAATTAGTAGCACCAGCTCTCAAGGCTTGATGAACCTCCATTGCTGCAGAACAGCTTTAAATTGTTAACCCATTTTGAAAAGCCTTTTTGTATAATTCTAACATGTAGATTACTTTTCAGTTCTGGGTAACCTTACCTTTTTTTTTAAAAAAAAGGTCTGGCAGTTCACCCACTTACCTTTGTATCATTTCGAGCTATTCATTGGACATGAACGACTTGAATTGCAATAAATAAATGGACAAATTGGGGTGTTCTAAAACTTTTGACCAGTAGTGTATGCCAAAAGTTCAGTGCGCGAAAACCACCCCCAAACTATTGCAAGCACAATTAAATTCCTTACATGTTAATTTTTATAACATGCATGCATAGAACTCACAGCCACTTGCACAAAAAAGCCATCATGCATATGAGAGTGTCTGCGTTGCACTCACTGCTACAGTTTCGCGCAGACAGGTTGCTTAATGTGCTCAAAGCTGAATCCTGCTTGCATAAACTAACTTAACTTTTCACTGTTTGGAGGGCAGAGCCCAAAGGAAGATTGGTCACTTTGGTGGACTGTTAATGTTAGTGCCTTAAACTGCCTTACACTGTCAGAGCAAAATAAGCGCTACTTTAAACCATATTTATATATCCATCCTTTTTCTTCTGCTTATCCAATTTAAGGGGTTGGAAAGTCTATTTCAGCTGTCACAGAGCAGAGTACACCCTGGACAGGAATGCCTTAAATGCCTGGGCCCTTGGTATCCCAACATAACATTGCATTATCTTCTTACAAATCAATGTAACTGACATTGACACTGCACTGGCAGTCTTCATAAAGTTGAAGGAAGGATGAATGGCAAAATGTACCAAGACATTCTTGATAACAATCGGCTGCCATCCACCAGGATTATGAAGACCAAATGAGGGAGTATGCTTACAAATCATTGTAAGAAGATGATCTGTCCCTAACCACTTGTCAGTGGTTTAATCTTTTGTCATTTTAGTTATATTTACATGTTCAAAATAAACTCTATTCTATTCTATTCTATTCTATTTAGCACCATTTGACAAAATCTAAGATTTATAAAATTCTTCTAAAAAGTAGATCTTAGGCCAAAGCATGATATTCTACAATACAAGCTGGACAGTTTCCCCATGCTTACTTATGTGTTATCAAATGTACTTTGTTATTGTCAGGTTTTTATCTCACCATATTAAGCGCCTTGAGGCGACTCCTGTTGTGATTTGGTGCAATATTAAATCAAACTGACGTGAACTGAATGGAGTAATAAACTCAATCACAAACATACAGCTGCTCTAACACCATCCTAAAGGTGCATTTTTCTGCAACAGAACACTTTTATGAGTCACTAGTAAATTTAAAATACTTACAAAGAAGATGAGGTTGAAGAAGAACAAGAAGTACTTGCTCGCTGTCATGCAGCCTTTCCCCATGGTCATTTATCTGTGAACATGAGACAAATGAAGAGTCATAATAGAAATTTACATTAACAGCCACAGAAGCAGAGATTATTACAGGATGCAGTTTAATTGTAACAGCTTTAGATCAGGGATAATCTTGATGTAAAGAAGTGGCGACAGATGCTGTAAGAATTAGAGACCACTGTGGATCATGATGATCAGATCAGGACGAGGGGCTCAAATCTAAAAGATTACAGCAGCAAAACCAGTACGACCTCAATCTGTGAGCATGGGGAGACTGCACTGGCAGTCAGATGTCTATTCATATTAATGTACAGAATTCACCTGCTTGCTGCTACTACTGCACATTCACCCAATGTGTATGTATGTATATATAAAAAAAAAAAACACCCAGCACGCCCCTGCGGGCGGTTTATCCTTCAAGCTCGATCTTTCGATCTTTCTAAGCCCCATTAATTAAACAAAACAAAAAGAGTGAGACAAGAGTTAGTACTTTCCCAGTCATCCTAAATCTAGCTGTAGGGAGTTATACAAAATATACCTAACACAACAGTTAGACATTAAAGTAAAACAGACTGTGTGGACTTGTTATCAGTGTTGCAATTGATCAACTTTCCCATTAACTGAAGCATTTTGACATTTCAACATTGTATAGTACAGAACTGAGAGAAGAACAAATAACAAACTACATGAAGGTGATTTGAAGTAGATGACTGCACGTCTTCATTATGAACACATTTCTAAAGTTTGACTATAATATCGGAAACACTGCAAACCCATCAGGTAACTTAAAAAAAAATATTGATTCCCAGTCTGCTTTTGTATTGCGGTTCCCATGTGAGCTCTAAAACAAAATCTAAATACTTATTTGAGTATGACCTCAATAATAACGGAGCCCACAGGGCAGATTTAATAATGCTCTGCACAAGTAACGACGTTACCTTTTTCAGTAACGAGTAATCTAAATAATTACTATTCCTATCGTTACAACGCCGTTACCGTTACTAACAAGAAAATGCGGTGCGGTCGTGTTACTATTTTTCAACAAACAGGCGGCTGAAGCTGTCTTCAGCTTACTGCATCTTATATCAGTTGCACGGAAGTAGCTGTAAGTAATCTGGGCGATAACTTTTTGGCACAACACGAGATAAGGCGGCAAAACAATCGCATGAATGCTGCTGTTTGGCTGAGGTAAAACCAGAGTCATGATAAACGATATATACGCGTTTTTTTCTCAATAGTTTCGTCATGTTTAACGTCTAAGGACAGCGCAGCGAGCACTCTCTGCATATGACCAAAAAAATAAAAAAACAAACAAAAATCAGCCCTTTCGTGTTGGTGGAAAAATGTCAACCAATCAAAAAATGATATGGCACCATGACATTTGGTTGTTTAGGAAGAGGGGGAAGTTTTAGGAGTGACGGAGAGAGAGAGAGAGTTTTGAGATGTGAGAGATTTGTGACGTTTAGCGTGTTTGGAGTGTGTACTTAATGTGTTGTCTTGTGTAGTTAGTATGTAGTGTTGTGGATGATATATATCAAGCTCAGGTCCTCTACCAGAGGCCTGGGAGCTTGAGGGTCCTGCGCAGTATCTTAGCTGTTCCCAGGACTGCGCTCTTCTGGACAGAGATCTCCGATGTTATTCCCGGGATCTGCTGGAGCCACTCGCCTAGCTTGGGAGTCACCGCACCTAGTGCTCCGATTACCACGGGGACCACCGTTACCTTCACCCTCCACATCCTCTCGAGCTCTTCTCTGAGCCCTTGGTATTTCTCCAGCTTCTCGTGTTCCTTCTTCCTGATATTGCTGTCATTCGGAACCGCTACATCGATCACTACGGCCGTCTGCTTCTGTTTGTCTACCACCACTATGTCCGGTTGGTTAGCCACCACCATTTTGTCCGTCTGTATCTGGAAGTCCCACAGGATCTTAGCTCGGTCATTCTCCACCACCCTTGGGGGCATCTCCCATTTTGACCTCGGGACTTCCAGGTTATACTCGGCACAGATGTTCCTGTACACTATGCCGGCCACTTGGTTATGGCGTTCCATGTATGCCTTGCCTGCTAGCATCTTGCACCCTGCTGTTATGTGCTGGATTGTCTCAGGGGCATCTTTACACAGCCTGCACCTGGGGTCTTGCCTGGTGTGATAGACCCCAGCCTCTATGGATCTTGTGCTCAGAGCTTGTTCTTGTGCTGCCATGATTAGTGCCTCTGTACTGTCTTTCAGTCCAGCTTTGTCCAGCCACTGGTAGGATTTCTGGATATCAGCCACCTCCTCTATCTGCCGGTGGTACATACCGTGCAGGGGCCTGTCCTTCCATGATGGTTCCTCGTCTCCCTCCTCTTTCTTGGGTTTCTGCTGCCTGAGGTATTCACTGAGCACTCGGTCAGTTGGGGCCATCTTCCCAATGTATTCTTGGATGTTCGTTGTCTCATCCTGGACTGTGGTGCTGACACTCACCAGTCCCCGGCCCCCTTCCTTCCGCTTAGCGTACAGCCTCAGGGTGCTGGACTTGGGGTGAAACCCTCCATGCATGGTAAGGAGCTTTCTTGTCTTTATGTCAGTGGCTTCTATCTCCTCCTTTGGCCAGCCTATTACCCCAGCAGGGTACCTGATCACGGGTAGGGCGTACGTGTTGATGGCCCGGATCTTGTTCTTACCGTTCAGCTGACTCCTCAGGACTTGCCTGACCCTCTGCAGGTACTTGGTGGTTGCAGCTTTTCTAGCGGCCTCTTCATGGTTCCCATTCGCCTGCGGGATCCCCAAGTACTTGTAACTGTCCTCTATGTCTGCAATGTTGCCTTCTGGTAGTTTAATCCCCTCAGTTCTGACTACCTTCCCTCTCTTTGTTACCATCCGGCTACACTTCTCCAGTCCGAACGACATTCCAATGTCATTGCTGTATAGCCTGGTAGTGTGGATCAGTGAATCGATGTCTCGTTCACTCTTGGCATACAGCTTGATGTCATCCATGTACAGGAGGTGGCTGACAACTGCTCCGTTCCGTAGTCGGTATCCGTAGCCAGTCTTGTTAATGATCTCACTGAGGGGGTTCAGGCCTATGCAGAACAGCAGTGGGGACAGAGCATCTCCTTGGTAGATCCCGCACTTGATGGTGACTTGTGCTATGGGCTTGGAGTTGGCCTCTAGTGTTGTACGCCACATCCCCATTGAGTTCCTGATGAAGGCTCTTAGCGTCCCATTGATCTTGTACAATTCTAGGCATTCCAGTATCCAGCTGTGGGGCATTGAGTCATAGGCCTTCTTGTAATCAATCTAGGCAGTGCACAGGTTGGTCAGTCTGGTCTTGCAGTCTCGGCTGATTGTTCTGTCTACCAGTAGCTGGTGTTTTGCGCCTCTGGTATTCTTGCCAATTCCTTTCTGTGTCCCGCTCATGTATTGACCCATGTGCCTGTTCATCTTAGCCGATATGATGCCTGACAGGAGCTTCCATGTAGTACTGAGGCAGGTTATTGGTCGGTAGTTGGAGGGGACCGGTCCCTTCTTGGGGTCCTTGGGGATCAGGACCGTCCGGCCTTCAGTTAGCCATTCCGGGTGTCTCTCGTTAACTAGCAGCTGGTTCATTTGTGCTGCCAGACGCTCGTGGAGTGCAGTCAGCTTCTTCAGCCAGTAGGCGTGAACCATGTCGGGCCCTGGTGCTGTCCAACTCTTCATACTGGAGACCCTTTCTTGGATATCTGCCACTGTGATGGTTACTGGACCCTGTTCAGGGAGGTCGCTGTGGTCTGCCCTCAGATCCTCTAGCCACTGAGCATTGCCGTTATGGGTTGCATCCTTCTCCCATATGCTCTTCCAGTATTGCTCCGTCTCCAGCCTTGGTGGTGCTGTTCTCTTATTGTTCCCTTGCCACTGAGAGTACACCTTTGCTGGTTCTGTGGAGAACAGCTGGTTTATTCTCCTGCCTTCTATCTCTCTGGTGTACCTCCTCAAGCGGCTGGCCAAGGCTGTGAGTCTTTGCTTGGCAGTTTCCAAGGCCTCAGGTATGGACAGCTTGCTGTATTTCTTAGGCACCTTATTTGTCTTAGTATTTAGTATTTATTTATTTATTGTCATTGTCAAGAACAATGAAATTGCGTTTGGGGCTTCCATACAACTCACGGAGGGAGGTTAGTTGGCTAACCTCCCTCCGTGCTACTTTGATCTTGCCCTCTAGCCTCCTTCTCCATGGAGGGTACTGCCCCTTGTCGCTGTTCAACTTGTAGCCAAGCATCTCACTGATCACTGCTGCCGTATTGTAGATCAGCTTGTTAGTGTCGGTAATCGTGGTTGTAGGTATTGCCCGTAGTGCTGCATTAACATCATCTAGCAGACCTTCTGAGGGTACTTCACGTAATCTTGGTAACCGGCTACGGGGGATCCAGGTTTCAAGCTTGGCCATGATCCTATTTTTCAGGTCAGTTCCTCTCGCACTCAACGATCCTTCTCCTATCGCACTTGGGGCTATGTACCCAATCTCGGGTGGGGGTGATGATATCGCCCCCCTGACCTGGCGTCCTGACTCCTCCTTGCCGTAGCATTTGTGTTGTACCTCGTCAATCTCTAGCTGTGAGAGCAGTCCCTTCTTTCGAATGTTGGAACACTGAGCTACTAGTTGTTTCGCCGTCATTGTGGATGTTGGGTATCGAAGAATCCATAGGTCCCTCATCCTATTCATGTAGCCCCTTCCGCCGGGGTTACTTGCGTAGTAGCATTCCAACATTTACAGCAGAAACATAAAATGTACAAAAAAACAAAAAGAATAATAACTACAATAATTAAACAGCAATAAAATAACTGTCAGTTACCCACTGAGTCAAAGGCCAGTGAATAAAAATGAGTTTTTAATCTGGATTTAGAAACCAGCACTGATGCAGATTGCCTAATGTGAAGAGGAAGATCATTCCAAAGCTTTGGGGCAACAGTAGAGTCTCCTCTAAGTTTCAGCCGTGATCTACTGACTGAGAGCAACAGCTCAGCTGACCGGAGTGAATGAGGGGGGACAATGAGGTGCCAGACCATTTAAGGATTTTATAACCAGTGAAAGGATTTTAAAATAGATTCTAAATTCAATTGGAAGCCAATGTAAGGAGGCCAGAACTGGAGTAATATGCTCAAATTATCTTTTTACCAGTTAAAAGCTGTGCCGCAGCATTCTGCAACAGTTGCAGGTGTGACAGAGTGGATGCACTCAGATGGAGAAAACAACAGCCATCGCATCCTGCCCGCGTCCCAAGACCAAAAAAGGTTCTTGGGGCTGGCTCGGTACTACTGTTGGTTTGTGCCTGGGTTTGCAGAGTTATCCAGTCCCTTGACTGAGCTCACCCAAAATGTGAAGCCAGATCTGGTCCAGTGGATGGAGCAGTGCCAGAGGCTGCGGGCCATTTTGTCCCAGCAGGTAAGGAGGCCATTGTGTACATCAGCTGAAAGCTGTCAGAGAGCGTAAGGCCACATATATCACGGAGGAGGAGTGTCTGACCACGTGGTGTCCAGTCCACTCCCTTCGTTATCTGGTCGTTAAGTGATGACGTGACGAATCCTACTTCCGGGCCTAAAGTAGTCTGCGTTTAATATGGCTATGTGTTAACTATGTGTTGTTAACATGTTTAATGTTTTGTATTTTCTTCTATTTGATCTCAAAAAGCTCCTAAAACAGTCAGTGATCACTGTTGACCTCCCTCGGCTTTTATTACCGCTAATCATTTATTTAAGCTCAGTTTTTAAAACCTTAGGATGTAACTACAGCCCAGCCCATGCAGCAGTATATGAATGACTAACCTCGTATTGTGGATGGATTATCTCAGTTGTTCTCCTGACTGAAGTTTGGTCCTTTTACAGCATCCTGCCATGCGATTACATTTGTTCTTGACCACCGAGAACACTCACGTTAACTTTTATCCAGTGGAAAAAAGTTAGCTTGTTTATATTATGCTAACATAGCTGTGTCGCTAGCGGTCACGTAGCACATCATTATATACCAGCTAGCCAAACTTCAGTAACCCTACAAACGTCACTGCTGTTTAGTTTTCTGTCTTCATTTATGTTGGAAGTGATAACAGAGCTGTACGTTTTAATTTGTTTCCAAAACCCCGCAGTCAGGACATGCTATATTGTATTTAGATAGAAGCTAACGAGCTAACTCCCTGCTAACTTCTAACTCCGTTAAATGTCATAAATTCCGTTTTCATGGATGCCTGGATGTTAAACTCAATTGTTACACCTGGTAGAGCAGGTGCAAATCGTCATGGCCAATTTTCTCTCTATTTGCAGGTGTAACTTACTGGATTGCCGTACCAAACTGCAAATTACTTCTGTGTGGTGGCTCATATCTGTGGGGGAAAAAAACAAACCAACCTGAATGGACCATCAATCAGCCCTCACTCCACAGAGTAGTGGCATTTACTGTCCAATAAATCTATGGAAATCTGGGTGAGATATGGAAAACTTGCTCAATGCTTCCCCTGGCAGTGGAGCCCTGTGGGCGACCCACTTTCCTGTTACTGTAAATCGGTTACACCAGTGTTTGTTCCAGCTTGGAAAGGGTGGTACCTGCAGTGATGGCAGTGGGAAGAGACTATCCAGTGAGAAAAATTTTGGTGACTTCCTGTAGCAAAGTCAGATTGAAGTGACTGTCTAACCACACACACACACACACACACACACACACACACACACACACACACACAATTAAGCCGATCTTCTATGGTCTGATTTCAAACTTTGGATCTTTTAAGGACAAATTGTTAGCGGGGTTGGGCGATCTAAAAGTGAAAGTCAAAAGCATAGACATTTTTTATGAGCCACTCAAGTAACTCTGGCATTCAATATATTTGGAAAGGCGCTACTGAGATGAAACTCTCACCGGTTGCTGGTAAGAACCCATCCAATCCACACATGCAAAGAAATCAAACAATAGATGTCCATAAATTATGTGTCATTATGAGAAATGGCACAAGGAACAATATTGAACACTGTTACTGAAATGTATTTATTACTTTGTACAGAAGCCTTTGTTGGTGACGACAGCTTCAAGACTCCCGTACGGAGAAACTAGTTGCATGCATTGCTCAGGTGTGATTGTGGCCCATTCTTCCACACAAACAACCTTCACATCCTGAAGGCACCTTCTGTGAACTGTGAGTTTTTCAATTGGATTCATGTCAGGTGATTGGCTGGGCCATTCTAGCAGCTTTATTTTCTTTCTCTGAAACCAGTTGACAGTTTCTTTGGCTGTGTGCTTTGGATCATTGCATTGCTGAAAGATCCACCCTTATTTCATCTTCATCATCCTGGTAGATGGCAGTCAATTTTTATCAAGAATGTCTGGGTACATTTTTCCATTCATCCTTCCTTCGATTTTTAGAGGACTGCCAGTGCCATATGCCAATAAACAGCCCTACAGCATAGTTCCACCTTCAAACGTCACTGCTGGTATCGTGTTTTGGGGGTGATACGCAGTGGCTTTTGACGTCCAAACAGGATCTGTATTGTGGCATCCAAACAGTTAAATTTTGGTCCGATCTGATCAGACTCTCCCCAGTATTTCACAGACAGTCTAAATGTTGTTCAGCAAACTTTAAATGCACTTGAACATGCTATTTCTTCAGCAATGGAGTCTTAATTATACAAAGAGCTGACAAAAAAGCTGAAACACAGTCAGCCTTTGGTTTTATTCTGAAACGTAATAAATGAATAAAACTAAGACACGACAAGCAGACTCTCCTCCTGCCTCTCCTTTTCTACCCCCTCCTCCTTTTTCCCAGCCTCTGCTAGTACCAGGCACAACCCTACATAGCTCAGCAGCTCTCAGTGACGCAACACACTGTGAGATTAGGGCACAAGGGTATACTATGAAAGAAGCTCAACACAGCGAGGCTTTCTTTGCATTAATTGACTTGGCAAGCCCAGTCGAGACAGTAAGTATCACAGTGGTGGTTATCAGCTATATCTGTTAAACTAGGCTTTTTGGTCCAGGCTCTGTGCACACTCACATATAAATGAGCATTTCACATGTCATATGCCTCTTCTTCCACACAAAATTATCCCTAGTGAGTCACGCAGGAGGAGGAAGCAGGATAAACACGCTGGCGTAAAGTTGCTCCTGAGAAAACACCCGGCTTCCCCTGCTCTTGGTTATCATGGCCAACGTTCTGAGGAGCAAACTGAGTGTGCTCCAGGGAAACATTGATTCTAAAAGGATTTTAGAGATTGTGGCATTTTAGCCTTTATAGAGACATTGCTTAGTGGGGCCAAACAGGATTTCAGACCTTTTTCTTGAGGGATTCAGATTACCCTTTTGTCTAGATCGAAAGGCCGAGGTGACCCAGAAAACTCAAGGAGGCGACGTATGTCTTTATTTTACTGAATGAAACTGTAACTCTGTGACTGTCATGGAACTAATCTGCACAGCAGATGTTGAACTTTTATCAGTATCAGTTTGTCCATTTTACCTGTTCCCACAGCTTTTTATAACAGCAGTGATGTAGTGAATAAACGGCAATCACTTTCACCAGAGGCACCTAACTTCATTCTAGATGATTTTAATCACGTCTCGCTTAAAGACTATTTAACTTCTATCAGTATTCAGTTTTATTTTATTTTATGTATACAGCATCAAATCACAACAACATTTTCTTCAAGCCACTTTACATTGTAAGGTAGACCCTATTATAATACAGACAGAGAAAAGCCCAACAATCATATGACCCCCTATGAGCAAGCACTTTGGTGACAGTGGGAAGGAAAAACTCCCTTTTAACAGGAAGAAAACTCCAGCAGAACCAGGCTCAGGGAGGGGCGGGGCCATTTGCAGCGACCAGTTGGGGTGAGAGAAGGAAGACAGGATAAAGACATGCTGTGGAAGAGAGACAGAGGTTAATAACAGATATGATTCAATGCAGAGAGGTCTGTTAACACATAGTGAGTGAGAAAGGGGACTGGAAAGGAAAAACTCAATGCATCATGGGAATCCCCGGCAGCCTACATCTATTGCAGCATAACTAAGGGAGGATTCAGGGTCACCTGGTCCAGCCCTAACTATATGCTTTAGCAAAAAGGAAAGTTTGAAGCCTAATCTTAAAAGTAGAGATAGTGTCTGTCTCCTGAATCCAAACTGGAAGCTGGTTCCACAGAAGAGGGGCCTGAAAACTGAAGGCTCTGCCTCCCATTCTACTTTTAAATACTCTAGGAACAACAAGTAGGCCTGCAGAGCGAGAGCGAAGTGCTCTAATAGGGTGATATGGTACTACAAGGCCATTGTTGGACAAATGTATGTATGGATGTCTCCTGTCCTACCAGACAGTCCTACTAGACAAAACGTTGCCTCACTGTACAAGTTAGTCCCACTACCCGCTACCTCCACTTGGTACTGCAGACCACAACCGTGCCCACTTATAAAGCAGTCTTAAAAAGACAGAAAGCACAGATGAAGGAGATTAAGAACTGGACAGAACAATTTGTGCTCTGCTTGCAAGAGTATTATGACTGCACACACTGGGATAAGGGATTTGCTGGAATGATTTGGACACACTTACTCATGTCATATGTTCTTATACTGCACTTTGTAGAGACATGATTATTCCTTCCAGGCAACTTAAAACTTATCCTAACAATAATAATACTAACAATAATAAATCTGTAAAGTCAAGCATACAGAAAAGAGTCAGTAAGAACAGCAAGGACTTCCTCCCGATGTCTAATGTCAGTGTGCTGCTGCCTACCCTGTGGAGGTCTGTGCTTCCCTCCATGGATATGCCTCCCCAGACCATCACTGACCCACCACCATGTTGAACGACATTAAAAGCAGCATAAATACTCCACATCTTACCCAGAAGCTTTCATGTTTGTCATATGTGCTCATAGTAAACAGGCTCTAATCTGTAAAAAGCATAGGATGCCAGTGGTGGACCTGCCACTTCTGGTATTCTATGGCAAATGCCACAAACATCAAGACAAGAAGGCTCCTTACCATACATGGAGGGTTTATCTCCAAATCCAGAACACTAGGCGGAAGGAGGCCGAGGATTACGGTAGTGAGTGTCAGAACCACTATCCAACAACATGAGCACATCAGACAGATGGCCACAACTGATTATGTGATTAATGAATATCTCAAGCAGCAGAAACACGAGAAAGAAGAACTAAAAGACACCCCAGAGGCACTAATCATGGCAGCACAAGAACAAGCTCTAAGCACCAGACTGATAGAGGCTGGGGTCTACCCAAGGGCGTAGATCTGGTTTTGGCGTTGGTGGGGACGGATGATTCAACCACCGAACCCTGCCGTGTTTCCTTTCTTTTTCCTTTTTGTCTTTGCTTCTTGATAAAAAAAAGGAGAAATATACTTGCCTACATATGCTATTCTACATGCTTTTAAACCATTTAAAATCACAATTCAAAGTTTTATATTTGAATTATATAATGTTAAATTACTATTAAACAAATGACTGAGTATTTTAGGCTTTAGTTTACTTCAGCCATATTCCATATAAATCAGGTATCATTCAAAAATAGCTTCAAATACAGTCATGACAATAAAAGAATATGATCTTAAGGACTTAACAACATTACTTCAGTTACACCAACATCTCTGATGCATTAGCACTAAGCGAACACTGAATGACCTGGTGGGTTTTGTCCATAAAACTACTCATCTAAGATGACCACAAAGTAAAAGATCTCTCAGCAACATTATGCAACATTTTAGGCACTACTGCCCCGATCAGATCAGTGAGCTGGGATTTTTCATTCTAAACATGAACTACTGTTACAGCAACAGACATGGACTACTGGTTCCCCACACAACAACTCAATGTCCACTATGTGAAGGAGCCAAACACATGCCTGCTCCTCTCGTTAACTGAGGTAAACTGCTGGCATATTTGTTTTACATCTATACTGTCCAGTCTCTGCTGGTGGACACGGCAACACTTTTTTCATGGTTACATACAATTTTAGACTGATGTGGGCCAAAGCCTAGCACATACTTGCCAACCTTGAGACCTCAGAATTAGAGAGACATTCAAAAGGGCTGTTGGGGGGGTATACATATACATACCAAAAGTTTTTACAGTGTTTACTTATCGGATAAAATAAGTTAAATGTCACCGTTATTATTGTCCGGCCGGAAACAGGCCAGGGGTGTCCAAATACAGAAGCTGCGTCCACCTGAGGACCCGGCCTTCGCGGTCTAAGTGGGCCGGGTCGTCTGAAAGCCGGGTGGACCGGAAATGAGCGACTGTGAAATTGGACGGTCTAGCCTTCAGAATTACGTCACCTCTGCCGTCTGCTCCTTGCTGTCTAAACTATAACCGGATGCTGGCGTAGATTCTCGACCATCTCACACTTCTGTTCAATCAGTTTTCTGTTTAATCAGTTTTCTGTTTGACGTTTATTCAGCTGTGTGAAAACCCCGGAGGAACTCTTCCGAGGGATTAATAAAGTTTTATTTAATCTAATCTAAGATAATAACTTTAATCTCAGCCAAACCGATTTACTCACAAACAAATAAACCACTGAAAAAGGCCAAACAACAACATGTTTAGGTATTTGAAGTTTACACAGGTACATTCTCGCCTGAAAATATGTTAAAAGTTTATTTTGCGACCCTGAGAAATTTATAAGAGTAATATTAAAACTAAGTAGCTGCAGCAGTAGCCATTGTTGGAAACTAGAATTAGCTGGGCCAACCTGAGATATGGTTTTTCAATGTTGTTGTCCGGGTGGAAAATCGGGAGAATGGTGGCTCTGGGAGATTTTCGGGAGGGGCACTGAAATTTGGGATTCTCCCGGAAAAATCAGGAGGGTTGACATGTATGGCCTAGCATAGCCTGTAACGTTATTATGACGGACACATTTTATGAGTGAACTTGACTTTAAGTGATTTACAGGTTTGTTTGAAAAATATTTTTTTTATATCCAGGTTCTTCCTTTTTGCTGCCATCCTCCTCTCCTCATTGCAGCGCAGGCTTGCCGCTGCTAAAACTGAACAGAGCTCCCTGAAAGGCTCAGCCAATCACATTGGCCATATTTGTCACATGAGGTAGGACTCCGGTAGAGAACGTAATTTAACTCTTTCTGCACCGCTGGGTGAATGAGACGCTGACAGATCGTTTTTTTTTTCTTTCTATCGGGTTTGTTTGTCTTTGCTCGAAGAGATCAAATTATTGGTGGGGAAAATTCAATAATCGCTGGATATTGGTGGGGACATGTCCCTTCCGTCCATGCCAAATCTACGCCCTTGGGTCTACCAAATCAGGCAAGACCCAACCCAGATAGGAAGAGAGTCCAGGGCCAATGTGCCGTCAGGTCAGCAGATCTGCATAAATTTCTGGCAATCTGGAGAACGCATTGTTAAACAGCAGACCCTCCAGATAACATGTCTTTTCTTTCTTTTCTTTTTGTTTTCATTCTTACCAGCTGTTCTCACAAAGAAAGTATTGGACAGGATACTTTTCTAAAAGTAGTACTGTAACTATCGTATCAAACACCATTTTAGTGAAATTATACTGGAATGAGATAATTACAGTTACAGGTTATATTCAGAAACGTGAGAAGATTGTTGCGAGTGGAGTTGGGTTATAGCACATTAGCTTATGTGCTCATGCAGGTGGATGGCAATGGAGGAGAAGGAAAAAGGAGGATGAGGCTCCATATCAGGGCTCATCATCGTCTTCTTTCTCTCTCTCTTTCTTTTTATTTGAAAAGCATGATTGGTCTGCCTATAGTTAGAGCACTGAGTCTTTGTTACCTTGTCATGCATTTTCCTTTTGTTTCTGGCCATTTGACAATACAGAAATGTTTTTATGCTTGAGTAAATTAAAGCCCCATTTTAAAAAAATCTGGGTAAAAATGTTTTTTTATTACAATCTTCCTTTGATTGGAGGCCAAAACCTGTTGGGATGGGTACCAGATATTTTTTGCATGCAGGAAAAACTCAAAACAGCAAAAAACTTTTTAAAGCATACTATAAAAGCAGTTAAAATACAGTCAGACAATTTTATTATGACTCTTACATGTCTGACAGACTAAGGAATGGAATGATACGATATGATATGATATGATAGATTTCCTCCCTGACCTTCATGTATTTGATTGTTACCACTGCACTGCATAGGCTGGGTTCCAAAAAACTAAAAAGTTGAATCAGACTAAAGTTTTTCTACCAAGCAACATAAGCACTTGGCAGCAGAAGAGCTTTAAGTTGGTCCTGATATTTGCATGTGCATATTTCAGGTGGACGCTGTGGCTTAATGTCAAACTTAGTATTACTGAGAAACTGAGGAACTGACAAGGAGACCTCTGGGCTGTAGAGTGGGGGTTAAACAGAGATCGAAGAGGAAGAGGTTTAAACCCTGTGTGCTGGCAGTCATTGTGGGGAATGTAAGGTCCCTAGCTCACCCAGACCCAGAGAAAGTTCAGAGAGTCCAGCATAATGTGCTTCACTGAAATGTGGCTGAACGATCAGATACCGGACTCTGCTGTTTTGATCCCTGGCTTCTTCACGGTTCGGATGGACAGAGATACCGACGCCAGCGGCAGAAAAAAGGAGGTGGGGTGGGTGTGTTTGTGAACTGCAGGTGGTGTAACCCGAGACATATCTCTGTTAGAGTGTTTCTGCTACTGCGATGTCAAGCTACTTGCCATCAGACTTTGCTTGTATTATCTGCCCAGGGAGTTTACTTCTCCTTCCCTGCTGAAGGAGAAGTTGGAGGACATGCAGGTGGAGGCTCCACTGGTCTAGTGGATCCGCGACTACCTGACAGGCAGACCACAGTTTGTGAGACTGCAGAGCTCTGTGTCAGAGAGTCTGAACAGCAACATAGGCGCACCCCATGGAACTGTTCTGTCTCCTTTCCTCTTCACCATCTATACAGCCGACTTCAAGTACATCACAGAAACTTGTCTCCTCCAGAAATTCTCTGATGACACAGCCATAATTGGAAGTGTGGAGATGCGATGGGAAAAGGAGTACAGAGGACTGATTGATCGTTTCGTGAGATGGTGTGAGGTGAATCACCTGCAGCTGAATGTGGCCAAAACAAAGGAGCTGGTGGTGGACTTTGGCAGAAACAGATCCCGACCCTCCCCTTTGTGCAACAGTCACATCCTACAAGTATCTGGGAGTTCAACTGGATCACAAGTGGTCTGCCAATACGGACGCTGCCTATAAAAAGGGTTCGAGCCGGCTTTACTTTCTACGAAGGCTCAGATCTTTCAATGTATTCAGCAGGCTGCTCGATATGTGTTATCAGTCTGTTGTTGCGAGCACCATCTTCTTTGCTGTGGCGTGCTGGGGTGCACGCATCAAAGCAAAGGACACAAACAGACTGAACAAACTCATCAGGAAGGCAGAATCTGTTGTTGGCATGAAGCTCACCTCGCTGGAGGTGGTGATCGGTGACAGAAAGCTGGCAAGACTGCTGGCAATCATGGACAATGACTCCCACCCCCTTCATAACATGCACAACAATCTGAAGAGCAGTTTCAGCAACAGGTTCCTTCAACCTGGCTGTCTGAGGGAACGTTACAGGAGGTCGAAATCATAAACGGGACCTTCAGGATTTGAAGACTGTGAACTATAAGTGGCCAAAATTACACCTGGGCAATGCATGCAACTGGTTTCTCCATACAGGAGTCTGTCATCGCCAACAAAGGCTTTTGTACAAAGTATTAAATACAGTTCAATAAATATACATTCTCCCTGTGTCTTTACTCATTATTATACATAGTGTAATGTATGGACATCTATGGTTTGACTTCTTTGCAGGTGTGCATTGGATGGCTTTTTAGCAGGTATAGGTTATAGGTTTGATTACAATTACTACCATAATGCCGTTAAATTGGGATGCAACGTCATCTAAACAGCTTTGACAGGCAGAGACGGAGAAACTTGCATATCTCTGTTGTGCAAACGCTAAGAGGAAGTCCAGCGTTTACTTTCCCGCAAAACAAAAACTGACTAAAGAAATCACTCTGAGGTCAAACATTGATTAAGGTCAGTGCCGTAGACGTCACCCAGTGGAAATTTGTATTTGTTTTAATAATAATAATAATGATGGAGTGGATTTATATAGCGCTTTTCAAGGCACCCAAAGCGCTTTACAATACCACTATTCATTCACTCTCACATTCACACACTGGTGGAGGCAGCTACAGTTGTAGCCACAGCTGCCCTGGAGCAGACTGACAGAAGCGAGGCTGCCATATCGCACCATCGGCCCCTCTGGCCATCACCAGTAGGCGGTAGGGTAAAGTGTCTTGCCCAAGGACACAACGACCAGGACAGAGAGCCCAGGGATCGAACCGTCGACCTTCCGGTTACAGATACGCTTCCCAACCCCGGTCGCCCTTTTATAGGGCGACCGTTGTTTATAGAGAGAGACTGGAAACCTCCATCATCTCATCTTTGCAGCTCTCCTTTTAGTATATAAGGCTATATCTTTCTTAACAAACAGCCCACGTGTCAGCTGTCAGGAGAACTGAAAAAAATGTAAGAGCAGAACTTAAGATCGTGAAGTGTGCAAGGAAAGGATCAGCTTTATTTGAGATCTGAGTGACAATCATCACATTTCAGTTTGTGATGATTCTGTTCTCTTTGTGATTACAGAAGCTACTGCCAGATTAGACCTCAGCACCACCCAGTGAGAACAGACAAATCATCCCATATGCTCCCTGTTTGTAGTAACTCCAAAATTAACTGATGAAAAAGGCACAAAGGCCATATTACATGCATACTACTACACCAACAAGCAATATCTCTACTCAAAGGAGACATCTCACAGATGCCAAACGTGCAAGTTTTGTCACCCTCAGATCAAAATTCACTGAACCAGCAGCAAAACATGACCAAAACGATGCTTCAAGTTTGAAAAACATTAGTATGAATTCTTTCATACCCGTGCTGTCTTGCTTCCAAAACTTAAATCCACCGCAATTAAAAGGCATTAACTGAATAACTCGATCTCCCACAATGCCTCAGAGCAGTTCCTTGCCAAAAAAACAAAACAAAACAATTTTATGCCCGGTTACAGAGATTTGTGTGTGGGTAATAAAAAAAAATTCAAAAACAAGCATTGTTTGGAGGCATGTCAATAAAGTTAAATAACTTCTGCTATTCAGTATTTAAGAAACAACTCTCACAGATTGTGCCAAATGTGTTGAGTAAAACCTCTGTAACTTCGCTCTGTTTCACTTCAGCAGCATCAGTCTGTGCAGACATAATGTCAGTATATATGTCTACTGCAGCATGTTTTCAAAAAGGCTATATTCTATAAGATACAGAAAGAATTAGGCGAGGAAAAAATTTCTATGGCTTTATTTTGATATACAGAGTTTTTAAATTGCATGTTGGTCGTGTCATTTTCAATCAGGAGCCTCAGAAAGGCTCTTGGGTTTTAGAGGTTAAACTCATGTTCACATGTTGTTAGCTGTGGAGTAGAATTTTAATGAGGGAGCTAAAAATGGGTAATCCCATAATTAGCTCTAAGGTAATTCCAAAAAGGAAAAACAAGTTGTGGACTCACTATGGGTTAATGTTTGAAATATAGCCCTTCTGTTATCATGCAACACTGATTCAGGAGACAGACACTATCTCTACTTTCAAGATTAGGCTTCAAACTTTCCTTTTTGCTAAAGCATATAGTTAGGGCTGGACCAGGTGACCCTGAATCCTCCCTTAGTTATGCTGCAATGGACGTAGGCTGCCGGGGATTCCCATGATGCATTGAGTTTTTCCTTTCCAGTCACCTTTCTCACTCACTATGTGTTAACAGACCTCTCTGCATTGAATCATATCTGTTATTAACCTCTGTCTCTCTTCCACAGCATGTCTTTATCCTGTCTTCCTTCTCTCACACCAACCGGTCGCAGCAGTTGGCCCCGCCCCTCCCTGAGCCTGGTTCTGCTGGGGGTTTCTTCCTGTTAAAAGGGAGTTTTTCCTTCCCACTGTTGCCAAAGTGCTGCTCATAGGGGGTCATATGATTGTTGGGTTTTTCTCTGTATCTATGAAGCGCCTTGAGGTGACTTATGTTGTGATTTGGCGCTATATAAATAAAATTGAATTGAATTGAATTGAATTGAACACCGAAGAGGTGTAGTACTGAGTTAAACTGTGAGCCCCCCAAGTCTTCTCATCAAATCTTTCTAGAATGGAGCCAAACTGTTGCAGAGCTCGAAGAGATGAAAACATTCTTATCTAACAGTCATTTAGACTTTTAACCTCCAGCTGTATCCAGCGCAGTCCAATTTATCCAACAAGACAGGCTTTTCTGTTCGTGGTATATGGAAAGTCACCAAAGTGAATCGTGGAGCTGGCCCTGGAGCTGAACCGATCTATTGTCTCACATTGTGAGAAAGAGATGAAGGTCCTCTGATGAGCAGGCAGCTAAAATATTGGCTGGGCATTGACGCCACCGTGGAAAAAACAAACTGACCCACATTTTCATCTATAACAGAAACATGTCCTCAAACAGACGGCCCACTCTGCTTTCAGTGAGAGTTAGAGTACACTGTGAACATTAATTTATTATTTATTAATTTGTCGGTGTTTGCTGAAGTGTGTAGCATGATTGCAAAACATCCTAAACATCGTAATATAGTAAAGATGGAGAACTTGGAGAATTAAAGTGAAAGTGCACTGAAGCTTCTGGCTACACGTTTCAGTGGTCAGTGTTTATCTGTTTTGTTTGTCCTTTAGTTTAACTCCTGCTGAGAAGATCACAACATACAAGCACCTTCTTTGTAGTGAAGTGAAACAGTGTGAAAATCACACTGAACTCTGCAAACACTGTCTATACTTGTGCTGCTTTTCTGATCTCTGATTTCTTCATGCTTGTTCCCTTTTGCAGTGAACATGCTATTGTTTCCTTTCCTGCCCAAGCCCATTTTCAACTAATCCAGCTATATCATACTTGCATATAGCATCACCATCATCCACCATTAGACTGGACAGGACTGGACACAAGAATGTCTAAATACCCCAAATCAAGTACAGCATAATGTGAAAAGATGCAGTATTGGTGGCTTGTTCACTGTAAACTTAATTATCCACAAATGGATATGATGATGTCACACATTTCTTTTGTTTAGTTAAAAAAAAATTAATTATTTTTACCAATTTGCTTAAATACACTTCTCAGTAATTACCTTGCAAAACTACTTCTATTTACCTACAATATTAATGGATCAAGCATAAAAGCTGGTGTAAAAACGTATTTATTCTTTAATTTAAAGTAGATTTATTATAAATGCAGTATCCTGTTAAGTACACTGTATGCATACTATAAAGGCAAGTTTCTTCCTCAGTTTAAACCATTAAATAGTAAGCCGTGCATTAGCGAATATTGGGAATAAATGCCTGGCCATGAAAAGATCCCAGATATTGACTGTACCTGATAAATAAAACTGCACTTCAACAGAGTCCAATGAGTTCATCAAGCCTGCCTTCTGTTTCTCTTTGGACCACATTTGCTCAGGCTTTAAACAGATCACTGCATTTCTGAATGACAAACTTTGCAGCAAGAAAACTTCTGACGTTTATTTTTTGTATTTTATTTTACTTCATTTTTGTGGGGTTTACTACAAGAGACTCTAAGAGATGAGTTTCTAAGCAGTGTAAAAGGAGACTAAACTTTAGCTGTAGAGCAAAGAATGGTCCGACACACAAATCCTCTCCAGAGGCGCCATATCACCAACCCCTCCACCTCACAGCATCCACAAAGCAGCTGATATGTGGCCGATTTTGCGAACTTCCACTCGTGATCAGCTGAACTCAATCACCATAGCTGCTACAGACGCGCACAGGTAAGGAGAACAGGGCTTTAGAGAAGCTGTTTCTCTAAACGCACACAGTCGGAGCAGCGGTTACTCACGTGTTTCGGTGTAAATTGTGAAGAAGAAAAGGTTGAGCGCGACTTCTGTTAGGATCCTGTGCCCTCTGAAAGACCCGCTGCTGGGACTGACGCAGCGTGCCTCGGCAGCAACAACTGTCAGATACTGTCCCCATCATCCCCCAGGAGGAGGAGCTACGCCGCGCTGTAGCTTGTCGTGTCGGAGCGCAGGACTCCTCTGTCACAGTAAATGCTTCCATTCTTCTGTAGAAACGGCTTGTTGAACCCAAAACTTCATACTGTTACACTTATAATCCCATTTTAACACATTGCTGCCCGGTGAATTCTGCTCGAAACGTAACCGTGTGGAACAGACCTCAGCAGGGTGACTATCTTATTTACTCACCAGCAGTGTTGGTCAAGTTACTTGAAAAAAGTAATCAGTAACTAATTACTGATTACTTCCCCCAAAAAGTAATTGGAAGTTTAGGGGTTTTTTCGCTGTAAAAAGAAGTTTTCTTCCCACGCACAGCGGACACTAATGTTTTTGTCACTTTTTATGGAATCAAACTCAAAGTAAGGTCAGTACTTCCACGCTTTAAACGCTGCACGCTCATACTCTCTCTGCACTCGATATATGATCCATTGTTGATCTGCACACAGCTGTTGTCACTAACGGCGCACTCGCTTACGTCACTGTCGTGAGACATTCTCGCAAAAAAATCACGGTTTTAGTAACGCAGTAACGCAGCGTTCCTACGGGAAAGTAACGGTAATCTAATTACCGTTTTTGCAATAGTAATCCCTTACTTTACTCGTTACTTGAAAAAAGTAATCAGATTACAGTAACGCGTTACTGCCCATCTCTGGTCACCAGTGCAAATAACAGCCCCCTGCCCTTTCTAAAATGGCAAATGGTGGGCAAAATGTTAATAAAACTAATAATAAAAATACATTTTGTTTATACACCTGTATTGTGTACCTTCAGCATCCTACTGAAGTACCAGACTGGACGGGGACTGTTCCCGTCCTTTCACAAAGTGTTTTACTTCATCTGAAATAGAGCTTGTTAAACTTAGCAAATATGTTGGTCCAACTCAGCATATTATGCTGTAAGAATTGTGTACAAATATTAACACATGACATCTAATGTCTCTACAGAACATGCTCATCTCTGTTAGCGTTTGGAGTGCTCAGTCACTTTCATGTCACTGACATTACAAAGTGTGTTATGAGAGTGTTCATAAACAAGTAATATCTGAAAAAAAGTCTGAACTATTTTGAAGAGGAATGTAATTTTAAACCAATCTAAAAATTTCTTTTGTTGTTGGAAAAACGGTTCATTGTACCACTTTCAGGGTTTTTTTCTCACATTAAAATCTGGCAATTTTTGAACATGAATGTCTCAAAATGGCTCCCATACGGAGAAACTAGTCATGTGCATTGCTCAGGCATGATTTTGGCCATTCTTCCACACAAACAAGCTTCAAACGCTGAAGGCACCGTCTGTGAACTGTGAGCTTTAGTTCTCTCCATAGATTTCCAATTTGATTCATGTCAGGTGATTGGCTGGGTCATTCTGGCAGCTATATTTCTTTCCTTGAAACCAGTTGAGAGTTTCTGTGGCTGTGTTTTGTCATCATTGTCTTCATCATCCTGCTACATTTGGTACAGATTTTTCTCAGGAATGTTTCAGTACATTTTTCTAGTAATCCTTCCTTAAATTAAATGAAGCCTGCCAGTGCCATATGCTAAGAAAACAGCCCCACACCATGATGTGCCCGCTTACTCTTTGCAGGGTAATTTTGGGGGTGATATACAATGCGCGTTGACCTCCAAACATAGTGTTTATTATGGAGTCCAAAGAGTTCAATTGGTGAATACCTCATTGTTCCTCATGTATCCAAGTTTTGACTAACGGAGGACCTTCCCAGGGAGCCTGAGGAATGTGATCCCCCTGTCGTTGAAGCACACCCTCCAGTCCCCCATCTTAAAGATGGAGACCACCATCCTAGTCTGCAAATCCAGAAGCACCACCCCAGATCTGCACATGATGTTGCAGAGGCTTTATCTAGAGCAGGGGTGTCCAATTCCATGCCAGTGTCCTGCAGCTTTTAGATGTGTCCTCATCACAGCTGATTCAAATGGCTAAATGACCTCCTCAACGTGTCCTGAAGTTCTCCAGAGGCCTGTGAATGAACTAACTATTTGATTCAGGTGTGTTGACCCAGGGTGAGATCTAAAGCCTGCAGGACACTGGCCCTTGAGGCCTGGAGTTGGACACCCCTGATGTAGAGCCTTTAGGAACTCAGAGCCAACCTGGTCCACCCCAGGGGTTTGGCCACCAAGGAGTTATTTACAGATAAAGCCACTTAAAATAGCCGCCTCGTCCCTGACAGGACCATGTTGGATGCCCGGACGATTCCTGACTGATTATCAGCTGATGATCAGCGGTAATAATATCCTCGCTCATGATGTAGATGACGCAACTGTGAGTAGTAAAGCTGCTAAGTATCTATGAAAATCGGTGGTAATGTTTTGGATATCCACCAGGGGGAGCAGTGTGGCAGCACATTCATTTACAGGCTTCCTACACAGTAATAACTTGCACCAAATAAAATAGATAGAAGACATAAAGTGACGCTTGCAATCTATAACTTAAAGCATAAAATGATTATTTAACTGCACCGCTAATGTTCTTATATGAAATGTAAACGTGAACGTGAATTAATTAATGGCTGGATCATGCAATACCAAAGGTTTTTGGTTGTTTGTTTGTGTTTAGCCTGTCCTGTTCGGCATTGTAGCAATCAGAATTTATGCAGCACCAAATCACAAAAACTATTGCCTCAAGGTGCTTTGTATTGTAAGGTAGACCCTATAATACGGTGGCCCTGAGAGGCCAAATGGACTGCAACTTAAGAAAACACCAGCAATAAGAAAAATGCTGCAGAGGCACACAAAACACAACGGAAATAGGAAAAACAAAAACTGAAACGGGAAAAAACTGATTTCCAACAGCACAAGGGAAGTGTTTCTGGGAAGACAATAACCCGGCGGACCAGTTGCAGGAACCAAAATATGCTAAGAATTGCACTGGGAGACACAAGAAGTGGAGGATCTATCGCTTTTGTGAGGAAAGAAAATATGAGAGGTAAGTGTGTTAGCCTAACTATTAGCCTAAAAATCCGTCATCAGTATTATATGAATCATGAGATCAAACACACTTACCTAGCATGTTTTTGTTCCTGCAAACTGGTCCGTCGAGAGGCATGAGGACACCCTGAGGCCCGCCAGAGAATGAGATGTCTAAGAGAGGTGGAGTCGAAGACCCGACCTGACACATGGACATAGACAAACAGGCACACACAGAAACAATTATGCATTTCCACCCTCATGCACACATATACATATACTCACACACTCGCCCAACATGGAGACACACGTACACCTGCAGCAGCAGGGAAGCCCACCAGTCCAGACCCCGACCAGGTGGTCAGCTCCTCCTCCAGGCCCTCTGCGAACAGAGAAAAGGTTGTGAGATGACTCCATGCCTCCCTCCGCCTGCACATATGTGGAAAATGGAAATATAATCTATCCACTTTTATCTTCTTCAATGCCAGGTGCCAACACAGTGCAGACCAGCTACCTGGACGCTACTTTCAAAGAGTTTGGAATTAAATTATAACGGAAATTAGTTTCAACTGTGACAAACAGACTTTTAAAAAGTAAAAAATATCCATTAAGTTAATCATGAATAGTGATTTTTTGCATATAGCCACTCAGTGCGCACACACTGATCAGGGGGCTCGAGGGTTATGGTGAGATCAGAGCCAGTTTGAAGAGAACAATGCTTCTCCACAGACCACAGCATATACAATAGTGTAGAACATGAGCTGCGTCCATCTGCCTGTAAATGGTGTCATTCTGTAGCTGAGACACACAATCATGACAGTTGCTTGCTCGCTTCAACGTCAAGCTGTACGAGTCACTTGTGGATCTGTAGGCGTCGCTTGGTTCATGGCAAAGCGTGACATTAAAAACTGGTGACAATCTCTGAGCGCTAAAGCTGAGGACTGACCTCAGAATCGCAGCTGGGACCTCTTCACTCATCGGGTTTCAAAGAGGCTTCATTGATTCTTTCATACATAAGATGTTAAGAGACAAAACTTGAATTTGGATTCTTGAATCTACAAAATGTACTAGGTATCTTGTTTTAACACTCTGAGGCTAAAGATATACAATGATACGTGAAACTTCTGGAAGATTTCCGTTGGACATTCATAGAACATCTTTAAGTCATACACAATGTGACTGCAAAACAAATCATTTTAGCAGCTTGTTTAACTCTATCCATTTACTTTGGTCAGACAGGTATATGATTTCAGTGACAAACTCCTTATTTCATACCAAGTCCTTTACGCAATGCAACAAAATCTTAGGTAGTGACAGTAAACAAGTGAGTTTTCAGTAAGGTTCATGATTTGGGTTTATGAGGTTATTTATTTTCCGGTTATTCAGTGTTTCATCCTTGTATTTATTGTTGATCTTAGTTTCCTATCTAGCCTTTAGCTTTCTGTTATCATTCCTCCCTGTGTTCCCCGTCCGCTTGCGTCCTGCGTTAGTTCTTTGTACCTCCCTGTGATTTCAGTTTCCCCAGTCATGTCTCAGTGTCTCTCGCCCTCTCGCTCTCCGTGTCCCTCTTTGTCTGCGTCATCCTTTGACAAAGGTCTGTCATGTGCTCCCATATCTGTTTATCCCCTGTCCTAATGTCAAGCTTACGTGTCTTTGTACCCTCTTTATTTTGAGGGTACCTCATCTCATGTGTGTTATGTTCAGTTTTGTTCCAGCTGTGTTTCCACCTGTTGCCCATCCTCTCATTATCATGTGTATTTAAGTCCTCGGTCTTCCTCTGTTCCAGGTAATGTCATTTAATCCTGCATTTGGGGTCCTAACCTTGCCTGCCACACAGCAAACCCATAATCCTTACACATATACAGTGGGGCAAAAAAGTATTTAGTCAGCCACCGATTGTGCAAGTTCCCCCTCCTAAAATGATGACAGAGGTCAGTAATTTGCACCAGAGGTACACTTCAACTGTGAGAGACAGAATGTGAAAAAAAAAATCCATGAATCCACATGGTAGGATTTGTAAAGAATTTATTGGTAAATCAGGGTGGAAAATAAGTATTTGGTCAATAACAAAAATACAACTCAATACTTTGTAACATAACCTTTGTTGGCAATAACAGAGGTCAAACGTTTACTATAGGTCTTTACCAGGTTTGCACACACAGTAGCTGGTATTTTGGCCCATTCCTCCATGCAGATCTTCTCGAGAGCAGTGATGTTTTGGGGCTGTCGCCGAGCAACACGGACTTTCAACTCCCGCCACAGATTTTCTATGGGGTTGAGGTCTGGAGACTGGCTAGGCCACTCCAGGACTTTCAAATGCTTCTTACGGAGCCACTCCTTTGTTGCCCGGGCGGTGTGTTTTGGATCATTGTCATGTTGGAAGACCCAGCCTCGTTTCATCTTCAAAGTTCTCACTGATGGAAGGAGGTTTTGGCTCAAAATCTCACGATACATGGCCCCATTCATTCTGTCCTTAACACGGATCAGTCGTCCTGTCCCCTTGGCAGAAAAACAGCCCCATAGCATGATGTTTCCACCCCCATGCTTCACAGTAGGTATGGTGTTCTTGGGATGCAACTCAGTATTCTTCTTCCTCCAAACACGACGAGTTGAGTTTATACCAAAAAGTTCTACTTTGGTTTCATCTGACCACATGACATTCTCCCAATCCTCTGCTGTATCATCCATGTGCTCTCTGGCAAACTTCAGACGGGCCTGGACATGCACTGGCTTCAGCAGCGGAACACGTCTGGCACTGCGGGATTTGATTCCCTGCCGTTGTAGTGTGTTACTGATGGTGACCTTTGTTACTTTGGTCCCAGCTCTCTGCAGGTCATTCACCAGGTCCCCCCGTGTGGTTCTGGGATCTTTGCTCACCGTTCTCATGATCATTTTGACCCCACGGGATGAGATCTTGCGTGGAGCCCCAGATCGAGGGAGATTATCAGTGGTCTTGTATGTCTTCCATTTTCTGATGATTGCTCCCACAGTTGATTTTTTCACACCAAGCTGCTTGCCTATTGTAGATTCACTCTTCCCAGTCTGGTGCAGGTCTACAATACTTTTCCTGGTGTCCTTCCAAAGCTCTTTGGTCTTGGCCATGGCGGAGTTTGGAGTCTGACTGTTTGAGGCTGTGGACAGGTGTCTTTTATACAGATGATGAGTTCAAACAGGTGCCATTCATACAGGTAACGAGTGGGGGACAGAAAAGCTTCTTACAGAAGACGTTACAGGTCTGTGAGAGCCAGAGATTTTCCTTGTTTGAGGTGACCAAATACTTATTTTCCACCCTGATTTACGAATAAATTCTTTACAAATCCTACCATGTGGATTCATGGATTTTTTTTTTCACATTCTGTCTCTCACAGTTGAAGTGTACCTCTGGTGCAAATTACTGACCTCTGTCATCATTTTAGGAGGGGGAACTTGCACAATCGGTGGCTGACTAAATACTTTTTTGCCCCACTGTATATATATTCTTTTTGTATCTTTATTTTGAACATGTTAGCATAACAACAACAGAGAAGAAGAGACAAAGCAAAACACCAATTTAATGTTCTTTCTTTAAGATCAACTTAACTGTTCAAAAAAGGAGTCGGAGGAAGCATATGCTTATTTTACCCCATTTTCACTATTTAGTAACTAATAGTCAACATTTTTTCTTCCTGTTGTGCCCTATCCATCATACATTCTTCCTTACAATTCGTTACATTTGCTTTTATAACTCCAGTAACACATCAAAAGATATACAAATTTACAGATATATAAATTTGAATAAATAATTATGCATATATAAAAACAATCTGTTCCACAGCTTCACTCCACACACACGCAAAAACTTCAAAGTAAACTTTATTGTCATCTCTGCTATATACAGTACAGTATATAGAGAAAGAAACTAACAAGAAAACGTGTGTTTTACAAATACAGGATTGTTTTAAATTGCATCCTCGTTCCCTTTTGGAAAACCATTTTAGAATATTGTCTCTAGGCAGTGAGAAAAAAAAAAAACATCTGTGAATTTTAATTAAGTAGATAAAATGTTTACCACATGAATTTTGCACAACATGGCAAACACATTGCCTGCAGCCCGGCGAAAAGGATGATGGAGCGTAGGGACCACGTTAACAAACAAACAAACAAACATTATAATAATTGTCAATATTGTTTTTCCTTCAGTTCTATGGAAGCTGTTTTATTTTGGGTTATTATTCCTGCCACATGTATGTGTTCTTTGTATATTATTTCTGCAGATGTTCATATATATTCTACTTATATAGTCTACAATAATGCATCATCTTTTATCTGCTTTTTGATCTGCTGTTGAGATGGTCAGCAGTGTGAAGTTCCTGGGTGTGCACATATCAGAGGAACCTGAACATTACCACCATCATGAAGAAAGCCAAACAACATCTTCACTTTCTTAGGAAGCTGAATGAGACTTCCTTCTCCCATCATTTTACCAGGGAACCACTGAGAGTGTCCTCTGCTGCTACATCACTCTCTGGTACGGGAACTGCACTTTCACTGAAAAGAGTCTCTGCAGCGGATAGCGAGGACAGCAGAGAGCATCATCGGAGGCCACTCATCTCCCAACTCTAAGACAAACACATCATCCGACGTGCAAACAGCATAGTGAAGGACGCGTTCCACCCCTCACATGCACTGTTCTCCCTCCTTCCATCTGGCAGATGGTTTCGCAGCATCAAAACCGTGACGGCCAGACACTACAAGAGCTTTTTCTCCCAAGCAGTCAGAACCCTCATCTCACAAGGACTGATAAACACAAACACTTTTACAACATCCAAAAGACTCAAACAACAAAAACTTCCACAAATCCACAACAAACTGAACCTTTTAACAGTATGTTTATTTGCACACCTCAGTCACATCATGCCTTAACACATCTGTATTATACGATATTTGCACATTTTGCACCTTGCACATGTCTTCCTCCCGTCTTGTCTACAATGTCCTGACCATAACTTGAACCTGGCATTCAATACCTACAGCACAGTCATCTCACGTTACTGTAATTGTACATGACCACTTTGTATTATATCTGTCCTGTCTTTGTTTATTGTACATAGATATAGTTAGTAATAGTACCTTTTTATCACGTAATTTTACCCAAATTTAGCGAGTTATTATTTATTTGTAATTTCTAGTTTTATATCTCATGGAGATGTTTTTTATGTTCTTATAAATGCACCATAGGGGGCTTGGGGTGAAACAGCATTTGGGTATGCTGTATACTGTGCATATTGTCAGAGGTGGGACCAAGTCATTGTTTTGCAAGTCTCAAGTAAGTCTCAAGTCTTTATCCTCAAGTCTCAAGTCAAGTCTCAAGTAATGTCAGGCAAGTCAGAGTCGAGTCTCAAGTCACTGGTGTAAAAGTCCGAGTCAAGTCACAAGTCTGAAATTTTGAATTTCAAGTCCTTTCGAGTCTTTAAAAAAAAAAAATGAAAAAATAATGTTGCAGTTATGCTAAATGTAAATATTAGACCATGTAATTTTAAAATCTGTGTTTTTCTCAACACATGACAAAATAGTGAACTTAGAAAATATACACAAATTGTGAAATTGCACCTCTTTAAAATGCAGCTCAATTAAAGCTAGCTCCAAGAATAATTTTCACCGACAGTTCTGAGATAAGCTGCATGTTATTCTTGGATGCGGTTGTAGGACCGGCTTTAAAATTGCATGACAAAAATATCATACACATTAAAAAAAACTGCATCACCAACGTAGCCTGGACAACATTTGCTAGTTAGATGAAGTCAGCTATCTCATCTTAGCATATTTATATGCATATTTATAATTATACGGTTCTTGGAGTGAGTGCACACACTCATGAAGTTTAGTAACTTCAGGTCACTGCAACAAGCCCAGGTACAGTTTACCGACGGATGGGTGCAGGACCTTGAAATGCACCGTGTCGAACGAAAGACCATCGTACGTATCATAAGTTTACCAGTCTCACAAATCGTCGTCATAAATACACATTCGTTAACCGTTTATTAATAGGACCTTTGAGCTCAACGGTAATTAATTAGTAGTGGAAATAATTTCTGGTAGCATCACAGAAATGTAGCAGTGACAATAATATTGTATGCTGTAATCGTACTGGACAATTAGTGATACAAAAAACCTGTTTTATCCTGTGAATAAAAGTATATGTTTTTGTCAATGTGCCATAATAACAGAAGCGAAACGCAATATTGTGTCAGGACAATTTACTATTTATGCACAATAAATAAAGGAGCATAACGCGACAATTTCTGTTCAGCGCCAGACTTGCTTGTAACCTATATCACCAATTATGTTATGAAAATGACGTATTAAGTACTAAAAAACACTGACCTTCGTGTAAATGCTTGGAGCAGACTAACCTGTGAGCTGGAGTGTTCTGGGACGTTATAATTGATCTTTGAATGGCTGCAATCCAGTCGCCTTTGTTACTTCGGAAACATGGCTCGAACAATTTCTCTTCAACGACGTAATCCGGTAACAACCGATCTCTTTACCCGTCGGCTTCCCGTGGCTGTCATGCGACCGGCTATTGCAGTTAATAATACAACAGCTTCTTGACATTTTTTGTGTTTCTTTTTATCGCTGTATAACTGATTTCAATTGAAAGCCTGCGTGCGCTAGTACCGCTTGCCACGAGTTCCCAGAATCCTTTGCGGTTCTACCCGTGAATGACGTCACATTTTCAATCTCTATATAATATGCATGTTAAATTTTATATTTGGGGTAAAATATCAAGTCTTTTCAAGTAAACCGGTTCAAGTCCAATTCAAGTCCCAAGTCATTGGTATAAAAGTCCAAGTCAAGTCACAAGTCTTAGAACATTTTTTCAAGTCAAGTCTAAAGTCATAAAATTAATGACTCGAGTCTGACTCGAGTCCAAGTCATGTGACTCGAGTCCACACCTCTGCATATTGTTGTATTGACAATAAAGACCTTGAATCTTGAATCTTTATGAGGATGCTGTGTGTTTCACCTGCCCTGCTAGACCCACTTAGTAAAAATCATCCCGTTTAAGGCTCTGATATCTTTTCATAATGTGACTTAAGACAGTTTTATGGTATGATTTTCCTCACCCAAGAAAGGGAATATTTAATAAATCAGCCTACTCTTCAGTTTATTAGAAACATGCAACTTGTGAGTTTTCTTTTTATCCAAAATAATGTAGTGGTGCAGATATATTAAAATAATATCCGTTATTCATATACAATATAGCAATAAATACACTGTACACATGTTTCAGCAGCTAGTGTGAGCTGCTAACTGACAGGCCGAATTGGAAACCACCAGTGTTGGAAATTACCATTTAACAATACAAAACTATAGGCTACAGTCACACACACCAACACAAACCACTATCCTAATGAGGAGACACGTGTTATCTTTCTATAGCCACTGTTATGTTCCCACCCCCACATGGTGCGGGCTAAGGCAGTTAGGAGACAGCAGAACATGACAACCAAAATTAATGAAAGAGAGCAGGTTTAAAAATCAGGCAGTGTTTATTTATCATTTTTCATGCCTTAACAACAATACACTTACAAGAAAAAGGTGGGGGAGGAGGACCAGGGGCTTGAGTCAAATCAAAGAAATGAACGAAACAAAAGAGGCCCGGGGCTTCCCTAAAAGCTAAATCAACCAATACCCAAAACTAAATGCTTGTCTAAGCTGCTCTACAAAAAGGTCAGTCAAAACCATACAAAAGTGGCATCAACCACATAACCTAGTGTTTCTAACAATTGATGCTCTGTTGCATGTGTACCAGGTACCCCAAACTTACCTGTCCAGCCTCCAACCACAAACACCATTTGCACACAGAACCTACCAAACAGAGGTCAGAGAGACTCAGAAGCAGCCCCAGGGAGCTGCCCTTTTGCAACCATTCCTGGTTAATGATTGGCCTACTGTGCCCAGATCAGCCAATAGACACGTGGCCAATAGGTCGAGGCTTTACACCTGAAAGACAAGAGCAACAGAAAAACAGCAGTGCCACTCATTGTGGCATGTAACACCACAAAGCCAACAACACAAAACAAAGATGAAAACCAGCACAAAGAAACTTTGTGTGATCTCAACAGTGACAAGAGTGAAATATGAAAGAACTAAAACTCACAGTTTACAGAAGGTACCTTCAGGAGTTGAAGACTGCATTTGAAGGCTCAGGTTTAAGCAACGCATGCAACTAGTTTTTCCGTACAGGAGTCTTGAAGCTGTCGTCACCAACAAAGGCTTCTGCATAAAGTAATAAATACATTTTACGGTGTTCAATATTGTTCCTTGTGTCATTTCTCATAATGACACATAATTTATGGACACCTATGGTTTCAGTTCTTTGCATGTGTGGATTGGATGGGTTGCTACTGACATCTGGTGAGAGTTTCATGTTAGTAGCACCTTTAGAAATATATTTAGTTACAAAATTGGTGATGTGTTTAATACTTATTTTACCTGCTGTGTGGTTCATATTTGACATTTAGCACATTTATGAATAACAACCTCGTTCATTTTTGTGATAGATTGTATTAAAAAAAAAAGAAAAACTGGGTCATGACCAAGATATGGGTGGAAATAAGCATGGTTATACTGAAGAAGAAGAAGAAGAAAAAACATTACATGAATGCTACATTATTGTGTACTGGTATTATAGTTGTTCACCTAAGGGATTTCTCAGGATCAAATTTAAGCACTTTTTAAGCACTTTCAAGGTCCATTATCAAGCTTTTCCAGCACATTACCAAAAAAAAAGATTGCATGTTCCACTTTGCATCACCTCAGTAAGACCATGTAAAAATTAAAACAAATCGTCTTAGGTTGACTTAAATGTTCTTTGTTCCTCTTTTGTTAAAACAGAGAAAAATGCACCACACAAAAATACTGAAAAAGGAAATGGTTGTCTTATATGCATATAGTGCACAAACTCAAAAAACTCATTTCTCTCAAAAATGCAGATGTGCAAATGTGAACAAATCAACTTGTTAGAGATGCTCATCTCCACTTGGAAAAAACAACCACACAAAAGAAGAAATCTGCACAAATGAACAAGTCTGCTCATCAGATATTGATGCTTCTTTCCTACGGGACACAACAACAGGAGACAGATGTTTGGTACTTTAACTAGTTAAGCACCCACACCACCAAAAATGGGGGAAAAGAGAGGAGATCACATTTAATCGGTTATAACACGAGGTCAGAAATATAAGTGCAGACATGAGTGTCCACAGAAAATCTGAATCTCAGCTGTAAACCATTTCTACAAACACCAAACAGTTAAAAGAGCAGTTACATCACCATGAATCTGTGGACAGGTAACATCCATATTTTGATTTATGATTTTCTGGACTTAAATGCAGTGTTGGGACTAACGCGTTATTAAGTAACGCGTTACAGTAACTACGTTATTATTGTGGTAACGAGCACAGTAACTAGTTATTATGCCAAAACCGGGAACGCGTTACTCGTTACTGGGATTTAAATAGGCTCGTTATTCGTTACTTCGTGTGGCGGCATCGCGGAGCTTCAACAGATTCAATAACATTAGCAAGTGGTGGAGGCAGCAGGTGGATGAAGGAAAAGGGAGGCAAGAGGAGAGACCCGAAGCGGCCGCTGGTCCGAGAGTGTCAGGTGAACTGAACTTCAGGTAAGAAGTTATGACCTGCAGTCCATCTGGGTCAGATATGAACCAAGTTTAGGTGGAGTTTATTTTCGTTGTGCTGACTGCGTGCTAGCTAGCATGACGGAGTTTCTATACAGCTGGGTGGTGCTCTGTTACTGATGTTGAACTTTATTTTGTTCATAAGGTTAATTATTAGAGTTGCCAACCGTCCTGTAAAAAAACGGAATCGTCTCGTATTCAGAGAAATTATTACGCGTTTGGTGTTGAGCTGAAAAAGAACACAGTTTGTCCCGAACTTCAGCTAGAATGGAAAAAGACACGAAGCTGGAGTTATTCTGTGTCTTTGCTGCACAGCTGCCTCTTCTTCTGTCATTCTCCCCCCTCCCTCTCCTGTTTGTACTTCAATCATGAAACTGATCAATGATCAGCTGATTGGCTCTCTTGTTTGTTTATCGCTCACTTTGCGCCAGAAAGAGGAAACCAGCAGATGTCGTGGTAAACAACAGCAGCACGTTTAAGCTTGATCAGCTGTTGTTAGAATTTATTTAATATTAATTTCTAGTATCAGCTGATGTTTGCTGGAGCCACAGCTGTAAAGCTGCTGGTCATGATATGGTTTGGTTATCTGGTGAGAGGGAAACATGAAGATGAAACCAGGAGATGTCCTTACTGGATCATCAGAGCTGTGATGGAGAAACAGGTTTACCTTTTAGGTGACATGAATGAGTTGAAGTTATGAACTGTTTCTGAGACACAAATAACACCAGGATCCTTTTTTAGGTAGCTGACAGCTGGTAACTGTGCAGGGGCAGGTCTAGCAAAGTGTTGCCAGGGGTCCATGTAGGGCATTAAAAGGGAGAGGGGGGCACAAAGAAATACTTTCTTATTCTCATTTAAAATGTCTCACTTTTAAAAAAATAATTATCTGAGTCTTGCAACAAACGATTGATAGATTGATGCATATATACCATCAGAACAGTGAACATCACTGTCACAACAGTGTTTATTTTCATTCAAAGGCTTTATGATTTTTCCTATAATGGTGGGCCAGTCTCTAGTCAAAATGCCCAGGCCAATTTTCTGTCCCAGTCCAGCCCTGTATGCAGCTCATCTGCAGTCTGGTGTTGCCTACATCTTCCTATTCAGAAGGCAGAATTTCCGAGTTCTGAGTACAATCGAAAGCACCACGACTGCAGTTTTTGTGTTGGATGTAAAAAGCGAGGATAGAATGGCTAGGATAAAATCAGGCGTGGGATTTCTCTCGTGGAAATGTGCACGTTATCTTTTCCTTTCTATTGGTTGGTGGCCCAGTGCACTTGTGGCAAGTAAGCAAGCTAGAAGACTGGCAGTCTTGCTGGGTATCCAGTTAGCAACACATTAACAAGAGAATTCTGAGTTAAACCAAAGTTACTTTCCCTAGTAACTAGTTACTCTGAAAGTAACGAGTAACTTGAAGTAACTGAGTTACTTTTGATAGAAGTAACTAGTAATGTAACCAAGTTACTAATTTAAAGTAACTTACCCAACACTGGTTAAATGTGACCCAAAGTATATTTTATAGCATATAAGCTATAAAATACTTTTAAAAATTAGGTGAGGGAAATAATCATTTTTTTCTATGTTTGAGTCCCAGTAACTTTGACATAGTAACATCTGCAGTAATATTTACCCCTCTGATGACAGCTCACAAGCGTTAGCTTTATTTTGATACCAAGACTGTTTACACAGAGTTTGTAATTGCAGAGAAATACTCCATTTATTTTGGCCTCTTCATTTTCGAGCAGGAAGCTCAGAAAAGCCCTGGGGGCCTAACAGGTCAAAGTTCATTCCCAATAAAACTAACTGAGATGTTTGACTACATTGCTCTCTGGATTATTGTTACAGTCCTAAATGATCAGCTTTAAAGTGTTTGTGCTAATAACACCATGTACAGTAAGACGGGCATGGAGAACAGCACTGACGGGAGGCTTTGAACAGATGACACACTCAGTTCAATTCAACATATAAGACTTTAAGAACGCACAAACATCGACCTAAAATCTATTTATTCAGTCCATCACCTGTCATAGAATTATGTCAAATAATAATGTATTGTTCATCTCCCTTAAATAAACAGGCAGCCTTAAAGTATGAAACATTCATTCATTAAAACACTAAAATGTGTCTGTCGTCTCCGTGGCTGATAGAGCCCCACAGGCCTCAGTGTGAGCTTAAAGCCATTTATAATTTTTAAATGGTTTAATGTGTCGGTGCTCACGATAAACACATTTTGAATGAAAGCCAGGGAACTTCAGCAGCACAAGAAATGGCTTCTTTGTGCCCACATGCATCAGTCCCTCTTTTTACCAGTTTTTCTTTAAGGCTTAAGTTGGCTAGTTAAGTGTCGGACTAACGATTAAAGCTTTCACTTGAGTGAAGTCACTAATATTACTGCTACTGCTAAGTAATGTTAGCCAAGTTTAAAGCACACTGCATAAATCACCATGCCATAACTAACTGCTGTGCTAGCACTGCCGTACTCTATCACACTCAGTGCATTTCAATCATTTCTCCAGCAAGTTTGATAGCTAGCAAAATAATAATCATAGTTTTAAACATTAGCCTGTGTTATGTACACATACTCGAAATTATTTACTAGGACTCACCTGTCATGTGACTCAAATCCCGCCAGTGTCGTTTTCCATCAAACACTCATTAAAACAACAACGTCAACTTAGCGCACTCACCCCCGACTGTCCGGAGGGAGGGGCGGGGTCACACATTGAAACAGACTGACATGTGTGCGAGGCAGCCCAGGCGGAGAAATTTAGCTTTTACACTTTGCAACTCATTTTATTTCTCTGATAAGAAAACTATTCGGTCAGATAGTTGTTTGTGGTGAATGAAATATGGTTTCAAGCACGTTTAAGCACCACATCTGAAATTCAAGCACTTTTCAATCCTTGAAAAGACAATATTAAAATTCAAGCATTTTCAAGGATTTCAAGCACCTGTACGAACCCTGTGTACTCTGGTTTCTTACGTTCTTCTTTCGTTCTTGCTTATTTTCCTGTAGTTTTTCCTTCTTCTTTCTTTCTGTGTCAAGCATGTATGTCTTAGGAACTAGCTAACACTGACACCTGGACTGTCTTACATTGATAGTCTCTCCTCCTGTGTGCATTGTGTTCGGTTTTGCTTCCCGTGTCTCTTTAGTGCACGATTAGTTTCAGCTGTGTTCCCACCTGTCATGGATATCAACAATTATCAAACACTCAGGTGAAGAAACGACACTTAGTCAAAGTCAAAAGTCAAAGTCAGCTTTATTGTCAATTCTGCCACATGTACAGGACATACAGAGAATAGAAACTACGTTACTCTCAATCCCTAGATAAAATAGCAAATGAACATTTAAATATAAGAGTGATTAAAAATGCAAGTAAAATAATTAAAAAGTAAAATTTAAATAAATAAATACAATACAATTTTTACATATAACAAGAAAGCTAACTAACTTAGACACTTGGAGAGATTTTTAACGTGCACGGGTGAGAGCTCAACAGAGCGACTCACACTCAGTTGCAGGCGTTTCCTTTATTTAAAGCATAGATAGCAGTTCCTGTTTTTCCTGTTCGTGTGTATGTGTGTGTGCAGCAAGTCAGTTTCTAAGAATAATAAAGATGTGTATTTTTGTGCTGATCTTGTGGCCTCATCACATGGCACACGCGGCTTGCAGTTTCATGTTTATCAAGCTGAGCTGCACAGTGAAAATATGAACATTATCAGTATTGAAGCAAAGCATAAAAACATTTAAACATTATTCTTTGACACCACCTCTGTCCTGTTCCCTTATTATCCTCTGTGTTTATATTCTCTCAGTCTTCCTTTGACCTCTTTTGCAATATCCGTCTAGGCCAGGGGTGGGCAACTCCAGGCCTCGAGTGCCGATGTTCTGCAGGTTTTAGATCTCACCCTGGGTCAACACACCTGAATCAAATGATTAGTTCATTACCAGGCCTCTGGAGAACTGAAGTCATGTTGAGGAGGTTATTTAACAATTTGAATCAGCTGTGTTGGCTCAAGGACACATCTAAAACCTGCAGGACACCGGCACTCAAGGCCTGGAGTTCCCTACCCTTCGTCTAGGCTGTGGAACCTCATGTGATCCTTTGTTTGAGCTGAAGGGAAGGAGTCTGAAGTTGAAATCATAATAAATCACATTTTTCTTTTGGTATTATTGAAAAGGGTCCCACAGATGTGAACATCATATAATGGTTAACAGAGACAGGCAGTAACGCTTACCCGATTACTTTTTTCAAGTAACAAGTAAAGTAATAATTAGGGATGGGTACCGGTATCCGGTGCCATGATGGCACCGGTTCTGACATAAACGGTAGTAACCAGACCGAAAAGCAGCGCATATTTCGGTGCTTTTTTCCCTGAGCTGTGATACACTTTGGATTCTAGCCAATCATTTTATGTTTCCGAGGATAGTAGGCGGGTCCAGGTACGTACGTTCTTTTAGAGCAGAGCTACAGATTAAATGTCCAAGGCAAAGCGGTCAAAAGTCTGGCTGTACTTCACAGCAAAAGATGCAAACTCAGCAGCAACAAGTGCTTTAAGCTGATACTGTGATGCTGTCAAAGGAGGTAACACCTCAAATCCGATGAAACACCTGGCGATGCATAGCGGGTTTTTTTAAAAGCCGAGAAATGCGCCGTATTTGATAGCTTGCTGCGAGACCTCACACCGAGCACATCTACTGTGGGTGGGTTGCCAGTTATCGGACCCGGAGTTAGCAACATCCCCCAAAAACCCGAAGAGGAGAGTCCTGGCCCTGCCAGTGTAGCAGAAATGATGAGGATGATGATGCAGCAGCAGCCGTTCTTCTCTGCGTGAGTAGCTTAATGTTGTTCGTGTGTAATTTACGTTGAGTAGGCTAACCACGTTATTACATTAATGCATGTAAGGTGAACTAGCAAACATCATCATAGCTACATGCGGCTGTCTTCTTGTTTGATGGCAGATACTCCCTTCACCCTGGCCAAAAAGGCTAAAATGACCAAAGAAAAAGTGGAAAACAGTTAAACATGAGAGGTTTTTGGACCAATTTTGTGTTCTCCATTCTTTAAGCACCGGTTCGAGCAACGTTTAAGCACCGGCACCGTTTCAAAAGTACTGGTTTGGCACCGGTATCGGATAAAACCTAAACGATACCCATCCCTAGTAATAATAAACTTTATTTATAAAGCACACTTAAAAACCAAGGGTATGCCAAGGTGCTTAACAAGTAAGATAGAGAATAGGAAGAGGATAATAGAAATAGGACCAAAGCAAGTACTAAGTATGCAAGTAGGTAGCTGTCACTGATACATAGGAAAGCAACAGGTACAAAGCAAACAAGAAATTAAATGAGCATAAAAGTGCATGACATAAAATCATAAAAGAAATATTAACTAGAGGGAAAGGCAAGATTGAATAAGTGGGTTTTTAGTCGTGATTTGAACAGTGCAATGGAATCAGATGCGCGGAGGTCGAGAGGAAGGTTATTCCACAGTACCGGGGCAGCCAGAGCAAACGCACGGTCACCCCGGGACTTTAGCCGAGATCTGGGTTGGGTCAGAAGTAGTTGAGTGGCAGATCTGAGTGTTCTAGCAGGAGTATGTGGTTTGAGAAGTTCACTAAGATAACTTGGCGCTAATTTATTAATAGTTTTGAATGTAAGGAGTAATATTTTAAATTGAATACGGTACTTTATGGGCAGCCAATGCAGGCTAGCTAGGACAGGGGTAATATGGCAAAATTTCCTGGTACCAGTCAAGAGGCGGGCTGCTGGATTTTGGACTGTTTGCAGTCTAAGAAGAAGAGAAGAGGGAAGACCGTAGTACAAGGAGTTACAATAATCCAACCTGGAGGTCACAAAAGCGTGAATAAGCCTCTCCAGGTCCTCATGCGGAACATAATGCCTAGCCTTAGAGATAAGGCGCAGTTGGTGGAAGCTAGATCTCACTACAGCAGACACTTGCTTATCGAGTTTGAGCGAGCTATCCAGCAGTACACCCAAGTTACTGACATAGTCACAAGAAAAACTAGCAAAGGAACCCAGGGCAGCACAGAGTTGGGCACGAGGGATTTTACTGTTGAACACCACAGTCTCAGTCTTCTTATCATTCAAAACAAGGGAATTACTCAGGAACCATTCTTTGACCTCCCGCATGCATTCTTGAAAGTAGTGCAGGGACACAGCAAGGTCGTCAGCAAGTTCAAAATAGATCTGTATGTCATCGGCATAACAGTGGAAGGCGATATTGTATTTTTCAAAGATTGAGCCTAGAGGGAGCAAATACAATGAGAAGAGAATAGGGCCTAAAACTGACCGTCTTCTCAGGGGACCCACTTAAGGTCTTAGAGTGGAGCACTAGTTTCAAAGCTTTGATAGAACGGCGATGCACAAATCCAGCTGACAGGTTGTTCTACCTACGCAAATACATCAGTGGAGAAGCACGGTCTGTATTGGAGGGAAGCTTTTACAGAAAAGATGACGAAGCATATGACTAAGCTTGGGAAGCTTTGAATGCTCAGTATGCCCACCCCTTTATAATCCAGCATGCATTTAGGGAAAAACTGAACAACTGGCCAAAGATTCGTTCAAGAGAGTCGCTTAAACTGAGACAATTCAGTGATTTTCTGACAGACTGCAGCAATGCTATGCCATACATCAAAGAACTGCAGGTGTTAAATGACTGTGAAGAGAATCAAAAATTGCTCCAAAAACTTCCTGACTGGGTGACTTCTCGTTGGAATCGTCATGTCACATTGCAGTTACGGCAAACAGAAGAATATCCAAGCTTCAAGCAATTCGCTGATTTTGTTGCACAAGAAGCGGAAGTTGCATGCAATCCTGTAACATCATTTCATGCCTTGAAACACACTGAAGAAAGGTCAGCTAGGGACATAAAGCGTCCAAAGGCTAATGCATACATCACAAATGTGAAAGCATCAGACAAAACAACCACAGGATACAGCGGAGTGGAGAACAATTCAAATGAGCCTGATATAGAAAGAAAAGCAAATGCTTTGCCATCAAACTCAGTCACATGTATCTGCTGTGGAGAAAGCCATTCTATTCACAAATGCCAGACCTTTGCTAAAATGTCCGTGGAGAACAAAAGAAAGGTCATACTTGACAATAACCTGTGCTTTGGCTGTCTGAGAAGAGGACACAATTCAAAAGACTGTAAGCCCAAGGCGACTTGTGGGGTTTGTAAAAAACATCATCCAACAGCTCTTCACGAAGACCGTCCAACGACTGCAGTGAACACATCATCACGTAGAATGCAGGCAGAAGAAAACATATCTGCACTTTCTTGTTGCATGGACAGAGGAGATGGTGGGAGCACATCCATGATCATGCCTGTGTGGGTTTCTTCAACCACCACTCCAGAGAGAGAGACCTTAGTGTATGCTCTATTAGATGCACAGAGTAGCAACACTTTTGTAGATCAAGGCGTATGTGAGGAGATGGGGATGAGTTTAGAGCCAGTGAAGTTAAAGCTAACCACTATGATGGGAAGAGATTACATTGTTCAGAGCGAAAGAGTTAGTGGGCTCAGAGTTAGAGGGTTTTCCTCCAAAAGCTTTATCAGCTTGCCTAAACCAGAGACTTCATCCCACTTGAACGTTCACACATTCCCACCTCTGAAACTGCCAAAAGATGGGAACATCTAATCAGAATAGCACAGGAAATGCCTGAGTTAATGGATTGCAAGGTCGGGCTGTTAATAGGCTACAACTGTCCTAGAGCACTGGCACCACGGCAAGTAATCGCGGGAAGTGACGAAGAGCCATATGCAATCAAGACAGACCTGGGCTGGAGCATTGTTGGCAGTTCACAAAAAATGGCAACATCAGCAGAAGTGACAGGCCTGTGTCATCGCTTATCTGTTAAGGAACTTCCACCCTTGACACCAGCCACCATCATCAGAGTGCTTGAGTCAGACTTCAAAGACACAGCTCCTGGAGAAAAGAGCATATCACAAGATGACATACAGTTCATGCAACTGCTAAATGAGAAAATACACCAGAATGCTGATGGGCACCTAGAGATGCCACTTCCCTTTAAGGCACGCCCTCAGCTGCCAGAAAGTAAAATTCTGGCTCTGGTGTGACTTAAGCACCTGAAAGGGAAGTTTGAGAAAAATCCCAAATTTAAGGACGATTATGTAAGGTTCATGGACAATGTCTTCAAGGAAGGTGATGCTGAAAGAGCTGAAGATGATCCCAGAGAAGGAAATGTGTGGTATATTCCACATCAAGGCGTCTATCACCTGAGAAAACCGTAAAAAATCAGGGTTGTGTTTGACTGCTCTGCAAAGTACAGTGGCACAGCTCTGAATGATCACCTCTTGACTGGACCTGATCTCATTAACAGTTTGACTGGAGTACTCTGCCGATTTCGCCAACACCCAATTGCAATCATCTGTGATGTAGAGAAGATGTTTAACAGATTTCATGTAAACAGAGAGGACAGAAATTACTGTGGTGGGAAAATGGTGAAACAAACACAGAGCCAAAAGCATATCGCATGAAAGTCCATCTTTTCGGGGCCGCATCCTCACCAGGCTGCGCAAATTATGCAATGAAGTATCTTGCGGGCCAAAATGAAAGGGAACATCCCACAGCAGCCAACAGAGAAGTCCTGGAGTTAATTCCAGATAGTGAACGAGCTAGTGGAGCCCAGGAAGTGGACATCAGTCATCATGAACTCCCATTTTAGACTGTGTTGGGAGTAAGGTGGAGTGTAAGCAGTGACACCTTCTCCTTTAAAGTTGCCCTGGAGGAGAAACCAGAGGCCTCAGGTTCAAATTGGCTCATTGGACCTCATTTCCTGTGGGAAAGAGAGTTTGTCACACCAGACTCAACTCCAGACCTTCTGGTAGGTGATCCAGAGGTCAAAACGACACAAATACTACAAACAAAGGTAGTAGAGGACAGGAACTTCTTGGAGAGACTCTAAAGGTTCTCAAAATGGCATACAGCAGTAAATGTAGTTGCCAGGATCCAGCAACTAGCCAAAAGAGCCAATGCAACAAAGGGTATAAATGTGGAAGACAGGAGAAAAGCAAGTCACGTGCTTATAAAATTAGCACAAGAAGATGCTTTCAAGGAGGAAATCCAAGCACTGAACCATGGTAAATTACCACAGAGCCATCCTTTGTTCCAACTTGACCCAATATTGCAAGACGGTGTTCTCAGGGTAGGAGGGCGGTTAATGAAGGCTTCCTTACTGCTTGACACGAGGCATCCAATAATCCTACCCAAACATGGCATAATTACACACCTGATTTTAGATCAGTTCCATGAGAAAACCCAGCATCAAGGCAGAGGACAGACACTTAATGAGCTGAGAGCAAATGGTTTCTGGGTTATATGATGGATTATGCAGAAAAAATAAAATTGGTCTGAAAGGTCTATTACTTTATAATGTATTCAGGTTGTGTGTCATGTTTTTAAAAAGTAATAAAGTAACTAATTAGATTTGAAAATAAATAATCATTAAAGTCACAGAATAACTTACTTGGAGAAACAATCAGTAATTAATTACTGTTTTCAAGTAACTTGACCAACACTGTGAATGGCAAAATCTTAACTTTGTTTTGATATCTTCACTTTTTGCATTAAATCATACTGGGATGTTTGTTGTAACAAGCGTGGAACTTCAATATCAGAACTCGAACAAGAGATACAAAGAAACTTCATATAGCTTACATTTTCACTGTGCTACTGTGCCAGAGGGGCCGATGGCACGATATGGCAGCCTCGCTTCTGTCAGTCTGCCCCAGGGCAGCTGTGGCTACAACTGTAGCTGCCTCCACCAGTGTGTGAGAGTGAATGAATAGTGGCATTGTAAAGCGCTTTGGGTGCCTTGAAAAGCGCTATATAAATCCAATCCATTATTATTATTATTATTATTGTGCACAACTCACCTAAGACCCCATCAATTGGGTTAAGGGCATTACTTTGACTGGACCCTTCCACCACTTGATTATTTAGCTTTCAGACAGATAGCTTCACATTTAACTGCAGAATACTTTGGTATATCGGAAGTTTAATCAAATTATCAACCCGGCACCACTGCTTGACAGCTGATGGGGGGGGGAGGGGGGTATCAATATGCTGTTAAGCTTTCTCAAAACATGGTACTGTGCATTATGGTCAGATATTTACATATTGATTTATTGTCTTTTTTTTAACTGTCATGAACTTCAACTTTTTTTTTTCAACATTTAACATGCTGAGGCCCTTAGAGCCTGAGACTTTTGTCTTCAGATTTTTTTTAAATTATTTCACTATTTCATGGTTTGACTCCCAGGAATACTGACTATCTCAGGCATTTTCCACTTACTAATGTTTCTCGCTGAAGAATGACACTTTAAACTGTTTGGAATAATAAGTTCATCCAGCACATCTGATTAGCAGAATCTGGCTGCTACCTGCCCTCTTAATAGAAGCAGTAAAGGCAGACTTAGTTTTCACACACTGCTTCTACATTCTGGCTTAGTTTTTGTTGAATAATGGCACTGTGTAATGTGCTGCTATTTATCTGAGGTTGATATGTAAAACCTTAGAACTAAAAGGTACATACTGTTTTTTAGCTATTCCAGTTGAAGTGCTTACAGCAGATTCAGAGCGTTTTTAATATTAGGAAATAACATGCTATATAGAACTTTCATCACAATGGTGTGATTAGTTTGCATCGTGTGTTTAAACTATGTTTTCTAATATTAGTTTGCAATTTCTTCGGAAAATGCACAACTGAACTTTTCAAGGCACATGTCCTAGCACCAATAGGGGGAAATTGTACACTTTAACAGCAGAACTCAAAACGCTCAAGGAACAAGAGTCACAAAGAAACTTTATATAGTTTTCAAGTATTCAAAACTGTTAAATAAGTACAAGATGTGTTCACATGATTTACATATTGGACAATATATGCACTGCCCATTTTTATTTGTCTTTACATGATTCCCACTACCCACGCAACACGCTAAAAATTTCTGCAAATTATTCACATTTGTTTAGATGTTTTTCTTTTTACTTTTTGAGTGAGCTGGTTATTGTGACAGCTTTCTATTGGACAAGGATCACACAGATGGTAACACCTGGAAGAGTTTACAGTGTGGGATGGACAAGTCCAAAGGAGGGGATATTGGGGCCACACTGAGCATGGTCAAAATGGTGATTAGCTGCTGGTGATGTCAACAGTACATATTAAACACAGGAAATAAGATTAACATTGAGTCTCAGTCTTGATCCCTTGGGCTGTTCATTTACATCCACACAATAAGAAAATAATATACAGAAGGACTGACGGTGGGCTTTTGATGAAGTGTTTCTCTGGGAAAAACAGATGGCTTAGCATTTACACTCTTTCATGATTAGCTATGTGAGAAATTTTGTCAAAATGCTCTTTAAGGCACCTAATGCTGTTGGAAAGTATATGCGCTCCTGTAAAGGAAACTAAAAAAAACAACAAGTGACTAAACATATAAGTGATACACTGTATTTCTAAATTCTAGGTTAATGCTGCCATTCGTACATGGAAGAGAAAATCAAACAGGTAGGAAGGAAATAAAAGTAGCACCACAGAATGTATATTGGGAAAAAAAACAGAAAAAAAGAAAGCCTCAGTACAAGATTCAAAAGTTCAAGAACATTTGAAACAGTGAAAGGTTCCTCTGCAAAGTCTAGTGTCAACAGACATCACTTCTGATTTTACAAACTCTCACAGTGAAGAGTGAGCGTGGAGAAAAACATCATTCAACGATGACACGGAAGCCAGTCATTCTGTACATTACTTTTAACATTTCGGATTTCAAAAGCATATACTGGTAGCCTTTAAAAGTGGATCTGAATGACCTTGAACTACCACATGTGCCATGTTACCATTACAGAGTAGCTCCAGAAATGAAAAACTTTGAAGAATACAATTTTATGTATGCTGGATTATAAAATTGTTTTTGATGTTGTTGTTTTTTAAATTATGCTGCTTAAAGTGTGTATTTACATCACTGAACAAGCTACAGGGATTTACCACAAAGAAATGTGCTCAATGTCTGAACAATGAAAAACACACGTTCCTTGCTGCTAAAGCTGGATTACTTGTTTACTCTGTCAGTTGTTTCCAACACATAACAGAGCCTGACCAATATATAAGCCTACCACAGATCTATCTGTAGACCCACACATATTGTTTGAGAAACCTCAATATTAATACCTTTTAATTAAAAAAAAGAAAGAAAAAAAGATCCTCTTGCTGTCCATATCACTTGCAGCAAAGTAGCATCACGGCGGGGGAAAAATGGTGGGGTGCCTCCACTGCAAGTTCCTAACTACTTTGTGAATTACTGTAGACAAAATATAAAAGTTTATTTAAAGCCTCAGCATTTGCATTATGGCTTGCTTTACTTTTTTTTTTTGGTTTGTTTGAAGTGACCATATGACATGACCATATGACCATATGAGTGGCTGGGGTGCTATGTTAACAGCTAATGCTAGCTTTGTTTGGTAGAAAGGTGAATCGCACCTGTTCCTGCAAATTAGTACTGAGTAACACAAAAACACAGGAATCTGACACCCTAAACCTGGAGAACAGACTTCTCAGAAAAATAACCACTCAAAAAAACATTTTGTACTAAAACAGACAACAAAAAACACAGACAAGAGATCCAGTTCTGTGACTTCAATCACCTGAGGTGACATCCTGCAGACAGCGTGTGGCACTAACTATCAGTTATACAAAAAGTGATGCATAATCTTAAGTCGATAAAGACTTGAGCAAAATCTAGAGTCACACAGTTGTTACGAAGGGAGTAATAACCTCCCAAAGTAGCTACCAAAACTCTGCTGTAAAATGTGTAATTGTTCAACTGTGTAACACTTTTTATCATGGGAGTCCACAGAGATTGACTAACTTTTGGAGCTGTAATCATATTACCACAAGAGGAACGTTTGACGTTTCATTCATTTTTCACTTTAAACTAATGCATGTCCCTCTTCCAATACAACTCACTTGCTATTTTTATTTCAGCATGCAATACCGAATTTTTGGGTAGCAAAGATTTAGTATAAGGATCGATCAGGCTCTACCTACCTGATATACCATATATAAAAACTGTTCCTGTGGGTAAGCCCATGATAGCCCAAATTTAACATCATAATTCAATTCTACACATACATACACATGATGAACTTAAATTATACTCTGAAAAAAGACATTCTTTCCCAGGAAAACTACTGGAATAATGAGAACATGGCACCTGCATCCTAAAGGACTGTCTGGATGATGTTACAATGCCTCTGGACCAACCACTCTACACTGTTCATTCAGTGCAGTTTGCCTACTGAAACTTACCAACTAGAGACAAAAACCAAAAGTTCAGTAAAATACCTGCCTATGAGACAGAGAGGAATAATCACCATACTGTACACTTTCTACAATATCCACGTCCATTATGAATAAACAAGTGCATTTACTTAAAGGAATAGTTTAGCTTAAAACAAATTCTGTTTTCACTTAGGAGCCAGCTAGATCATTCCCAAAAATGAGAAAGATTCCTATCACGGGATGGACTTGTAAAATTTCCATAAATCAATATTTTGGGTGGTTGGTCTTTATATGAAATAAAGTGACAGAGTGAACAACAAATTTGTTTCAAGTTAACAGCACCCTCTAATAATGTTCAATTTCTCTCTCTCTCTCTCTTTTTAAATTACTGTACTTCTTTTACATCAACACAACAGTTGATTAGCAGGTCGTCTATATTTACAGGGAAAAGTCCACCGCTTATGCATTGAGCCTCAGAGACTGATCCTCTCTCCTCCTGGAGGAGATATCAATGTCTATGGAGTCTTTACCCACAATGAGTCGGAGCCGCTTTGCTGGAGGAAGTGGAATGAAATCGTCTTCAAACTCATTATCAAAGTAGTCATCGTCATCCTCCACTTCCTTGTCCTCATCATCAGACGAAGGGTCTGCCAGGACCTTTTGGGTCAGATGTCCACCATTCCTGGTCTCTAGACCTTGACTCATGTCTCCATTAAAGGAAATCTGGTCCACCTTTGTCTGTGATAGTCTTCGTGCATCATCCTCCCGCTTCAACTGGATGTTCAGCTTGGTGGAATTGCTGTGGACCACAGGGGCAAAACCGTTATTCAGTTTGGCGATGTAGGAGCTGCCTTTATCCTTGTCATGATCCTTGCTGAACTTTATGCTAATTTTGCTCGAAGAAGGTGAATTGACCGTAGATGCCGAAAGATGGGAGGAGCCAACAGGATCGTTGGGGTCAGTGGTCTTGCTACTGCTGCTATCCCTCCGCCGGCGGAGCGTCAGTTTGGGGATGCCTGTGTTATTCTCTAGGATCAACTGAGCATCGTATCTTGTGATCCGACGCTTCTTCTTCCCCTTGTCCTGAGACCGGCAACTACCCTTTCCCTTGTCCCGGTGGAAAGATTTGCTGCCATGGGTGACGCAATTGTAGTCTCTATGTTGGTCAGCAAAGCTCAAAAGCATATTTCCACAATCTGAGAACTCTGCAGCATGGCTGCCAACCACTTGCATGAAGGACTCCCCATATGTGTCTTCGCATTTAATTGTCCGCTCGGCCCTGATCCGTGCTGGCCGTTTCTGCCTGGTGCTTGAGCGTCTTCTGGCATAGCCAGCATCTAATGATGGATGTTCTAGCTCAACTCCGTGGTGGAGGTACTCCTCCATGTCAGCTGGCTCTGTTTTGATGACCACCCCACCAGGGACTGGACTCAAACCATCCATGGCGCTGGGCTCTAGCTTAACACCAGATGCTGTTTCCCGAGCCTTTACAAGGGTCCTTGTGGACCTGCGAGTTCTGTACATCGAACACTGGCTGCCTTCGCTGCTCTGCACAGCTGGGAGGTGGCCATTTTCCTTGGCAGTATGACGTGTCAGATAGCCTTGCTGGCCCAGTGTCTGCTGCACTAGCTCCTGCCCATCCTTCTCCTTCTTTACAGTGACGCCTTTACACAGCGACATCTTTGAGTCCGTGAGACCCAACTGGCAGGTCTCTCGTTTGGCCAGTGCCTTGGGCTCTGCACCCCTTTTCCGACTTCGCAACTGGACTTTACTTAGCGAAGGCTTAGATTGGGATCTTAGTCTCTTTGGTACCCTGTTATTGTTTGCGCGACCTTGTTTTGAACATGAGGTAGTAAGGGCTCTTGACAAAGTCTGTCTGGTTTGAGTCCTGTTTTTATACTTCAGGCCAGATGATGATGACGATGATGATGTTCTTTTTCTGGCAGCTGGAGGAAAAACAGAAAAGGCTGCACATTATAATGTTTTTAGATAAGTAACTGCATATAGAAAAAAATAAATAAAATGTAACATTTTGGACTTCTAGTGGAGTCCTGCAGCACAAATAATACAGATTACTGGGGATGATTCATGGTACAATTAAGAGATATAAGACAGTATTGCCCAAGGAGTTTCACATCTGCAACAGACGAAATACATGTTTAACTGTTAGAGGACTCTTACATTGATGTGTTTTTGGCATTTCCTGAGAGTCTACATCGGTGTGCGAGCCTACAGAGTGACTGTCTGAGGTCCTATTTCCCTCCCCTAGCTTCTTCAGCCTGTTGAGGCGCTTGTCTGTCTCACGCAATCCATACTTGCTGTTGATCACCGGTACTTCCACTGGCAGTCCAGCTTTGGATTTGAAAGCACCAGTACCTCGTCTACATGACAGAAGGGGGGGAAAAAAGAAAGTATGGTTTAATTGTTCTTATCGTACTCAACTGAGATTCTGAGTTTGTTTTACTCAAATTCTTTTGTTTTTCCAACCCACACTCAAACACTGTGTTTAGTTTTCTCATGACGTATACTCCTACCTTTCACACGTATAGCATTCACAAAATTCATTGTTTTCCCCAAAAAAACCATCTCCATAGTAGCACGAGATTTCTTCTCCTGGCTCAATGTCCCTTAAAACTTTCACACAAGCTGTGTCCCGACCTGTTGACACAAACTTAGAAGACAAACGGAAAAAGTCTTAATAACCTGAGTTTCCACATTTAAAAGTGACTGATCCCAAAAGACGCTGAAGAAAGCCTACCTTGCAGTTTGGCCGACAATCTGTGAGGGGAGGGCACAGCAATTAATATACTCGTGAAAAACAGTGATGTCAAAATTTTTAACAAGAGGGTGTGATAAGATTTCCACAAGTAAAACGAAGATTACTACCATGATTGATGAATGCAGCTGGTCCAAGCCACAGCTGCGCACAGTTCTTGCGGGTCGAATACATGACACTGAAGTCATTCTCTCCATGCCGCAGCAGTAAGTTCTCCTCGCTCTCTGAGAGCTCAGCAATGCACCCAACCAAGTACTCAATCTTATCGTTTCTTTTCCTGCGATATTAAATTAGGCAGAAAGGGTTATCACCCAGGTTGAAAACAAGTTTGTAAGTTAACATCACATCCTACCACAACTCTGGTTATCTGTTTCTTCCAACTTCTAATAAACTGCTTATGTTTCTTCTTTTTGCAGTTTTATTTTTTTATGTTTTAATATATTTTACTCACATCCTGTGAAGGACTTTTAATAGTGTTACAATTATTATTATTAATCAAAAGTTTGAAATCACTGTAACTAGAATTATCTTTGAACTAGACAATGGCCAAGTTTAAACAAAACCAAAGTTCACAGTTATTAATAACATATATCAGTTGGTTCTCACCATTCCTTTGTTGCCACAATTTTAGCTCCATTTTGCTCAGATGAGTAACGGTTACAAGGGAGAATCTCAAACCCACTGTCTGTAGCAAACATGCGCAGATAAACAAACACCTATGGAAAACACATAATGAGCTTTGTGATTGGATGGCTGGCTTGCACAATAGTGGGAAAATAATAATAGTGTATTTACATGCTGCTTGAAGAGCTTTTCTTGAGCCTTCGTCTTGTGGAGAAATATATTTCGAGCCCAGTCTCCTGATGTCAAAGCTTTGAAAGCTTTTTCCAAGTTGTCGTGTTTCTTGAAGCGCTCAATTATCTCTTTCAGCTCTTCTTGCCTTCCCTTAATAGGTCGAAATCTATCAGGAGACATTTGAGATACAAAAGTAACTACAAGCTTATCATCTGGGATAATCTCAGGAGAAGCTGCAAGAAAATTAGCAGATGCATATTTGCTAACCTGGTGTTCATTTTGTGTGTCTGAAAGCCCAGATATGGATCCAGTATGAGGCTCGTGGTTAGATCGTCATTCTCACACAACTCCTTGGCAGTCATTCCAGAGGAGGGTACATAGCGCCTTTCTGCCTCCAGACTGGCTGCATTAAATCCTACAAAAAGCACAAGCATGCTAAAGTTAAAGTATGCTGCAGTTGAAGAATCATTGCATTAGTAAAAGCAAGCATATTGAACTCACTGCGGCTACATCTTCGGTTTCTGGTGTGGCTCTTGCTGTGGCGCAGAGATGCACGTTGTGGATGCTGAGAGCGAGTCTGGCTCGGGCTCACAGTCTGCTCGCCAGTCAACTTGTTTCCATGTCGTCTGCCATTTAATACCATGTTCTTGGATTCGCCCAGCCACTTCATGCCCACAAGACCCCTGGTCCAGTTGCATTTAGTCTCTGAGATGAAGCAACACTCTTGAGTGGGGAAGACTGGGGACAAGACTTTGAAACCTGGTGAAAGAAGAAACGGACGAGAAATTTTTAAACTGCAAAAATTCAATTGATTAACAGAAAATATCTTATAAACTGGAATGATAGAGTTAATCTATCAGGTATAATCAGGTATAAAATATTTTGTTCCTAACTTCAAGGCAAGCTGAATATTTTTTTGACTAAATGACAAACTAATATTGAATTTGCTGGCTACAAACGTTTCATGTTGCATTAAGAACACTATTTGCTCTGTTTAGCATCGCTACATCAAGGCATCTTCATTTTAGATACCTCATCACCTGGGTTTGTAATGTAATGAGAACACAGCGGAACACAGTTACTGTAGGGTTTGTACCAAGGTAACCAATGCTGTGAAATGACGCTATATAAAGAAGACTGATTTGAAAAGTTACTCAGATACCATTTGGCAATCACAGAGGTAGAACAGTGAAGGTAAACATTTCTTGCATTTCTTTCTTTTCTGATTTCACTGATATCTGACCAAACATACATACAAATATTATTCTCTTAATCAATCTCAAACTAATTTCAAGCAAAAAGGACACATTTGCTGCTTTTAGCTTTTCAATGATGACAATTGGTTATTATTTTTGTTTGCCCAGTAAACTGCCATTTAAAACACTACTGGCATAATGTGATCAGCATCAGTGAATGAACCCAGCGCTGTGAGACACTTCAGGTTTGGGCAATGTCAGTACAGAAAAATAATCCTCGAGCGCCGCTTAGCGTTAATTCCACATACTGCATTGGCTTACTGTCAAGTGCACCAGAAATTACTTCTCTCCTGTCATCCATCCACACAGTGCTGCCCTGTTAATGTATGCATCATATGACAGACACGTTTTCGGCTTCATTACCATGCCATGGTGTTTATAAGTCTGTCATACGAGCAGTTTCCAGGGCGCTATAGTGTGGCATCATCGCAGTTGTGATCGAAGCAAATGTGCTTCGTCTTTATGGTTCAAAAGCTAACGTTAGCTACTGGAGAACACAACATCCTCGGGGAATGGGAGAGGCAGTAGAAACCCGGAAGGCCACACCGTAATCTGAGGCCGAAATTGTACCAGAGTTGTGAATATAGCAGGGTATTGTTTGCTGACAACTCCCCTCTCTCCAACCGTTCGCTTCGTTAGCCTGAGGCTAATTACCACGAACGAGGCCAGAGTGGTTAGCTTGCCGGCTACATGCCTAGGTATTTTCCAAAGACTAAGCACGTCTCACAAATACTACCCATCAAACGCAATTAAAAACAAAGACTGATGTCGAGTACTGTTAGACTGATGCACATATTTAAGGACCATCTCATGCCACAATATACCAATTCGACATCACAAACTGCTCTGACGTTTCCCTATCAAGCTGCTAAATTTCAGCAAAAAAAAAAAGACCAAATACGGCTCGTTTGCCGGGCCTGCTGATTTAAACCCTCAGCGTATCCTCAAGCATTAACGCACTCCCCGATTCATGTTAGCCGACATGAAACTTCACCTACTAACTTAACTTGATCGTCAGTGAGCAACGACTAATTGCAGTTATTCAGTCTCTCCTCATCAAATTTATGTCGTCTCAAAAATCATGAAATATTCGGTGATTACACGGCATTTAGCTCCCAGCATGTCCCAACAAATAGTTTACGGTATGCAGTCTACCTACAAACAACTGGAATACACCAGCTAACGCACGCTATCAAACTGCATTAGCACAGGTTGTTTGATATGGAAGCCATTAGCTAGGTCGATGGGCTAAATATTCAGTTTCTCAGCGAATTAAAAGTTACTTAATGTACCTGAATCCATGTAGATACAATATACTGTCGTTATCAAAGAAAGCAAATAACGAGTTACCGGGTGTAAGTAATGTTATACATCATAATGAGTTCAAAAGGAAGCTGAGAGCGTTACACGGCTTGGTATCGTTAAATAACCCCAGTCGACAACAAAAAAACCCCCACCAAACACACAAAATACTTACAATCTTAAAACGCTAAACCGTCGCGTAACAAAACAGCTCTTCTTTAAACTAATCCAAATGTAGCACGATACCCTAAAAGAAAATAACACAGGAAACACATTTTTTAAAAGAAATTAACATTAAAATTCAAGATGGCGGCCACGGACAACAGAGGGACAGAGAAAAACGCAGCACAGCCATCCTAAAGAAAATAGGTCCAACAAATACGACGCAATCTCTACCGTCTGTGCTTAAAGGATAAACATAATTAAAAAACGCAATGTAAAACTTGAAAAATGGTCACGATTGGGGATTTTTCTAAACCTTTTTTTTATTAAACAACGCCGAAAATTGGTATCTTAGTTTGTAGCAGTAATTGTCGGAGGTACACAAAAGTAGTGCTGCATAAACAAACCTCGTTACACTTCCTAAAGAATCCACCGGTGTGGGAAGAGCTGGTTCTGCTGCATATTTTATGGAGAACCGTATCTGAACGACATCGGGGTATGGAAACTTCTCTTCCCAAACACAAAAGTCCTTCTTGTTCTGCACTTTTGTTTTTATCCAACATCACTTTGTAATGAGAGTAGTCCTCATTCATATAGGCTTATCCTTATGTATTTATACGCAGAATAGCCCTAACCAATTTTTGTTATAAAATATATTCTGACGTTCCAATATTTGTTACCTTCATTAATTACACCTTACTAATTATAAATGGGTTTCAAAAGTACCCTCCCAATTGGGGTTTATGCATAAACCCCAATACTCCATAAAGCAGAATTAGTATGGGGACTGCACCCTCAGCTCTGTTTCAAGAGGACTGTATGGAGGACCAGAAGCGCCAGATGTATCAAAATAAAGAATTTTTGTGCTTTTGTAATGAATTGTAAAATAAAATATGCATTTTAAAATTTAATCACCATTTATTTTGATTATTTAAACATGACTAAAGTAATTTATTATTTGATAATTTAATTTAAAAGAAAACATTACTTGAGCCAATATTTCAAAATTGATTAATCCATTAATAAACACTTCAAATCAAAAATGGATTTCACATTAAAAAATTAACCTTTCAATAAAAAAAATTGTTTTCTGAATTTTAAAACAAATAATAGATTTTCAAAATCTTTTTTAAAATACAATTAAAAAAAGAGAAATAAGTAAAAGGATTTAAAAATCAAAGATTTATTTCATGGTATTAAGTATGGGATTACTTCCATATTAGCTAACAGATTAACAATCAAATTATCTTTCACATTCCCTTTCCCCCCTTTCTATTTTATTATCAGTATTGACATGAAATACAGTTAAGTATATTATATAAAAATATCAATTCGAGACTTATGAAGTTGAGAACATTTACAATGTAAAGCAATAAATAAAAGAAATAGAAAAAGAAATAATGAAACATACAGGAAATACCTGACATGTACCCCACATGTGAGATATTTTAAACACAATCTTTAAAGGCGTTAAAGTTACTTTTTATGGCTTTTCAAATCTGTTAAACCTTTCAAAGTCCCAAGGTGAGCTTTCAGTTCAGCCTTGAATTAAGGGGAATTGAGTTTTGTATCAGAGTTTTCCAAATAGAATCAAAAAATAGAATCTATTTTGTAGGTTCATTTTAATACTAAAATATAGTTGAAATAATTGTTCAGTTTCAGTCCAAAAAACAGAACATTAATACAATCGTAAAAAAAAATGCAAAATTGATTCTCTGACTGTTTTACAGAAGGTAAAAGATTCATCCAAATCATTTCTATATTTTTTTAATAAAATGGTTTGTTGTATATATTTGATGAATTATTTTAAAGTAAATGTCTTTGACCTTGTTGGTGACTAAAGACTTAAGTCACCAACAATTAGTATTCATAACGTTACCATTCCAATAAAACTGACAATGAGCAGTTACAGGACAATGAATCATATACCTAAGAAATTTTTTATTTATGAGAACATCTTTATATCTGGTCCATTTCTGTCTTGTAGCAGCCTTAAAAAAATAATTGCAATTGCATCAAAAACTGTACTGTGTTCTCTCACAGACCCTGGGACATCAAAAGTCCTCAACTCCTGATGTTTTTCATTCATTCGTTTGGATGCATAATTAATATTATTTTAGATCCATTTCTTATAAAACATTGATTTATTTTTGTATTTAATATTTTTGTTATTTCAAATCAGAGATTTATGTTGGGGAAATTTATGCTTGTAGACAAGAATAGAATAGAATAGAATAGAATAGAATAGAATAGAATAATGCCTTTATTGTCATTGTCACATGTCACATGTATAACGAAATTAAAACTGGAATAAAACATAAATAGTAAGACAGCACCAATAAATGACAAAAATGAGAAATTAACACAATCAAGAGGAATATAGACAAACCATAGGAATATATATAAAACAATAGAAAGGCACACTTTGGAGAAAAAAGTGCTTGGAAGTAGTTGGACTGATTGCAGTCAGTTGGTAAGGAAGTCTTTGATCCAGCAGCAGGTGGAACGGGGGATCTGAAGGTGAAAACGCAAAAATGTGTAGAAGCCAACATGATCATGCCTGTCTGTGAAAAATAGATAAGTGAATGGGAATTTTGTTGACATCAAAATCACATTTAAGAAGGAATTCTTAAGGTTTGGTGTTAAATATCATAATCTATGTTTGTCTCTAATGAAAAATTTTGATCCAGTTCATCTTGAATATCACATCTGATGTATTGAAATTTAACATATTTAAACCCCCTTGATTATAACGGTAAGTTCATTCATTCTTCTTTTTAATTTTCAGACTGACCCGATGAAGCTGTGCAAAAGCTAGCAAGCCTGCCTACCGTTCTGGTTTTATGCATGTTGTCATATAGGAATATATTGTTTATTAATAATCAGCACACAGTGGTCCTGAACATCCGTCACTGCCTCGCTTTTTCGTTAGCAAATTTAACATATTTAAATTTAAAAACTGACATTCAAAAGGTCACGTGATTAACCGTGGACATGGCTTCCATGTAAAACATGGCTTCCTTGTAAATGTTATGGTTCCTGTAAGCCTATGTAATACATCGGAAGAGCCGTTTTGTCGGCCATCCAAACGTTCAGCAGTAGAACACCCTCAGCAGCTGCAGTCTCCACTTCACAATCGCCGATGGCTTGATAGCAGTGTTAGCTAAACTAGCATAACTAAATTACTTAGCTAGTCCTCACTTTTTCTTTTTAAATTTGGTAGGCAGCAGACAGACATCGAACAAAATACAACTTAATTTATTTATTTGGTAGGCAACAGTCATTCTTGATGCAAATATTTCCTTAGGAATCCAGCAATGCACCTGGACCAACAACACCTGCCGTCTCCACTGGGATAACATACCGCTTGGTAGGCTTTCTTACACATGTACAGTGGGGCAAAAAAGTATTTAGTCAGCCACCGATTGTGCAAGTTCCCCCACTTAAAATGATGACAGAGGTCAGTAATTTGCACCAGAGGTACACTTCAACTGTGAGAGACAGAATGTGAAAAACATAATCCTTGAATCCACATGGTAGGATTTGTAAAGAATTTATTCGTAAATCAGGGTGGAAAATAAGTATTTGGTCACCTCAAACAAGGAAAATCTCTGGCTCTCACAGACCTGTAACGTCTTCTGTAAGAAGCTTTTCTGTCCCCCACTCGTTACCTGTATGAATGGCACCTGTTTGAACTCATCATCTGTATAAAAGACACCTGTCCACAGCCTCAAACAGTCAGACTCCAAACTCCGCCATGGCCAAGACCAAAGAGCTTTGGAAGGACACCAGGAAAAGTATTGTAGACCTGCACCAGACTGGGAAGAGTGAATCTACAATAGGCAAGCAGCTTGGTGTGAAAAAACCAACTGTGGGAGCAATCATCAGAAAATGGAAGACATACAAGACCACTGATAATCTCCCTCGATCTGGGGCTCCACGCAAGATCTCATCCCGTGGGGTCAAAATGATCATGAGAACGGTGAGCAAAGATCCCAGAACCACACGGGGGGACCTGGTGAATGACCTGCAGAGAGCTGGGACCAAAGTAGCAAAGGTCACCATCAGTAACACACTACAACGGCAGGGAATCAAATCCCGCAGTGCCAGACGTGTTCCGCTGCTGAAGCCAGTGCATGTCCAGGCCCGTCTGAAGTTTGCCAGAGAGCACATGGATGATACAGCAGAGGATTGGGAGAATGTCATGTGGTCAGATGAAACCAAAGTAGAACTTTTTGGTATAAACTCAACTCGTCGTGTTTGGAGGAAGAAGAATACTGAGTTGCATCCCAAGAACACCATACCTACTGTGAAGCATGGGGGTGGAAACATCATGCTATGGGGCTGTTTTTCTGCCAAGGGGACAGGACGACTGATCCGTGTTAAGGACAGAATGAATGGGGCCATGTATCGTGAGATTTTGAGCCAAAACCTCCTTCCATCAGTGAGAACTTTGAAGATGAAACGAGGCTGGGTCTTCCAACATGACAATGATCCAAAACACACCGCCCGGGCAACAAAGGAGTGGCTCCGTAAGAAGCATTTGAAAGTCCTGGAGTGGCCTAGCCAGTCTCCAGACCTCAACCCCATAGAAAATCTGTGGCGGGAGTTGAAAGTCCGTGTTGCTCGGCGACAGCCCCAAAACATCACTGCTCTCGAGAAGATCTGCATGGAGGAATGGGCCAAAATACCAGCTACTGTGTGTGCAAACCTGGTAAAGACCTATAGTAAACGTTTGACCTCTGTTATTGCCAACAAAGGTTATGTTACAAAGTATTGAGTTGTATTTTTGTTATTGACCAAATACTTATTTTCCACCCTGATTTACGAATAAATTCTTTACAAATCCTACCATGTGGATTCATGGATTTTTTTTTCACATTCTGTCTCTCACAGTTGAAGTGTACCTCTGGTGCAAATTACTGACCTCTGTCATCATTTTAGGAGGGGGAACTTGCACAGTCGGTGGCTGACTAAATACTTTTTTGCCCCACTGTACTTTAACTGACTGTTTTTTGTAAATTGTAACTGACAAATAAAGGCTTCATACATCAGAAAGGTTTCGTACATCAACCCACTGATGTTTGTACAACCCACATCAGTGGGTTGTGTGTATATGTGTGTGTAAAGATACAATATATGAATTCAGCTAACGGCAATAATTTTATGAGTAAAGCTGCTGAGATGATTTCATTGCACTTTTAGTAAGTGTTGAACTTTCTTTGCAATTTCTGTTTTTAGAATCAACAGCCCACATTCTGATTTACTTTTGCAAGTTGCTGATTTCACACAGATCCACTGCTGAAACGTGCCTTTGAGTTTTTCATCATTTAACAAGAACAGTCTCAGGCAATAATTAGGCTTAATGTATGCGACAGTACATAAATGCAAGCGACAGCACAAAATGACTTTCATCTATCTAAATCCAGATTTTAGTCCCTTTTATTGTTGACCATAATGAAAAATATATACTCTTTAGTATATATTCACTCCTAGATGTATAATAATATATACAAAAGGAATTCTGAAACACATTTAGTGTTACATTTTAGATCACCACAATAGGATATCCACAATTTAGGATTCAGGCGTTTGTTTTAGTTCGATATCACAATCATTCTATGAGTATTTTAGAGAACCAGCAGTTAGCAGCAGTTACTTCAGCTGCTTCAATTCATTGACATTTACAAGCATTCCTTTATACACAGCATTTAAGTCAGGTTGAGGTCTGGAGATTTGCTGCTGTGCTTGGGGTCATTATCCTTTTGCATGGCCTAATTTATAAGAAGCTTTAGCTGACACACAGATGTCCTCACATTTGACTCTAGAAAACTTTTAGAAACGGATTGTTTGGCAGTGACAGGTTTCTGGGTGATGGAGCTGACAAAAAGGTGTTATGTAATTGATGCTTCCTTCCTTGTGAAAGTGGGTTCCACTGGACCTGCGTCTGTGAACCATCTATTGAGGGGGATTTTTTTCCTTTGCCTGTGTGTAAGGATCAACCACCAAAGTCTCAGATCTGTTGCATTAAATTTTATGTTCTTTGTAAGAATATTAAGAAAATAGTCAGAATGCTGAATTCTCTGCTATCTAATATGCTGCTCAGTGTCCTTTGCTGCCTGCTTTTAAATCAGATGTCACTCTGAACATAAACACAAGCTACATGCAATGCCTCTGATGTGTATCTGTTTCTACCCGTGCTGATGCTAGCATGACTAAAGTTAGCCAAGCAGCAGTAAATATGTGAAGCAAGGCACAAGGATATACTCATCAAATGAACAGGATCATAAGAATATAAGACCACGAGCACTACTAATGTAACAAAAATATGTTGACATAAAATGGCATGTTATTTGAAATCTACATGAAACAATGACACAACTACTTTTTCCAATTTATTTATTTATTTTTACCAATTGTCCAAATTAGTCTGTGATTGGCCTTAGTGTCCCAGAAATCATATTTATATACAACTAAATATGACTCAGCAAACATGTCTTAAATGGATGATTCCTCATCCATTTATATATTTGCTGAGCCCTAAATTTGACGTCAGTGAGCTTATCAGTGGTTGGTGTTAAAAAAAAAAATCCCCCAAATCCCCTATGAGCAAGCACTTGGCGACAGTGGAGAGGAAAAACTCCCTCTTAATGGGGGAGAAACCTCTGACAGAACTGGGCTCAGGAAGGGGTGGCCTTCTGTCTCAACTGAGTGGGGTTCAAATGTTCACTGACAATTTGGTTGTATATAAATATGATTTTTAGAACGTGATGTTGAGACCAATTAGGTGAACTTGGGGACGCAGACAGTTCCGTTTCTTCTTCTTCTTCTTCTTCTTACTTGGTGGACTCTCTGGCAGGCTCTTAACTTCAGTCTCGAGTTCAGCCACCTTCACAGTGAACATTTTCTGCTTGTCTCGTAGACTTTGCAAAGATTCCTGCACAGACAATGCAGGCGAGTCCTCTTTTTCTTCTTTTTCTTGTTGTCTGGTGTCTTTTTCTTTCAGAGGCTCCTGCAGAGACATTGCAGTGGATGGCAGTGAGTCCTCTTTTTCCATCTTCTCTCCTCCAGCGTGTTTTTCTTTCAGAGGCTCAGATGTTTGCATTTCATTTGCATCGGTGGAATTTTGTTCTTCCGGCTCCTGTGCGATTTTAAGTGAGGAAGCTTTGGCCTCTTTCAGCTCTTGTCCAAGAGACTCTACCTTCAAATCATGAAGGGCCTTGTTGGGGCAGAGCTGGGATTTCAGGTCACTGATTTCCAGGTTGAGTGTCTCCTGCTCCTGCCTATGTTTAATGGCCTGCTCTTCAAGCTGATTTTGAGCTGCTAGGAGCTGTTTCTGGAGCATCTCAATCTGCTCTTGCTGAATCCTACATTGGACCTCAAATTCAGCCTCCTTAGAGGACAACATTCCTACAGAGTCAATGTGTGAAGCCTCTGTGGTTGGAGTGGCAGACTCCACACACTGCTCTGTGGTAGGGTGGCTGATTTGGTCCTGCAGGGTAACCATCACCTCATCCAGTATGACAATAGCTTCATTGTCATTTGTGAGAGTGTCTGTCTCACTGATGTCATTGGGCTTATTGCTAGAAGCCTCCTCCAGCTGCTCTATGAGGTCTTTAATCATTTCCTCATGATTTCTGTTGTTGTCCTTCATTTGTGCATGAAGGTTGTTCACCTGAAACTGGTGATAAGAGGCCCTCTTGTTTGCAGCTACCATTTTCCAGTAAAGGTAGTTCTGATGGTATTGGGAGGCTTCCAGTTGCTGTCTGAGAGCAGCAATCTCGTGCCAGGGATTAAACTGGACACTGTCCTGATGGGGTCTAAATGTGGGATTGGGTTGATATTGCCAAGTCCCTCGATTAGGCCCAGGGTTTGGTCTGCTGGGGTTATTCACATTTCCCTCTCTCTCCATATTCATGTCCTCCTTTGCATTTGAAATGGTGAGGGATTCAGCTTTTTCCCTTTCAGAAGTGGCTTCGGTGTTTTCTTGCATTTCTTCATTTTTCGGGTTTGCTCCATCACCCATGCTGTTTTGAGCTTCAAGAAAAGTCCAGGCATATGCCCGAGTAATTGGTCTTCTTGGTTCTTCGGCCACTCTTTTCTGTTTTTGCTTTTTTTGTTTTCTTTGGTTTCACAACCATTTCCTTTTGTGGTTGTGCCACAGGAGACTTTTCACGATTGTTATTTTTGGTGTGATGACCATTTCTATTTTTGCTTCTGCCATTGTAGATGCGTCAGCGTTTGCGTTTCTCTGTGTCTGCCTTGTCTTTGTTTTAACAACCAGGTTGTTTTGTGTTTTTGCCATCCGAGATCCACTAAAGTTGGTTGAATGTCTCCCCTATTTAAGGGTTTTTCCAGTAGAATGTGCACTCTGACATCACAGGCTGTTCCTTTGAAGTGCCATGATTCGAACAATTCAAATTAAAATGCCCACAAACCTACTGTAAAGGAAAAGCTTTTATTTTGTAGCACATACTGAATCAACACTATCTGGTTGTTCAGTCTGACGTCACTAGTCGTGTCTGGGTGTTACGGTCGCTGACCTCTAGTGGCTCTCCCTCTGTCGAAGAGTTGTTTTTCTCCTTTTCTTGTGTTGCAAGTCTGCCTCATGAGCCGCAGCTGAGGTGTGTTCCAGCTCGTCAGCCACGGCATATAGTCTGCCATCCTAAACTGCCACACCCCCTGCCATTTTCCCCATGTTTGCCAGAGCTGTGAGCTGTAGAGTTTTGGGCAGCGGGCCTTTGTGTGTATGTGTGTGAGAACTTACCCTCTGTGAACTTTGGTTTTTCTTTCTTTTATTGTGAGCGAAGGTGTGCCCTAAACTCCGCTGCAGGTCCATATATCAAACGATCACTATGGCATTACTGAGAGTTGAAAAACTGTCTAAAGTCTTTCATCTTTAATAAAATGATCAGCGTTCTGCTCTACCAGGTGTAACAATTGAGTTTAACATCCAGGCATCCATGAAAACGGAATTTATGACATTTAACGGAGTTAGAAGTTAGCAGGGAGTTAGCTCGCTAGCTTCTATCTAAATACAATATAGCATGTCCTGACTGCGGGGTTTTGGAAACAAATTAAAACGTACAGCTCTGTTATCACTTCCAGCATAAATGAAGACAGAAAACTAAACAGCAGTGACGTTTGTAGGGTTACTGAAGTTGGGCTAGCTGGTATATAACGATGTGCTACGTGACCGCTAGCGACACAGCTATGTTAGCATAATATAAACACGCTAACTTTTTTTCCACTCGATAAAAGTTAACGTGAGTGTTCTCGGTGGTCAGGAACAAATGTAATCGCATGGCAGGATGCTGTAAAAGGACCAAACTTCAGCCAGGAGAACAACTGAGATAATCCATCCACAATACGAGGTTAGTCATTCATATACTGCTGCATGGGCTGGGCTGTAGTTACATTCTAAGGTTTTAAAAACTGAGCTTAAATAAATGATTAGCGGTAATAAAAGCCGAGGGAGGTCAACAGTGATCACTGACTGTTTTAGGAGATTTTTGAGATCAAATAGAAGAAAATACAAAACATTAAACATGTTAACAACACAAAAGCCATATTAAACGCAGACTACTTTAGGCCCGGAAGATTCGTCACGTCATCGCTTAACGACCGGACAGGCCGCAGAGGGAGACTTTAATAGAGGTTTACTAACTCTTACTATCATGTCCATTGTGGAAAAATCTGTCTATATTTAGCATAATATATTTGAACAATCCAAGTATGCAAACTAAAATTGACAGGAGAGCTTATGAGACCACAAACACTGTTGAGGTCCAGTTCAGAGACACAGGTTTTGCACAGGTGAAGCCTAGAGGGGAGCTGGCAGCTACAGATTTGCTGATCTGCTTTTTTCCACACAATATCCACATTTTAAGTAAACAAATGCATGTATGAGAATCAGGCATAGGCTGTGTTCCGAAAAGTGTTTATTAAAATCTGTATTAAATGTGTACGTATTACATTTTTAAAAATTAGAATACAAATTTAATGCCACAAACCTGAGTTGTCATATACATCTGTGAGTTTATGTGCACAACAGTATGCACATGTGGTCTGTGCATGTACACACATGAAGAATTTGACATTGCAGCATCTATGAAAGTGTTCATTGTGTAAAACTCACAACCCAAACCTCTACTAGAAAACTGTCTAAAAGACTAGTTTCAATATTTAAACTGTCATTTGTAGTTTTTCTAAGCAAAATCCCCAACTGTTAAGATCTAATTGATATTTGTGTTGATGCTGTCTCCACTGAGTGAGCAGCAGCGCCCTCTGATGTTTGTGTGTAGAAGATTACAGCACCTGGTATTGCATAAACAGATTATTTGGATTTTGTTCAAGATTGATGATTATTTCACATTTTAATATTTTTAATGATAACATTATAAGTTTTGAATATCCCTTATTGCAGAATGAAGATCTCTTATGAAAGTTTGTTTGGTTTTATTCCAAGAAAATGACCAGCTTCAAATGTCGTCAGTGTAGGACACATACAGGATATCATGTTGAAATATAGAGAACTTACAATAGAAGCCACTAGAAACAAATTATTCCAGCCTAACTGATGAAATTTATGGCATTTTTATATGCTGACTGATATGCTGCTCAGTGCTTTGCTCCCTGCTTTTATCAGATGGTTTTTTTCCCCTCAAACTTTATTGAAATTACAAAGTGAACAGCCAGTCATTCCAGTTCAGCCTGACCAGTAAACATACACGGCAAATAAAAGTAACAATATACAGTACAATGAAATAAGATGGACAAATAAATAAAGGGGGGAAAAAAAAAGGGGGGGGGGGGAAATGTGACAGACTTCATAACAACTTTGTACTTGAAAGTCGTGACAGCTCATTTGTTAAACATTTCTGAATGAATTTCAATCAATGATAAACCTTTTTTATTGGAAGTTAATTTAAGAGAGTTTAAATAATATTCAATTTCAATCAAAAATAAATTAAATGATGGGGTTGTGTTTTGAAATTTACATTTATGTATGTGGAATTTCCCTAATAAGATATAAAGATTGACAATGGCACATATTTTTTTTTCTTTAGTTTCAAAATAAGTGATAATGTTCTTCCCTTCAATTTTGATTTCGTATGTTGTCTTGCACAGTATATAATTTTCAAGCTCTCTCCAAAATGTAGCACTATATGAACAGCCATAAAACAAATGAGTAACACTTTCAAGTTCAGTTTTACAAAAGGTACATTTTCTATCAATGTCACAGAATCTTGAAATGTACATGTTGGATGGATATATGTTATGTAATATTTTCAAATGTAATTCTCTAACTTTGTTTGTAATACAAAATCTAAAAGGAACAAACCACGCTTTATCCCAGGTGATATTATCAAAAATAGCATTCCAAAAAAACTTCCCCCTTGGAGTTATTTTCTTCGCATTATACAAACATTCTCTAATATGTTTATTGGTGCATTTCTTGCTTAAGAAATCAATACCATTTATATAAAGAGTGTTAACGGATGCATGTGGTGTGTTCTGTTTTATGTAGCTTTTCATCAACTCAGTCAGTCCGCTGGGAACGGACTTTATTACAGAGCTAAAATCTTTAAATTTGATAGGGAATGTTTTTTCTGTAATAAAGTCATTGTAACTAAGTAGCTGGCCTTCAGAGTCAAATAAGTCTTTTAAATAGATTATATTTTTATCAATCCAATTCTGCAAATAGTGATTTGTTCCTCTTAGTAATACATTCGTTATTCCAGATAATAGATCTATGTGGAGAAAAGTTATGTGAATAACATAATTTCCAAGCCAACAATGCCTGTTGATAAAATGCAGACATTTTAACTGGTAACTTTGATATACTGTAACTACAAGACAATAGGAAGTGTAAACCTCCAACATTTCTAAAAATGTTATGTGGAATGAAATGCCATAATGATCCAGGAGATTTTAAGCATTCTTTTAGCCATTTCACCTTAAATGTATAGTTCAGGTCCATGAAGTCCAGAAGGCCAAAACCACCTTTGTCTTTAGGTCCACAAAGCAATGATTTTTTTAGATGATGGTGCTTATTCTTCCATACAAAGTTAACAAATAAGTTATTAACATTTTTACATGTGGAATCATACACATTAAGGGAAAGGGCTGGATACACAAATCTGGAAACACCTTCAGCTTTAGTCAAAAGGATTCTACCAAAAATTGATAGGTCTCTCTGGAGCCATCAGTTCAGTATAGTTTTAGTTTTTCCATCCTGGGAGAAAAGTTGAGTTGTTGACGCTCTGTATCATTCTTACAGACATGAATACCAAGGTATCTAACACAGTTTTTGACAGGAATATTGTATAAGGATTTGACATTTGATTGGTACAAACATAAAATTTCACATCTAGATTTATTTAGTTTTAATCCAGAGGCAATTGAGAAATCATTTATTAATGAAACAGCATTTTCAATCTGATCTTTGTTTTTTTAAGGATAAAACGGTGTCATCTGCTAGTTGAGTCACTCTGATTTCTTTACCAAAAATAGATAAACCTTTAATGACTGGGCTATTTAAAATGTGTAATGAAAGTAGTTCAGCCACAATCAAAAATAAAAAGGGTGAAATTGGGCAACCCTGGTGAACAGATCTCATGACTGGAAATCTTTTAGTAGTATTTGGATATAGTATAACACAACTGTCAATATTTGTATAAAACATTTCGATAGTTGACACAAAGTTTGGACCAAAACCAAAGGTTTTGAGTGCTTTAAATACGAAATAATGTTCTACTGTATCGAAAGCTTTATAAAAATCAAGAAACACAATAAGGGAATCATCATCTATATTGTCAGAGTAGTCTAATAGGTCAAAAATAAGCCTTATGTTTGAACTGATATGGCGGTTGGTCATAAATCCGGTTTGCGTTTCAGCTATGATCTCATCCAGATTTTTCTTTAATCTTTTGGCATAGACCAATGAGATAATCTTATAATCTATGTTCAAAAGCGTGATAGGTCTCCAATTTTCTATAACAAGATGATCTTTATCAGGTTTAGGAATTAAAGTTATAATACCCTGTTTCATGCTTGTGGACATTTCTTTTCCATAAAGGCATTCCTTAAACAATTCTAACAAAGGATCAACAATGATATCCCAGAACTGTAAATAAAATTCCACTGACAAACCATCATTACCTGAAGATTTGCCCTTTTTCATTGATCGAATTGCCTCTGAAATTTCTGATTTTGTTATGGGACGTTCACAATTAGTTTTAAAGTTTTCTGAGATAGTTGGTGCAAAGTTTTTAACTGACTCGATAAATCTATCACAATCATTGATATTACAATTTGATTTGTATATATCTTTGTAGAATGAACCAACATGTTTTGAGATATCTAAATAATTAGTGGTTATGTTATTATCAATCTTAAGAGCAGATATATTGTTTCTTCTTTGGTTTCGTTTCTCAAGAGCAAAAAAGTAACTAGAATTTCTTTCACCTAGTTCTAGCCATTTTGCTTTGGACCTTATAAAAGCCCCTTTAGCCATATTAATATATCCATTATCTATTTCTTCCTTTAGTCTTTTCAATTTAATTTCTTCATCATCTGATAGAGCATCTTTCTTCATTAATATGTTTAATTCCTTCATAATACTGATTTCTTTAGTGTCATTTCTTTTTTTAATTTCTTTGCTTCGCCTTATTGCCGCCTTCCTTACCTTGAATTTGAAAAATTCCCATTTTAGTGTGTGATTCATATTGGTAAACCCCCGAATATCTGTTCTGCCGTTTTTTCCACTATACTACAAAATGTATCATCATTCAATAAATTATTATTTAGCTTCCAAAAACCACGTAGTTTACTTTGACTTTGTTTATTGCCAACTAAGAGAATTGTGATGAATTTGTGATCAGTTAATGGAGCAAAATCATGAGAAGATTCTGAAACAAAATGTAAACACGAAGAAGATATTAACCACAAATCAATTCTGGATTGTAGAGATCTATTTGCATTGCTCCAGGTAAACTCTTTTGTATCAGAGTTGAAGAATCTCCATACATCTATAACTGCAAGTTGTTCACAGAAAAATGCAGTGCTTTTAAATTTTGAGTGTTGAGATGTTCTTATTGGTACTCTATCTATAAGATCGTCTGGAGCATCATTATAATCTCCTCCAAGAATCATGTGGGCTCCCTTATATTTTGATTTAAAAAAAATCAAGTTTCTCAGATAATTGTATGCACATAGATTTGGCCTGAGTTGTGTTATTATGACTGTATAAATTACAGACTATAAAGAAGGTGTTGTCCAATTTGAAAACCAGAATAATCCATCTGCCTTCATCTGAAGACAATGATTCAATAATATTACCTTTAAAGTTGTTAAGGAGAATGGCTACGCCTGCCGAATGTTGAGAGGCGTGGCAAAAATAACACTGATCACCCCACTGTGCTTTCCAGAATTTTACATCATTATCACTCGAATGAGTTTCTTGTAGAAAAATCAAATCAGCATTTTTCCGTCTACAGAAAATGAAAATTGACTTTCTTTTGGTACTGTCGCGAATACCTCTAACATTAAGGGATAGTATTTTTAAGGAACTGAAATGTAAGTCTGTCATAAGAGAAGAAGGGAATGAATAAAGTGAACTGGATGTCTGTAAAATTAACTAGAAATTTATAAGGTGCTAAGGTATAAACACCTAAAAGATACTCTCAAACAGGAAAACTAAATGTTGAGTACCTAAGTAAAAGTCTTCAGACTCTATTTGTTTTTCTTTTCCCCATTGAAGTGACCCAAATACTTAAGCAAATTAACATTTATACACCAATAAAAGTAGGATGTTTAACTACTCACGCTGTAAAACATAAGCAAGTCCAAACATAACCATAATAATGTTTGCCAAGTATTGGTACACCTAACTTGGAGGTATGAAAGTTTTATAGAAAATTTAAAGAGGATATTATTGGTTGTAAACATATTACCTAATGAACCTGAGGTATTTCAAGCAAAACAAAACAAACAAAAAAATACAATATACAAGTGCCTCCATCCATCCATCCATTCACTTCCGCTTCTCCTTTTCAGGGTCGCGGGGGGCGCTGGAGCCTATCCCAGCTGTCATAGGGCGAGAGGCGGGGTACACCCTGGACAGGTCGCCAGTCTGTCGCAGGGCCAACACACAGGGACAGACAACCATTCGCACTCACTCGAACATTCACACCTAGTGGCAATTTGGATTATCCAATTAACCTATCCCCACAAGCTGCATGTCTTTGGACGGTGGGAGGAAGCCGGAGTACCCGGAGAGAACCCACGCAAACACGGGGAGAACATGCAAACTCCACACAGAAAGACCCCGGCCTGATGGTGGAATTGAACTCAGGCTCTTCTTGCTGTGCGGCAACAGTGCTAACCACCGTGCCACCGTGCTGCCTGGAGCATATACAAGTGCCTCAAATTATTAAATATTGAACAGTAACATTGGGAGCCTGAGGTAGTTGAAATACCTGTTAATGTTAGGTAACTTACAGAGTGAACTTAAAGTATTTCAGTCATCTTGCTGATCTTTTATCAGATGTCAGTCAATGGTCAACAGCGGACATACGTCACAAGAAGGTCAGAGGTCGAAGTTTATTGCTGACGTAGGAGCTTCGTGGTAGTTGGAAGATTCGCGGGAAATGTCTGAAAACAAGTCGGCTCTGACGTGAACGCGTACAACTTCAACCGGAGTTTGTAGTTTAACCTTTCAGACTTACCAGATAAAATATCAGTGTCTTCATATAACGTACGAAACGGAGAGAGTTTTAACGTTGGCTTGCTTAACTGAGGAACTCCACGCACACAGCATTGTCAACGACGCTAATCGGTTAGCTCAGCGGTAACAGCCTTTTAGCAACGATAACGGCTAAACCTGTTCTCCTAGGACGGCGGAAACAGCGGCGCACATACAACGGGCCCAGATAAATGCACATTAAACGGTGAGAACAATGGCAGAGAGGCCAGAAGACCTGAACCTTCCCAACGCGGTAATCACCCGCATCATCAAGGAAGCGGTGAGTGTGAACATCGAAACACGGTAGCAGTCACAATGTCGCGCGCGGTTGGTCTTTTTGTGTGTTTTATACACGCCGGGGATGGTTAAATACGCTAAACAAATACACGACGCAATTCTGGGAGGTCGCCGGTGACCCAGGTTAACTGTTTTTTTACGTTAACCGATTAGATTTGTTTACGTATTCCACTCTCCGTTTTTCAGATGTTCCGTTCGCTGTCTTTCTGTAACATAAATAACGTGGTGACATTTCCCTCACGACACCATCGATCAGCTCGCCGGTGTTCCAGATTATCTGGCGTCGCGAATTAACTGGTGACGGTCGAACAGACGTGTGGCAGACTTGCTTTTCAGGAGCCGCTACCGACAAACCAGCATTTGAGTACACACAAACTGCACGCTTTAGTTGTGAAGCGAAAACGCTGAAATCTGAGTAATAAAACGCACGAGGGAAACTATAACGAAGACGAGATTCTCCAGATCGTTTACTCTTGCTGTCTTGTGAACAGCATCGGCGTGGTGACGTTTATTTGTTTGCTGTTTTCGCGGTCGCCTCGTGCACGAGAATATCACCAGGTAAACTCGCAACATTTTTAAATATCTTGTTGTTCACGAGCAACAGGACGGACTGTGTTTGAGGTAACCTCACAAATGCCACAGATGAACTATTTAGTGTTTATTTGCTGGGTTGTCGGTAGCGGCTCCTGAAAACAAAGTCTACCTCACCAGTTAATTCGCGACGCCAGATAATCTGGAACACCGGAAATCCTGTTCACCTGCTTAACAACACCTGCTGATTCAGAAAACACAACTACATTAACTGGTGAAAGTTAATGCGGGCAGCTGCTGATCAATATACTATAACGCCCCACAGTATTCTGCACAAAATAAGCGAATGTAGCTTGTTTCCTCAGTGCAGCGCTGCTGCAGTTTGTGTGCCCCTTCAGAGTGACTCATGTGAGTTAAAAAAGCCAGATGAACACAGCACTGGGGTGAACCAAAGCTCCACACAATCCTGCAGGACATCCAATGTTTGATGTCGTCAAGGCAGCGTAATAAGAGCTGGGGATGGTCTGACCTAGGGGTGGGCGATATAAACAATATCGGCGACCGTGGCTCAGGGGGTTGGGAAGCGTATCTGTAACCGGAAGGTCGCCGGTTCGATCCCCGGGCTCTCTGTCCTGGTTGTTGTGTCCTTGGGCAAGACACTTTACCCTGCTGCCTACTGGTGTTGGCCAGAGGGGCCGATGGCGCGATATGGCAGCCTCGCTTCTGTCAGTCTGCCCCAGGGCAGCTGTGGCTACAACTGTAGCTGCCTCCACCAGTGTATGAATGTGAGAGTGAATGAATAGTGGCATTGTAAAGCGCTTTGGGTGCCTTGAAAAGCGCTATATAAATCCAATCCATTATTATTAATACGAGGTTAGTCATTCATATACTGCTGCATGGGCTGGGCTGTACATCGTAAGGTTTTAAAAACTGAGCTTAAATAAATGATTAGCGGTAATAAAAGCCGAGGGAGGCCAACAGTGATCACTGACTGTTTTAGGAGCTTTTTGAGATCAAATAGAAGAAAATACAAAACATTAAACATGTTCACAACACAAAAGCCATATTAAACGCAGACTACTTTAGGCCCGGAAGTAGGATTCGTCGTGTCATCACTGAACAACCGGATAGTCAAAATCTCTATCGCAATAGGGCATGTTGATGATGTCATCAAGCTGCGCCTGTTTTGGTCAAAAGCATCGCAGCGGCTACAACCATTATCATCTGCAAAGAGATGAAGCACTTTTGAAATATGGGGAAAGCCAAAAACTGCGCTTCCTCCACTTCCGTAACATTTAACATTGATTCATTAATGTTGAATTGTCTCGCAGCTGCTCTGTTCCCATGTTGTTGCAGTATATTAATAACTAACCTCGTATTGTGGATGGATTATCTCAGCTGTTCTCCTGACTGAAGTTTGGCCCGTGTACAGCATCCTGCTATGCGATTGCATTTGTCCCTGACCACCAGAATCCCTCACGTTAACTTTTAATGAGTGGAAAAAAAGTTGGCGTTCATCCTCCAGCTTCACTGTGCTAATGTTATGCTAACATAGCTGTGTCACTAGCAATCCCATAGCACAACATTATATACCAGGTAGTCCAACTTCAGTAACCCTACAAACGTCACTGCTGTTTAGTTTTCTGTCTTCATTTATGTCAGAAGTGGTAGCAGAGCTGTACGTTTGAATTAGTTTAATTAGTCAGCAATGCTGATGATTTTATTAAAGATGAAAGAATTTAGACCGTTTTTAACTCTCAGTGTTCGTTTGACTTTGGGACCTGAAGGGACGGAGGTTTGGACCCAGATTACTTCGCGAAGCTCCTCACTACGGCAGCCGTAATGCTCTGACAATCCATCAAGCAGTGCGGCTTACCAAAGTTGTACTAAAACATTTTTTAACAGATTTCTGCAGCCAAAATCGGTTCGAGGTCAGTAAGCACAACCAGAATTCATACATAAGGCACACTCTAGATTTTTGAGAAAATTAAAGTTTTAGTGTGCCTTATAGTGTGGAAAATAATAAGTTATACAGAAGAAAAGAATATATCGCGATATATATCGTTACCGCAAATGCTTCAAATTATATCGCGATATGAATTTTAGGCCATATCGCCCAGCCCTAGTTTGACCCTGCTTTTTTTTCCAGAGTTCTAAACAGAGGCATTTTCAGAGTTCTTGTTAAAATCAAGGTGGGCCTGCAACTGTAAGTAGACCACTTTCTCCAAAACTTTAGACAGGAAAGGAAGCTTTGAGATTGGCCTGTAATTGGACAGTTGGGTCCAGGTTATGTTTTTTAAGAAGAGGCTGAACTATAGCTTGTTTAAAGCATGATAGGACACAGCCCGTAGCAAGGGACGTATTAATTAATCTCAGGATAAAAGGCCCAACAGTATTAAACGTGTTTTTAAGCAAGCTTGGGGGGAGACAATCAGAGGGGCAGTGTGATGATCTTAGGTTACTAACTACCTCAGTCAAGTCATTAAGGGAGACTGGCTCAAACTGCTCTAAGACAGCTGGGCACATAGGAGAAAGACTAGGATCTGAGGTAGCAGTTGACGAGACAAGGGCCCTAATAGATAGACTCTTGTCGTAAAAAATGCTAAAAAAAGTCATCACAAATACTTGGTGAAGAAATGACTCCAACATTATCACGTGAACTAAGAAAAAAGATTAAGGACATTAAAAAGTACCTGAGGCGTGTGACTGTTTACTGACACGAAGTTTGAGACAAACTGTGTCTTTGCAGTTTTTGATGGCACCAGATGTCATGGCACGCCGTCTCTCGGTTCTGCAACGTTTATGTTTTATGTTCTTAGTGGTGTCCCTGCTAGTTTTAAAAACCCACTCCCTGTTGGTATATGAGCGACAGATGCTGCTTAACCCTTTAAGACCTACCATAGAACCAAGTCCGCCAGAGCTTACTTTATATTTTTACATGCTGTAGTGCCATTTTTGGGAGCATTTCAAGTTGCTATACATCAATACAACTGTTATAGCCCATATTTTAATAATATGTATGCATTATGTCCATAGTAACTACATAAATTGCAAAAAAGTTGCAATAAACTACAAAAAAATTGAAAATCGTTTTTGTTTTTTTACATATATTTCTACTTGGAGAAATTTAAGAGGTTTATTCCTCAAAACTTTAAATACAAAAAAGTTGCAAAAAACAGTTTACAATCTGAAATAAAATCTGAAAACTCTTTGATAAAATCCTTATTAAACTTGGGAGGACGATATATGAGGGCACACAAAGGCGCAGCAGAGCTCAGGTGTAACTCAAAGAGCTGGAGATCAAAACTAGAAAATGAATCGTGCTGTAATGTGTGATGGCAATGAAATCGAGCATTGAACAAGCCAACCCCCTACCAGAGGACCGAGGGAGGCTGAAAAATGAGCAATCAGGAGGAACCAGTTCCGAAAAAGCTACAGACTCACCGGGTTGAAGCCATGTTTCTGTCAGAAACAGAAAGTCCAGCTGTTGGGACTTTAGGAAGTCATTTAATACAAATGTCTTGTTTGCTAAAGATCTTACATTTAGTAGAGCCATTTGAAGGGTGTAGATTCTAACATCAGATGCTCCGGCTCGGTTAAGCGTGCAAAGATTTCTGTGGTCTACACCAGCGGTCCCCAACCTTTTTTGTGCCACGGACCGGTTTATGCCCGACATTATTTTCATGGACCGGCCTTTAAGGTGTCGCGGATAAATACAACAAAATAAAACCAGTACCGGTACTGGGAAAAAAAGATTTATTCATAACACACGTGAAAAGACCCAGGAAAACAGAGTTATTGATAAAAACAATAACAAAATAACGCTGAAAACCGACAAAAACCCTGAAAACCAGACATTTCACACCTGAGCCTCAAATCTCACGGCCCGGTACCAAACGACTCACGGACCGGTACCGGGCCGAGGCCCGGGGGTTGGGGACCGCTGGTCTACACCACATCCACGGGTCCGAGGCCGCTTGGGGAAATAAAATGCTGACCGCACTAAGCTGGTCAGCATAATGATGCAATGTGTGCTAGGGCTGTTCGATATATATCGGATGACGATATAAAAACGTCTATTTCATTTTACGCTATCGTTTGATTCGTGGTGTTGCAAAATAAACTGTTTACAGCAATATTTTTTCATGGTTCTGATGGACACTGTAGTGGTTATATTCATTTCTTAAAGTTCTCTCTTTCTCTTATATTTAATATAACCACACTACTGACAGACAAGCGCTTGTTTTTATGCGTTGTGGTTAGCAACAACGACGGTAACAGCATCGGGTGTCCCCTTGTTTATGTTCCACATAAACCTTTCACAATAAAGCTCAAGATACTGTTGAGACTTTTCAAAATAAACTGAATCACGTGAAAGAGCAGATTGTTTACGGATGAGAACTAAAAAAGAGCCGCCAGGTGCTAAAAAATAAACCTTAGACTCAAACGTTAGAACAGGCTTCTCCCCGCAGCACGCCGTGTAATAAATACTCACAAAGAAAACGGCGGCAGTTACAACTTATGTCTAAAAATGTATCGTTTCATTCATCGGTTAAAACACTTGACTCCAGCTACATGACGCACAGCTGGAAACACTTCACGCAAGTCGAGCTGCCCGCGATTCACAGAATTTACAGAAAATGTTACATTTTTGTGATTTATATCGTTATCGGACGATAGATGTCTTATATCGGGATATGAGGTTTTGGTCATATTGCACAGCCCTAATTTATGCCCACAAATGGCATCGGGACCACCAGCTTTAACCCTCTGAAATTAGAGATGATTGACACTATGGAGCCTTGCTCTCAAAAACAGACATAGATGTAGTGCTGCCTGTGAAGCTGGATTTAAGACACAAGTGCTTAAAGTTTTTAGAACACATCAGCTTGTCATTACAGAACTTGACATTACTGGGTTGGTTGTTTGCAGCTAACAGACTTAAATTAGTTTATGTTAGCGATGTTGTTGTTTAGCTAGCTGCACTCACATGGGAAAATCCAGCTGTTAGGATTTGTAAAACGCATTATAAATGAGAACAGCGGAGAGCCCAGTCACCAGACAGACAATTTGGAGTCCAACACTTTAGGTTTTCCTCACTACGCTGTGTGTAAATCAGTCTCCAGCTTGTTGGTCCAGGGAACGACCTGTCACCCGATTCAGACAGGCTCTCCATGACACGGGCCCCATTTAAAGTGCTTTACACACCCAAACATTACAACTAACAGCTGGATTTTTGTGTTTCAGTGCAGTTGGAATAAAAACATAAAGCCACTTACTGCTTTCAAATTCAAATTTTATTTGTCACACACACACAACCATACACAGTATGACATGGGGGTGAAATGCTTGTAGCTGTACAATGCCCGACCATTAAATGACAGAAGAAAAGTTTTACAATATTTACAATTTACTACAAAAATTTACAAATTAACTTAGGAATTTACAGTAAAGAATGTGCAAATAGCAGAAGAGATTATAAAGATAAGGATTATAAATTATAGGAATTATAGGATTATAGGAAATGTGTGGTGGTGCGTGTGGTGACGTGTGTGAGAGTCCAGTCTTATAGTGACGTGTGTGGGAGAGTCCAGTCCTACACCTGGTTCAGGCCCCGAATAGCCTGGGGGAAGAAGCTCCTCCTCATTCTCTCTGTTTTGGCCTTAAGGGAGCGGAAGCGCTTCCCAGACCTCAACAGTGAGAAGAGTCCATTGTTGGGATGGGAGAGGTCCATCATAATCTTCCTAGCTTTGGACTTGCACCGCTTGGTGTAGATGGACAGCAGGTCAGGGAGCTCTGATTGAATGATGCGTTCTGCCGAGCGCACCACCCTTTGCAGATCTCGCCTGTCCTGCTTGGTGCTGTTCCCAAACCAGGTGCAGATGTTTGACGTCAGGACGCTCTCGATGGTGCAGGAGTAGAAGTTCTTGAGCACCTTCAGTGGCAGATGGAAGTCTCTAAGTCTTCCGAGGAAGAAGAGACGCTGATGGGCTTTCTTAACCAGGGTGTTGATGTGACAGGACCATGACAGGTCCTGAGTGATGTGGACACCCAGGTATCGGAAACTGTCCACTCTCTCCACTGGCGTGCCACTGATGATGAGGGGTTTGTAATTCCTCGCCTGCTTTGTAGTGAAGTCCACGATCAGCTCCTTAGTCTTGCTGATGTTTAGGAGGAGGTTATTCTCCTGGCACCAGGTCTCCAGGTTCCTAATCTCCTCCAGGTAGGCCGTCTTGATGTTGTCAGAGATCAGGCCCACAACAGCAGTGTCGTCAGCAAACTTGACAATGGAGGTGGTGTCGGATGTGGCTACGCAGTCATAAGTGTACAGTGAGTACAGCAGGGGGCTTAAAACACAGCCCTGAGGCACTCCAGTGCTGAGTGAGATGGAGGGGGAGACTTGTTTTCCTACCCTCACTGATTGGGGTCTGTCTGTGAGGAAGTTGAGGATCCACTGACACAGTGATGAGCTGAGTCCTAGATCTGTCAACTTGGTGAAAAGCTTAGAGGGAATTATTGTGTTGAATGCTGAACTGTAGTCCACGAACAGCATCCTAACATAATTCCCTCTGCCAGTGTCCAGGTGACTCAGGGATGTGTGGAGCAGGTGAGATATGGCATCGTCTGTGGAACGATTAGTCCGGTAAGCAAACTGAAGTGAGTCGATGGTGGGAGGAAGTGAAGAAGTGATGTGATCTCTCATCAGTCTTTCAAAACACTTCATCACAATTGAAGTCAGTGCTACTGGACGGTAGAGATGGCACGATACCACTTTTTTATGTCCGATACCGATATCATAAATTTGGATATCTGCCGATACCGATATGAATCCGATATAGTGTTTTTTAATCAATAAAACTGTTTTTTTAAAATATCTTGCTGCATTTTGCAAGTCTGCAAGTTCATACTCAAGTTTAAAACAACAACTACACTAAAGCTATTCTGTTATACCTGTATGCAAAAAAAATATTTCATAGTTCAGCAATACTGATCAATCTAATAAACTTAAACCTACACCATCCTCCCTATTCTGGTATTTTAAAGAGTACTTAGCATAAATATTAAGCAACCTAACTAATAGGGTTCCAACTCCCAGCAACAACAAAAATAAATAAATAAAAAATAGGGAACCACCCCTCACGCGCCACCTCATGATGCTTAATCGACGTAATCAACCTTAATTTGATGCAGTGTGAAAAAAATGCACAGAAATCAATTATTTTTCAAGAAATATTAAATAGATTCAACATCTTTCTTCAACAAAATTGCAGACTGCACAGATGGTACCTTCCCAAAGTAAAAAGTAGTATAGCTTACTAGGGTATATATATTAGACTTAATAGTCACTATATACAGTAATTGACTTCTATTCATTTTACATCAAATTAAAACTTTGGGTGTCAGATAATTATTTATTAAAAGCTCGACATTTTAAATGAGAATAAGAAAGAAAAGTATGTCTTTGTGCCCCCTTTTCCCTGTTCATGCCGTATCGGCCCCCCTGGCTAAACTTTGCTAGATCCGCCCCTGCACAGTTACCAGCCGTCAGCTACGTAGAAAAAGATCCTGGAGTAGAAAGTAATATTAAATACATTCTAACAACAGCTGATCAAGCTTAAACGTGCTGCTGTTGTTCAACCGCTGGTTTCCTCTTTCTGGTGCAAAGTGGGCCAAAAACAAACCAGAGAGACAGACTCACGACAGAAAAGCCGATCAGCTGATCATTTAAGCAGTTTCACGATTGAAGTAGCAGCCGGAGAGCGAGAGGCAGTCGCTTGTTAAGCTTAACGCAGGAATGCTTTACAAACATTCAGAGATGGACTTACACACTTGCTTTACTTCTCTCGGGGATAACTTTGTCGGAGATGAAATGCCGGGTTGCTAGCGAAGCTCCAAATGCTATCCAGACCACCGACAGGTCCCGCATGCCACAGCTGCTCTATCACGTGATGCATACTGCTCCGACGTGCTAACGTTCTGAAGTGAGTTACGGCGTGTTGCAAGTTTTGTGAGGTGCTTTCGTGATATTTAATGGATCGGATTACATTTTTTATTTTTCTCCGATATCCGATCCAGTAATTTAGGTCAGTATCGGACCGATACCGATACGTAATATCGGATCGGTCCATCTCTACTGGATGGTAGTCATTGTGGCAAGCGGGCTGTTGTTTCTTTGGAACAGGGACAATAATGGACTGTTTGAAGCACGTGGGAACCACAGCTTGGGCCAGGGAGAGGTTGAAGATCTCCGTGAACACCGGTGCTAGTTGATCAGCGCAGGCTCTAAGGACCCGGCCAGGGATTGCATCTGGTCCTGCTGCCTTCCTGGTGTTCACCCTCCTGAAGGTGTTCCTCACGGCATGCTCTGTGATGACGAATGCATTTTCTTCACTGGTGCACTCCGAGCGCGCGCAGCCGTTTGTTGTTTTAATTGCTGCAGCGTCGAAGCGAGCATAAAACGTGTTCAGCTCATCAGCCAGTGAAGCATCTGCATTCATCATTGAAGAAGCTGGTCGTTTATAGTCCGTTATAGTCCGCAGTCCTTTCCACAGGCTCCTAGAGTCGCACTGTCGTAGCTGTGACTCTAGTTTTTCCCCGTAGCTCCGCTTTGCCTTTCGGACCGCGCTGCGCACGTTGTAGGACGCAGCCTTGTATAGGTCCATATTACCGGAGACAAGCCCTTCATTGTAGGCAGCGGTGCGTGATCTCAGAGTGTCGCGGATGTTTTTATCCACCCACGGCTTCTGGTTGGGAAACGTTCGGATGATAGTTCTTTCTGCTGTGTCGTTCGCTAGTTTCCCGATAAATCCCACAACCGCTTCCGTAAACATGTTGATGTCATCAGAGCTGCGCCGAAACATGTCCCAGTCTGCGTCATCCAGTGCGTCCTGCAGCGCGGCTTAAGAGACAGTTGCTTGTTGGTAGTCTCTGCTTTACGGTCAAGATGAAAAGGAATACCAAACCCTGTCAGTTCCAGGTCCTTGCCCCAGTACACAAGTGTTCCTCATTTCATGTTTAAGTGAGTCAAGCTTATAGCTTGTTAAGCTTATAGCAGTCTCTAAGGTTTGTGTACCTGAGTTGCCTTCCAATTTCACCCATTCTCCCTCTTTTCCTACATGAAGATTTTCCGTACAGTCTGAGCTCTGGAGGAATATTCACCGGCTTGACTCAGCTGATAGACCATAGTGACAGGAGGAACCCTCATCTAAGAATGAGTTTACATGTTGGTCGTGGCCTGATATACAGTTCTGCTCAAAAGCAAGAGGAGATAAGACCACAAATAACCTCATTATCAGTAAACCGGCTGACCCGACCGATCATTTTTGGCAAATACTGGAAAGCACATCTGGTACCGGAATATTATAGAGGGATATAAATGTATATAGATTCCATCTCCACAATGAGTCCTAATGGCCACGTTTGCTATCATTACACCTTACTGTAACAAGCATAGCATATGTAAGCATATATGTCTCTGTGTATATTATCTCCTAACCTAATGGGCCAGTCTCAACAAAACTTTGTACACATACGCAGGTTATTGACATCTATATATGCTTTCTTTTTTTGAAAGCATTTATGATAAATTCCAGTTGTTTTGATTTTCATATTCATCATCACCTGTGAATGTAAGCTACATTACGTTCTGTTTTTGTTTGTTTGTTTTTATGTTCAATGGCGATCGCCCTTATGTAACTTCAGTCACCACTCGAAAAAGTAAAGCAGTCAGAAATGTGTTGCATTATCAATGCAGAGAAGCATGGATAAGAATTGCACAGTTCGAGACAGAACTGCAGTGGAACCCCGATTTACAAAATTAATTCGTTCCTTTCGTAAGTCGAAGCACCCATCGTGCCTTTTTGACTGATGCTGAACAATAGGCTAATTGCTAACTAGAACAACAATACGTCGTTCAAGTGCAACAGTGAAGCGCAAGTATGGAAGCCAAGGGATTGTCACATGATTCGGAAGGCATTGTAAGCTCAGCCAATCAAAGCCAGCGGATTTCCCGAGTAACGAAATCAGAGTCAAGTTACGAAGGCACTGAACATTGCCGTTCAGTGCCTTCGTACCTGTAACTTGAATTTTTTTGTGAAACGGGGTATTCGTAAGTCGGGGTTCCACTGTACTTATAGAACTAGACTATCAATAATTATGATTGTGTTGTTGGAGAAAAGATAAATGATTATTGCAGGCTTAGCAGGTTATGCTGTGACTAAAAGGTTGTGAATTATTATGCTCTGCCTGACTCAGCTGGTTATGTTTATGGCGTTTCAAACAGGTGTTGCCAACAGGGAAGATGCCAAGTGCCCTCAGGTGGGCAAATTTTGTAACATCGACTCTTATAACCAGGTTAAATGATGTTACTCTTGTCCCTTGTTTCTTTATTGGCTGGTATTGATACTGATTGACCGATGTATCAGTCAGGCTCAATGTTGGACCTGATATTGAGTTTTGGTGAACAACCACCAAATATAAGTTCAACACTTGGAATCGTCTCCAGGTGCAGCTTCATTTGCTTGTTACTTCATGAAAAAATAATTTAATGCAATACTGGCCAACCCCTTATGGGCCTTTGTTGGCTGACTGTGTTTTCTGATAATGTGTATGTAGTGTACCCTTGAGATAACACTTCTGTAATGTTTATTTTCAACAGCTCCCAGATGGGGTGAATGTGTCGAAAGAAGCAAGAAGAGCCATATCCCAAGCAGCCAGTGTGTTTGTGTTATATGCCACCTCCTGGTAAGAACTAATAAATCCCATTTACATAATGTGACCACTATTTATTTATTTTAGCAACTATAATAGGGGCGGGCGATATTTCTAATATACTTGCTGTATCTCGAGTTTTTCCACGTATGATGGTTAAAATGGCTTAAACATAATCATCGAGTATAGGTTGCCATGGAAATATTAAGCTGTCTGCATTTAAGTCAGTTTTTATTTTCTCTCACATGCTGTGAATTCATCAATAACCCCCCTGCCCAACACTGAGCATGTGTGTTTATATATATTTATATAGAGAAAAATATGTCAAAGTACAGTAATTTGCAAAACATGCCGTAAAATTATTGGCGCAAAAGGTAGCAGTACCACGAAATTATTCCACCAGCTGAAAAGTCATCCACTGCAAAATTAAGACTGTTTTAAACTCGGCATGTGAACATCTCCCCACACACCAAAGACAACTTTAAACCCGCTGTCATATGAGCTACAACGCCTATCGGCAAGAAGCTGAGACTCTGAGATTTCTGTGGACCACACATGCTGATATTTTCTTTAAAAGAACAAACAAACAAACAAAAAAAACTGACTTCACTGAGGCTTACACTGCAGCTCACCCCCTTTGCCCCCAGGGGGTGTTGGGGCTCAAGACATATCACGAAATATATCATGTTTTGCGGTATAGCCACACACACAAAAAAAATTGCAATGTTGCATTTTCCTCATATCCCCCAGCCCTAAATTATAATGACTCCGACATACATGCACATATATTTATTAGGGGTGCAACGATACACAAAATTCACGGTTCGGTTCGATACTTTGGTGTCATGGTTCAATATTTTTTCGATACAAAAAAATGTTCATGCCTTTTTAATTTGTCATTTATTAAAATTATAAATATATATTTTAACTCAAAAGTAGTTTTTAAATTTAATGTTGCTGAAACAACAAAGTAATAAAAAAATCTATCTGATCGAGAAATCACTCATCTTTGGAAAAGAGAGTTTATTACAGAGAAATGTCTCTTTCCAAAATAAAAGCTACACTATACGCTTCTTCTGGGCTATATTCTCAGCAGCATATTAAACATATCAGGTCCCCATAAGGAGAATCCTGTGCTAACGGCTGTCTAAACGACTCGGGTAAAGTTTGTAGCATGCGTGCTTGTTGTTTTTGTCTGCTTCCACTTGTCTTTGCACTAGGATGCTGTCGGAGTAAATGTGCAGTCATATTCGTTGTGTTCCCACTAGTGCTTTCAGGTTAATCTCGTTGAAATGACATTAACGCGCCATAACGTGGCAAATCGTGCGTGGGGCTGGACGGTGAGACCAATTGAGCATTGCGTGGCACATCCAACATACTGTTTTACTTTAGTCCATGACGCGCTTACCTTCAGGGTCATACTTCACATGAAAACCAAAATAGTTCCAAACACCAGATCTGAATGAGGGTGGGGGAGGTTCAATTCGCCATGTTGCAACGAGCTTAGCTTCTGTCTTGCTAGCTTGCGCTGCGCTCAGCGGATCTGCGCTCGACAGTGCAGCCTAGGCGGAGTAGTCGAACGCAGATCCACTGAGCGCTCAACACAGACAGCATCGTCAGAAGAAAAGTTGATAAAATAAATTAAAAATTTTGTATTGTTTGATACACATGTGTACCGAACCGAAAGCACTGTATCGAACGGTTCAATATCGATACGAGTATCGTTGCACCCCTAATATATATATATATATATATATATTTTGTACTTTATTTATTCGAAATTCTGTTTTTAAATTTTTTTTTTTATACATAGAATAAAAGTTTATCAAGAGTGCATGTAATTTTGTTGTGCTTTTGGCACGACAATAAAATCAATTTTTATTCTAATTTCCAGCACAGCAGCAAGCTAAGAATGCTATGATGTGAATGTTAATTCACAAACACTGAATCAAACAACTGCTTCAGTTTAAATGTTTTATTGTTTCCCCCCTGCTTTTTTTTTTTTTTTTTTCTTCTTCTCCTCAGCGCAAATAATTTTGCTATGAAGGCCAAGCGAAAAACTCTGAATGCAGGAGACGTCTTGGCTGCAATGGAGGAGATGGAGTTCGAAAGGTTCCTGGAGCCCCTCAGAGAAGCTTTGGAAGGTGAAACTTTGAAAATACTCTCAGCTTTTAAAGATATTTTAATAAGTCCACAATAAGTTCAGTGACATCAGGACTTTTATTCATTTCCTTGTGAAGTTGTGAAAACAACACTAATGTTTGTATTAGGGATGTTTTTGTGACTAGTTTCTAAATGAGTGGGACAAAAAGTAAACTCGCCAGACTAAAACTGAGAGACGCTCAGATATCAAGTGAAATTTGAGAATGTTTAATGGAAAATGTCAAAAACTAATAACAGACAACTCTAAAGCTAATATACACTCTGATAGTAAGTTAACTTTAATATTTATTTATTGCCCCAAACTTTCTAAACAGAGGCATTTTAAACCATTTATCACATTCTTCAATAGTATATCATGCTTTTTAACAATGCAGCACCTCTCATTGTGCATTATCAACCTTACACATCCCCAGACAGACAACGAAGAAGGAAACACTTAAAACACACTGATGTTAAATTGCGACTAAGTAGTGTGGTGCATGCACTATAACTAATAGATGTAATCTCTCCAGCGTGTCCCGGGTCTACGCTGGGGCCGCCTCCTGGTAAGACATGCCCATCTGGAGCTTAGTGGGCTCCTTTCAATGTGGAGAAGTAGCAACTCTACCTTGAACCCCTAACCAATGAGTGAAATCCTCACCCTATTGCCCATCCACCTTTTGGAGAAAGCTAATTTCCTCATTAAACATTAAAATCACATGTTGACCCATTTTTAAAAAAAAAAAAAAAAAATGTATTTATTTATTTTTTTTAGTCAGTATCATCAATTATGTCAACAAATCATCGCAGCCCTAAAGTAAAATATAATTAACTGCAAGTAACAGCAGGTGTTTTTCATTTGTCAACAGTGTATAAACAAGGACAGAAGGGAAAGAAGGTGTCTGAGCAGAAACGGAAAGATAAAGAGAAGAAGGTCGACACAGAGAATAATAAGAGCAGAGATGAGGAAGGAGAGGACGACGATGAGCGCATGGAAGAGGAGCCTGAGGTCGAGAATGAAGCCGAGGAGGAGGAAGAGGTGGAGAACTGATAACATTCTCCCCACAGAGAACTCCGTCACATACTCTGAGATAATTCCAGGCCAAATAGGATATGTGTGCGTGCAGCTCAGCGTCACCATGTATCAAATGATAATGAAATGTGAACTGAAAACGGGTGACTTCTAGCCTGAAAACATGCAACACAAAGCACAAAGAAGTCACCTGTCTAGATATGTCATGTGACCTCCAATTTTGGATAAAAGAATAACAGACAAAAAAAATGCACATTTGATTCTGCTCCCTGATGTGACAGTTTTTCTACATGACAATGAAGGGAATATGTCTGGTTTTCAGACAAAATAAAACGTTTAAAAGATGTCATCTTGTTCAAACGTCTCCCCAAAAAATGTATATTAAATTGCAATGAATAGAATTGAAAACTGTTACCTTTTATCTGTTAAGAATTGAAAAGATGAAATGAAATCACTGATTTCTTTGCATAGTCTCCTAAGCCAAAGTTCTGAAAGTAGAGTTGGAACACGTGTTATCATATAGGAACTTTAAGGCAGATTCTGGCAACATTTGGATTTAAATCTGCGAGATTGAAGCTAATATTGGGTACAAAAATGCATGTTTACAGCTTATCCCACAACTACAGCTGAGGTGCATTGAGACAGTGAGCTGCTGTTGGGTTTTATACCTAGAGAAACTAGTTGTTTTGTTGTTTTTGAACCATTTATACTTTTCTAGACTTGTATACAAGTTGCTAAGATTTTTAATAAATTTGTATAAAAAGCATACTTGCAAGCTTTGTCTTGATAAAACCGGTACCTTGGGCTGCTTCTAAAAAAAGCAAAGGTGGGGCTGTCTCTAACCAGGTAATGCATGTCCAAATGGTAAATAGTCTGGCTTTTGTATAGTGCTTTCCTGCTCTATGTGAGCACTGAAAGCACTTTATACAACTTGCCTTATTCTCCCACTCATACATGCATTTGTCCTCCTTTTTTCCAAGTAAGTGTTTTCTAGCGTTCACGCAAATTCGTACTCTGACGGATGCATCGGAGAGCAACTTGATACCTTGCACAAAGATGTTCAGTATGCAGACTGTGTGCGGTCAACCTTCCACCAACCCTCTGATTAGTAGATGACCTGCACTACCTTCTGAGCCTAAAGGATGTCAGCCACTAGCCACTTTTTAGCCCACAACATGGGCTAAAAATTGGACAATAGAAAAAAATAAAAACGTTATCTGGTCTAATGTTTCAATTTCTACTGTGACATGGGCACACCATGCGGCCAATCGCATACAAAGACCGACTGGGATCATACCATTTTGTGAAAGACAGAAACAGTGCAGATGTTCAGAATACGGCAAGTGTAGATGTACAGGCCAGGTAGAGAAACGAGGGAGTGGATTTAAATGCAAGGTTGTCAGGAAACATTGAAGAAAAGAGTGAAAATGTAAAATCGGCAGCATCTGGCTGCATTTCAGTCATGCTGAAGACTGCAAAGCTGAGTGCAGAACTGATTCAATTAGGAGCTGGTTAAAGTGATACCTGTTTTTGTTTTCAGCTATTTTCCATTGTGGGGTTGACAAAAGGCTTTAACTTGTTCTGATGCATGTTCTCTCTAGCAGTAGTAAATGTCTTTTATGAAAACACTGAATAAAAAATGGCGCCCTTGTGGTACCCCGCAGGGTAGGGAGGCAATGTTAGAGAACCTGTCGGTTCTAACAGAGATGGTCCGATTAGACAAGTAGGAAGAAAACCAGTCTATGGCATTGCCAGATACACCAGCCAAAACCTTAAGCCTATTAAGTAGGATTTTGTGGTCAATAGTTTCCTCCATTAAAAAAAATCATTCTAGGCCATTATAGGAGTGGTTTCAGTGGAGTGCTGCCTCTGAAATCCAGAGTGAAAAGGGTCAAAAATCGCTAATCTTTATAGTAAAGATCTGAACTGATTTTCTAAAAAAATTTTCTAATAATTTGCTTATAAATGACAATTTTGAAATAGGCCGATAATCAGAGCTGGCATCAAAATTCAGTTTCTTCAATGTGGAGTTGCCTCAGCATGTTAAAAATAGGATGGAACATGACCTTGCCTCTGTGAACTCTTGAAGATAGATAGCAATGTGGGGTCGATGCTGGTGAGAGTCCCAGACAGGACAGGGAGGTAATATATCTAAGGAGCACGATGAAGATTTAATTTTACCTGTTACTTTAGTTAAGTCATTCGGTGTAACTGGAGTAAAAGAAGTGTGTCCTTATCTCCCAGAGAAGGCCAAGTTGTTGTCAACAAAGAAACCTACACACAGAAATCCACTGAAAATGGAAACATCAGCCAAAATATCAGCAGGGATTTAATAATATAACTTTATGAACTCTGTGAAAATGATTTCCACATCATTTATTGTATACATTACAGCATTCAGGGCCTTTATAGACACAGACCCTACAGAGAAAATAATAATAAACTGAATTAATTTCAGCCTTGGTTTTTATTAAATATATTTTATTAATAACTACATTTCATATATAATATCTGTATCTTTACCATACTTTTGACTAGGTATGGCACTGTGTTAGAGAGGCTGGGTTTAGGAGAATATGGTCCTTAATGATCATCTTGACCTTGATGTCCGGTTGAGAATGAACATGCACTTCTCAGCAGGTGAGAAGTTTGGCTGTTCGGGAGGGGCTCAGAGTAGAGCCGCTGATCCTCCACATCGAAAGGAGCCAGTTGAGGTGGTTTGGGCATCTGACAAGGATGGGCGCCTCCTGAGCGAGGTTTTCCGGGCATGTCCCACCGGGGCAGACCCAGGACACGCTGGAGAGATTATATCTCTCGGCTGGCCTGGGAAAGCCTTGGTGTTCCCCCCGATAAACTGGAAGAGGTGGTTGGGGAGAGGGAGGTCTGGGCTTTTCTGCTTGGGCTGCTGCCCCCGCAACACGGGGAAGAAAATGGATGGATGGATGGATGCTCAAACACATGGCCCAGTTATATATTTGACCATCAAAATAAAAGCTGAAATATTTAAAAAGTTTTTCTCTGGGTTTACGTATAGAAAATCCACTATACTGTGATTTTCTCAATCTGCAGCTGAGCCGCTAACCACACTTTAGCACCACAATGGAGTTCATTTAGAAAGACTACTCTTCTACAAAGAAATGAACAGTACCCAATTTTTATTGTAGTTTTACCTTAATTGTAGTAAAATTTCATCCCCAAGCAAACAGCGATTTAGTAGTTGGTACCTGGTTAGTACTTGACTCATTGGCAAGTACTGTGGTAGTCAAGCAGTCTCTGTTATTTTCTCCAGTGGCATCATTAATCTTAGTTTTTGACATTTTTTTTCCCCAAAACACTGATATGAACGTTTTGGCTCTGATGAATTAATGTTTGTGCCTTTTTCAGACAGCGATTAGTCTTTAACATTTTAAACTTGAATCACATTACACAACATCAAGGATTTATAATTAATGATTCTGTTTATCATTAATCATCATTTCAATATTTCTGATCAGTTTTGTCCTCTATCAAATGAAAACAAATGTGTTTTTCTTTTAAAAACAGACTATTTAACATAACTCCAAACCTTTGAGCAGGCGTGAGTAATATATAGGTTTTAAATTGTTTGCCACATTTCCTTTCAGCTCATAACAGAACAAAAAACTGCAGCAGACTAAATCTGATTTCCATTGATCAGCATGATCCTCCTGTTCTATTTTGGAAATTCAGAAAAAATAGCCTCAAACAAACCTATGAGCAATGCTCTCATCGTATCATTTTCACAAGGAAAATACACTTTGAAATGATCGTTCTCCTCTCAGGAGGACTGAACTCAGGTTAAATTGGATTGTTTACTGTAGAGGTGATTAATCAGTTTAATCTTTAAAACGTCATGATCTCTGCAGAGGTAAACATTAAAATATCTGGAGAACATCAAATACTAAGACTGGACTCGGGGTGCTTATACAGCAGTAAGGAGAACTCATATAATTTACAGCTGATGGGACTCATGAGTGTGATCGCTTGGATGACTTCTAATTCTCAGCAAAGGACACAGATGTTAGTATCTCTAAGCAGGTCCTCATGCAGACATGGTAATTTCTACAGAAAAAGCTTTGTGATCAAGAATTATGATATTTATTCATTATCCATATTAGAGGAGTGTTTTTAAACGATAATATGGCTGCACCATACCTAGTTAATCCTTTTTACACAAGCTAACAGACTCATGTATTGTTCTCATAATGTATGTGTTATTTCTTTGAAAAATAAATCACAGAGCTAACACAGAGATACAGACAACCATTCACATCAACAGCCAAGTAGAGTAACCTCAAGGTGCTTTATATTGTCGACCCTAAAATAATACTGTGGTATGACTGAGACACAGCGGGACCACAGATTTGGTGTTAAAGCCATTTTATTTATTCTGGCTGCAGCTCTCGGCTGTCAGCCGCACATCACACCACAAAAACCAACACACAACAACCCACACAAAATAGTGTTCCCGTCTTTGTTTTGCTCTTTTTTTTTGTTTTTCACAACCCTCATATGGTCATGAGCTTCTCAAAATCAAGAGAAGCAAATCCACTAACCTTTAATCACGGAAGAGCTACGAACCACACTGTGAAGCATGGAGAAGGTGTGATGGTGTGGGGGTGCTTTGCTGGTGACACTTTTGGAGACTTATTCAAAATTGTAGGCACACTGAACCAGCAAGGCTACCACAGCATCCTTCAGTGTCAAGCCATTCCATCCAGTTTGCATTAGGTTTGGCCATCATTTATTTCTGATAAGTCTGGAGACTGTGCTGCCACTCCATGTTTTCAAGCTCACCATCTTTTTCCTTTTTCCTGAGGTAGTTCTGGCATAGCTTGGACTTGTGTTTTGGGTCTTCTTGCTGTAGGCGCACACCAGAGTGTCCTGCACGGTGCTGCAGAATGCTGTCGTAGCTGTTTTGGTTCAGGGTGCCTCTCACTCTGTACAAGTCACCGACCCTGGATCTAGCAAAACAGCCCCGGACCATCACACATCCTCCTCCACATTTGACGGTTGATGGCACACACTGTGGAACCATCCTTTCACCTACTTGATGGCGTACAAAGATCCTACGTGATGAACTGAAGATTTCAAATTTTGATTGATGAGCCCATAATACTTTCTTCCAGTCTTCAGTAGTCCAATGGTGGTGTTTCATGCCAAGGCAAGCCTCTGTCTTATTCTGAAGTCTTAGCGATGGCTTTCTTGCTGCAACTTGTCCTGTCAAACCTGCAGCTTGAAGTCTTCTCTTTACAGTTGAAACTGAGACTTTCTTACTACGACCACTATTAAGCTGTGCTTGAAGCTGTTGTCCTTGTGAGCCGCCGATCACACAAGCTGTTAACTCTCAGAAACTTGTCCTCTGATTCAGTTGTGGCTTTGTTTCTGAGTGCCTTTTGATGGTGAAGGAAACTGTACTCACTGACACCTTGACTTTCTTTGAAATTTCTCTGTAGGAAAGATCTACATTTTTAGGTGTTATGATTGTCTGTTATCAAGAAATTCCATTGTTAATTGCCTTTTTCTCGCCATTTTTGTAGCAACACACTACTTTCTGCAGTACAATACTGTTCAATTGATGCTGACGAGGGTATGGTACCACAGTGTATTCCAACACTGCTTTTATACGGACAGAGGGGGTTGTAATTAATCCAGAAAAGTTGGAACACCTGTAGGAATTACTCACACCAGCTTTCAAAGCTTCATGAACCGCCATTGCTGCAGAAGAGCTTTAAATTGTTAACCCATGTTTTCTTCCCTGAAAAAGGCCTGTTTGTATAATTCTGAAATATACATTATGTTTCAGTTTTGGTTAACCTTACCTTTTTTTAACCTCTAGCAGTTCACCTACCTTGAATGTACTTGAATGACTTGAATTGCAATAAATAACTGGACAAATAGGGGTGTTCTTTCGATTGGTAGTGTCTATGTCGTTGTGTCCCTGGGCAAGACACTTTACCCTACTTGCCTACTGGTGTTGGCCAGAGGGGCCGATGGCGCGATATGGCAGCCTCGCTTCTGTCAGTCTGCCCCAGGGCAGCTGTGGCTACAACTGTAGCTGCCTCCACCAGTGTGTGAATGTGAGAGTGAATGAATAGTGGCATTGTAAAGCGCTTTGGGTGCCTTGAAAAGCGCTATATAAATCCAATCCATTATTATTATTATTATTATCATTATGTATATGTCTGTGCGTGTAACAAACCTTCATGGTGACATCTGCACACTGTAATGAAACACTACATTTTTTTGTAAGACAGGCAGAAAGGCTGGTGCAATAGTACATTCTCACAGTTTTCACAAAATCTGATTAAGTTGTATACGCAAGGGTTTTTTTTCTGTGCTTAGAAACTGCAATCTGTCCTCAGTGAGAGTGTCACACTGTTCTAAAATACTCCACAGTGTCTAGTTAGAGTCAGTAATTAAACAAGACATCTGCTAGAACGAGGAGCCAACTGAAAATGAAGCAAATTACTTTATTACTGCTGTTCAAAAAAATTGGATACGAGTGTAAAAGTTAATCCACTGCTCGGGTCAATTAAAACCAAGAGAAACGCCTAAGTTAAATTTTTTCCTTTCCCTGTGATTGGATCGGTAGCTGCCCAGTTTGCATGCCAAAGTGTCCTTGGGAAAGATATAGGACCCCAAGTTGGACAGAAAACTCCTTTAAAAAGTGCTCCTTTCAATGAGGCATGTTGTGAAGTGCTTTGAGTACCTAAGTGAAAAAGTGATATATAAGAACTAACTCATGATAAAAAGAAATAAAGTGGACTAACTTAGTTGTAACATTTTATATTCTTTCTAGTTTAGTAGAAAGAGCTTGAAGTCACTTTAAGTAGTCATGTATGATTTGATCAGTTTTTTACATCATTGTGGATGAACTTAGGGCCACTCTTCTTTACAGCTTTACTTAAGTTTATTTATGCTCAGCTCTCCTAAGGTCTGATGAGTGCAGTTCAGTTAGGCTTAGGTCTGCTCTTTGACTGGGCCTCCCTTTGAGAAGCAGTCTCAATGGGAGTTCTGTAGCTCACATGTTGGAGCAGGTCATCAGGTAATCAGAAGGGTAGAGTTCAATCCTTGGCTCCTCCCATCTGCATGCCAAATATCCTTGGGGAAAATACTAATGTCAAGTTGATCTCTGATGCATCCAAAATGTGAATGTGTGTGAATGTTAGATGGAAAGCATTGAAAAAACTGCTTGTATGAATGGATGTGAATAGGTGAATGGGGCATGTTGTATAGAGAAGAAGAGTGCCATCTGGTGATGATCAATTAATCAAGTATGTTTAAAAACCAGCACCTGGCTGCTGCATACCCTCTTGATTCCTAAGGTAACAGTATGGGTGTACTTAGTTTAATATGTCATGTGTTACTGTTCATCTAGCTGGCAAACCTTTAGGACACGCTAAAGATCTGATTATTTTTATGATGTCCTGATTTGTATAATAACCTGCAATTTAAAGATGGTATGTTTTTTTCACACAACCGAGAACAGAAAAGAAGACTTACTCACTGTGATGCATCAAAATCATGATTGGAGTGCATCCTTATAAACACATGTCAAATACCAACAGTCTGGTGTGGGTCTGGATTCGGTATAATCTTACACATAGGATGTCAGACCCTCAGGCTACCCTCTTGCTCTTGCCACAGTTTTTTCTGTTTCTCTGTTTGGTCAGAGGCATTCATACCAGAGGCCTGTTCAAAGTCATTTGTAGAGCTCTAGCAGTCCTCATCCTGTTTCTTCTTGCACAATGGAGCAGATACCTTTATTGATGATGGCTTAACAACCATCTACAGACCTGTCTGGTTCTCCAAGAGTATGCCTGTCTCCTGGAATCTCCTCCGTGCTCCTGAGACTGTGCTGGCACCTTACAGTAATGCAAAACTCCAGTTAGCTTCAAGGCCTGTGATACACAGATTTTTTAAACCACTTACAGGTCTGCATTTCTCATTTTTGCCATGGAACAGGATGTCCTGCTGCGAACACAGCAGCAAACACCTGGTTACTGTTCAAGCATTTAGATTCTGACGGGCAACCAATCAGAAGAATGTTGCCTTAAAGGGGAGGAGTTAAAACAACGTTCTTTTCTTTCCAAGAATAAAAATAATGAGCAATTAACTTTATAGTTGATCAGCAATCAAGAAGTTACAGCAATTCACAGACATAGATTGATTATAACTATATATTTGTTATTATATTATATAGTAGTAATAAAACAAATGAATCAGAATTTTGAACATATGTCAAATTAAGAACCATTTCAGAAATTGTTGATCAGCAGAAAGCTGGTATATGTTTGGTGAGAGTATTCACATCTCTCTGTTACTGCCCCTTTAAGCAGTCAGTGTAGACTGTGACTGGCCAGCTGAGTGAGTGAGTTTCAGCCTGTACTGCTGTAGTGTCGAGCCAGAGCAGCAGACAGCACAGGTGCTCAAGTAGAGCTCTCACCCTGATACACACACAAACACAGATTATTCACACACAATCGTGCACATTCTCTGAGTAGAGACAGCATGAGTACAGTGTCTGAGTCTCTAGATGGGAGCAGCAGGTCTCTGTCTGCAGCCAGGAGACACAAGAGTATCAGGAAAACCTCCAGGAGGATTTATTCTGCCTACCAGGACCACCAGGAGGGGTGAGTCTACTCTCTGTTCTTTCTTCACTCTTACTACTATCAGCACTTGTGGAACTCCTCGCTGCTCGGATCTCTCTGTCTATCTGTTTATAGCTGCTCTTTCACTGCAAAGATTTTTACATTCCTCTACAAATACATTTGTTTTGCTTGGCTCATTAATTAATATTACTAAAGAGTCTGACTCCTGGAAAGCAAACACAAAGAGGTACAGAGAGCATACAGATGAGTTTTTGTTTGATGTTTGAAATGTACTGCATGAATGATATATGGAAAAAATACCATCATTTGACGTCCCTTATTGATTGTAATGCATATTTGCATAATAGCTTTGTGACAGTGAATATTGTTTGTGTATAGAAATGCTTGCATCGAGCTGTTCTTCTGTAATGGGGATATATTCAGTCATGACTTTTGCATTCCATATTTCAGCTAAAATAATTTATGTTACTCATTTGTTACCATAAGTGTTTACACACAGAACAATTAGATTCACTCCTTTTGGAGATACAGCAAACAGCTGTCTTCTTCAATGCTTTCTTATTAAAAGTGAATTACAAATTTACTACAACAATTAACAACATAGCAAATGCATTTGTATTAATGGGCTATCTAATGGTAGAAAACCACTGGAGATACACTATTTGTAAGCTGTAAGTACTGCATCTGACAATCATATTGGTCATAGTTTTTGTCAGATAGTTTTCTGCATATGAAATCTCTCCTTTGTGGAAAATCAATGTACTGCTTCTGCATTCACCATCGACAAGGGTGTTTTTTGTTTAGGAAAAAAATTCAATAAAATAAAAATTAATAAATAGAAATAACAGCAACTGAATAATTTACTTGCGACCTACTTCACAGTTTCAGTTTAATTCAATAATCACATTAAAATAAGTTTAGATATCTCAACATACAGAAAACATAAACATAAGTACAAGAATACCAGCGACAACCAAGACTTAGAGCTGCTAAATCTCATTCCCGGTGCTTCTAACTTGGCCTCATATGGCTCAAAGTAACCAAACATATGAAATGCCATGAGGCTGCTGCCTCATCAAGCTTTAATAAATGGCAGAAACAAAAAGAGATGGGAGCAATGGCTAAAAAAAAATTAATTCCAAGAACCTTTTTCAAAATATGAAATCAGCAATTTCTTGAATATCAGCAGTCCATCATAGAGGCAAGATTGTAACCCAATCAACTGAACTTAGAAATACCTACATGTGCAAAAGAATGATTCATAATTGAAAAACAGGATTGTGATCTGTCCATCGCTCAGTTCTCATGCACATCCATTAGTGGGTTGGTGTGTCTTTATGCATGTCATTATGTGTATTTGTCTCTGTCCGTGGCATGGCTTCTGACCTGGTCCCCTGGGGGTTGTGTCTGGGGTGGCTCGGGCCTCTTCTGTGTGGGCTGGAGAGGGGGGTGTTTACCTGGTGGTTCTTGGTTTTCTTGGGCCCAAAATTACCATTTGTGATTGTTCGGGGTTCATTAGTTCTTATTGAATTGGCAGCTTGCATATCTTGCATATTTTGAAAACCACCATCCGTGCTGAAAAGTACAGTTGTGGCTGGAAAATCTGAGTGTGACACAAGTATTGGGTTTTCTAAAATTTGCTGCTTCACGTCTGCAATTCACCCTGACATGCTGCCAATCAACTTCCTGTCTGATAGCAACCCATTCTTGAAAAGTTAATGCGTGGAGTTTGTCAGAATTAGTGGGATTTTCTCTGTCTGCTTGCTTCTTGAGGATTGACCACAAGTTCTCAGTGGTCTGGGGAGTTTCCTAAACGACTTAGCTATAACTTGTTCAGCAGCTAGAATTAGTTTTGAAACAAGAATAGGACAACATTCCTCTCCCAAAAGTCCAGCACGTGGTCTCATAAGTTCCCAGGTGTTTAGGGAATGTCGTTAAAAAAATGCAAATACTACACAACTATAGATGTATCCCTGTCACAACTTTCCTTTATATGTTACATTTGCTCCATTTAAAAATGTTCTCACTTTATGACATTTTCAAATTATTTGCTTTTATTCACATTTTACACAGCCTCCCAACAATTTTTGTAACGGGGGTTGTATAAAGTGAGCCTGACTGGAAATATAGATTAATATGACACATCAAATGAAAAATATTATCTCAAAGTAGAGACATTGCAGCCATGTTTTTTTTCCACACTGAAACCTCTTAGATCCATCCTTTGTAACAGAGTAACACAGAACCATATTTCCCTTTGCCCGTGTGTCCTATTCTGTAGCTCCTCAGATGAAGAAGACAAAGTAGATGAGAGGGTGGACAGCAATGATCCAGAGGAGATGTTCCAAAACATTCAGTACCAGAAGGAGATCATCGCCAATATTCGGACTAGGCCCTGGCCAATGAGGCGCAAACTCAAAGTCCTAAAGTAACCATCTTTTTGATTGGGATCTCTGTGTAGACTGCTACTCTGTTGCTTTTCTTATTCTCTGTGTACTGTGTATATGGTATATATACCATATATATATAGGTTCCTAGATATATGCTCATACTGCAGACATATGAATAATTAAATATTCTTTTATCTGTCACTAACATACATACATATGTATGGTTTGAAGAGGACTGCATTACATTTAAAAGTGTTTCTGATATTACATACAAGAGTGGCATGCTTTTACAGAATGGCGAACAGAGATGGCCACCTTGCATTATCATACGCACACAAACAACACCACTTATTTCAGAAAAATTCAGCCAAAATTCAGAAGCAGTGTGCGAAAAACTAAGTGCACCCTTACAGCTTCCATAGGATAACTAGCACTGTTTAGTAAGTAAGATAAATTGGATCAGATTAAAACACAACATTTATGCTGCCTATCTGCACACTACACGAACATCTTCACATTTCTGGCCTCCTTCCTGGCTGAAGAATTGTAAAATATTATTTCTTCTGTAGTTAAATTGATATTTGCTAAATTGCAAAAATTATCTATTATTAGCACACAACGACCAGCTGTGGAGGAATTTTTCAAACCATTTCTTAACAAAAAGAAGCAATAAAACATCATTAAAACACCTCGCCACAAATAAAACTGTATTATTGGAAAACTGAGCATAAAATATAAAAACCTAAAATGCACCTTTCTATATGGAGATTTCTGTTATAAGCTGGGAGGAGGATAGACCCACACAGCCTTATTTACTTAAAATAATAAAAATAAATGTCACTGTTACTGATGTGCTGAGGTTTTGCAGGCGGTCCTAAGGCTCACACTCACAGTCTCTTAGTGTTTACTGGTTCCAGACACAGGGAGAGCTCTGCACAGAAACAATGATTATTCCAGGGTAAGATGAATAGGCAGACAGAACGAATTGAGGCCAAGCACGTCACCTGGCTGATCCAACAATCTAGAGGTACACTGTAAAAAAAATCTGTAAAAATACAGTACAATCTACTGTATAAACGTGAAGGAATTTTCCGTATTAGTCATTTACAGGTATTTTTCTGTATTTCTCAACTACTGCAATGCATTGTGGGAAAAAGAACCTGAAAAGGAGGGAAAAGTAAGCGCAAGAGCAGCCATTAGGCTTCTTTCAGGCTTCATCTGGATTTTGGATTCTGAAGTTGGAGAAACTGCCTTCAAATTTCTGTGGTAAGTATTAAAACTCATGTTTCGTTTTATTAAAATAATGTTTTTCAAAAGACTCCGTGTTTTTATTTAGAAAGAATTGTTAATTTATTTGTTAACTGGTTTCGGCTGTCTCCAGACAAGTCAGGAATATTTTGCTGACTCATTTTTTAAAATAATTGTTATTTAGGTTTAACATGACTTAAGCTTTATTTTAATTAATGTTAAAATAATTTTTACTGTAATACCACCAGTTTTGCCCTTCAGTGGCTGAACCAGTTTTCATAAATATTATAGTTAGCTGTCTGTGTCTCTCAGGGTATTACACAGCTGTGACTGCTAACTAGCTAATTAGCGAAAGTCAGCGATGTGGCTAACTGGGAAAGTGAGAACTTCATGGTTCTAGAAATTATTCTAGGACTCTAATAAGTACTGTATCAATACCTGTGTTTTACAGTTGGCTCTACTGTACACTTTAAAGGGTTTCAGGCAAAGTTACACTAACCCTAGTTTAAGCCTCAGACCTTCCTGGCTGACGCTAGCAAATGCTAATGTTAGCCTCTGATTTGGGCTGCTAAAGTAAAGACTTTTAGCTAGCTGACCAGCATAGATTATTTCGGTGGTTAACAGACTGTAGTGGTAAAATTATTGAAAGTATAGTTTCACCTCAGCACATTTACAATTACAGTATGTCTATTTTGTAGCACATAGAAATGTTTAGTTAATATTTACAGACAGACACATTTTCCCTGTAACTGTGTTTTTACTCCAACATTTGTTGAAAATGTAATTTATGAAATGCTGAGCAGCATTTCTTGTATGTGGAATATTTTTGTCACCCCACTGTGCTAATGTGATTAAATACTAAAAATTATTACTAAAAAAATTCAATAATAAATCAATAATAACTATTTCTTGATTGAACTATAATGTAAGCGCAGTGCTGGTGTGCAGGGGCTCTATATGCCTTGTCTATATCAAGCTTTTAGCCAAATATAAGCAGAGATATTTGTATCTTTCTTAAAAATCCAGATCCTTACAGATTATTTGAGAAATGGATCAACAGCTACCACTACTTGAAGCACTTTAAGTCCTGCAGTGGAAAAATATCCCTTATTTCACCTTTGATCACACACTTTGGTTTTCCAGTGCAGAGCAATGGCCAAGAAAAGGAAAGACTTCCCCGAGTGAAAAAAAAGATGAAGATACAAGCTGGTGATGATCCAGAGCAGCTGGTCTCAGGAAATGAAGAAAAACCCTGATCACCTTCTCTACAAACACAAGGTGAGTTTAATGTTGTGGTTGATTTAGTTTTTCAAGGTATGTATGTTACTTTAATTATAAACTGCTTTTGTTGCAACAGAATGGTGTTATGTGTATGCAACTCTACGTGAATTATAATCCTTTGTAGGGCTGCGTGATATGACCAAAGTCTCATATCCCAATATAAGACGTATCTCTCCTGATAACGATATATATCACAAAATAGTGCATTTTCTGTCAATTCTGTGATTCTCGGGCAACTCGACTTATGTGAAATGTTTTCAGTTGGGCGTCGTGTACCTGGAGTCGAGTGTTTTGACCGATGCATGAAACTATACATTTTTAGACATGAGTTTAAATGGCCGCCATTTTCTTTCTGAGTATTTATTAGACGGCGTGCTGCAAGGAAAAGCCTGTTCTAACGTTTGAGTCTAAGGATTATTTTGAGCACCTGACGACTCTTTTTTGCTTTTCATTCGTAAACTCTCTCGAAACTCTTTCATGTGATTCTTGTGTAGGTGGTTAAAGAGGTTTGTCGTGTTCGAGTGGTGGTGGGGACCAGTTTGTGGCATAATTTGCATAGTACAGTTTTCTGGGGCGTGTCAGACTTTTCATAACCAAACCATGTCCATGCTACAGAGGTAGCCCCTCATTTAACAATAAGGTCCTCGATTTCTTTTGACTGGTCCTTCTGGTTCTGCCTCATCCTTGCTGTGCCTTCATCTGCGTGGTGACTGTAAGCGCCATTTATAGTTACTTGATGTTTTTATTTGAGGTCATTTGTTTGATGCATATTCTGAAATTTTATGTTTGAGAATAATGTATATCATTTCAGTTTAGTTTGAAAAGTCTCAACAGAAACTTGAGCTTTATTGTGAAAGGTTTATGTGGAAAATAAACAAGCGGACGGCGGAGCCACACGATGGTTTTATCCTCATTGTTGGTAACGAAAGTACGCGTAAAAACAGTCACTTGTCCGTCCATAGTGTGGTTATTTTAAGTATAAGAGAAGGAGAGAACTTTAAGAAATAATATAGCAACTACAGTGACCATCAAAACCATGAAAAAAATATTGCCGTAAACAGTTTATTTTGCAACACCACAAAACAAAGAATAGTGTATAATATGAAACGATAGACATTTTTATATCGTAATCTGATATATATCGTCATATCGCACAGCCCTAATCCTTTTTTTGTTTATGTTGTTTATGCTCTAGGTAAAAAAATTTTATAAAAATACAAACTTTTTAAAAATGTCTTGTTGTTTCTCTTTTTTTCCTCAGAATAAATTGCGACTAGTCTCAATGGCTGACACGGAGGAGCAACACAGCGACACGTTAACTCCGACTGCTGCAGTTCCTGTATGAACTGAGCAACTCTTAAAATCCAAGGAAAAGCTGAGTGTATTTTACTTAAAGCTCAGATGGACCTTGATGTACTAACATGCAGGCTGCATTCAGGACTTTGTCACACTGTTATATGAAGAGCGGTAACAAGACTTTGTAGTAATTTGTCTTACTATTGTCTTATTTGTTGTGATTTAGGGTCTGTGCGCACAAGCAGAGGTTTTTGTTTGTAACTGTAACCTCGTTTTCAGAGCCTTGTCTAACATTTAATGGTCATGAAATATGTCAGACTTTTTCCTCTACTTAACCAGCTTAGAGAATTTGAACACCGTGGAGAAAAAGGTGTGCATTAAGGATTTTGAACTATGATGTTTAAGTGTTGTCACTGCTGAGGATTCGTGGACACAGATCCTTATTCACTATGCTGCTGTTTACAGTTTAACTTTTCATCAGAACAAGCACTTCTAATTATACTTTGCTCCTCACTGACAAAACAAGTCCCGTAAATACACTTTTATCTTTAAGTTTGGGACAGTAATCTGTCTTAATTTATTATGTGTTGTAGTTATCATATGGGGAAAAGTCCTGTGGTTATCCATCAGTCCTGTTCGAATAAGCCCAAAGTTCAGGAACATCTTCTTTAGATCTGTTCAGTTGTATTCATGTGGCACCACTTAAACAGTCAACAAATTTTGACTCAAGTATGTTATATTGTAAGGTAAAGAGCCCAAAGAGTTAATCTCAGACAAATGTTCACACAAATGTGAATTACATTCACTTCATTAATGAAGTGAATGCAATTCAGTAATCAAAGGTGTTTGGCTATAACTGACTACATGTGTATACTGTATCATAAGTGGACAGAGATGGATGTAAACCACACCTTAACCATTTGGCTGAGGCAAAACTACCACAAGGCAGTGATTCTAACTAAAAGGTACTCTGGATATTATTAAATGTGAACATGTCGTTAAATATGACATTTTTTGTTTGTCAGGTGTCCTGTTTGAAGAAAACACTTGGTAGCCACTTGAATGAATGTAAATAAACACATTTACATGAGGGCAACCTGATTTCAAGGAAATAAAAATGCTCAAATTTGAAAGCTTGTGAGTTATTTTGGTCATGTATCAGCTGTTTAGTAGTTTTATGACAAGATGGATGCTGTCATTATATTTAAGTATAGTGTTTGAGTTAAGGAGAATAAAAGAATATTTAACATTAATTGTACCAATGTTGTTGTGTACGAAGCACAAATTAATTTAAGTTTTAATTTATGAATTTTTGAGTACATGGTGTACTAGGTTGTAATTGCATAGAAATGTACGTTTAAGGATATAAAGAACTATATTTAATGAGTTACAGTGAAAAGAAGTGCTTGGAAATAGTAATATAAACAGAAATTTCAATTTTTCTATTAACGGAAAATATCAGTTAATGATACAGAAAATATACTGTGAATAAACGGAATTTTCTGTTTTATAGCTGAAGGAAATGTCCGTAAATAGTACAGAGAGTATACTGTAAATCTACAGAATTTTCCGTTTTATCATTTACAGAAAGGTCTGTCAAACCTCCGTAAAAAAACGGAAAATGTACTGGCAGAAAATTACCAGGACATTTTCTGTTTTTCTACGGAATATTTTTTTACAGTGTAGAGCAGGTCATCTACTGATCAGAAGCTTGGTGGTTGGATCCCTGGCTGATCCAGTCTCCATTCCAAATATCCTTGGGCTAACTCCAAGCTCTCTCTGATGCACTGGAGTATGAATGTGTGTAATTGGTAGATAAAAAGCCCTTAATCCTAGAAGAAAACGCTTGTATGAATAGGTGAATGAGGCATATATAAAACGGCTTGAGTGCTCTGGGAGAGTGGAAAAGTGCTATATAAGAATCATTTCATTTAACTCTGGGTACTCTAGCTTTGCAGTATAATTGTTATTTGTAATTTTAAATTGGCCATTAACTTTTGGTAGATGAAGTGCTTGAAGTGTATAAAATCAGTCAATATCAATGGATGTATAATTCAAATCTGATTTCATCTTGATGCATTCTCAATCATCCAGGTAAGTAAATCTCCAAAGGTTGGTTCTGTTCATCTGGACGTAGCATTTTGTGGGAGAAACGTTTCATCACTCATCCAAGTGCCTTCTTCAGTCTCAGCTGACTGCAGGTTTCCCCGATCTTAGAAACAGTACATTTGCACGAAACGTTTCTCCCACTGAAAACGCTACGTCCAGATGAACAGAACCAACTTTTGGAGATCAAATCTGATTTGTTGTATAGCACTTTTTATTTGATTAGTAGGACTAGGAAAGCACTACACTTTATTGTCAAAAATATTCACTCATCTATCTTCACATGCATATGAACTTGAGTGACATCCTATTCTTAAGCCATAGGGTTTAATATGGTGTTGCCTTTATAGCTATAACAACTTGAACTCTTCTGGGAAGGCTTTCCACAAGGTTCAGGAGTGTGTTTGTGTGAATTCGGACCATTCTTTCAGAAGCATATTAGTGAGGTGAGACACAAGTGTTGGACCACAAGGCTTGGTTCACAGCAGGGTCCAGTCTCTGGACCTTACTTTGTGCACTGGTGTGCAGTCAATTTGGAACTGGAGGGGCCATCCTCAAGCTTTTCCCACAAAGTTGAGAGCATGAAATTGTCCAAAAGCATTAAGAGTTACTTTCTGAAAAACAAGCTCACATCGTAATCCCTGCTCAACCAAACTTTACTCTTGGCATAATGCAGTCAAACAAGTACTGTTCTCCTTGCAAATGCCAAGTCCAAACTGATGGAGATGGAGAAGCATGATTCTTTACTCCAGAGAACACATCTCCACTGTTCTGGAGTCCAATGCATCCAATGCTTTGCACTTCACTTGGTGATGTAAGGCTTGGATGTAGTGGGCATGGAAACCCATTCCATGAGGCTGTCTGCAAACTATTCTTGAGCTAATCTGAAGGCCATGAAGTTTGGATGTCTGTAGCATTAGACTCTGCAGAAACCTGGCAACCTCTGTGCACTATGCATCTCAGCATCTCTTGACCACACTCTGTAATTTATATACCCCACCACTTTGTGGCTGAGTTGCTATCGTTCCCAATCATTCCCACTTTGTTTTAATACCCAGCAAGGACATTTCACAAGTGGACTTGTTGCACAGGTGGCATCCTATCATAGTACCACATTGGAATTCAGTGAGCTCATGAGAATGAATCATTCTTTCACAGAAGCATTAGTAGCAGCCTAGGTGCTTGATTTTAAACAGCTGTAGCCATGGAAGATGCCGAGATCAGATGAGATCGGGCGCGCTCAGGATGGTATGGCCGTAAGATAGTTCAATGCATCCATAGCAAACATTTTCACTGCTATGCAGATGACACCCAACTCTATCTGTCCATGAAGCCAGATAACACACACCAATTAGTTAAACTGCAGGAATGTCTTAAAGACATAAAGACCCGGATGGCCGCTAACTTTCTGCTTCTTAATTCAGATAAAACTGAGGTCAGTGTATTCGGCCCTGAAAATCTGGTATATGGACCAGGTGACCATAAATCCTCCCTTAGTCATGCTGCAATAGGCGTAGGCTGCCAGGGATTCCCATGATGCATTGAGTATTTCCTTTTCAGTCACCTTTCTCACTCACTACCCACATAGCAAGCAGGTCTGGCCCGGATCTGGTATCAAGTCGGCACTGCTGGTTTACTTCTGGCATGATAAGACGTATGTCATCCAGATATGGGCCAGGTCTAGTAATGACGCCACTGTTTATGTGATGGCATGCCACATCTGGCCCGATTGTGGTTTGATTTATGTGGCCCAGGCTCATAGAAAACAGGTCTTCCCTGGATCTGGCATCAAACTGGCACTTCTGACTGATTAGTGTCATGGCAGGGTGTATGCCAAGTAAATGTGGGCCAGGTCTGGTAATGATGGCACTATTTATGTTCCTATTTTTCTGTTTCAGTCAGAAGACCCAAATGCCATGTTGCAATATGATATTGCTATGGTAGCCAACGTTTCAAATGCAGATTTGACAGGTTTGTGAGTGTACACTTTATCCAAAACCTAGTGAGGTTTTACTCATCTTTGCCAGTGGCTGGCTGTAACTCAGGAGGTAGAGCAGGTTGCCGACTGATCGGTTAGTGGTTCGATCCCCGGCTTCTCCAATCTGCGAGTCTGTGTATGAAAATAGTTAGGAAGCACTCAGTCTAGAGAAAGTGTGCGATTGGGTGAATGTGGCATGTTGTATAGAGCACTTTGAGTAATCCGGGAGAGTAGAAAAGTGCTATATAAGAATCAGTGCATTCACTGTCTGAAGAGAGTTTTGTCATGTTACTTTTGCACTATTATGTTCCGGCACATGTTGTTATTACATGGCTTGATTACGTTACACATTAGGCTGACATCTGGCCAGCAGTGTGTCTGCAACTGGCCCGTGGCTGCACACAACTTACACATGGCCCACATACCACAAAGAATGACGGCCCTTTGGTGGCCCAGATCAGGTTTACCAGAGATAATCCACACATGGGCCAGCACAGGACCATCAATGTGTCTGCAACTGGCCTTGTGCTGGCCCATGTGTGGATTACCTCTGGTAAACCTGATCTGGGCCATACCAATTTTGCTATGTGGGTATGTGTTAACAGACCTCTCTGCACTGAATCACACTTGTTATTAATCTCTGTCTCTCTTCCACAGCATGTCTTTCATCCTGTTTTCCTTCTCTCTCCCCAACCGGTCGCAGCAGATGGCCCCGCCCCTCCCTGAGCTTGGTTCTGCCGGAGGTTTCTTCCTGTTAAAAGGGAGTTTTTCCTTCCCACTGTCGCCAAAGTGCTTGCTCATAGGGGGTCATATGATTGTTGGGTTTTTCTCTGTATGTATTTTTGTAGGGTCTACCTCACAGTATAAAGCATCTTGAGGCACTGTTGTGATTTGGTGCTGTATAAATAAAAGTGAATTGAAATGGAAGATGGATTGGAACACTCCAAAAGTTGATCCTGTTCATCTGGACGTAGCGTTTTGTGGGAGAAATGTTTCATCACTCATCCAGGTGACGTCTTCAGTCTCAGCTGACTGCAGGTTTCCAATCTTATAAACAGAACATTTGCATAATTACTGAAACCAGCCCACTGAAGGAACAATGGGCTGGGAGGTCAGTTCCTCAGTCATAATTATGCAAATTCTCATGACCATTGATCAACAACAATGGATTGGAACACTTAAAGTCACTTTGATGTGTCAGTGAATACTTTTGGCAATATAGTGCATATTAAAGCAAGCAAATTATACAAAAGCATTCTAAAGTCAAATATAAGGGCATCTGTTGCAAAGCTAGGCCAAAATTGTGTAATGGTGCAATTGGGACAATGATCCCAAGCACACTAGCAAATCTACTACAGAACTGTCAAAGTTTCAGAGGACTCAGATGCAGCTGAGAAAGGTTCTACAGGGCTTAATGAACAATTTCAAGAATGACTCCAGCAAAAATGTTTACTACAATTCTTTCACGTGTCAGGATATCACTTTTTCCACAGGGCCAGCTTTGCAATGTCAAAGCCTCTAGAACAGTTTGCAACTGAGAGTGTGTGAGAGACTTGGCCAGACAGGTAAGTACTCAAACAACACAGCAGCTAGGTTTTGACACAGATTAGGGCAACAATGTGGTGACAAAGGGAGAGGAAAGTACTGCCAGTGACAGGAAACAGATAAGCCTGTTTTAAGCTGGCTGAAACAAGTTAAGCATATACACACGCACACAGGGTGATATGCCATGCAATTACATGGCACGTTACACTGTAATTTTAGAATGTGGTAAATACCAGATTATTTTTAATTATTTCCTTGTACATAAAACCTTGGAACTAAAGGAAGGTGGGAGGGTTTTCACATCACTGTACACAAAGAGCATATATGAGGGACACATTTAATTTTACCTTCACCAATTATATCTTTTTGCATAAGGAAATGTAATTTTTTTGATAGTATCAACAAATAGTACCGACTGAGACTACTAACAGAGAACAAGCTGAGCCACAGAGAGACAGAGGGAGTAGATAGAGAGCTCCTGAGATGTGCTGAGTGTGTGCCATGAATAACAGGTTTTATATGGGCAGTTTGCTATTACCGCAGAGGTTTTATTACCATCATCAGGGATGGGATGCTAGCGTGCAGTTTTAAACCCCCTTTAATCTCAGGGTGAGTGTAATTATTTCCACTGCAAGAACAATTTATTTCACACCACAAATTTGTGCTTTTTACCCACATTTCCAGACACGAGTTGTTCTTCAGCCCTGTAAATGAACATGCATTTATTGTAAAGCCGGAGTTTCTTTTTTGAGCCTTGAAAGTCTGTAAATTATTATACAATTCACACACTCAGTACTCAGTGGCTTCCTAGTTGTTCCTTGTGCCATAACAAAAACAGGTTTGATTACTTGAATCAGAGAAATAATATTTATATATTGAAAATCTTTGTGATGTAAAAATGTTGGGGCTACTTCAAGAACATTTAATTAAGATTTCATTTAATTTAGAGTTATGCTCACTTGGTTATTGATTACTTGATTGCACTTGATTATGTGTACTGCGTAAGTATTCACAAAATTTTCATTTGTAAAAATGCAAGTAACTGAATGGAAAGATCTTTTTCTGTTTAAATAAATAAATGTACTTGGTGGACTTTATCTGTGTGATTCCCAGGCAGGCCAGAGAGATTGTTCTGAGATATGAGGGCCGACTAACCAGAACCAGAGGTTACCAGACCGCAGGAGCTGATGTACGTCCACCAGCCTTTCATCCACTGACTTTTTTTTTTGGACTAACAATCTAATCCTGCTGGACTGGAGATTGGAGAAACAGATTGCTTAATGTATTTATAGTGCATTATAGATCTTGTCCACAACAGGATAAAGTGCTATTTCAGGGCAGTTTTATTTCTCTGCACTGCAGTGGCCTGATGATTACAGCCAAAACAGTAAATTGTGTTGGATTTCTTATATAAAGGCTGCTGAGTTTTGATCTTTCAAGGCTCTTCTCCTCTGTGGGCTGAACACACATGTGTATAACTCTTTATTCGTATTTGCAAAAAGATTAAGTCAGACAGTGAGAAAGATAGTTGTGCTGCAATAATCCATGGAGCAGCACAAGTGAATTTATAGCCCATGTTACGGCGCAGTTAATTCAATGTTTGGGCTGCTTCCCACCCATTAGAATAAATTGACTTTCAGTGAGCAGTCTGACGATCAGGTATCAGTTCTACAGTTTGGCTCACGGTTAATTGAAACTCAGAATCAATGGCCCAGCTGACCTTCTCTTGATTAACAATTAACAGCTTAGTTGTGTTTCTTATCTTTCAGCACTCTAAAAATGATACAGCCACACTGTTTCAGATCTCAGGTGTCTGCTACTTTATTATATGCTGAAAATTGAAAATTAGACAGTTCATCAACACACAATAAATAAAAAATGTAACTGCTGTTATAATTTTAGACTTTACTGAGAGCTTTTCATCACAGAAACAATGGTAGAAGTAGTTTTTTGTTAAACCTCTGTCAGTGTTTCTCAGCTTGATTCTCTCCTGCAGCTGCTGAAGAAACTTTCTCGTTTGCTTTACAACATTGTGGTGCTGTTCATTCCTTGGGAAGTCAGGATCAAGAAAATTGAAAGTGAGTTATCTGTTTTCTTTGTTCATGAAAACGTGTCTCCTACATCTGCTGGCTAAAAAGAAAAGAACAAAGGAGCAGGGTGTGTGTGTGTGTGTGTGGGGGGGGGGGGGATAAGAAATCACTCATGATGTTCAACAGGACAGAAAATGGGAAATTTGCTAGAAATAACTTTGAAAATAGCATCTTTTCATCAAGGAAAGTCATTGCTTTCCACATCGGCTTTGCTGTGATATATTCAAACATTAGATGGCCTTATTAAACTGGATTTAGCAACAAAGAAATATTTGTGATTTTAGCTCAGAATCAACACATTACCATAAGCATATGGACTTTGAAGAGACGTTGTTGTGAACTGGGGCCATTCAAGAGAAAATAACACACTGATTTAAATGCATATCAAGAACAACAGCACAACAGATCCAAGGATACTGCTGGTTACGTGTTTAAGCTATTCAAATTTGTGGTACAGCAGAACACAGTCCAACAGACTGTTATATCCAAAGTGTTATATGCTTGGATGGTTGTCCGGAGAGGAGTCGTGTTATGGCGTATTAGGCCACCACAGTAAGCTGGCCCAGTACAACTGCCTAATTTGACATATTTTTCTCAAAAACAAATTTTTATTTCTTTGTCATTAATGTACCAAATAGTGTTTGCTTCCAGGCACCATGAATGTGAAAAGTTTATTCGGTGAGCTGTGTTTATTATTAAGTTAGATTAAGCTTTGAAAGAAACCACCAAGCTTTTTGATCAAACAGCACCATTAAAATGCATTACTGTCAGTGGTGTACACCTACAGCAGTGTTTGTGTGTGAACTATGTGCAACGTATTAATCAGTCTTATTTTGATGTTTCCTCTGACTTGCTGAGGTCACTTTGGGTCAGGCGTGGCCTCCTACTTTATCTTCCTCCGCTGGTTGTTTGGGATCAACATTGTTCTCACCATCATGACTGGAGCCTTCATTGTCCTACCAGAGGTCAGAAAATCTCTCATACCATATATGGATGGATGGACTAGAAAGTTCTAGTTTCTTTAGAATGGTAATCCAGCTGCAAAACTACACAGGCACTTGACAACCTTGCTTTTATACAGGAATATAATCCTAATACAACCACTTAGCAGCAGCTAAGTTAAGTCCCCTGCTGGACAGAGAGATATCATAGATGAATTGCACTCATTGGCGCCAACTAATTCAGACTCATTGCAAGATTTATGACTCTTAGAGATATCTATGATAGCAATTTTCTATTCATAAATGCGTGTTAACTTCTATTTCTCATACGGTGCTGTGAAAATGTTGAGTTTAACTGGCAATGAGTCTTTCACATCCTGCTGGAATTTGCTCCACTCTTCTTTACAGATATCAGTTACATTTAAGTCCAGAGTTTGACGAGTCTGCACCAAAACCACCAAAAAAGATCCATTTTTGATAAAGCATATAGTTCGTGCTGGATCGACTGTCATCTGTCAGATGATCTGGGGTCTTTGACCCTGCACTTGTTATTATACCCTCTGCATATCCCTCTTTATTCTTGTTTGGATTTTCATATTCTAGCCTTAATTTCTGGGGTTTTTTTTGTTGTTTTGTTGTTTTGTTTTGTTTTCGGGGGGGTCCATGATATTTTCAGGTTGTATTTTGTTTTCATAGTTGGATGTTTTCTGCCCATCTGTGTTCTCCATATCAAGTTTGCATTCTTGTGTCCTGTGTTTAGTTACGTCCTGTTTTCATTTGTTACCATGGTAATGTTGTGTGCATTGTCTTTAGTTTTGCTTGCCCTTCTCTCGTTAGCTAGATTTGATCTTTTATCCACCTGTGTCTTGTCTTCCCCAGCTTCCTCCCCTCTCCCTAATTACCTTGAGTGTATTTAAGCGCTTAGTTTTCCTCAGGTATTTGTTGTACTGTACTGTTTGACAATATTTTCTTGCAGGACTCTTTCAGCACATATCCTGTCCTTTTCTTTTCTTTTAAATTTAAATGTTAAATATCTTAAATAATAAAACCTACACAAATGGTCAATGATGAGTTTTGTATTTAATTTTTACCCCAGTAAATATATTGTTGATTTGTCCTTTAGTACAGATTATAGAATATTTGCAAGGCAAGGCACGGACAGTAATAGTGGGATGGGGGTGCACCTGGATATATATCTAACACTGACATGCAGACACAAGCAATTTTCTCAGACATAACTTACAATGTCATTCCCACTGCATATCTTGATCCTCCATTTTTCTGCTTTCTCACTTCATGGTTTGTTGGAATTACCACTCTGCTGTTCCTATTTGCACGTCTCACCTTTATCTCACCTTGCTTAGTGAATAATATTGTTTGCTATCAAACATTATAGGTTCTCATTTTCATGTTTCTGTATTGTACTGGGAATTGAGTGGGTGGCCGTAGCTCAGGTAGCAGAGCAGGCCACTTACTAATCAGAAGCTTGGTAGTTTGAGCTCTTCTTGTCAAATGTCCTTGGGCAAGACACTAAACCCATGTTGCTCTCTAATGCATCCATTGGAGCATGAATGCATGTTAATGTTAAATAGAAATCACTAGCATAGAAAGAGTACAGAAAAAACAGTGTTTGTGTGAATGAGGCAAGTTTGACATAGAGTATTAAAGAACCAGTCCATTTACCAATTATTCAACAGAGTTTGAATGTAGGGTCAGTCCACCGGAGTTATCACTGTCTTTCTTTAATAACACACTCTCAAAAACATTTACAGTGCTCCTCAGTCAATGTTCAATGTTCAGTTGTTCAATGTACTGCACACAGTGGAACACAGGCTTGTTTGAGCCTGTGCTGCTGAAGCTGTAGGTTTGCTCACTTATAAAGAAATTAACATCCTCCAAAAAACAAACATTTAATTTTAATCAAAAAAACCCCAGTAGAAAACATATTGGCTAAAAGTTAGAAATTGACTTGCATGGCCAACTGAAAGAAGTATTTGATCCCCAGGGAAAACATGGTGGAGAAACCCTTGTTGGTAACAATGTTTCTACCTCCGTATTTGACTGTGGGGACAGTGCAAGATTTCAATCTAATATGGCGCACTGTGCTTCAAATTGTGTTCTTTGTTTCTACGGTACTACCTTTAAATCATTAACATGCTCCTCCTGGTTGTTGTTTTATAATAATCACACCAACAGTTGGTTGATTTTTGAAAATAATAATACTCACAAAGCTTCTGGGTGACGATCTTTAAGCTCATTCCAAAAGGCAGATCTACAACCCCTCACATCCCATATGGAAAAGAAATAGTAAAAACTTATATGTGATTACTCATGAAAGTGGCCACTTTCTCATTACTTTCATATATTGTTTTAGTAAGTATACAAAACATACAAGTTTCATTATATAATTTTTCAAGGGATCTTATATCTGTTTTTACTCTTGTATGCTTTTCATACAAGTTTCACACAAGACAGATACAAACTTTATAAGATTTATATACTGTATATCTTTTCCATTTGGGATGCTTTGACATTGCTAGGCCATTTGTATTGTTAACACCTGAACAACTGTCTAAGTAAACCTCATCACTCGGGCCACTCACACTCAGAGGCTACTCAGACCAAGTCCTTTGCAACTTGTTCTTCTATTGTATATATTTCTCATGTCTTTTTATCCCTGCTGTCTTACTATTTATGCTTCACACCTGCACAGTTGTTGTGGAGCACCAACAGTTAGGTTGTACATGTACAATGTCAATAAAGGGCTATTATATTGTATTAAATTATCTTGTTATGCAGGTAGATGGATGGAGGGATGAAAGGGTTATCAAAAATCCAACAGTAACACCAAGTTTTTTTTAATTTTAAAAATCACAACAGAGTTTCTGTAACCTTGCACTGATCTTTACCTAACACTAACGCTGCCATGTGCCTAAACCTAGCAAAACCGTAACCAGGAGGCATGGACTAAAAAAATCAAGCATAATGTTACAAAGTCCAGCTGCAGATCAGTAGGCGATCTTAATATCAGCTCAGCTCAGCTGTCAGCGAAACTGATGTCCTTGTACGAATTGTCAAGTCTTGCTATTGCTCTCTGGCTCTGGATGAAGGAAGGGGAAGTCCCAGAAGAGTCATACCACCAAATAGATATGGTCACCTGTAGATAACATGACTGAAATGCATTTTATTTATTACAATTACAGTGCACTGAACTATGTTTGTGTGCACTAGCTGCTGGCTGGAGCACCATTTGGAACAACAAGAAGTAAAACTATTCCCAAGGAACACCTGGCTTCAGCCCAGGACCTGGACACCATCTGGTCTCTTGGGGCAAGCTTCTTTCTTTTTACTGTTCTATCAATAGCACATTACTTACAGATAGACTAGAACATTATTTAAACATTATTTTACTCCCTTTCTGACCAATTAAGATAAAACCGATCGAAACCTCTTCCAGTCCAAAAGTTGCATTAGAGTTAGAATATAGGACTGAGCAAGTAAAGACATAATTCTTTCATCCCTATATAAACATTTCATCTAATGGATACTAATGATCATGCTCCAACTGATTTCCTTTACTGTTTTCCTTTTCACCATTTTTATCTCTTTGTGTGCATTGCCATGTGTGTTTGTGAAAATGTGTTGTCTTTGATTCTTCACAGGGCTACCTCCAGTACTCTGTGTTATTCTATGGTTACTATGGCAGGGTGAGGAAAATCGGCAGTGCAGGGTACCGATTACCCCTTGCCTACTTCCTGGTTGGAATGGCTGTCTTTGCCTACAGTTTCATCATTCTGTTGCGAAAGTAATCATTATGCTCTTTAAAACTTATACTGATGCTATAATTATCTGATGGGTTAGCAATGTGATGTCTTAGAATGATTTCAAGTTTGTTAAAAATTGAGGAAAAACTGGGAAAAAAGAGTTAAAAGTTAATCTAATCTTTACTTATCCCTACTGAATCTATAACATTTCACAATAACATGGTCAGAGTAATGTTTAGCATAATTTCCAATCTTTGCAACATTTAATAATCAGCAACTTAATATAAAATAAAAAGGTCAGGACCCAATGTTTCCCAGCATAACATCGCACAAGGCATCACATTGTTCTCTTCTCCCTGTTGCTGTTAATGCTTCACTGATGGTGAAGGACTGTTATTATTAAAATGAAAACAAGATGTGCAAAATATATCGTCTGATAACATGCCCTGAAAAATAATATTTCTGCAGAATGGCAAAGAATTCACGCCTGAGCCTGGCCAGTGCTTCTGATGAAAGCTTCACTTTCTGCTGGAGAGTGTTCTGTGCCTGGGATTACCTGATAGGAAACCCAGAGGCTGCAGAGAGCAAAGGAGCTGCCATTGTTAACAACATCAGGGTCAGAGAAGAATGTAACTTGAACTGTGCAATTAATTTCTTTTTTAAGAACAAGATATTTAAATTATGACCTAAGCACAAGTGACTATCAATATTTTTCTGCACAGGAAGCCATTGTCGAGGAGCAAGAAAAGAAGAAGGATACCAGTCTGTAAGTGCTTGTTTGTGAGCATTGTTTTGTATGTTTTCTGTTTGTCCAGCTTCCTCCAGCTCAGTCTATTGAAGCTATAGGTGAGTGACTGTTTATTTACTACCCCAAGAAGTTGCTTCTGTTCATCTGGACGTAGCGTTCAATGCAGAAGCGTTTCGTCACTCAGCCAAGTGACTTTTTCAGCCTCAGCTGACTGCAGGTTTCCCCAACCTTATAAACAGTACATTTAGTGCATAATGACTGAAACCAGCCCACAGAATGAACAATGGGCTATGAGGTCAGTTTCATGATCATTAATATGCAAATATTCATGACCATTGATCAAAAACCATTGATTTGGTGAATGGCTGCAATCACAGCATTGTAAGATGGGCAGGTACCTCAGGCTAGGCTCAAGGCATGCTGAAAGATGCCTTTTGCTGCTACACTAAGGAATGTTTACTGTTCCTCCACTACCTCAACTCATCATCATAAAACCTTATTATTATGTTACGTTGTGTTTTTTTGTCACACTGTCACTTTGTTGCTCTTGTTTGCACATTTGCACGTGCACTTTGTTGTCTGCTGTCTGTTAACAAAAAAAAGTCTTCCTTAGATAGTTAGTTTTTGTTATTTATGTTGTAATTTATGTTAGGTCAGTCTGTCTTGTCTCTGCTAGCCAGCTAACTAGGCCTCTTAGTTAGCTAGTTTAGTGTTTTCTGTTAATTTATGTTGTAAATTTATGTTGCATGTAGCACCTTGGTCCTGGAGGAACGTTGTTTCGCTTCACTGTGTACTATCTGTATATGGTTGAAGTGACAATAAAGCCAACTTGACTTGACTTGACTTGAAGAGATTTCTTAGATTATCTCAGAAGATAACGATGAGGTGGCTGGGGAAGGGGAGGTAAATTCTGCTTAGACTGCTGTGCTTGGATAAATGACAGGAGATGGATGGATACAGATCTTTAAGTAGCCACAATTCCTTGAAAAACAAGTGCATGTCCTGAAACTGAAAATGGCAGTGACATGTAAATCATTGGTGACACTGAGCTACAATACTTTACTTTAGGCAGAAGTCTAAGTTGATTAAACCCAAAGATTTTCTAATGTTTAAAATCTATACATGTCCAAAATTTTATATTCTAGGTTCTGTGTTGGTATAGGGAGGCTAAAATCCTACAGACAGACTCATGGCTGAAGGTGGTCCTTTTGAAAGTCTATGTAAATAATGAAAGAGTCAGCAATAGCAAAAAGAGGCTGCAGTGACACCTTATCCGAAGTGTATGTTGTTCAGAACATCCAACATACACTTCAGATGTCTACTAAGAATAGTGCATCACAATTACATCCACTTTTCTAACTGATCATTGCCAATGACACTGTGTTTTCCCTCAGTGCAGTTCTGATCAGTCTACGGATCTTGGCCAACATCCTGGTGCTCCTCTCTTTAGCAGGGAGCATATACATCATTTACTTTGTGGTGGATCGTTCTCAGAAACTGGAGCAGGAGAAGCCGGAGCTGACGCTATGGGAGAAGAATGAGGTACAGGAACAGACTGGACGTCACCATCCTTATCATCAGTTATTTTAATTGGATAATCCAATATACAATACAGTTCTAAGGAACCACTGAAAGTGGAGACTTGACATGGATCCAGTGGAAGGCAACTACTAAATGTATATATCCATCTGCCAGGTTTAGAGAGCTTTAGTCACCTTACAGCAACCAGCTCACTCTCACAACAAAATGTGTAAGCTATGCTGATCAACTGTGCAACACACGTACATGTGTACTCTGTGTGCATACACACATACAGAATTTCTTTTTCTCAACAGAAGCTGTAAAACTGCTACATGCCTACATCTTTTGACCTGTTTTTTATAACACACATTGTTGCCCAAAGGATTTACTCATTCATTCAAATTATTGAATTCAGGTGTTCCAATCACTTTCATGGTCACAGTTGTAGAGGCATGCAGACTGCTTATACAAACATTTGTGAAATAATCGTTCTTTCTCAGGAGCTCAGTGAGAGGGCATTGCAGTACCGTGCAACCATCAAATACTCCGCAGTCAACCGCTAGTGGCATTATGCCACACTGGAAGTGACTGAAAAAGGCACGGAAAATTGCAAAGCGGGGTCAGCGGATACTGTGGGATGTAGTGGCCATCAGAGCTCAGGAACATTGCATAGAGCTTCATAGGTTTTCATGGGCGAGCAGCTGTATCCAAGCATTACGTCACTAAAGTGACTGATGTAGTGGTGAAAAGTACACTGCCACTGCCACTTGGGTGCTTATAGCCGAACTTCTTGCCACACACGCATAACTGAAAACTGCACCTAATGAGCATGTTCAGTTATTATAAACATTCAATGAATGAATTAATCAATGAATCAATTAATTAGGACCCTCGGAAATCACTGAAATTGTTAGAAACAATGAGACATATTTGTTACATGCATTTCAGTTAAAATAACAAACTTTTCTCCAACTACCAACTACCCATCAGTTACTTATGTATCCATCTACATTCCAGGTGAGTGTAGTGGTTTCTCTCATCACCATGATTGCTCCATCTGCTTTTGAACTGGTGGCTCAGCTGGAGATGTACCACCCACGAACCTCACTGCGATTCCAGTTGGCCAGGTACCATTGTCTAACCACAGCCTATAATGACACAATAATGGCATACTATACTATTCAGAAAATGAACGGAACCCTTACACTTTTATGCCAAAAATTCTAAGCTAAAATTTTCCCTTAACTTTGGTTAGTTATGTGACAAGTGATACGAGTTGCAACTTACTCAGGCCCTGCATGTTTTTAAAGTCTTTAATTTAAAACCTAAGTAGTACAAAAACTGGTTTTATGGTTTTTTAAAGTTTGTGGTGATTTTATGGGTAACTGGTATTAATAATATAGTTTCTACTAACCAAAGTTAGTTTGGTTTGTGGGTTAGGTTGTTTTGTTCTCAACAAATTATACAATGTTTGTCAGTAACAATTTTTACTTTGACTATTTCATTCATCAAGATCTGATGAGAGCCCTCATTGGAGCAGTATTTATATAATAACTGAAAGGTCTTACAATGCTCATCAATTTACAGGGTCCTTGTCTTATACCTTGGGAATCTCTACAGTCTCATCATTGCTCTCCTTGATAAAGTCAACAGTATGAGCTCTGCTGTGAGTATGTTAACTAGCCCCAGTTAAGAATTTGTTATCTAGTTTCAAATTTGAACACTATTTAGAAAATAATATAAGATTAATAATTTAATTTGCTGGTCATTCATTTTGCCACAGTTACTAGAAAATAGCACAAACAAGTTACCAAATATTTAACCATGGAAGAATTGCTACAAAAATCATGTTTTGAAAATGCAGTATTTAGTGGACCTTCTGATGAAATTAAAAAAGTAAATGGTAAATGGCCTGTATTTATATAGTGCTTTACTGGTCCCTAAGGACCCCAAAGCGCTTTACACATTCAGTCATCCACCCATTCACACACACATTCACACACTGGTGATGGCAGCTACATTGTAGCCACAGCCACCCTGGGGCGCACTGACAGAGGCGAATATTGATGAATATTAATATGAGTTTAAATCTGTATTGTGACTCAGGCATTTTATTTATTTTTTGTTGCAATTTATTATTTAAAAATATAGTGTGGAATTGATTGTTAAGGGGAGAAATATCACTGATGTAAAAGTCCCTAACTCACAAAATCTCATCAAATACAATACATATGGCTTTAAACAGTTAAACTGAGATACATATCATTCAAGTGAAAATTCAGTATGTAGGTTATTTTAATGTTAACATGAGCAACACATTGGACAGAAAATAACTGGTAAACTTGTTATGCTAACAACACAATTCCAGTGGTATTACTTTGCTACATTTTAAAGCCAAAGTTGAGACTTTAAGAAGGTAAACACAGTTCATTCTATCTTCAGTGTCTTTAAAATGTGTCCAGGTATTCTGTTTACTTTTTATGCACATAAACTAACTAGTTTGGAATTATTTTCTACTATCTTTATACTAATGCTAATGCTAATTGTGTAGGCTAAATAAGCTAATATGCTACAATGCTCAGTCCTACATTTTAGACGTCTAAATTCAGGGGTTGCATCCTTCAAAGGCCACATTTGAAGGCTGATTATGTCACAGCAATGCGAAGAAGACTGTTTTCCCGGGATCTGAAGGATCCATGAGGCGGAACCTTGGTGGCCCACTCTATCCCAAGATTCATTGCGCATTGGTGGTTCTAGAATATTTTTTGAAAAGGATGGTCCAAGGAATGCAGTCAAGGAATAAACTCAAATGTAATTGTTTTTATCTCACTCAAATATCCTGTAGCAAAAATATTAACAAGAGTCTAAAATGTCAAAATTCTACAGTTTCAGATGTGTAACGAGTTAGTGATGCTTTTAAAGCTTTTACATTAAAATATAAGCAGTCAAAAAACCAACTTACATGTTTTAGAGTTTGTGTAGATGCTATGGAAAATTGATACTAAATAAATCCAGATTTCCCTTCAGTTGTGTATAACTTTTAAAATTTTCTGCACATACAATTCAGTTTTGATACCAAAGCTGGGTCTGTTTAGTGGTGTGAAGTTTAATATGCTTCAGTGTTTGGCGGGGCCATCTGCCGTGACTGGTTGGGGTGAGAGAGAGAAGACGGAACAAAAGACATGCTGTGGAATAGAGCGACTGAAGGCTTTTCAGGGAGTTTTTAGGACATCCTGACATAACAAATTACAGTAGTCCAGCCTAGAAGTGATAAATGCACGAACAGGTTTTTCAGCTTCACTTTGAGACAGGGCATCTCTACGGGCTGAAATCTGTGCCATCAGAAACTGAAGTTGAATAAGTTAAATTTGAATTTGAATTGCTCGGATTGAATCTGAATTGTAACTTGAATAAATGTTTTTAAAAACTGAATTTGAATTAGCCTAATTTGAAATTCAATTTATTGGTTTGAAAAGGATCATCACTAAATTGAAATTGAATTTTATATTTTGAAATTGAATTCATTTGCTTTGAAACTGTATTTTATCCTTTAAAAATTTAGTTCTTGAATAATTTCAGATTCACTTCTCACCATTCAGTTTCAGTTCTACAATTCAGTTTTTTGGGACTTACATCCGGTTCCGGTTCGAGAGTAATGAGCGCAGATTAATAGAACTACGTTTTACTAGCGGACCGAAAGTGTTACTGACGGGAATCTACAGCATCTTGAGCAGTGATTTGGCGCTGTATAAATATATAAAACATATAAATATATAAAAAATACATAAAAAATACATAATTTTATATATATATATATATATATATATATATATATATATATATATATATATATATATATATATATATATATATAAATTGAGTTTAGTATCTTTAGCATTTTAAACATCTTTTCTTGACCTAAGTTCACACATAACTTAGGTTATTCTCATTTATTAACAGAAACCATTAATTGGTGGAAACTGCCATTAATCACAAGTAAATGTTATCTAACAAATCAATACACTACATCGCTGACAATTAAAATAGTTGTCTGTATTATAATTTGTGTATCTTTTCCTAGACTTACTAGGAACTATAGTTTGTGCATTGTTTTTCACAAATACGCTGTGATAAAGAGAAGAAGCTCCTTCTCGGTCATCATGGAGCTTCTAAGGATGCAGACCTTGAATTAAGAAATACCTTTGAAGTCACTCATATAATTAAAGCATAGCACACAGCTGTATGGATTGTGATCTGTCTTCAAGGTCCACGTGAGTAACAGTAACTGGAATGAGTCCAGCTCCTTTCTGGCCACAATATCTCATCCTGAGGGAAACAGCCTCTCCACCCTAGTGTCAGATATCTCCCTCTCTAAGAATCACAACAGCACCACAGCAACCATCGCCACAGTGCTGGCTGTAACCAGCAGGAGCAGCTCAGGGGACGTCTACAACCAGACAGCTGTGTTTGAAAAGAACACCCGACAACAGGATCAGTGCTGGGAGACCTATGTTGGACAGGTTTTGCTTTCTGATTGGATAACGGTGTATATTTGTGGAAATGATAAAAATATATATAAACATTATGACCACCTGCCTGTTGCCAAAACATCAAATGATAGTGATGCATTGTGTATTCTAACACCTTTCTATCAGAACCACTTTTTCAGAATTGCTTGAGCTACAGTAGCTCATCTGTTAGATCGGAACACGTAGGCAAGCTCTCCTCGCCATGTGCATCAATGAGCCACACGAGCCCATAACCCTGTCACTGGTTCCCAACTGTGAAAGTGGGAACACCCCAAAAGCTTTGGAGCTCCTCTGAACCAGTCCTTCAGGTTGCTCAAATCCTTACGCTTGCCAAACTTTGAGGGCAAAATATTAACTTGCTCACTAATGTATTCCACCCAGTAGCAGGAGAGATAATCAGTATTATTCACTTAACCTGTCAGTGGTCATAATGTTATGCCTGGAATATATGATATATATATGTATGTGTGTGTGTGTGTATGTAAAATAAAATACTTGTATATAGTATTTGTAAATTTCCCTGATGAATATGTGTATATTGTGTCTTTAGGAGATGTTGAAGCTGTCCATCATTGACATGATCTTCACAGTGGCGAGCATCCTGCTCATTGACTTCATCAGAGGTCTAGTGGTTCGCTACCTCAGTGACTGCTGCTGCTGGGATTTAGAGAGCAAATTTGTAAGTTGGTTGCAAGCTTTTGCTTTTACAAAATTTAGCAAGTAAATGCTAAACATGAGAATTAAGGTATTTATTCTTATTCTATTGAATGGAATTCTGTATACATACACAATACACAGGTCATGATGTTTCAGACCTGAAAAAGGAAATAGACCCAGAGAATGATTTCTTCTCCAATACTGAAGACATCAGCTGTTGCTGCCACAGTGATGAACAGTTTAATCACACCATTAAATGATAATGATAAATGATCAATAACGTTAAAGAATATTTAAATCAGTTCACAAAAGCTTTCAAAATTATTGCTGTATCTGAAATAATATGTATGTAAATAATATGTAAATGCAGAAACAGGGATGGACTTTCAACTGGACTTTTCAACCCAGGAAAAGGGGGGGGGGCTGTGTACGTGGATAAAAAATAGATTACAAGGTGGTGGAAGCTATGGATAAAGACATGCTGTGGAAGAGAGACAGAGGTTAATAACAAGTATGATTCAATGCAGAGAGGTCTATTAATACATAGTGAGTGAGAAAGGTGACTGGAAAGGAAAAACTCAATGCATCATGGGAATCCCCCAGCAGCCTACGTCTATTGCAGCATAACTAAGGGAGGATTCAGGGTCACCTGGTCCAGCCCTAACTATATGCTTTAGCAAAAAGGAAAGTTTTAAGCCTAATCTTGAAAGTAGAGATAGTGTCTGTCTCCTGAATCCAAACTGGAAGCTGGTTCCACAGAAGAGGGGCCTGAAAACTGAAGGCTCTGCCTCCCATTCTACTTTTAAATACTCTAGGAACAACAAGTAGGCCTGCAGAGCGAGAGCGAAGTGCTCTAATAGGGTGATATGGTACTACAAGGTCATTAAGATAAGATGGGGCCTGATTATTTAAGACCTTGTATGTGAGGAGCAGGATTTTGAATTCAATTCTGGATTTAACAGGAAGCCAATGAAGGGAAGCCAAAACAGGAGAAATCTGCTCTCTCTTTCTAGTCCCTGTCAGGACTCTTGCTGCAGCATTTTGGATTAGCTGAAGGCTTTTCAGGGAGTTTTTTGGACTTCCTGATAATAATGAATTACAGTCGTCCAGCCTGGAAGTAATAAATGCATGAACTAGTTTTTCAGCGTCACTCTGAGACAGGATATTTCTAATTTTAGAGATGTTGCACAAATGGAAGAACGCAGTCTTACATATTTGTTTAATATGTGCGTTGAAGGACATGTCCTGGTCAAAAATGACTCCAAGGTTCCTCACAGCGTTACTGGAGGCCAAGGTAATGCCATCCAGAGTAAGAATCTGCTTAGATACCATATTTCTAAGATTTTCAGGGCCGAGTACAATAATCTCAGTTTTATCTGAATTAAGAAGCAGAAAGTTAGCGGCCATCCAGGTCTTTATGTCTTTAAGACATTCCTGCAGTTTAACTCATTGGTGTGTGTTATCTGGCTTCATGGACAGATAGAGCTGGGTGTCATCAGCATAGCAGTGTAAATGTATGCTATGTCTTCTAATGATGCTGCCTAAGGGAAGCATGTATAATGTAAACAGAATTGGTCCTAGCACTGAACCCTGTGGAACTCCATAATTAACCTCAGTGTGTGAAGAGGACTCTCCATTTACATGCACAAACTGGAGTCTATTAGATAGATATGATACAAACCACTGCAGCGCAGTACCTGTAATACCTACAGCATGTTCTAATCGCTCTAATAGGATATTATGGTCGACAGTATCGAACGCTGCACTGAGGTCTAGCAGGACAAGCACAGAGATGAGTCCACTGTCAGAGGCCATAAGAAGATCATTTGTAACCTTCACTAAAGCTGTTTCTGTGCTGTGATGAGCTCTGAAACCTGACTGAAACTCTTCAAATAAGCCTCTGCAGATGATTTGTTAGCTGTTTGACAACTACTCTTTCAAGGATGTTTGATATAAAGGAAGGTTGGAGATTGGCCTATAATTAGCTAAGACTGCTGGGTCTAGAGATTCTTTTTGAGTAAAGGTTTAACTACAGCCAGCTTGAAGGCCTGTGGTACATAGCCGATTATTAGAGATAGGTTGATCATATTTAAGATCAAAGAATTAATTAATGGCAGGACTTCTTTGAGCAGTTTTGTAGGAATGGGGTCTAAAAGACACGTTGATGGTTTGGAGGAAGTAATTATTGAAGCTAACTCAGAAAGATCAATTGGAGAAAAAGAGTCTAACTTAACATCAATGGTACTAAGAGTAGCTGTAGATAATATTACATCTGTGGGATGATTATTGGTAATTTTTTCTCTAATGATTAAAATTTTATTTGTGAAGAAGTTCATGAAGTCATTACTAGTTAACGTTAAAGGGATGGTTGGCTCAACAGAGCTCTGACTGTTTGTCAGCCTGGCTACAGAGCTGAAGAGAAACCTGGGGTTGTTCTTATTTTCTTCAATCAGTGATGAATAGTAAGATGTTCTGGCTTTGCGGAGGGCTTTCTTATAAAGCAACAAACTATTTCTCCAGGCTAAATGATGATCCTCTAAATTTGTGACACGCCATTTCCTCTCCAGCTTACGAGTCATCTGCTTTAGGCTACGTGTTTGAGAATTATACCACGGAGTCAGGTACTTCTGATTAGAGACCTTAGTTTTCACAGGAGCTACAGTATCCAGAGTCGTACGTAGTGAGGAGGTGAAATTATTAACAAGATAATCGACCTCTGTTGGAGTAGCGTTCAGATAGCTGCTCTGCTCTGTGTTGGTACAGGGCATTGAAGATGATAACAGTGGGTGGATTATATTCTTAAACTTAGTTACAGCGCTTTCAGAAAGACATCTACTTTGATAAAGTCTACTCTTCACTGTTGTGTAATCAATTATTGTAAATGTAAATGTTATCAGGAAATGATCAGACAGGAGAGGGTTTTCAGGAGACACTGTTAAATGTTCAGTTTCTATGCCATATGTTAAAACAAGATCTAGAGTGTGATTAAAGTGGTGGGTGGGTTCTTTTACATTTTGAGAGAAGCCGATTGAGTCTAATAACAGATTAAATGCCATGTTGAGGCTGTCATTTTTAGCATCTACATGGATGTTAAAATCACCCACAATAATTATTTTATCTGAGCTGAGCACTAAATCAGATACAAAGTCTGAGAAATCAGAACTCTGTGTAAGGCCCAGGTGTATAGATGATAACAAGTAAGACTGGTTTCTGAGTTTCACAGCTGGGGTGGATGAGGCTAAGCATCAGGCTTTCTTTGTGATTGTTTGTGTTTAAATTGCTTGTTGCTGGTTTTTAGTTTGTTTTTTGTCTTTTTGGGAGGGTATAAATGCTACACAGTAGAAACGACATGCAGCCGGAGTATTCCTAAATCTTACAATATTTGATGCAAGTGATTATGAAATATTAATTAATAAACTGGAACGATATTTAATCAGAGGGGTTGTACTACATTGCGTGAAAAATTATTTGACCAGCAGGAAACAATTTGTGAGATGGGAGAGTAATACTCCTCATGTTTGGATGTTATCCAGAGTTCTGTCCCGGATCCAAAACTATTCACTATTTAAATAAATGACATTTGAAGGGTATGTGATCTATTAAAAATACACATTTTTGCTGATAACACAAATATTTTTGATATTGGGGGAAATCTAATGGAAATGCTGAATATGATTGCTATGATAAAATATAGTAAAAATGTTAAAAATAAAAGTGGTTTGAGAGGAAAAAACTATCATTAAATCCAGAGGTGTGGACTCGAGTCACATGACTTGGACTCGAGTCAGACTCGAGTCATTAATTTTATGACTTTAGACTTGACTTGAAAAAATGTTCTAAGACTTGTGACTTGACTTAGACTTTTACACCAATGACTTGGGACTTGAATTGGACTTGAACCGGTTTACTTGAAAAGACTTGACATTTTACCCCAAATATAAAATGTAACATGCATATTATATAGAGATTGAAAATGTGATGTCATTCTGGGGTAGAACCACAAAGGATTCTGGGAACTCGTGGCAAGAGGTACTAGCGCACGCAGGCTTTTAATTGAAATCAGTTATACAGCGATAAAAAGAAACACAAAAAATGTCAAGAAGCTGTTGTATTATTAACTGCAATAGCCGGTCGCATGACAGCCACGGGAAGCCGACGGGTAAAGAGATCGGTTGTTATCGGATTACGTCGTTGAAGAGAAATTGTTCGAGCCATGTTTCCGAAGTAACAAAGACGCGACGGGTGGCCTGGATTGCAGCCATTCAAAGATCAAATATAACGTCCCAGAACACTCCAGCTCACAGGTTAGTCTGCTCCAAGCATTTACACAAAGGTCAGTGTTTTTTAGTACTTAATACGTCATTTTCATAACATAATTAGTGATATAGGTTACAAGCAAGTCTGGCGCTGAACAGAAATTGTGGCGCTATGCTCCTTTATTTATTGTGCATAAATAGTGAATTGTTCTGACACAATATTGCGTTTCGCTTCTGTTATTATGGTACATTGACAAAAACATATACTTTTATTCACAGGATAAAACAGGTTTTTTGTATCACTAATTGCCCAGTACGATTACAGCATACAGTATTATTGTCACTGCTACATTTCTGTGATGCTACCAGAAATTATTTCCACTACTAATTAATTACCGTTGAGCTCAAAGGTCCTATTAATAAACGGTTAACGAATGTGTATTTATGACGACGATTTGTGAGACTGGTAAACTTATGATACGTACAATAGTCTTTACTTTCTACACGGTGCATTTCAAGGTCCTGCACCCATCCGTCGGTAAACTGTACCTGGGCTTGTTGCAGTGACCTGAAGTTACTAAACTTCATGAGTGTATGCGCTCACTCCAAGAACCGTATGATTATAAATATGCATATAAATATGCTACGATGAGATAGCTGACTTCATCTAACTAGCAAATGTTGTCCAGGCTACGTTGGTGATACAGTTTTTTTTAATGTGTATGATATTTTTGTCATGCGATTTTAAAGCTGGTCCTACAACCGCATCCAAGAATAACATGCAGCTTATCTCAGAACTGTCGGTGAAAATTATTCTTGGAGCTAGGTTTAATTGAGCTGCATTTTAAAGAGGTGCAATTTCACAATTTGTGTATATTTTCTAAGTTCACTATTTTGTCATGTGTTGAGAAAAACACAGATTTTAAAATTACATGGTCTAATATTTACATTTAGCATAACTGCAACATTATTTTTTCGTTTTTTTTAAAGACTCGAAAGGACTTGAAATTCAAAATTTCAGACTTGTGACTTTACTTGGACTTTTACACCAGTGACTTGAGACTCGACTCTGACTTGCCTGACATTACTTGAGACTTGACTTGAGACTTGAGGATAAAGACTTGAGACTTACTTGAGACTTGCAAAACAATGACTTGGTCCCACCTCTGATTAAATCTATCCCACGTTTTCTTAAGCCTCAGTAGAGAAGCTGAGAATTCCCTGTCCCCAGTCACCTCCTCTAGCATGTATGGAGGAACAGCAAGGCATTCCCAGACCGAGTGAGAGATATGATCTCTCCAGGGTGTCCTTGGGCCTCCTCTCAGTGGGACATGCCTGGAACACTCCACCCAGGAAGCATCCTGGTCAGATGCCTGAACCACCTGAACCGGCTCCTTTCAATGTGGAGGAGCAGTGGTTCTACTCTGAGCCCTTCCCAAATGGCCGACTTCTTCACCCTATCTCAAAGAGAGAGGCCATTCAATCTTCAGAGAAAGCTCATTTCTGCCGCTTATATCTGCAGTATTATTCCTTTGGTCACTACCCAGTAGGGATGGGAAGCTGGTTCAGGTTCAAAAGCTGGATTTGTCATACTGTGTTGGTGCTTACAAAACCACCATGAAAGCTCAAAGGTCTATATGCATATTTTAGAGCAATATATGATTTGATCCAGATGTCGTTTTCAGGGAAGACCTTGCAAATTTTAACCTAAGACAATGCTAATGCTGTATCTTTTACAAGAGTATGTCTTCATAGCACAGGAGTCCTGGTAATGACCGGGCATTCCTGCAAACCAGACCTTTGCAGTAACTGAAAACATTTGGCATGTCATGAAAAGACAATAAAGACCCTGAGAGACTCTTGTCTGACTCAGGATTGTTGCAGTGATTACTTTTGTTTTGTCTGTTTTCAGCCTGAATATGGAGAATTCAAAATAGCCGAGAATGTCTTGCATCTAATTTATAACCAAGGAATGATCTGGTAAGTCTGAAAAACATTTTACAATTCCAGAACCACAGGACCTATTTCAGAGCTAATGGCCTGACTGGTGCTGACAGGTCTCCATTACCCTGTTTAACGGACTGTAGCTCTCTGTAATCTTTCCACTACACCTCTTGATTGTATTTTCTCATCTAATTTCAGAAACGTCTCCTTGCAGCAATAAATGTAATGAAGTGAAATCATGAGCCACTGAATGTCATATCTTTTATATGAAGTGTGACCTTATTGCCTGTGTGTGTGTGTGTGTGTGTGTGTGTGTGTGTGTGTGTGTGTGTGTGTGTGTGTGTGTGTGTGTGTGTGTGTGTGTGTGTGTGTGGCTGGTCTATCTCTTTCTTTCCTTCAGGATGGGGGCATTTTTTTCTCCCTGTCTTCCTGCCTTTAATGTGCTGAAGCTGATTGGTCTGATGTATCTGAGGAGCTGGGCTGTACTTACCTGTAATGTTCCCCATCAGCAGGTCTTTCGAGCATCCAGGTTAGATGCGCACACGCACACACACACACACACACACACACACACACACACACACACACACACACACACACAGGCAATAAGGTCACACTTCATATAAAAGATATGACATTCAGTGGCTCATGATTTCACTTCATTACATTTCTTCATTCGCTATGGAGAAATCAAGGTCAGTGGGAGGTGCAGCCCAGCACTTTTCATAACCACCATCAAAACACCAAGAATGTCTTTGTCCAGACATTCTCTTATATTACATCCTTGGCTCTTTGCAGTTTGACAAAGATTTAAAGTTGCCACCAAAGGCTTGTACAGTATATTGTCAGCAAAGGGGGTATTTTTCTTAAGGCTGTTCACTTATCAGCCTGTGCAGCAACTTACGTATAATTCAATTCAATTCAATTCAATTTTATTTATATAGCGCCAAATCACAACATAAGTCGCCTCAAGGCGCTTCATAGATACAGAGAAAAACCCAACAATCATATGACCCCCTATGAGCAGCACTTTGGCGACAGTGGGAAGGAAAAACTCCTGTTTAACAGGAAGAAACATCCAGCAGAACCAGGCTCAGGGAGGGGCGGGGCCATCTGCTGCGACTGGTTGGGGTGAGAGAAGGAAGACAGGATAAAGACATGCTGTGGAAGAGAGACAGAGGTTAATAACAGATATGATTCAATGCAGAGAGGTCTGTGAACACATAGTGAGTGAGAAAAGGAAATACTCAGTGCATCATGGGAATCCCCGGCAGCCTACGTCTATTGCAGCATAACTAAGGGAGGATTCAGGGTCACCTGGTCCAGCCCTAACTATATGCTTTAGCAAAAAGGAAAGTTTGAAGCCTAATCTTGAAAGTAGAGATAGTGTCTGTCTCCTGAATCCAAACTGGAAGCTGGTTCCACAGAAGAGGGGCCTGAAAACTGAAGGCTCTGCCTCCCATTCTACTTTTAAATACTCTAGGAACAACAAATAGGCCTGCAGAGCGAGAGCGGAGCGCTCTAATAGGGTGATATGGTACTACAAGGTCATTAAGATAAGATGGGGCCTGATTATTTAAGACCTTGTATGTGAGGAGCAGGATTTTGAATTGTGGATTTAACAGGAAGCCAAAACAGGAGAAATCTGCTCTCTCTTTCTAGTCCCTGTCAGGACTCTTGCTGCAGCATTTATACACACATATACTCAGTCAGGCTACTCTGATTTAAGTTTTTAAAAAAAAAGCTGTGATTGCCTCTTTCAGTCCTTATCAGCCACTCCCAGATGTGGTGGAAAATCACACAAGACACATGTGCATATCGATAGCATCGACAGTTCACTGTGTAAAAGGAAAATACAGTGGTGTGAAAACGTTTTTGTCCACTTCCTGATTTCCTATTGTGGAGATACAGAAATTCTTTTATTGCTGCCATATAATCTGCATCATTATAACTGCATTAATAACATTCTTTACAGCATTATTTCATCTAATAATATTTCTCACAGTATTGATACTGCATTACAGCTGTTTATTGAAGATGTCCATTTGAGGATCCTTCCATTATGTTAACTTTTATTACAAGTACGGTTAGAAGTATTTTACACACATTGCATATCTGTGCTTATTTTGAGTTGATGTTCGGTTCATTAAGGGTCTTAAGCTTCACTGGCGTGACTGTCCAGGTGATCCATGCTGAGGGAAACTAGAACATAGAAGGATAGCTGCAATGCATGCTTACAGTACATATAATACATATAATGTGTCCGGCCTGAGGCCTTAACTCATTTGGTGTCTTACTATATTTTACTCTACTTGGTAACAGACGACCAGAGTCAATAATTAGCCTCAGAGACCCTGAGGGCTTGAAGTTTATTACCTTGTATGGAAGGTGTTATAGAAAAGAGAAGTTCTATGTCTGCTTATAGCTATTAAAGATGTACGATTAACTGTGACTAATGTCTGGAACCTATTTTAATCTGTCATTGACGCAATGGGGGGCCTTGTACCCCACTGCTTTATAAGTATCCACAACATGTATTTTGGTCAGAAGACACATGTTGATGTTTTCTCCGGGCTGTTAATAAACTCATCGTTTGATTCCACTTTTCTGGGGCCTCCGTGGTTTGTGACACTGCTCTGCATTGATTGATTTCGCGACACTATATTTTGTATCTGTCACATTTAAAATTTTCAGATCATCAAACAAATTTAAATATTAGACAAAGATAACACAAGTAAACACAAAATGCAGCTTCTGAATGAAGGTGTTTATTATTAAGGGGGAACAAATCCAAACATACATGAATTCTGCTGTCTACCAAACTTCCTGCAGGAGAATATCTGGCCATCTCTTTTTGACCGCCAGCTGAAGCACACTTCAGTTCTGCAGTTGGACAATGATCCGAAATACACCAGCAAGTCCACCTCTGAATGACTATAAAAAAGAAGACTTTAGAGAGGCCAGTCAAAGTCAAGACATGAAAAAATTTAGACAGTCTCACTTGCTAGTTAGATTTAAGCACCACACACTATTTGGTGTGTTTTAAGAAATGATCCTGTCATGAGTAAACACTGCCTGAGTATTATTTGGACTTAGCAGCCACTCATGATTCACCATTCGTTCAAGATTTGTCAGAATATTTTTTTCTATGATCTTTATTGCTCAAAAAGGGAACAGTGCTTATCCTGTTACTCGTTGCACAAAGGAACAGATTCTAGCTCTGCTGATAGGTCGGGACCTTTTACAGCCCTGTCAGCTCTCCTGTAATAACGCCTACTGCTACTTAGCTGATCAGATTAAGATCCCAGAAGTTCAAGTGACTCGATGCTATACTTTGATGAAAAATCTTCCTTAGTTTATTTATTTATTGAGCAGTGTATTTTGGCAAGTAGAATAGTCACAACACTTAATCTAGTTACTTTGTCAATTTTCAGTTAGATGTTACAGATATGTGGTCAGATACACAGAAAAAACAAAGAAAAAAATGTTCACCTTTTGAAGATGACAAACTGTTTAGAGCATATTTGCAGATATACTCTGGGATACTTCTGCTAAGTTGATTCACATGAATTGTAATTTTCTACTGAACTGCTCAGGAGCATGAAGGAAAGACAGTAATGTAAAAATGAATCATATCAACACATCCATGTTCTCACGTTGCTTTTTTAGGTCAAACAACTTCTACCTGGCTATGCTGCTTTTCATGCTGTTTTTGTGTATGCTGCCCACCATCTTTGCTATAGTGAGATACAGACCATCACAACACTGCGGACCTTTCAGGTAAGGAATTAAAATTTATCTTACATCCATCGAGACCTTCAAGGTCAACTTAACAATTTATTGGTGAGAAACTGACAAAAGACTTTATGGAAACTATGACTCTTGGAATTTTGGTGTCAACATATACAGTAGAACGCACTGTATAAAGATTTTGAATATCGTGTCACGTTTCACCTCTGACCTCTCCCAAAGGTCAATAAATTGACCTAAAGGTCAAAGTGATAATGCAGGCAAAATACAATACTATTTCCCTAAAGTAAATACTGCTCAGGGAAGCAAGCCTCTGACTGTTTCTTGTTTTTAATGAACAGATTCCCTTTTTTTATTTACTGTGCTGAGAATGTAAGACAGAAGTGGATGTTTTACCACATGTACCAATGAGGGATATATGCATATTTTAGAGAATTCCCAATTTTGGTGTCTTCCATCCTCAGCCTGCACAATACATATTTATGTGTGTTTTGAAACGGGACATATTTTAATTTACGAGCGTAGCATCATAGTTTGGAAAAGATCTTTCTTTGCATAGTATACAAAGTCAAATCCTGTTTCCAAAAAGGCTGGTAGGGTATTTAAATAAAATCTAAATGTAGTAATTTTCATACCATTTAAAGACTATATTTAAATACTTCAGAAAGATCATGTTAAATAACTGAAATTGAAAAATATCATTCAATTCATATGAAATGTTGATTAAACTCCATTGCCAGATACACATTAAAACAGTAGGAAACATCTCCATTTCCTTCTGTGTTGTGTCTCCTTGTTGGAACGAGTTGCTGCAGTTTGAAAGCGATGCCCATTGTTGTCCCTTTTGGAGCTATACTATTGAAATGGACGCAGAATGTTCTGGACTGTCTTGCTGAAATAAGCAAAGCCTTCCCTGAAGTTGTCAACTGGATGGCAATATATGTTGTCATGCAGCTGTATATATTTTATTCAGCATTATTTTTGCTTCCATCGATGTGGAAGTTAGCAGCTCTTTTGTTTTTCCCCTTCTTGTGTGGTTGTGTTTCAGTGTTCAGACAAAGAAAAATGCTTAAATTTGTGTTTCAGTGGTCAAGAGAAGATTTACGACATCATCTCTGAGACAGTGGCCACTGACTTCCCGGTGTGGTTCAGTAAAGTAATAAGTTACATCACCAGTCCTGTCGTCGTACTGCCAGCACTGCTGCTGCTGTTGTGAGGCTGCACACGACACATATTGCATATATCTGTCACGTATACATGCGCTCTCTCACTCACAATTTCTCTCTAATTCTCTCTCACACACACATATACACATACACTCACAATATGCAAATACGCAAACATCTGTATCCTACATGACTTGTGAATTGTTCAACTGTGTTTCAGCATGCTGATATACTATCTCCAGTCTATCGCCAGATCCCTCAAATTCACCAACAACCAGCTAAGGATGCAGCTCCAGACTGTAAGTTGAATCACTTTCAGCATTTTTTCACATAAAAATAAGAGCGAGAAAGGCATTTACAGATGAGGACAAAGTTATTAGCCCCTCTATGAAATTTAAAGTTTTTGTCAAAAATTTCCCAAGTGCTATTTAACAGAACAAATGATTTTCCAGATAGCATTTTAAACATATGGTATCTTTCCTGGAACTGGGTCCTTCTGGACATAGACATCTGATGTTGTGCCTGGGATCTGCTGGAAGCTACTATCTGCTGGATTGTCTCTCAAGTACCTTTTGCAGACCCTAACTTGGGTCCTGTTGTCTGTAGTAGATTCTTCCTGTGGATCTACCACCACCATCCCTCTGTGCTGTCCTTTAAGCCAGCTTTTCCCAGCAACTGTGGGATTTGTTCATGTCAGCCACTTCCTCCGCCTTTCAAAGGTACATCCCATGCATAAGCTTGGTCATCTATAATGGTTCCTGGTCCTGTTCTGCATCACTGTCTGTCTTGATGGGCCTGATCTATTTGCATATGTTCTATGCTATATCCTGGATGGTGACTTTGATAGTCACTAATCCTCACTCGCTCTTTTTACTGCTCATAGAGCCTCAAGGTCCTGGACTTCATGTGGATTGGATGGACATTATGAGGAATGTTTGTATCTTCACATTAGCGGCATCCGTCTCCTCTTTTAGCTAGCTTTTTATTCAGATAACTGGTAGGGAATCTCTACTGATGGCATGGATCCTATTCTTACTGTTTAGCTGCCTTCTCAGCACCTATCTTACCTTCTGGAGGTATTTGGCTGTGCCTGACCTTTTTGCATCTTTATCATGGTTCCCACTGGCCTGTGGGATACCCAGGCACTTGTACTGTATCTGCTATTCTCCTTTCTGGCTTAATAGTCTGCATCACCTTTCCTCTGTTTTCAACCAAACTTATCCAGTTCGAATAAAATCACGATGTCCTCACAGTAGATGCTGAAGTGGATCTCCTGGTGTACATCATAATTTCTTTGTACAGGAGATGGCTGATGGTCACTCCAGACCTAAATATATATTCCTATCCAATCCTACTGATAAACTGCTTTAGAGGGTTGAGGCCTATCCAGAAGTGGGCATCACCTTGGTATGCCCACACTTGATGGTGACCTCTGTAATTGTCTTTGACTTTGTCTTCCAAAGTCCCATTAAGTACACTGTTAGCCTTTTAAAGTGCCAAGCACCCTAGTATCCATAATTAAGTATCCTCTTAATTGCCCCTTGGGGATAAATAAAGTCTTTCTGATTCTGATTCTGATGTGTGCAGCATTCAGGCTTTTTTGGTGTCAATTCAGGCAGTAAACATATCATTGGCGAGATATTTGACTACAAGATAAACAGCCACAAGGAGCAGTACCCTCAGTTGGGAAGGAACAAAGATATTGTGAAGGACCGTCAACCTCCCAGGTCTCTGTTAGAGGGCCTTAGCTAGAAGGATGAAGACCACACACAGGGGGAGTGGAAATGTTTATCATTTTTAATTTTGTAAACATAAATACTGTCTGTACACATTTGTGTTTTGTATTTACTCAGGTTGCCAGTATTACAATTTGTTTGACCTAAAACATTTAAGTCTCACACATATGCAAAAGAAGGGAGGGAGCAAATACTTTGTCATGTCACTGCGTATATATAGTGCAGCCTTAAACTGGCCATTACATAATGATAGTATAATGGTGTGCGTCTGAAGTCAGTGTTTTTTCAAACCTTCTCAGGAGCGCACTGAAGACAAGAAGAAAGTCTTCCAGATGGCTGCAGGTATCTCTCGTCTTCTATGTTTGCCCCCTTATTGATGACCTTTTTTTGTATTTTTGTCACCCTTAAATGTTTCAGATCATAAAACAAATAAAAATATTAAAAATAAAACACAAGTAAACACAAAATACAGTTTCTAAAGGTGTTTATTTTTAAGGGGAAAAAAATCCAATGTGTGAAAAAGTGATTACCCCCTAAACCTAATAACGAGTTGGGCCACCCTCAGCAGCAATCACATGTTTGCCATAACTGACAACGAGTCTTTTACAGCACTGTGGAGGAATTTTGGCCCCCTCATCTTTGCATAATCGTTGTAATTCAGACACTTTGGAGAGTTTTCGACATGAACCGTCTTTTTAAGGTCATGCCACAGCATCTCAGTCATGTTCAGGTCAGCACTTTAACTAGGCCTGTCCAAAGTCTTCATTTTGTTTTTTTCTAAGCCAGGGGTGTCCAACTCCAGACCTCAGGGACCCGTGTCCTGCAGGTTTAGATCTCATACTGGGTCAACACACCCGAATCAAAGGATTAGTTCATCACCTCTGGAGAACTTAAAGGCTGTATCCCAATTCAGGGTCTGCAGCCTTAACGGTCCTCAAGGGCCACGTACTCAAAGACCGCTAAGGCTGGAAGTGAGAGGCTTGTGAAATGGGACGGTCTAGCCTCCCTCGCGCTGCCCAGGTTGCCTATCAACCGTTATACTAAAAGCGGGAAACGTTTCATACAGCTTTGTTTGACAGAAACGGAGTAGAACATATTTTGTTCATTTGTTTCTACATGAGCTTTGTGTGATGTGATAAGTATCTGAGGCTGAGACCACACGACTGTAAAACATGATTGTTGGGCTTCATTTTTGTACTGAACAGTCATTTTAAGATTAGCTAGTAAATAACAATTAGCTCATGTTGTTCATGAGACTAAAGTCATCTTACTTTGGTAATGTAAATATAATATGGCCAATATGATAGTTATTATATTAATCATTATTAGTTATCACAGCAGTGAATGACTCTGTTTCAAATACTGAGCTTCAGTAAAGATTCAAGCTGCATTTATTTATATCATTTATATTTCCTGTCACCTTAAATCTTCACTCAAAGACAGGTTTCTTTGACACTGTATATATAACTGTGTTATATATATGAGAGACAAATATTGTTCTTTTAATATGTTGGCATTACTAAATTTGTCTCAGTGCTGACTTTAAATATCCATAGAATCATCACATTCTCTGTGAGATTAAGCTCAGCTATTGAACGGCGTTTATTTTAAAGTAAAGGCTTTAAAACCAAGTTAGTACAAAGTGTAAAGTAAAGTGTGCGTGTTAGTCCCCCATAAGGAAATAGTTCCTCTGCATTTAACCCATTCACCCAGTGAAGTAGTGGGCAGCCACCAGTGCAGCGCCCGGGGAGCAGTGTGTAGGGACGGTACCTTGCTCAGGGGTACCTCAGGGTAGCCGTTCAGTGGAGTTGAACCCCCGACCTTCCGATCATGGGGCCACCACTCTACCTACTGAGCTATCCCTGCCCAAATGTCACTAATGTCACATAACTTTGCCGACATGTGGCCAACAGTAATGTTTTCATGTTCTTCGTTATTAAACACTCGCACGTAAATAAGTGACATAATATTCAGTACTTACTTTTGAAAGTTTACTCTTCGGCCGGCCCTCTTTTTCTGGCAAAATTATCCACACACACCGCCGCGCTATGCAGTCTGGGATATGTTGGGCCACAAAGTCTGCACCGCCACATCCTTAACATTCAGTGAAATGAAGGACGCATTTGAGGGCCGCATTTCGAGCAGCCTTTGAATTGGGACAGCCTTCGTCGCGTTGCTGTGACGTAATCGGCCTTAAAATGCGGCCTTTAAGGCTGCAGACCCTGGATTGGGATACAGCCAAAGACATGTTGAGGAGGTAATTTAGCCATTCAAATCAGCTGCGTTGGATTAAGGACACATCTAAAACCTGCAGGACACCGGCCCTTGAGGTCTGGAGTTGGACACCGCTGTTCTACGCCATGGACTCGCTGCTGGACTTTTCAAAACTTGCAGAAATCATGGTTCCATTTATCACAGCAAGTCCCAAGGCATCAATAAAGGCCCAGCTGACTGCTGGCCCAACCCATTATTAGGTTAAGGGCTTAACTTTTTCACACAGGGCCATACAGGTATGGATATTTTTTTACCCTTAATAATAAACACCTTCATTTAGAAACTGCATTTTGTGTTTACTTGTGTTATCTTTGTCTAATTTTTAAATTTGTGTGATGATTTGAAACATTTTAGTGTGACAAACATACAAAATCAGGAAGGGCAGACACTTTTTCACACCACTGTATCGCTCTTCTACAGCGAGACTACAGATTCCAGAGGCTGCTGCAGACAAAAAGTCAGATCATGAGGAAAACAACATCGCCAGCCAAGAGTCCTCTAACCACACCCCATCTCCCTGTCAGAATAGCAGCACCACAAACTTTGAATCCCCTGTTCATCGTGGGAATTGCATCCGCACCATCACGAAATCAGTATCTAGAGGAGACCTGAACAGAGGAGGTGTGGCCGGATCTATCAGAAGTCCAGCAGTAACCGTACTGCCCAAACATTGGCTGGAGCACATTCCTAACAGGTCTCACACACTGACATGTTGCTTTAACCAGTCAGGTTTACTTTAGGGGACCTCTTAAAGGCTGAATATAGTGAAACTGTGTTATAAATTTCCTGTATCATATATTCACTATGAAATTATAGCCAGGAGCGATGCCTAATGATATGTTTTGATAAAGTCTCAGTCTAGTTTGCCAATGGAAGAACTCAGACTTGGTCAAACCTGGTAAAACATATACAGCCTGTTGAGAAAGTTTCTTTTTGATGTCCACTTTAAAATATTGGTAACGAAAAAAACGTAAATTAAAAATGATCAAGCAATTCAAATAGTTTCTTTTATACATATTTAAAAGATTAACTGTTATTTCTAACTTATGACATTTCAGAAGTGAACTTCTCTCATGCTGCCCATTATGTAAATCTGTAATCTGTATAGATTTCACTATAATCTAAAAAAATAGGTCTATAATTTTTCATGCAAAGACATAAAACATTAAGTCATGACTATGGCATCCTGCTAGTATGTGTCTCTGCCTCTTCCACATCCCCTAAAGTCAGCTTATTAACATGTATATAGAGATACTATTAATAATATGTATATATCAGGCCCCAAAGTATTTGGACATTGACACAATTCTTTTATAGTTTTGCCTCTGTACACCATAGTAGTGAATTTCAAATTATTTCAAAGCTTTTAACTGTATTTTAAATATGAGGGCCAAAGACAGGAGACTATCACTGGGCCGATAAAACAAAATACAAATATTAGAAAGAACTCCAAAAGTTTAGGGGTGGTCAAATCAACACTTTGGTACAATCAAATAAGAATGAAGGCACTCACAACACCAAGAAACTTGAAAGGCCACAGGAAGACAATGAAAGTGAACAATGACAAAATGATTTCCATGGTTTAGAAAAACAAAAGCATAACGTCTAGCTAAGTCAAGAACACTCTCAAGGCAAGAGACACCAAAATTAAAGAGGGTTTACAACAAGGTGCAAGCCACTGGTTACACCAGAACAAGAGGGCCAGGACTTCTCCAGAAAACATCTAACAGAGTGAACATATTTCTGAAAAAAAAATGTTTGACAGATGAACAAGATTAACTAGTACCAAAATGACGAGAAGAGAAATGTGTGGCAGAGAAAAGGAACAGCTCGTGATCCACAACATGCTAAATTATCTGTCAAACATGGTAGAGACAAAGTTTGTATTGTGGCAAAGGGAACTGAGTTATACTACGCAGATTCGACGAAATGCTGCCAAACTGATCGTCCATGGGTTCCAGGCTTTAGTCAATCATTGACTACAAACGGCTGCCAATCAAGTGCCTCTTGATTTTGATATAACAAGGATTAAACGTTCAGCCCCAATTTGCAGCTAAATAATCCTTAATCAGCATTTTATCAGGGGGCAGAGATATGTAAAGACAGTATCATTTTCCCCTGTTCGACAACACTAGTGTTCTGTGGAGAGCACTGACATTTGTAATCCATGGAAAACAACGAAATGTAATCTGCTGTAACACAAAAGCTGATTGTTATTGTTGTCCTTTTTCATTATAGGCCTCCACCTTTTCTTGGTGGTCCTAGTGGTACCTGCAGATCCAAGTCCTACCATCACATGGTATACAATTCTCCACCTCACTGTTCTGACAGCATTCACTCTGACCCCTTGTGCAGGAAGACTGTACATTCTGTTCATCCAGTTGAAGCTGCTGGGATCATTACTGCACAGAGTTATAGAGGACGCCGTGGTCACACCACCCGCTATGTGATTGTCAATGAGCATGAACCCAGGAAAAAGTTGCTGCGCTCAGCCACACGGATCCCACGCCATTATTTCATGGAGGAACCCACAGAGATCATGGAACTGTACCCACGTAATGTCAGACGCTACACACCACGCAATGCTCACAGTAAACCACGTCCTTACCAGTCCCACGCATCACAGCAACATCCAAGTGAAGAGGATGAGGAGGAAGACCAAGGGAAAGGCAGGAGAAAGATGTCACTAGGGAAAACTCATCGGGCCCGCTCACCGTCTAACCTCCAACAGCCAGCACATTTCTACATTGGTGACCGTCTAGAAACCTACATAACTATATCTAAAGAAAACCACACAGCTCAAGGAAGATATGGGGCTCAAGACGTAGATGAAGAGGAGAATGGAGTAGGAGAAATAGCCTGTGGAGATGAAGAGTCACACTCTGAGTCACAGGCTAATGTGAGAGTAGTTGACCCTCTTCTTCTGCAAACCAGATGTCACATTCATTCCCCGAGAAGACAGTATCTGTCTCAAACTCGGGCCAGACATGTTGAGCCTCATGTGAAGTCCAAGACAAAGCAAAAGCTGGAGAATGTGCAGACTGAGTCAGACTCAGCTTCCCTGGCCTCTAGCAGTGACCAGCAGAATAGCAGCAATGACCAGTATATTCAGGTTATCCACAACAAGGAGCGCTATTTGAAGTCTGGAGCCAGGCAAGGACAAATGGCCAAAAAGAAATCCAAAACCAGCTTTGATCTAAAAATCACTGAATCAAATGATCTGGTCTGCTCCAATGTTTGAAATGTTGGTTTCTGTTAAATAATATATGTAGCATTAGGCATTAACTGACACTCTGCACTGAAAGCACACAAAAATGTCATTTCCTTTCTGTGTTTGTGTGATTCCATATCCTTTTGATGCTGTTAAATAATTGCACTAGCTATTGTGGAAGTGCAAAGAACAATAGAAGAATGTGTCTACTTGTGTAACATCAGCAATAAAAACATAAACAACTTAAATAATTACATTTGGTTGCCTTTTATTATAGATGGATAGATAAAATTGTATCCGAGCTGACTAAAAATACCCAGCTTAATTTGCTGTAATCACGGAAGAGGGTGTTCACGGGTGCGTGTGAAGCTGGAGAAATTTCTATGAGGACTGAGGGACTTCAAAATATGATAGATGTGAGCTTGCTCTCCCTAAATCAAAAGTATATCACTTTATTAAAAGCCACTGGGCTTTTTATCATGGGAATACTGGAATCACGTTTTCTAAAAGTTCACTGAAATCTATTTGTTAACGTTTAATGAATGAATGAATGAAAAGTAATTAAATAAGGTTTAAAGGTGTTTTGTTTTGAAAGCTACCGGAAGTTTATTGTTTTTGATGACGCGATATCTCAGTAACTGATTCCGGTGCTTTGTTTGTACTTTGGGGAAATTAATTGTGCAAAATTACAATTTTGATGCTTTGAATCAGGCAGGGACAAAAGTCACACCACCCTAAGCCAATGGAAGATAGTTGCTCCGCGATGCGGCCGCTGCGCAGCTCGTCTCATTCATTCTGGCTAACGCTAGCTTTGTAGCGGTGGTCCACACTAACCTGACCAGGGTTTGCGTTTCTAGCCTTCGTTAGGTACTTTTAGCCGCTGGACCTGACTTGTATTGTTAAGATCCAGCGTGACTTCAGTTTTGTGTTTCCCGTCAGCTATTTAATCAGTCTCGTTTGGATTAGGTGAGCAACATTAATTGTTATTCCCAAAAATGGATTTTGAACATAAAGCGAAAGCAGTGGCCGACTGCTTGATGAGCTACAGGAAGGATGAGTCTGGATGGAAAGTCTGCAAGAAATCGGTAAATGTTTCTTACATCCTCATATGAGCTCAACACTATTTCCCTACGTTTTCCAGATACATGCTGTTCTCTGGTCTAGTGGGTTAACTGACGTGGCCCGCGTCGGTAGTTCAAAGTTCACAAACGTTAGTTTGGGATTTCTAACTTGAAAGCTTCGCTAATAACATTTTGCATCCCACTCATTCACCACAGAGATGTAAAACGTGTGTTTTACTACTGACTAGAATACATATTGGTGGTTTGTCAGTACCGGAGTCCGGACTTTCCGTACTCGTACAGGTCAGCTGTTCACACAGGTAGGTTTATAGTATGGAAGCGTTCCTACTGCAGCTCTCCTCTGGATAAATCTGTACTGAGTCCCAATCCTCTGAACCCTTTGCACAGTACTCTGTGAATTTTATTTCTTATATCGATTCTCCTTCAGCCTCATTTATCTGAATTGCCTCGCTGTTCTCAGAGACGCAATTTAGTTTGCATTGAATTTTTGAGTCTCTAATTCACATTCTCCCGTCACAATGCTGGTTTTCACTGAAGTGAACTACCTGCATCTCTGTACAGAAGTTACAGTGCATTGTTAGATCATCCTGCAATTGCGACATGACAGTAATTTGCCTCACATAGTAAATCTGTCCCATATCTATAAAATGAGATCAATCTTATTTTCTCATATTTTTCTTTTGTCATTTAGTGGAACTTCTTTCCTCCTCCCTGCTAAGAGTTTCTGTAACTGCAGTAAAATCCCCTCCATCCATCACTGATCCCAGCTGACTTGTACTGAAGTAAAAAATAAATCCTAAGACTAAAACTACATTAAAGTGCGTTACCAATGAACACTGATTATACAGAACGTTAAGCACATTTTTATCAGTGAATGTAAATCATAATCTTCAGCTGATGGAGAAACAACTCAACAAGCAGTTTTTATTCCACCAACGTGATGTTCAGAGTTCAGCTGTGACTTTAACAAACTGTTGTTAAAAACTCTAAATATATCAGGAATTTATGCTATGACTTCCGTGATCTGAGCAATTGTTTATTATGTCTGTTGCAATGAATTATGGGACACTGTTCTCTCCCACCTTTTCATAAAGGATGGTCCAGTGTACCCTCTGCTAATGGAAGCATTGAAACTCCTTTCTTTATTATTTGGAGAATTGGAACAGCTCTTGTTAAGGCTGCCACACAGATACTTCCAGGTCACATCTCTCAGTTAGGAGCCTGCCGAATCAAAATTAATTCTGTTTTCTGGCAGGCGGTGACATTCTACTTTATTTAACAAAAATTCAAAAGAAAAAAACAGGAATACAGAGGAAGTCCAGATGTCATGGTTTCCTAGTAGCAGGCGATTCATGCACATCCATTTAAGGTTTTGTAAGTGAGTTGTTACTTCTATTTTTAGACATTTGTATAAAAGTTAAAAATTGAGGTTAAATGATCACAATTCAGGTTTGGATTTACACATCTGTCAAATTGCTTTGTATTTGTATGTGGATTGGAATTTGTGAGTCCTCAAAAGTTAGACAGAAATCACTGTACACTGTACAGTACATGACTATAGGTCAGGAGCAGGTCATCTGTTAATCGAAAGCTTGGCAGTTCGATACCTGGCTGCTCCAAGGTGCATGCCAAATATCCTTGGACAAGATGCTAACCCCAAATTCTCTGATGCACATCGATGTGTGAATGTGCGTGAATGTTAGATAGAAAGTTGTTAAATATAGAAAAAAAGAGAAAACATGCTACATAAGAACCAGTCCATTTATCATGCGTAAATCTTACATGTATGCATTTGTAACACTGAGGTAAATCTCTCTGCTAGGAGAGACCTGGCAGATTGCTAGCAGTCTCTGGTGGGTAAGTCTACTGGTAGAAATTCATCATCATCTGCAGGGTTTATTTAAGCTGATGCTAGCTGAGAGCAGAAAACGTTTAACTTAGTGATGAATTCAGATGACAAACTTCATCATTAGTTATTAAGCTGATATCAGTGTTAGCCTGCTGTTATCCAAGAAGAGTAGGATCAACATCAAAGTGTTCCACACTACCTGGTTTATCCATATTCAAATATACAGAGATTCGTTTGCATATACCTAGTTCAGAGGATGAGCCACAGGGATATTCAACCGTAGTGTTCCCCCATCTGCAGCTACGCGCTGACTGAAGAACATTAACCTTTAGAGGTTAATGTATTTGTGGGGTTTGTAACTTGTAAATCTATGTTTTCTAATAGAGGGTTGATGAACTGGTCTGTTTATTTAGAAAATGAAACGGGAACAGAGTGGAAGCCCAGATGTCACAGTTTTCCTGTGGGACTTGAACATAACATACATTTGTGGATCTCATGTATTTTAGACACATGTATGCACAAGAAGCTTTTAAAAAGAAAAATGATTCGATTTGTGCAACTCCAATTAAAAAAGTTGCACACAGATGATCGCTGTTTATTTTAAATGTGTGCATCAAGTTTGGATGGACACATTTGTAAAATTGTTTTTTTTTGTATGTGAATTGAAGCACACATTTGTGTGTACCCAAAGGTCACACACAAATCACTGTGCACATTTGTAAATCTTACACACTTGTGTATCATATACATGTGTAACTCTTTTCATGCAAATTTCTCTGCATAGGTTTTCAACAGACCTGACACGGTCCAGTATAACCAAATGCTGTTCACAGTTATTGTTCCGTTTTCTTTGGCAGAACGATGTCATTGTGTCGTGGCGACCCTCGTCTGAGTTCCCGGGGAATCTGTGAGGAATCTGTCCTTTTTTCACTTCTTTTGCACTATTGGTTTCCTGAAGTATTAAGCACGCATCAAATATACAGATTAGTGCTTTTCTGGAGAAAACATTGCTGTGCAGGTGCAAGAATAAAAACAGACATAAGGATAATAGTGACTTCTTAAACATGTCAAAGCAGAAATGCCTCAGAAAAACGTTTGTGCTTGTTGGGGTTCCTGGAATATTGGTTCTTTGCACTTCTGTTCATCAGTAATTGTAATCATACATTTATCTGTGGAGGATTTTATTCAACTTCTACTTTAACTCAGATAAAAAAAATAGAGTAGTGTGTGTTCTTGACTTTAAAGTGCAGGTATCAAGGGGAATCTACCAGTTCATGGTGGAAATTCCCTTTTCAGTGCAGCTGGCCAAACGATAAGGAACCCATTTACTGGTTAAGAGACACAGATAGTGGACAGCATATACTCAGTTTCTTAAGATAAAACTAACTCCTTGTTACTGCCAGGGGCAGCACAAAAGTGACCCTCTGGGACTGATTTTTAGTTTTAGTGTTCTTATTTTCCACCAAGTTATCAGTTATGTTACTAGTTAGCTAACAGAAACCAGTGCAAGTCTGTTGACTGCAACCAGCCAACAAACCCAATGATGTCACATTCTGTTCTGCCACAAGATGGCGTTAAGTGATTCAAGTTTTTAAAGCACGTTTATTTCTTAAGTCCAGCTACATAGACAAGTTTTACATCTGTGTCTGTTTTTGAGGGCAGAGCTAGGACCTGGCGTGCACATATGTGGACATCACAGTTTGGGTTGTCTAGGCCAAAATACAAAGTTTTGCTCTGGGGCCTGATATCCACGCACGAGGACATAAAACTACCACTGTTCTTTTGAAATTTAAAGCGAATGTCCTCATATGTGGATCTCATCTTTCTCAGAAACAAATATTAAAAAAAGCCAAAACATCTAATTCTTTGTTTTTACATTCATCAGGTCCCAAAGAGAAATGAAAAACGAAATGAAAGAGTTTGGGTCTTAGGAGCTTAAATATGTGTAGAATATAAATTATTTCATTACACTGGCCTCATAATGAAAGCTTGTAAAGTTACAGCAGATCATTATTACTTATCCTAATGTCTGATGACGATATGAACCTAAAAATTGGCATATAGCTGAACTGCATTGCATAAATCAGAGTGTATTATTATGCTGAGTTCTTTTATTCGTGTAGCACAAGTGTACAACAACAGTTGTTTCAATGTTCTTTACAACATAAAGTAAAGACCCTACAAAATGATCCAATAATCCTCTTTAAGCCAGAAACTGGTTACAGTGGGAGGAAAAACTGCACTCAGGAAAGACACTGAGGGTAAAAATGGGCTGCTCTCTAATTAGATATCTTTTTTTTAAATTGATCATTTCATAGCTCCTATTTAAAGGAATCAGTTTGGAGCCATTGCAGTTTTCAGAAAAGCTAGTGAGTCCACTTTACATACTTAAATGCAGAGCTTTAATAATGCTCAGTGCATCACCTGCATGCGAATGTTTTTGCAAGTGGCATTTCTAACAGAATGTTTTGCTTCTGTTATCTGTGTGCGTAGGTCAAATTGTTTTCTTATACAACAGTGTGGTAGTCCTGCCTTCATAATCTTCTCTCCTCACTATGTGCCATTATCTGATTACACTGGCAGTTATAAGGGTGACGGGATTGTCAACGGCACTCCTGAAAAAGTGTGGGAATGTCTTAAACCGGTGCCCAATGGACTCAGAGTCAAATGGGACAACAATGTCAAAAGGTTTGAGGTTCTGGAACAAATTACAGAGGTGTGTTATTTTTTGTCTCCTTTCTGTTCAAACAATGTTTTGTGATTATTTTCATTATTATTATTTATTTAACCATAGAGTTTTCATGTACACTGGGGGAAATACTTATTTGATCCCAAGCTGAAGTTTGCACAAAAACAAATGTTTTTTGGTTTTTTTTTTTTCAATTTACAGTAGTTTTCTTTAATAACAAGAGACTGAATATCAACCAAAAATCCAGAAAAACACATCACATAAAGGTTATAAATTGATTTGCATGCCTTTGAATTTCACTGAGATAAGTATTTGATCAATCAGAATTCAGTCTCCCACAGATTAGTCATCCAACAACATACTACTGATCTCAACGTGTTGATGAAATGAGATCGATGAAAATGACACCTGTTGGTGCAAATATTTGGAAATGGAAGAAATATAAAATGACAACAAGTCTCTCTTAGTCGGGAGTCCATGCAAGATCTTGCCTCATGGGTAAATCATGAGAAAGGTGCTGGACCAGTTCACAGCTACATGGGAGAAACTTGTTAATGATTAAGACAGATTAGGGGACCATGACATCTAGAACAGCATTGTTCGCATTATGCTTTGGGACTGTTTTTCTGCTAAGGGTACAGGACAGTTTGACTGTATTGAGGGGCCAATGGACAGGTCTGTGTACCATAAAATGAGTCATCCAGAATGACGGTGATCCAAAACATACTGCAATGGCAATAAAGGAGCGACTTAACACAAAACGCACTTGGTCATAGATTGGCTCAGCCAGTCTCCAGACCCGTTTTCATATAGAAAGTCTGGAACGAGTTGAAACTTCAAATTTAGAGAGTTTCTAGAGGAGTGGGCCAAAGCCCGTCCTGAGATGCATGCAAACCTGGCAACCAGGAAGAGTTTCACTACAAAGTCGTGTTTGCTTGGATCAAATACTTTTTCCCCTCAATAACAAGCAGATCAGTTTCCAACTTTTATGTAATGTGTTGTTTCTCTGCATTTCTGAGTAACTATTCTGTCTCTCTCTTCATTAAAATGAAACCACCAGAAAAATTAGGAACTGTTCATTTCTTTGTGAATAAACTTATAAATGCAGTTGGGATCAAATCATTTTTTGCCCCACTGTAGTTTTCCCCTCACATTCTTTAAAGTTCCATCAAGTCATTCAATTTTTAATTTTATTTAAAGCTGCATCAGTTTTTTGTGTTTTGTTTTGTTTTTGCTTTCCTCAAAACTATTTGGAAATCTTATATTAACCAGCATCTATTAATAAGTAGTATGAATGAAAGCACTTCTCACATCTCTTGCCATGGTTACGTGTTTGTCTGTTAATGAAAACTGATAAATTGGACCAATTAGGAAAAGTCACTTACTTTATTTTAAAATGAAATTCTTGCCTGGTGCAGTTTTAAGTGCTTATGCGCTTCACTTGTTCCACATTTGCTCACATTACAGCCGCACTCCACAATGGCTTAAATGTATTTTTCACCTCAGAGTTCTACACACAACACCCCATAATGATGAAATGTAAAAGAAAATAAAATAAAAATGTTGGCTTGAAATTCTTGCAAGTTTATTAAAAATAGAAAAACAAAAGTAACTTAACAGTCTTTGCCGTGACAGGTACAACTGAGCTCGGGTGCATCCTGTTCCCACTGATCATTTTTTAGATCTCCACCTGTGACATGTTCAGTTAATTGGACGTGATTTGGAAACGAACACATCTATCTAAGATCCTCTGGCAGTCTATGTCAGAGCACAAACCGAGTCATAAAATCCAAGGAATTGTCTGTAGACCTTCAAGACAGGATTGTATGAAGGCACAGATCTGGAGAAGCGTACAGGAAGAAATCTGCAGCATTGAAAGTCCCAGTGAGCACAGTGATCTTCATCATCTGTACATGGAAGAACTTTGGGACCACCAGTTATCTTCCTAGAGCAATCTGATCCTTAGTCAAGGAGGTGACAGTCCACTCACTCTCCAGCATTGCTATGTGGAGAGAGAATGAAAGCCACTTGTTTGTAAAAGGCATATGACAGCTGGAGTTTGCCAAAAGGCACCTGAAAGACTCGGATTAGAGAAACAAGATTCTCTGATACGATGAAACAAAGATTTAACTCTTTGGTCTGAATGCTAAATGTCATATCTGGAGGAAACATGGCACGCTCATCACCTGGTCAACCGTCAAGAGACAGGTGGGACTGAAAGATATTGAAGTGCTTCTGGTTTACCTCTCATTACATCTGAGAGAGGGTAAAAGTGCTTAATGTCTACAGGTGATACAGAGTTTATCTGTGTGTCAGTTTGCTATTAGTGAATCATCTTTCATTTTAGTCAAAAATGACAGAATCAAACACAGAATCCAAAGGTGTATGTGATTTTACTCATAGTTAACTGCTTCTTACAGGTTGCTCTATTCGGGGCCTACTTTTCCAGACCACTGTATCCTAATCCAGTTGGTTACCAGGTGCACGGATTTAGAGGAGAGCTACTGATAACTGGTGTGACTGAGAGGAATGCTTGAGCATAGGAACACTGGCAAATGTTCATGTTGGGTCTGTGTTTCCACAAGTCCCGCTAATTCTAGAGACTTATTCATCATGAAGAAAACAAGACAGTCGATCGATCGATTATTTGCACAAGGGAGGCCTCGTCTGTGTCCACCACGAAAGTGACCCCCAGATCTGACCACCTCCTGCTACCTTTTATTGGGAGACAGTTCACACAAAACACGTCAGAACAAAGCCACGCCCCCTTGGTTCTAAGACAAAGCATTTTATGTATATGTGTGGACTTGTGTAAGAGTGTGTGTGTGTGTGTGTGTGCGCGTGAGACCTCCTGCTGACCAAAGGGTCGTAAACCCAGGAAGTTTACATCAAAAGAAACAGATCTTTCAGATAGGATGTATCTACAATAAAACCTCCCCCAGCACAGAGTGGTTGGAGAGGTGGTCAGGATCAAAGCTTTGATCCTACTGCTTGAACTAAGACTGTACAAATTTAAGAAACACAATGGCAACATTCAACAATTAGACTTAACATCTCAGATGGAGCAGGGTTGGCAAACAGAGGGTTGAGTAAATTTGCAATAATTTCAAGCAAACTTTTTGACTTTGTCATTATAGGATGTTGTGTGTGGAGGTTAGGGGTAAAAAATACTTTAATTCATTTTGGAATAAGGTTGAACCATGATAAACATGATAAACACTGCGGATACTTTCTGGATGAACTGATATCAAAATGTGGATCATATTTGTTCTTTGTTAAGCTTTATTGAGTACGTCCCCTTGTCGTCCACTCTTGTGCAGGACATCTCGATCTGCCGAACAGTCACGCCCTCTGCAGCTATGGGCATCATAGCACCACGAGACTTTGTAGATGTTATTTTAATTAAGCAATACGAAGATGGCAGCATTTCTTCAAATGGTGCGTAATGACTCAATGTTTGTCTCTCACTCTTCTTGTACTTCTGTCTTTTTTTACTCTCTAAGGTTGATTGTGATGCGCACTTAAGCACCGTTTTTACTTCCATGGCTCTTTGAGATGTTATGATGATTGGGATAAATCGTGGGAGAAATAATTATCTGATCGCCTGTAAACTTGCACAGAAACGAACAGCGCTGGCTGCTTCAGCACCGTGCTGACCCAATCATGTGGTTAGAGTCAGAGCCAAGTCAGGTTAGTTTGAGGCACACAGTTTACGGTGCCACTCAACATGTCGTCCACCTCTCAGTTTTTGTAAGCTGGGTTGAAGAAACGAGTGATTGATCTTGAAGGGTTTTTTGCACCATTTTAGTTACATTTTAGCAAAGAAGCTCAGAGACGTACAGATACACAGATGGAGGCCCGAGCCTCGGCCATAACAACATATCAAAGCTTATGTGGTGATACTGTCTGAGTAGCGACACTTATGGTTATACCTATATTGTTATATACCGCAGCAGCTTTCTGCAGCGTAATGGTGGGTATAAATACAAGTGTCTGTGAAATGAGGTTTCGGCAGAGGGCAACGCGACCATTACAGCGAGTATACTGTGGCCTTTAAGGTGCCCATATACCCTCTGCAGTGGTTGCTTCGCTCGCCGCCCCACAGTCATCACACAGATGCAGTCATTTATACCCGCTGATAAGGCACAAGAAGACGCTGCAGTTTTCTCCTAAATGATAGGTATCGCCACTCAGATAATATTGCATCATACTTGCTGATAAAGTCGAGAAGAAGTCAAAACCAGAAGCCAGGACTTTGTCAAGTGGTTGCTTTTTGCAAAGTTCCTTCCACAAACTCAAATTTGTAAATGGTTGCAACATCTTCCTCTGTGTGTCAGTGTATCTCTGAAAACGGTGGTTAAAAAAACCTGCATGATCGTACACTTCTCTTCAACGCACCAGGCTGCAAAAAAATAAATAAATAAATGGTGCAAGACCGGCCGACGTGCCACAAAAATGATGTCTTGCAACGCAGGATGTGATGTGAAAATCGCCATGTGACACAAGCAACACGGTGAGCATAAAACAGCCTTAGGAGGAGCAGCCAGGAGCAGTGTGTGTGCCGTTTGGGCTGCTGCAGCCGTATACACCAGTACGCTCGTAAAGTGAGAGCAGTACGACAGCACTCTGACAGACAGCCCAAGTTCTAAAGACGACGACACTTGGTGATGTAAAGATGTATGACAAAGAAGCAGAGTGGTATACGCAAAGACAACTAACTTTATGAATCATTTTTTATTATTTTAAGCAGTGCTGTCCATATGCAATGCACAGTTGACTTTTACCTGCACAATGCAGCGCATGAACAGTCTGGGACACTTTCTCCCTGACAGTGATATCACAAATGTCGACTTTATTGTAAAAGACATGATAACAGTGGAGTTGAAAATACTGGCTGTAACTGGATGATTAAAGCAGCTGACCTACTCCCTGGCCATAAAGTCAATTCAGTTTTTGTCGTGAATCGCTGTGTGGCAGGCAGGAGATTGGACCAAATGCAGGACTCACGGACATTGAAGGAGAGAACTGAAGAAGGCAGCTTTATTTTGGCTGTAAAACTCTTCATACAGAAAACAACCTGAAAACAGGGAACTAGAAATACCAACGTAAATATATACACTAAGACACTGGAAACCAGAGCTAGAAACTACAAGGAGCACAGAAGGAAAAACAGCATATTGAGGGTACGACGCGACAACGAGCAGGCGAAGACAGAGGACTAAAATGCACAACAGAGAAATCAGGGAATGGGAGACTGGAGGGAAACACAGCTGGAAATAATCAGGCAGACGAGACGGGGACAGAAGCTGAGCACAGAACAGAACTATCAAAAAACAGGAAGCACATGACAGGGACAGCGATGGGGTTATATGGTGCTACAAGGTCATTAAGATAAGATGGGGCCTGATTATTTAAGACCTTGTATGTGAGGAGCAGGATTTTGAATTCTGGATTTAACAGGAAGCCAAAACAGGAGAAATATGCTCTCTCTTTCTAGTCCCTGTCAGGACTCTTGCTGCAGCATTTTGGATTAGCTGAAGGCTTTTCAGGGAGTTTTTTGGACTTCCTGATAATAATGAATTACAGTCGTCCAGCCTGGAAGTAATAAATGCATGAACTAGATTTTCAGCGTCACTCTGAGACAGGATATTTCTAACTTTAGAGATGTTGCGCAAATGGAAGAACGCAGTCTTACATATTTGTTTAATATGTGCGTTGAAGGACATGTCCTGGTCAAAAACAGACATAATAAATAAATGAATAGGACATTCGTCAGAGAAAGGTATAGAAGAAAATAACTGAGGTAAAATCACTATATTATCAGAAGCATTTGCCTGTTCTGAAGACGCCATCAGTTTCAGTGATCAGTGGAGCGTTAGGAACTACAATGCAACAAACTGATGCAAAATATGCTGGTTACTGTTCATATGCGTGAGACATGCAATAGCATTTTTATTGTGATGAGGTTAAAGTGCACGTTTACATTGTTACAATCTAATATTCTCAAAAACGTTATGAATCTTTGATTTATTCTCACATGGACCGGTATAAATAGACTCATATGGTTATGTGCTTGTATCTTTTGTGTGATATCAAAAAGCTACCAATACAATTCACCCGAGCTGCGCTCCCCAGTCTGGCTACGTGAGAGGATTCAACCATCCCTGTGGTTGCATCTGTGTCCCCGTCTCAGGGTGAGTAACTAAACAATGCATTTCATTTGTGTGTGTTTGTGTGTGTGTTAAAAGTTTCTCTCTTTTTCCCCCTTGTTTTTTCCAGAGAGCCCAACAAAACCCAGGTGCTGACTTTTTTCCAAACCGACCTAGGAGGCTACCTCCCTCGCTCTGTGGTTGACTCATTCTTCCCCTCCAGCATGGCGGAGTTCTACAGCAACCTGGCCAAGTCTGTTAAATCACTCAAGGACTTTTGACACAAAGAGTTGAATTCCTGCCTGAGGGCTGCTCACGAGTAGTTCAGATGTTCATGCCATTTTTAACAGTCTAAGTCAACAGTAACGAACAAGCTCAGATTATCAGATGATCACATGAACATAGACGTATTTGTACACGTGTTAAAAGCATGAAAAACATTCCTTTTTTATGAGAATAGTGTGGCATTAGACATTTCCTCTTCTTACTTGCGTGTATAGTAAACATGCACATTGCACGGCTCTTAGTCAACGTATGCTGATATCGTTTATTGGTTTTAACTTCATACCTCACATTTACAGCTGGTAAAAGAAGTATGAAACACATCACCGATGTTTCAAGTAAATATATTTCTAAAGTTCCTATTGACCCTTAAATTTTTACTATGTGTGTAACAACCCAGTTAATCCACACATGCAAAGAAATCAAACCATAGAGGTTCATAAAGTTATTTATAATAACAAAAAGGGGCAGAGGTTAAACACGTGAAGAAAGTCATGACTGCAACTGAAATCCATCAGTAATTAGAACGCAATCCTGCCACTCAGTGCAAATTAATATGAGCTTGTTCAGTCCCACCTGATGGCTTATAAAAAGTAACATTACCAAGGTGTCACACAAGAATCTCATGATGCTCTGCAGCAACTTTATTGTTGCAAACGATACTGATGGCACTGGTTACAGAGGAGGTTTTAAAATACTGAAGGTTCCAGTGAGCACTGTTGGGACCATAATCTGACCAAAAACCAGCCACAACCAGGTGATTCCTGCAACATTTCAGACAGAGGAGTGAAAAGAATAATCAGAGGAGTTTTCCAGCAGTGAAGGACCACTTGTAGAAAGCTACAGAAACACCTGGATCAGTAGGTACTGTTATTTCAAAGAAAAAATGAATGCACTCCACCCCCATGGCCTGTATCCATGTTCACCATGCGTAACTTCATTGCTGAATAAAAAGCATGTTGAAATACGTTTAAAGTTTGCTGAACTTTTAAACAAATGCTGGGAGAATAAAGTCTGTTCAGATGAGACCAAAACTGAACTGTTTGATGCCATAATAGAGATCATCAGAATCAGAATACTTTATTAATCCCGAAGGAAATTATGGAAAATTATCAAATTATTATCATCATCATATTATCCAAGAAACGCTATACCAACGGTGAAGTTTGGTGACAGGAACATCAAGGTGTGGGGCTGTGTTTTCAGCTTAGGGTGCTGGCATGCTTCACATAAGTAAATGAAGGATGTGTGGGGAATGTACGGAGACATTCTTGATAAGAATCTGCTGCTTAAAGACTGTTTATGGGGAAGAGTGGGCCACAACTCCCAGCAATGCATAGTTCTTCATCTTGAAGCTGCCATCACCAACAAAGGCTTCTGGATAAATTTCAGTAACCATGTTCAATACTTACACATCATTTTTTGACATCTATGGTTTGATTTCTTTGCATGTGTGGATTGGATGGGCTGTTACTGACATCTGTTAGAATTTCATGACAGTAGCACTGTTTCAAATATTTACTTAAAAAATGAGTGACATTTTCTATACTTATTTTACCTGCTTGTTCGTGTTGTACTTGAATTCCTGTGGTTTTGTTCACCTGCAAACGATGAATATCTACCTCTTTTATCAGTTATACTAAAACGATGAAGTATACATTGGAATTCGTGGGGAGCCCTTGTAAGCAAAACTTTTTTTTTTCCTTCTGGCGAACCTAAAATGCCTTTAAATTGGATATTTTTAATGCTGTTCACCTGAGCAGAAGCGTCTTCCTGTGACTTTCATGGCTGTGTTTTCTGAAGCACAGTTTCCATTCAGTGGAACTTTGGTAGACTGGTTCAGTAATGACCAAATCAATTATATTTCATTTAGGAAAACCTAAAAAGGTTTTTCTTTTTTGTTGTTGTCAATTTTATACCAATTTATAAAACTACGACTGACAGATTTGATGTAAAAAGTTTTGAAAATTAACTATTTTAAGTGGCATGAGGTAACTGCATGTGTAAGACAGAATGATAAGAATAACTGCTGTGTAACTGGCTTAAGATATCAAACTGTTACAACCCAATTCAAAAGAAAAAGGAAATTTTCGGTGACGGTGAAGTATAGGCAAGGTACGGTAAACGTCACACGTGAAACAAACATAATGATGAAATGAAAGTGAGACAGAAAATAAAAATAAGTGGTATTTATAAGATGAATATAAGAGATAAAAATCACTGATGTTAATAAACGCTGTACGCGTCGTGATATTTGGACAAAGTTTTGTTCTGATTGGCTGACCCATTATGGAGGATAGCTGAATATGGGTAAGAGCTTATTTCATCTTTTTCTGTTTTAACAAGTAAGCAAACATTCAATTGAATCTGTAGAAACTACAGTAGTCTATTTGCAGTGTTTTGGGGTTTTTTACGGGGAGGGGTTACAGTTTGTAAATCCTAAAGACAAACGTACGTTTCTGAATGGAAGTGCACTGATTTTAATCTTAATTTAATCTAATTTCATTTTCAAGACAGAGTGGGGGACTTTGCTAGCACTTAATAATAATGCATAATAGTGTCATACTAAGCATTATCAAGGTATTAGCAAGAGCTTAATTCACCTTTTACATTGCATTACACTGTATTATGCCATTTATAAATATAGCTATGTTATTATGAATATGACCATGACTATGATTATTGCTAGCAGTAATGTAGTGTCAGTGATTGCTGTACACGGTGTCCGTATACAAAACCACATACTAGGGAGGATTAATTACATATAAAAAAATAAGTACTTGCTAATAGGCTAATGCTTAATAGTGTGACACTATAAAGTGCTACTGGAGCTTCACATTAATTTATAGTGTTTTGTTTCTTCAAATTCTATTGATGGAACACATGGATTAGGAATTTTTATTTCTTCAGCATTATGACAATTTTTGCCAATTTGGATTTCCTTTCGAAGAACCATAACTGACAGCATAGACAAATAAAATCCCATTATGATCAATTACCTACAATTATCAACACTTTAATGAACCAAGTTCAAACCGACACGTGTATAATAGTCCCCACTGTATTCACTGATTTGAGAGGTTGTAATCACAGAGTTGTGGTTGTAATCAGTAAAAATAAATGAATATGAGTAAACTTTGAATGCAGCTCTCAGTATATTTGTGAAAACGTCAATCAACACATTTGTGAATATTTTTTCTGTAACTGTATATCATAAAAAGTTATGAAAATATTTTTCAAGTGAAAATGTCAGAATACAAGAACATTTTTTTCTGCACTTTTTATTCTTCAAGCTCTCACGTTTTCCAACACATTCAGGCTCTGTGGTGCCTCGAGGCCACCCTCGTGAAATCTGCTATTGATTGTTTTGTCAAAGACATTCACACCATTGGCCTGCTGGTGTGAATGTCAGTATCCAAGACATTTTTGTGTAGGGCTCTTCCAGTGCTCATCCTGCTTCTCCTTGAATAAAGAAGCAGATGATGGTCCCGTTGATGCGTTAGGACCTGTCCAGTTCTCTGGCTGTCTCCTGGAATTTCCTTCATAATCTTGAACAAACCTTCTGGCTATGGCACGTATTGATGTGCTTGGAGGATTTGGACTAGCTGTGCAAGGGTCCAAGTTTCACTTCACACTTACTATAGTTTCACTAACCCTAGCAAAATGCAAAACTGGTAAAAAAACAAAACAGAAACTATGAGAAGACAAAATGTCAGTGGCCTCCGCCTGTAAAACCGTTCCTATTTTGGGGGTCGTCTAATTGTTGCCCCTCCAGTGCACCTGATGTTAATTTCATCAACCCCAAACAGCTGAAACCCCCTGACAAGATCAAAATCCAAGAAGCTTAAGTGACTTCATGCTATACTTTCATTAAAAAGGTGTTCCTTTCATTTGTTACTTATGACTGCATAATTGTTTTTCAGACATTAAAAACACCTTTACCTAAAACATGACAAATTTCACTATAACAGCCCAGCACAGGACTGCTGTGGTCAGTTGCATCGTTAACGGTGTTTCTTTTTTTGTGGCGGTTTTCTGTAGTTTTTTCAATCTCTCTCATCAAAAATCTCAAATGATTGTCAATTTCAAAGGCAGCTGTGGTAGCAAGTAGGAGTGAAAACAATCAGACATCACCTGAATCCCAGTGACTAAAGCCATTTATTGAAGATACAGGAAGTTGTTCATATGACCTGATTGGTGGCAGAGGGAGTAAAACTGCTTGTTATCACATACTTCAAATGTAGTCCAGTGTCTAATTTCAGGTTTTCATGTACTGCATATATGCTTGGACAATGGTGACACTTGTCATTCTAGATGTAACAAACACAGGCTACATAACTTTGTAGGTGTCATGGAGCAAAAAAATGTCTTCACAAATTTGCAAAGACACTAGTGATCATCTTAATCATCTCTATGACCATTAATTACCATTAATATTGTTATTTCAGGCACATGACTTAGACTGTGAGCACAGAAACTCTTTTTAATAATATTAATTTAAAAATAAAATTCAATCTAGTATATCAATTTCTGTAATTAATTGAATCTCTTAATAAGATTCAGTGTCAAGCTACTGCAGCAGTAGGCAGGCACAGGTACCTGCAGCTGTTGAGCTGCCTCCAGATTCCAAATTGGTTTTGTTTGTCGCCACATTACAAGCTTTTACTGTACAAATATCATTAAGCAAGCAAGTTAAAGCAAAACGAACCTTGCAGTGTTCAAACCCTTGCCAATTAACTGGGTTTTGTATTATTTCTCGAGATGTGCAGTTGTCCTTTAATTCTGAGAAATATTGTTTTGTGTGTTTCTTTAACCAATTTGACAGTTTTAGAGTCTTGTTTGCATATGTGGGATGTTTCCTTTTTCTCGCCACAAGATTGAAAAGCAACAGCTTGTGAAATTTCACTCTTTTCTTCTGAAATTCAAAGTAAGTAGATGCAAAATTACTGCATAAAAATGAAAAAAATTGCAATGTCTTTGGTATAAAACTAAAAGAATTATTAACCTGATGAGATTTTTTAAAAAACAAAAAAGAGAAAAAGTCCAACATCTGTGTCCTTGTTTGCTGCTGAGGCTGCTGTATGCTGCTGTTTTTTTGTTTGTTGTTTTTGTTTGTTTGTCCTGGGGTATTTGTTTTTGTTTTTTTGTTTTTTACTTCAATCAGTGCCCATAAGCTGTGCCGGTCATTCTGCACCCCCCAGCCTCCTCTTGAGGACCACTGTGATGGGTCCTTCAGGCAAAGCCTTGATCATGTTCCATGCCTCAAATCGAGTCATGTCTTGCAGACTTATTCCCTGGACCTGCAACACTTCATCTCCACTCTGCAGACCACTCTGCTCTGCCGCTCCCCCTGAAATATCCAAAAGACATTTTTTTTAATAACTGTCCAAATATTACGATTACTGCTCTTTTTTTTGGAATCAAATTCGTTTTTTCCCCAAAATAAACTACGAAAGAAACACTTGTGATTACGTTTTTGTGAATACTGCCAGCTTCGTGAGCGCACCTGTAAAGATCCTGTTGATGACTAAAGGTCTGTCTCCATGGATTGAGCCTTTTCCTCCCTCCAGAGTAAAGCCAACACCACCAGCACATTTCTCCAGCTCCACACTCATTGGAGCGCCCCATTCCTCCACTGCGACAGCAAAGACACAGAGTATATGTAGCCTGCATAGTATTTATAATAAAAATGTCTATTCTGACCTGGACAAACCTACAGAGCTATGTCTGCATTTTGTCAATGTTTCTCAGTTTAAACATTTGATGTTTTCTGTGTTCTGTTGTGAATATTTGAATAAAACATATGTGCATGATATTTGCAGTCTTTGCATTCTGTTTTTATTTATTTTGCACAGACCCCCAATTCTTTGGAAGTATTGCATTTTGCTTGATGGTTGTGTGATTTCTGCTAAAATAAATTGGGGATAATAAATGTATTCCCAGTTGTCTGACTGACCAGCAGGATTTGGCTCTTCGCTCCTACAGCTTCCTTCCTCTCTTCCCTCCTCCACGACTCTCTTGCAGATGACAACGACAGCCAGCTTCAGATTCCGGGCCTGACGCAGAGCAGTGGTGGCATCAGTGTGCGTGACACCCCACAGTGTTTGTCCATTTATAGACAATATCTCATCGCCTTTCTGAATTGTGCCCTCTTGAGCTGCCAGGCCACTGAGAAACACTTTGTGGACCTAAACACAAGATAATCAGTGAGACACATAGACACAAGTAGGAAACAGTGGCAAATTCAGAGATCAGGTAGAACTAGCCTTAACACAGTTTGGGAGAAGTTGATTTCATATTTGTTTTATTGTTGTTTTGTTAGATTGGTATAAAAATGAATAAAGCCAGATTTGACCCACACACTGTGGATAACGCAAATCCTGACTAGATTGGAGTAAGTATCGGAGTACTGGTAAACAGATGAACAGATTTTGTTTACTCGATTACTTGAATATGAATACATGAATCTATTAGTAAAGAACTTCTAATGCTGAATTACAAGATAAGGAGAAGTCCCAACTCCACTTATTACCTTCACTAAGGATCAGAGAAAGTAGAGCCTGAAATGACAGCTTCACTACCTCATTACATTTTTTATTAGACTCAAAATTTAAATGAGCATTTTCAGTTCTTATGCAGCTGCTGGTAATAACTCAAACTTGTTCCTAGTGGGTGTTGGACTCTGCCAGGGTTGCACTTTGTCGCCAATTCTGTTTATAATTTTTACAGGCAGAATTTCTAGGCATAGCCACGTGATGGAAGGCTTCCACTTGGGTGGCCTCAGAGTCTCGTCTCTGCTTTTTGCAGATGGTGTGGTTCTGTTGGCTTCATCAGGTGCTTCCCTCCAGTTTACACTGGAGTGGCTCGGAGCAGAGTGTCACCACCTCCAAGTCTGAGGCCTTGGATTGGATAAGAGTGGAGTGCCCACTTTGGGTTGCTGCCCAAGTGAAGGAGGGTCTTGTTCACGAGTGAGGGGTGAGGGGAGCAGGAGATTGGCAGGGGGGCATCTATGGGAGTAGAGCTGCTACTTTTCCACACTGAAAGGAGGCAGTGGAGGTGGTTCAGTCTTCTGGCAAGGATACCTGCTGGGCGCCTCCTGGGTACAGTGGTTCGGCATGTCCCACCGGGAGGAGGCCCAGGGACAGACCCAGGACACTGGAGAGATTACATGTTTTTGCTGGCCTGGGAATGCCTTGGTGTTCCCCTGGACAAGCTAGAGGAGGTGGCTGGGGAGAGGGAGGTCTGGACTTCTCTGCTTAGGCTGCTGCCCACGTGATCCAGGCCCAGATAAACGGAGGAAAATGGATGGATGGTATGGCTCATTATCACCAACAGATGTGACGGATATATCTGTTGGTGAAGCCAACTGAATATGTCGCAGAATATCAGCTGAGCAATCAGTTGATGTGGGCTTGCAATTCGATGACCTGATTTGCTGTGATTGCTGTCAATCACTGTTTCATGTTTTCTTTTAAACATTATTTTCAGTGGATATTCACAGGGTTCGATTGCACATTTTTATACTGCATTTTAAACTAATGCCAACTTTTCAGTGAATACAGTTGCAATGCTTTTTATTTCACATTAGACAGAATAACATTTTGGAAAAAATAGATTAGAATTCAGTAATATAAATGTGTAGTGTGTATCTTACAGTAACAGCTTTGTTCTCCAGGTCAGACCCTCCAGCAATGGTAAAGCCAAGCCCAGCTCCCTCGTCTTTATGAAGAATCACAACATGGATGTCCACTAGTTGCTGTGGAAAGATGTAGGTTTACTTGAGCGGCCATTTTTAAGGCATTTTTTCAACAGTAATCCACACATTTTTCTATTTTCTGGATCATGTTTTTCAAATGTAATATTTTTACATGTAATAATAATAATAATAATAATGTATACTTTATTGATCCCCGTGGGGAAATTCCTCTCTGCATTTAACCCATTCACTCAGTGAAGCGGTGGGCAGCCATTGGGCGCCCGGGGAGCAGTGTGTAGGGACGTGTATATGTAATATTTATTACATAAATATTTATGTAATATTTATGCATATGAAATGTTGCACTTGCTTATTTGAATTTTGAGGGGTTTTTTTTAATATTTAGTTTCAGGAAAGTTGTTAAGATTCACTGTAGGGTATAATTTAATATTAAAATATGTATAATATAATACATTGTCAGAGGCCAATTTAAAAGGTTCAAAACAGGTTTGAAATACAACCATCCTTGTCATTTTGTTCCAAACACCAACTACAATATCCTACACAATATAGCAGAATCCAGTAAACTACGACACTGCAAAAATATTTAGAGCATGTATGATACTGTGTGGTAAAGAAAATCTCCAGAAGACAAACTGCACAGCGTAACAAAATCAATCATGAATAATTTGTTAACATTTTTCAGTATCCCTCATCCCACACCACTCTGCATTTAATCATAATTATTATTAACCTCTGTCTCTCTTCCACAGCATGTCTTTATCCTGTCTTCCTTCTCTCACCCCAACCAATCACAGCAGATGGCCCCGCCCCTCCCTGAGCCTGATTCTGCCGAAGGTTTCTTCCTGTTAAAAGGGAGTTTTTCCTTCCCACTGTCTCCACAGTGCTTGATCATAGGGGCTCATATGATTGGTGGGTTTTTCTCTGCATGTGTTATTGTGGGGTCTGTCTTAAATACACTCAACAAAAATATAAACGCAACACCTTTGTTACTGCTCCCATTCCCCATGGGATGGACGTAGAGACCTAAAATTCATTCCAGATACACAATATAACCGTCCCTCCCAAACAGTGGTCACAAATCAGTCCAAATGTGTGGTAGTGGGCACATCTGCTATATTGAGATAATCCATCCCACCTCACAGGTGTGCCACATCAGGATGCTGATCTGACATCATGAGTAGTGCACAGGTGTACCTCAGACTGCCCACAACAAAAGGCCACCCTGGAATGTGCAGTTTTGTCTCACAGCAAAATGCCACAGATGCCACAAGCAATGAGGGAGCGTGCAATTGGCATGCTGACAGCAGGAATGTCAACCAGATCTGTCGCCCGTGCATTGAATGTTCATTTCTCAACCATAAGCCGTCTCCACAGGCGTTTCAGAGAATATGGCAGCACATCCAACCGGCCTCACAACCGCAGACCTCGTGTAACCACACCAGCCCAGGACCTCCACATCCAGCAGGTTCACCTCCAAGATCGTCTGAGACCAGCCACCCAGACAGCTGCTGGAACAATTGGTTTGCACAACCAAACAATTTCTGCACAAACTGTCAGAAACCGTCTCAGGGACGCTCAACTGCATGCCCGTCGTCCTCATCGGGGTCTTGACCTGACTCCAGCTCGTCGCCGTAACAGACTTGTGTGGGCAAATGCTCACATTCGATGGCGTCTGGCACGTTGGAGAGGTGTGCGCTTCACGGATGAATCATGGTTCACATTGTTCAGGGCAGATGGCAGCTGAGAATGTCCCAGTTCTTGCATGGCCAGCATACTCACCGGACATGTCACCCATTGAGCATGTTCGGGATGTGTTTGACCGGCGTATACGACAGCGTGTACCAGTTCCCACGAATATCCAACAACCTCGCACAGCCATTGAAGTGGAGTGGACCAACATTCCACAGGCCACAATTGACAATCTGATAGACTCCATGCGACGATGTGTTGCACTGCATGAGGCAAATGGTGGTCACACCAGATACTGACCGGTTCTGGGTCCCCAGACCCCCAATAGTGCAAAAAACTGCACATTCCAGGGTGGCCTTTTGTTGTGGGCAGTCTGAGGTACACCTGTGCACTACTCATGATGTCAGATCAGCATCCTGATGTGGCACGCCTGTGAGGTGGGATGGATTATCTCAATATGGCAGATGTGCCCACTACCACACATTTGGACTGATTTGTGACCACTGTTTGGGAGGGATGGTTATATTGTGTATCTGGAATGAATTTTAGGTCTCTACGTCCATCCCATGGGGAATGGGAGCAGTAACAAAGGTGTTGCGTTTATATTTTTGTTGAGTGTATAAAGCGTGCTTAATATAAAGCACCTTGAGGCGACTGTTGTGGTGATTTGGCGCTGTATAAATAAAATATTTTTTTATTTATGCACACAAGTAACAAACGTATTGTTCAAGAGAAATGTTAAATCCTCAACCTATCTTTCAACATGTCTGGTGAAAATATGTGCACTTTATTGGTCTTGGACAAGGGCATTTCAAAATTGCTCAATAGTGCCACTTACAACATCTTTATCAAAGTACTACAGACATGTAGCACACAGTGAGCAATGTTTATTAGTCCTTTATTTATCCAGGTAAAATCTCATTGAGATTAAAAATCTCATTTCCAAGAGAGACCTGGCATCATGGCAGCAAATGTTAATGTTATGTAAATGTTAATGAATTTTCGTACACATGTGTAATATGGCAGGTTGGATGCAATGACCCAAACCCAACATAAAGTCCACCATTTTGAATTAAAGATAACATTTTAGTACCAATTTTATCATTTCCTGTGGTCACACATTTTCACATATCAGACCAGCCTAATATTTGGCCCAATACTTGGGTGATGTTAAATTATGATGCTTTTGAGCTTTTGTTGAAAGGCATATCCGTGGCATCATGGCAGATTTCTACCATTTGCCATGAAATTTATTTTGCAGGCATTCACTTATATATCTATTTCATTTATATTCTGCCAAATCACAACAGCAGTTGCCTCAAGATGCTTTATATTGTAAGATAAAGACCCAATACAGAGAAAACCCCAACATCAATCAAATGACCCCCTTGGAGCAAGCACTCGAGCGCACCATTTCTGAGTAAAACTTTAAAGTTAATTTTTCCTAAGTTCATTGACGAGGATGTATGCAAATGGGATCACTGGTTAGACCCTCTGTTGTTTGCAGTGCAGGAGATGTCCCCGGTCTCCACAGGATTTTGCTCCTTTCGGTTGTTGTTTAGCATCTCTTACAGTTTTTACAACTTGTCTCTAAAGATGTTGTGAATTAATGGAACTGTGATATACGACATGTTTGTTTTTTTACCTTCAGTGTTTCTTCATCTAAAGCCTCAACTTCCTGAATCATCTTCTGTATTTCCTGTGAATTGATAGCTGTGATGACAGAGTGCGCAGAAGCAGAAACAGAAGCAGTCTCGTTGTGAACTCCACCCTCCCCTCGATCAGTGATGCACTCCTTCAAAGTGAACAGGCTGTATTTATGGAGACAGAAAGGCATTAGATCTGACGAGTGTCAGGTACCCATGAGCGCAAGCATAGGTACAAGTATAGAACTGTGCTCTATTTAACATGTTTTTAAAAATTAACTACTCCTTCTTTGATTAAACTGGGAGTATTTGTTAACTTAAGCCAAATTCCCTGAGAACAAAAGTTAAACAACAAAGCAGTGCATTTTGCATGTCCACATGTCTCAACTGAAGTGATACCTGAAAGAGAATCCTCTGTCTGACGTGTCCAAGGCTAGATCAGACTCCTGCTGGTTAATGGAGTCCAGTGAAGAGGTGTCCTGCAGGTTTGTGGAGGAAGGATTACCTCCACAGACGGTCAAAGAGCACATCAATGCTTGTGACACCTGTAACAAAAACACACTAAATCAGACACAAATTTAAAATCATGTTATTTTTGTGGGGAAACTGTAAACATACAAAGAGAATTACATCGGAAAGTCCAACAAATATTTTGAATCTGTAGATTGTAAATCGACCTTTGCTGATTTATGTGGAAGCCTTTTTCTTTCAAAACCCCTTCTTCTGTTTAGGTTAGGGAGACAGGTAAGAGGCCTGGATTTTCTTTTGGATTCCTCGTGATGGGTAAGTTAGTTTTGTTTTATTTCTAGAGCTTTTTCTTTGTTGTTTTGGTGATGCCCACCAGACTAATAAAATATTTGGTTGTTGTAAAACTGGAAACTCTGTGGCAGCCTTGGTCCTCCCCTGGGACCAGGAAGCAGGTGCAATGTCTTCTTGTGTTGCTCTCTGGCTTTCTCTAGGCTGGGGTGTAGCAGCACACACAACAGATACACAACATACATTCACCCTGCAGGAAAACGAGTGAAGGAGACCATTACAACCAAGCTGGGTTTGTTGGGTGCAGAGGTTGAAGAAACTTCCTCCCTTTCTTTAATCACACCTGCCCTGTGTCAGATGTTCCATTGACCCACTGAGAGGAATCACTTCAGAAACATCAGGAAAACGAGCTCATCCCAGGTATCAACTAGGATCATAATCTTCACCAGGGGCTCCCTCAGAGAGAAATCTCCTTCTCTACTGTAGATGAACAAACCCAGCACTTTAGGAGCACTCTTATACTGATGTTTCCTTTCTGTGATGGTAGAGTCACTTCCCATCATCCTCAGATAAAGCGCAGAGGCTCTGGACTTTTACAGAATGGTTTTATATCCAGTCCTGTAGAAAGTGCCAGGTGGTTCGTGCCAGGGTGTTGGGCCTCAGATGGGTTCAGCTGCCTGTCGCCTGTGGTTCGTTGAGACTCTCACTCTTAGGCCGTGGGTAACCCATCTGGGGCCTCCCTTCTTTTCCTGCTGGGATGGACACACAGCCAGTATGTGTGGTCTTATGTCTTCTGTACTCCTGGGGCTATGGATGGCCCGGATCTTTCTCTGTCTGCCTCTGGCTCCTGGGGGGCGCTATAATAACTTCCCACCCCTCATTATCAAGTACACTTCGTAACAAACAAAAATACAAAGAGACTCACTCCTACTCACAAACACCACAAAAAGATTGTTGATTTGTGTATCTGTCCATTTTCACATGTAAGCGAAGCTGGTAGAGGAACAAAATAATATTGTACTGATAAATGTTAAGGCTGAATATTCCCAAACGTGGGAATATTCAGCCTTGACTATATAAAATAAACACAATATATGTGTGAGATTACCTGATTACTGAAGGTAATTATTTTCCCCAGGCTTTCACTCTCTGGGTTGCTCACGGTGTTACTCTCTGTGGCCGGAGCAGCATTCCGAACAGTCCTTGACAGCTTTCCTTCCTCCTCTGTCCAGTCAGAGCTATTTTGACCTTCAGTTTGATTGGATCTCATAGATGTTTCAGAACACTCAGAATCCACAAGCTCAGACTCCAGGTTGGTGGGTAAGGCTTCACTGCTGTCATGCACTGGAGCAGACTGATAATCATTTATCCCTGACTCCACATCAGTGTTGATAGTCTGAGAATACATGGAATCAGTGGTAGACTGATTAAAATGAGTTTCATCTTCAGAGGACTTTTCTGTTGTTTGTTGACAAGCTTCATTGCTGGCTGAGGCAATGGCACAGGGCGCAACAGAGGCAGGTATGTTGTCTTCCTCCTTACTAGGTGCTGGATCTCTGGACTGGATCTCTCTGGAAAATTCAGTTTTGTTCTTCACATTATCTCCATTTGAGGCAGAATAGGAAGAGCAAGGGGCTCGGGATCCCTTCTCCACTGGAGAGAGGGTTGTTGAAGGAGCCAATGGTCTTCTGTTGCTCCCCTTTTCTGGAGCTTCTGGACTGGAAAAAGTCTCAAAAGAGTGAATCCTTTGCTTGATTGATTGGTTGGTTGCAGATGATGCAGATCTGATGGCAAAGTTTCTGCTGAAGCTTGCAGCAGATGTTTGCTCTGATGGTTTTGCTTGCGTCTTCTGGTCCTGCTCATCCTTAATTTTCCTCAGACTCTGGCGAAACCAGGCAGGTTTGGGTGCCACTGGAGGCGCCTTTTTAAGTTCTGAAGGAGTTTCAGATTTATTTTCAGGAGTCATTGCGACTGTGTCATCGACCTCAAGGACATTCTCTTCGTCATTCATTGTAGCAGAAAGGCCGTGTACATTAACAGTAACTCTACTGTCTGTAAGGTGTGGGTAGTGATTCTCGCAGCTTTTCAGAGGAGGTGTTCTCGTGAACCCAGGGATCCCAAAGCTGTTCTTGGATAGGGTGACCAACACAGGCCTGTCTCTTTAGAGTTTTTCTCTTTGGCTGTGAGCAGTGAACAGCTGATGAACTACCTGTACACAAGACACAGACAAAAACAAAAGAATTTATTGTGCATTTGAAACATTTCATGTCACAAACTCAAAATCTGAATAGTTTTAACTTAAAGGTGGATGCATCTTAAAATCCACCAGCTTAAGAAAGACCTCTTGGGTTGGAATCACAGTTAGGGTATGTCAACTTCTTTGTAAGGCATTTTTCTGTAGACACTGTAATGTCAAATTGTATAAGACTTCATTTGAATTGTTATATCTAGTTCAGGGGTGTCAAACTAATTTTACATTATGGGCTACATACACCACACTTTGCTCTCAAGTGGGCCTGACCAATCTAAAGAAGTTACATATTTAACTGCTTTTCTACATAATAAAGAAAAAGCTGCTGTGGTAAATAAAGAAATCTGTCAGCACGAATCTTTGAACTTCTTCTTTTTCTGTTTTTTAACTGTTGTAAGAAACATGAAATTTCTATAGTAGAAAGTGAAAACAGAAAGTTACAGAGGTTTTATTGGAGACATAGCTTAGGATTTGCAATTTGCTATAATTTGTGAAAGTAGATATTTTTCCCATATTGAACAGCAGGAATTAGGTTTTCTTGTCAGAGGTGGTTTTTAGGGAAAAAACAAACAAACAAAACAAAAACAGCAGCCGACAACACTGTACACAACAGCAGACCAGTGCATAATAAGCATGGGAAACTGGCCTCAACGTACACCGAGAGATAGAGCTGTGCAGGAAATGGGATTTTATTCTGGTGGAAGCAAAACTGCAAAGTAACATGAAGTGCAGTCTTGGTCTTCTTTTGCTGCTGGTTCAGTGAATTTTGGTTGGAAAGTGACAAAACTGCAAAATTACAAACAATTACAACATTTAAAAAACAAAACAAAAAAGCAGCCCCTGCACTATGTTTAATCTATAAATCTGAAATTTGACAGCCTCATATAAAAAACAGTCTCTTAGAGCCATCTCATAGAATCTCTTAGAACCCAACAGGAAGTCAGCCATGTTGAGTCTGCTGACTAATTTTGGCTACATATCTCGCCATTTCTGGACCTCGTACTTTAACAAACTCCTTGTAGGGATTTCATCAGATCAGCGTGATCTTCAGTGAACGGAATGGCTGGAAAGCAAAGCTTTTGAGGTTTTTGTGAAAGGACATTGTCATGGCAGCACACCAAATTACGATCACTTAAAACGAGTCTGCTGTAACTCAGTGACAGATTCTGCAAACTCCAGCAGACTTGACAGACATGATGAGAATCCGGATTGATATGCCATATATGACATATTTTATTGGTTTCATACATAAGAGTTTCAAAATGGCACCTTATGCATTTAGAAAGTCCTAAGGAAACACAGCATGAGCTACAAGAATGAAATTTGGTACACCTGTGTAAAATAATAAGGAGGGAAGGACACAAAAGTGCTTCCTAACAGACTTCCTTATTAAGTCTGTTGGGCCCTTGTTGGGACCATTTTTGCAGGATGTTTTACACAGTTTCAAGGCAACAGCCTCACACTGGTACAGGGAAGCCTTAGGGAGTTGGTCTTATGCTTCTTAGTTGTAGCAATCACAATAACACTCTTTTTTTTTTTTTTTTTTTTTTTTAGGGTTAAGCACAATATCATACTGGGCACCATAACTAGCACAAACTCTTAAGTAATCAGCACTGTGGTGGGACAAAATGACCACATCATCAACGTACATTAAATGATTAATAAGGTTGCCCACCATATACAGACAGACACATTTGTAGGATCATAAATCCCACTTTATTCACCTCATTCTCACAAAGTCTTTTTTCTATGTAACATTTACACTCATACTCCAGAAGACGTATCAGAGAGCAACAGGGGTTAGTATCTTGGCCAAGGTTCTTTGGCATGCAGCCGGGATCAAACCAGCGACCTACTGAGCTACAGCCACCAGATAAAACCAGTTTGCACTGACAGGTCCTTATAAAGTCCGCTAACATGACAAACCACTTTCACCACCTTCAAAAATACCAAGGCGGTTTTCTTACCCACCTATCCACACACACAGTGAAATATAGTCACACACAGAAACACACACCTCACCCACACACACACGGTACACACAGACTATATAAGCCAAGACAGCAGAGTTCTGTTCTGTATTTCAGCATGTAAATGAAAACAAATATGGCATCTCAGACTGACCAGGAATCTCTCTCTTCATTATCTCAGGGATAAAATAAGCACACATCATTACACATTTTTGTTAATATTATGACATATTTTCACTGTTAAACTGTAGTTTTTTTCAAAACACATCTACATTTTGAGAAAATGTATTTGTTAGACTGAATTACTGCCTACCTCATATTTTTATTTGAAGAAATATACGAGATAGAAAAGAAATTGCATCTAGTAATCAGCCATTCCTGGATTTGCGTTGTTTTATTCTTGCACAAACACAAAACAATGCTGGTCCTACACATTTTATCACCATGGTTGTGGGGGAACGTTGTCTCGATTCACTCTGTATTGTACCACTGCACATGGTTGAAATGACAGTAAAGCCACTTGGTCTGACTTGACTTGATAAAACAATGCAGATCAGTACTCAGTACAGTGCAGCACTGATTAACAATGCTGCACATTGTTTGATTGCCAGTTAATTTGAGTGTATTTTTAAAACATGTATACAAATAACAATACTTAAGAGAATTGTGTATTTGGTTTGTGTCAGTTGTTGAAAATAAATCTTATTAGTTATTAAAAATGTTAACGTAACATGTTCTTTCAGTTTGTATCAAACCAGAGAGATGCTAGCTTAGAATACTAATATGAATTTATGCAATGCAGAAAAACAATGTTGTGGTAATATTTTGTCCATATTGTCCAGCTCTACTGAAATGCTTTGTCTAATATGATGATCGCTGTGTGATTATTAGGTGATTCTAATGATTCTCACTAATTCTCATGATTTGCGTCAAGCAGAACTGATAGAGTACATAAGTGTTTACAACCAACCTTACTTGACATCTTTGACATTGTGTGATGTCATCAGGAAAGTATGTATGATGCTGTTAAGACTAATTTTTTCCAAGCTGTATACCCACGTATCATCATTCCTCTTTTGCTTTGTTATTATTACACTTTTTGACAGCTAAGCAGTGAACAGAAAAGGACACCAGGGTCCAAGGATTCATCTTTTTCCTTTCATTTGATATTCTTCCTTGAAGAATGAAAGGAGCTGACAAACACTGACAATTTTAGTACAGCTCCAACCTGTTATTAGGAGCACTGCTGCTGCCCTGGATAAAGTCACACCTTTTCTTTTTGTTTGGTGCTTATGGGTGTGTGGATGTTGTGTGTGTTTTGTGATGTATTTATCCTGTATGGCAAACTATACAGAGAAAGACAAATCCTGTATTGAAAAGGAAATGAACAGTCTTTTACTTTCTGATTAAATGCTAATCGCCGCAGTACCAGGCTGAGTTTGCTGTAACATTTTTGGAACAATTGCATTGTCAGATTGTTCTATAGTTGCATTTATGTGGATAAATAATAGGTAACAGTACCTTGCCTCCGTCCTGTATCTCGACTGTTGTCGCTGGACAGCACAATGTCTGCCTGAGCGAAAGCCTTGCTCGTCTTCGAGTGTTCACGTTCTTCTTCCTGCTTCACAAACAGGAAGCATTGTATCACAAGAACTTCTCTAGCAGCAACCACAGAGAGGTGCAACAACGTACCATACTTCCGTTCAGACATTCAGCTGAGCAACTGTTACTTGACTTTTCGAATCAATACCTTCACACACATATGTATGCACAGACATGGCGATATCGATACAAAAACTAAATGAATTAATAAAAGGAAATCACAATGCTGTTTAACTATAACTGTGCTGTAGTTGTTATGCACAGTACTCGAGTAGAAAAGCAACAACCATCATATTTACCTTTCACACTCTTGAGCAGCACACTAGGTTTGTCAGAGTGGGCAATAAACTGAACTGAGGCTTTGATATCTTGCCCAGGGATACTTTGGCATACAGACTGCAGCAGCCACGGCTCAGACCACCATTAGTGGATGACCTTCTCTAGCTTCTACACGAGAGTCAGCCCACTCGCTTAATAATCCAATGAGTTCCAACTAACAAACCAAGGCTGCTTTATTAGAAGGCAGATGTAAAAGTGTAGATATTAAGCACTTTACTGCCAAATGATATTAATACAGTAATTAAGTTAAATGACAGGGTTAGGTTTCCTCACATTTCTAAAAGCCGAACCACACAGCGAACCACACACTTCTTCACATACAATTCTTAAGAGTAATCCCAGAATCTTTTGCAGGGTTTTTATATACTGATAAAGAGCTACAGGAGGCGTGAGGAGTGCAGTGAGTCACATGGTAGGTCACTCGTTGCATCTGTAGGATCATTAGTGCACTGAGAGAAACATGATTACTTACACAGGTTTAGCGTGCTAAGAAAAGGCAGCACAGTACGATGGCAGCCGTTTCTGCTGATACATTTCAGGGTAGGAACTTAGAGTGGAAGTGAAACGATTGTGATCTGTCAGTTTCATCTCGCATGCATGTTTTCAACTTCCTTATATGGGCACTAAGCTTAGACACTGTTTGCTAAACAAACATGAACGATGAGACACGGATGTCTCAAAGCAGAAGGCCAATACAGCAAAACCAGAAAACAACAACGCTTTGCCTGAGTGTGTCCCTCTCAGCTTTCATCATTCAAATTGCTTCTTAAACACAGAGAGCACCCAATTTAAGCTTGAAGGTTTCAGAACTCATCACAGCACAGAAACAGCTTTAGTGAAGCTTATAAATGATCTTCTTATGGCCTCTGACAGTGGACTCATCTCTGTGCTTGTCCTGCTAGACCTCAGTGTGCATTTGATATTGATCAATAATATTTTATTACAGAGATTAGATCATGCTGTAGGTATTAAAGGTATTGATCAGCAGTAGATTAAATCATATCTTTCTAATAGTCTCCAATTTGTTCACATAAATGTTTTTACGTGCAGAGCGCACTTTACATACTAAATTTAATTTTAGAAACCACACAGTTTCACGCTAAGACCAATTCTGTTTGCATTATAAATGTTTCCCTCAGGCAGTATTATTAGAAGGCACAGCATGTATTTTCACTGTTATGCAGATGATGCCGAGTTTTATCTGTCCATGAAGCCAGAAATCACACCATTTAGTTTATGCCTCTGAGGGAACCTCAAAGGCATAAAGACCTGGATGACCTCTAATGTCCTGCTTCTAAATCTGGATCAAACTGAGGTTATTGTGCTCAGCCCTAAAATGTTTAGAAACATGGTGTCTAACCAGATGCTTACAATTGATGGAATTACCTCAGCCTCCAGCAACGCTGTGAGGAACCTTGGTTTTGTTTTTGACCAGGACATGTCCTTCAATATGCATATTAAACAAATATGTAGGAGTTCTTATTTCCATTTATACAACATCTCTAAAATTAGAAATATCCTGTCTTAAAATGATGTTGAAAAACTAGTTCATGCATTTATTACTTTCAGGCTGAACTGCTGTAATTCATTATTTTCAGGATGTCCTAAAAGCCTTCAGCTGATACAAGATGCTGCAGAAAGAGTCCTGACAGGGACTAGAAATAAAGAGCATATTTCTCTTCTGGCTTCTCTTCATTGGCTCCCTGTTTAATCCAGAATCCGATTTAAAACCCTTCTCCTCCCATACAAGGTGTTTCATGATCAGGGCTAATCTTATCTTAACCTCATAGTACAATATCACCCCAAAAGAGCACTTTGCTCTCAGACTTAAACTTTACTCGTGGTTTCTATGATATTTAAAAGTAGAATGGGAGGCAGAGGCTTCAGCTTTAAGGCCCCTCTTTGGTGGAACTAGCACCCAGAATGGATTTGGGAGATTTGGGGCCTTGTGGGGGCTAGCTTTTAGACTAACAGCAAATTTAGCACAAGTCCAGCTGAGAGGCCAGCGGTGGAGACAGAGCAACTCTGGGTGCTGACCCGGGAGGCCAGAGGCAGAGAAAACAAGCTCCCATCGCTTTGCTGAATGTTGTTGATCCTCCTGTGGCTGAGCAGGCACTCGGTGTCAGCGGGGACCTACTAATGCTGACAGGGATGGCACTGGAGAGCCACTGGAGGTCAGTGACACAGGGACCCCTCTGGCTCAGGTTCAGCTGGACTATGACCCACAGGCTCTGGGACCTATTCGCAGTAAGGACCCTCAGACAGTGAGGAACCAAGAGCTTGGGATCTTGCAAGTACAAGAGGCCTTACAGGTTGTGGGTTTGTTGGCACTGAAGTCACTGAAGGCTCTGGGTTCGCTGGGAATACAGGGAACTAAGGGTTCACTGGGGATATCAAAAGTCAAGAACTGAGCGGCGTGGGACGTAGGCTGCAGCAATGGAGAAGAGCTGGCACGTGTGGAGGCTGGTGAGTTGGTAGCAGGTATGCCAGTGCAGGGTTGCAGTAGCAAAGAGCAGACCGATGGTGAGACTGGTGAATGAGTGTTCCCCTCTCTCATCTCAAGCAGAGGAGAAGCAGTCGGCCAAAACATGGACCTGCCATGAAGTCCAATAACCTATCCATTCCATCCATCCATGTTCTTCCACTTATCCAGGGCCAGGTCGCAGAGGCAGCAGCCTAAGCAGAGAAGCATTTCTGGTCATTTCTGCTGCTTGTAGCCGGGATCGTGTTCTTTGGGTCACTACCCAAAGCTCGTGACCATAGGTGAGGGTAGGGATATCGATCGACCGGTAAATCAGAAGCTTCACTTTTATGCTCAGCTCTCGCTTCACCACGATGGTGACAGTGGTACTGTTCAGGCAGATGGGATTTATTTACAGTGAATCGATGCACAGTGAAAAACAGTTCCAAAAACGTGATCCTTGTGACTCACAGTGAATTCCAACTTCCTCAAATCCCACACCAATATTTACAAAACACCACTTGACTCTCCTCACGTGCTGGCCCCACGGTTTCCTGAACATAAGACACAAGACACAGTCGTTAGTTTCACTACTTGCCAAAAATGTTATTTTCACCATGATGAAATGGTGATTCACCAACAGTGTTAGGGAGTAACGGAATACATGTACCAGTGTTACGTATTTAAAATACAAGACATGAGTAACTGAGTATTCAGAATGCAGTTACTTTGTTGAAATAAATGGATTACACGGCGGTATTTTCCTGTTTGATATGTTAGGCTATGCTCTCTCTATTTTTGGTAATTCCACGCCATTGGAAACCCAAACAAACACGCAATAAGAGGATCTAATCATAATGACGTGAAGAAATATTTAAACAAATTATTAAATATGAAGGCAATAAGAGAGTGTTACAGGCATCGCCCTAAAGCATGCAGCCTGATGGGCAGTGTAGTCCGTGCTGCAGGGAGAATGGACGGCCATACCTGTGATGTGTCTGTGAGCGAGGAGGGAGAAAAGGGAAAAGTACGAGCTGTCACCGAGCAGAAACGGGAGCTGGAAGCATGTAAATATAATAATAACCACTGCAGCCTGACGAGCCCAGCTGTAAGTAAGCTGTTAAGACTCGACTGTACACCGTGTTCGTGTTTTCCTCCGAAACAATAAGCTCTGTTGCAGCAGCCTTTCAACGCCTCTCTCTGTCTCCCACTAGCAAAGTTGACCCAGACAACAAAGTAAAGCTAGTTTTCAGCTACGAGCTCAACACGAACCCGACGTATCAGCCAGAGGTCCCTTTACTACGGTTCGGAGCCGCAGACCTGTTTTATAGGGCTTTGGAGCGTGATGTCACGGGGGTGGGCGTGGAAAGGATTTTGGCCCGATCCGCCATTTTGGGGGTCTAGCGCAAGTGAAGGGGGAGCGAAGGCACACACAACAGCCATGGTTCGTTCTTGCTGTGTGGTCGGCTGCAATGCTCGATCATACGACCGGCAAGAGAATAAGCTTGAAAAGGGTTTATCTTTTAATTCTTTCCCAACCCGGAAGCGACATGACGCAGCTCGTGTATCGATGTTACCAAACGAAGGCGTCTAGCCTGGATAGCAGCTGTGAGACGAGCTGACGTGCAGTTCTCTTCCATCTCCAAATATCTGTTGGTGCTCCGGACATTTTCATTCCGGTAAGTTCTAAATATGTTCATATCTTTATAGCCTATTAGTTTTATTTTCAATGCGCTCTGAGCTCATAGCAAATTAGAACAAACATCCTACTGACTGATTTTGCAGAACTACCTTCTATTTATAGAGTTGCTAATTATTTGGCATTATTGCAGCAAACCAGCCGATGAAATGGATGAAACATTGTGACTGGGTTCCAGCGCTACACAAGGGACCTGCTTCAAACATACCACCATGCCAATCAGATTACTTCTTCCATGTGAGGGTGAAGAGGTGACCCTCCTGGATAAGACGGTGAAGGTTTGCTGGGTTTGGTGAACAGTGTGATAATAAAACCAGAGAAGAATGAAACCTGCTCCTGTTAAATATTCCTAAGTATTGTGTTGTTAAAATTGCTGTATTTTTTCAAAAGATACAGTAAATAAAGTAATGTTAGTAGTGGGTGATATCATGTAAACACTGTCATGATTTTGTGTAAACATTTTGTCATTTGTAAACTATAAATTACATCATCATTGTAACTGATGTGATGTTCTATAAGGCGAGGAATAGTTTTCTATACGAGATCGCTGCAAAAAGTGCAGCCTTACCTAATGTGCACCTACTGTTACTCATTTATATTAAGATTTAAACATCTAGTTGGTGTTGGTGTGGAGAGTAGCCTTCAGTAATAGTAATAAATCACATTCATGTAGTTGTAAAAAGCATGATAATATATTAAGTAATCCAAAGTATTTGAAATACGTTACTCTCATTTGAGTAACGTAACGGAATACGTTACAAAATACATTTTGGAGCATGTAATCTGTAATCTGTAGTGGAATACATTTTAAAAGTAACCTTCCCAACATTGTTCACCGAAGCACAAGTTGGGGTTCACTGACTGTTGTCACGCAACGTTCCAGCATCGACTGAAGCTACACTGTTAGATAGTGCCCAGGTAATGATCCATCAGCAGAAGGTGTGGCTGGCTCAAGAGCACATCAGCATATCTTTTCTGTTTGACGAGTGGAGCATTACACAGGGTGGTCTGCAAAGAGTGCTTTAGGAACCTTCCTGCCACTGTCTACAGCATCGTCCATTAACAGGGTTTGCAGGGCTAAGATGTATTCAGAAATATGCAAGCAGGAGATGGTGAATAAAGTATCACTACTATAGTATAATACTTGTAACTCCTGGGAAAAAAAACAGGTAATGCTTTTCCTTATGTTTGATAAACAGGTTATTGATCAAAAGTTGGAGGAAAGCCACATTTCTCCTTATTTGGGTGAAATCCACCACTCAGGTTTCTTCTTCTGCAGCTTCCTAGGCATCCCCTTATGTCGAGACGCCACTTCAACCATCACCAGGACAGCCACCTCATGGCCTCTGTCAGGCCTGTAGAGCGTCCACATTCCTGTAAAGGGTCTTAGTCTTGTCTGTTGTATCAGAGTAACAGACTGCTTCCAAAACTACACTGTGTGCAACAAAGTACAAAACACAAATATGTGGTGTTAATTATGAGATATTAGTCTTACAGATAAAAATAAATCCCAGCAGGTCTCATTTGTGGCACCCCAACCATGTTTCCAATCTTGGTTCAGGAGACAGCGCTGCCAGAGTCTCCCTGCTTAGTTGAAAATCAGGCCTGGGATCCATTTTATATATATTACATACTAGTTTATATACTGTAGTAAATGTATACAAATTCAGTCCCAGAAATTATCCAGAAACTAACTAAAGGTAACATGTAATTCCTAAAAGCTTGTAGATTAAACAAAGTTATTTTAACTGGATAGGATTATCTCGTAGCTGAGGTACAAAACATGCTGGTGACAACAGTGCAACTGCTGTAGGTCCTGGGAGATTCAAAAAAACTGAGCAAGATTTCGAGCTCCATTTTTACAAGCCTGTGCTTCACACTGTAACGGTTGCTAGGCGACAGGAGATAAACCCAGGTGAGGGTGGGAATAGATCGAAGGCTAGAGCATCCAATTTCACTCTCAATTCCAGCCTTCACGGTCCACGAGGAACTCGGCCTATGAAGGACCGAGGCTACATAGACTGGGTAGGCTGGGTCCTTTGAAAGATGCAGCCCCTGAATTTGTACACAGTCTTTGTGTGTGTTGGAGGGAGATGGATATGTTTAAAGAACCACAGGCTCTGTATCAAACAGGGCTTTCATGAGAAACCGAGGTGCCAAATTGCCACGCTGGTCATGTGCCACCTTGTGTCATCTACATCAAGAAGATGTAACCTCGTTTGATCTAATCACGTGTAAAGTAAGCGACTTCATCTTTGGTCAGTTCAATTACACAACACTGATTATTCTGAATACTTTAATGTTTTTGTATCTCTGCAACTAATTTCTTCTTAAAGCTGGCAGTCATGATTTTGAAGCAAGAGGTGGCAGATCCCCCGTTAATGAACAGACCATCAGTGAACACTGATGAAATAGACCAAACACTAATTAAAGCAACAGGTTGGCTCATATTGTGTTTTTTAGTTACCTAAAGTGTTCTTTGTTTCAGGACACAACTATAAATATTTGTAATCAACAGATTATTTAAGTGCAGGGTGTTTGGCCAACATGACACACATGAGCAATGAGTAAGAGCATTTTGAGAACACTTGCTCTTAGTTATAGAGCTGGCCTACCATGTGACTGATGTTTCCTTCGCTGCCAGATTGACTTCACCCTTTGCAGCAGTTGGTTTCACTGGTTCTGCATTTGTTTTGCACCCCCCCCCCCCTCCCATATGTACTAGGACATATGCCCTATGTTGAAATATATAGAGCACTTATTGGCCTTCTAAGTATTTGTGCCTGGTTCCTTAAATGTATGGCCTGTTTCTATGCTGCCCAGTGTCCATCAGTCCCTCCTTTTAAACGCTGTTAAACAATTTGAAATCAGATGAGTCATTCTGAGGGTAAACAGAAGCTCCAGCAGCTCTGTGCTGAGGAAACATGGTACATTCACTTATTTTGCACAAAATTCGTGTGTCTTGTCATCATCACTAACCTATGTATTTAAGTCCTTAGTTTCCTCCCGTCCATGGTCTTGTCATTGTCGATCCCTCACATGTGTTCTCATCTCAGTGTAGTTCAGTTGCTGAGTTCAGTTCAGTTTGTCATCTTCTGTTTTCATAATCAATCCTCTGTAGTCCTGCATTTGGGCTCTTTCTTTATATCCACACACCTGAATCATGACACAAGGCTGAAGTTCAGCAGGTTCGAGTCCAGTCCATGTGTTTTTCCCTACTTTCCTGTCTACTGCCCACTATCTTTCTATCTAAAAAAGGTTTTAGCAACCCTGCTATAACTTGCATTATTGTAGGGTCTTTTTATATTGTTGTGGGGTCTTTAACCTAAAATATAAAGGACCGTGAGGTGACTGTTGTGATTTGGTACCATGTAAATGAAAATGAACTGAATTGAATTATTCTTTGTGTAATCAAGAGTTGATATGAGTAATGAGTAATACACTTTTCCCGTGATTAAAGCGGGGGTTACGTTCTGGGGCCACCCCTCGAAGAAGAAACCTTATGTTTGTTTTATTTTTACATATTTTAAGCCATAAAAATCCTCCACACACTTTTGAGATACATCCTTACGTGTTCAGTGAAAAGTTCATAACCTCGACCAGGTGGTGCATTTCAAATATAAAGCCTAAATTAAATAAATAACTAAACCTAAATAACGCCCTGATCATAGGCTGCATCAGCGACATGATGTTTGACGATAAGACTGTATTTATATTATACATTTTAAATTAAATGCCTGCAGGCCACAGAAACCAGATATAAATTTACAAATAAATCCGTGATGTAGTGTCCTCGAAAGGTGAACTACGATTTGGCGCGGGAATACTGTATTTAGCTAACTAAATTTATATATTGGATAAGGTGTAACAGATGTTTATTTATGCTTCTTATTCTGATTAACATGGAAAACAAAAGTGTAACACACATGAATCTACTGTATACACACAGATAGAAAATAAAAATAGGAGCAGACTGTCTGTGGGTGTAAGCTTGAATTAAAGCTTGATTTAAATGTCACTGATCCACTATTTATGCAGCCATAATAATAGACCACCTATCCTCGTTTGTTTATTGTGTGCAGTGTTTCTGCCCATATGAACAACCACAGTGCACAGACTAATATTTCTGTCCTCTGTTAGACTTGGAGAAACCTGTAAAATGGAGACTAGTAAAGCATAATTTGACTGTCCATCCATCCATCCATCCGTTTTCTTCCGCTTATCCAGGCCCGGGTTGTGGGGGCAGCAGCCCAAGCAGAGAGGCCCAGACCTCCCTCTCCCCAGCCACCTCCTCCAGCTTATCCGGGGGAATACCAAGGCGTTCCCAGGCCAGCCGAGAGATATAATCTCTCCAGCGTGTCCTGGGTCTGCCCCGGGGCCTCCTCCCGGTGGGACATGCCTGGAACACCTCGCCCAGGAGGCGCCCAGGGGGCATCCTTGTCAGATACCCGAACCACCTCAGCTGGCTCCTTTCGATGTGGAGCAGCAGCTGCTCTACTCTGAGCCCCTCCCGGATGGCCGAACTTCTCACCCTATCTCTAAGGGAGAGGCCAGCCACCCTTCAGAGGAAGCTCATTTCTGCCGCTTGTATCCACGATCTCGTTCTTTCGGTCACTACCCACAGCTCGTGGCCATAGGTGAGGGTAGGGACGTAGATCGACCGGTAAATTGAGAGCTTCGCTTTTACACTCAGCTCCCTCTTCACCACGACGGACCGGTGCAGCGTCCGCATCACTGCAGCCGCAGCACCGATCCGTCTGTTGATCTCCGGCTCCCTTCTCCCATCACTCGCGATCAAGACTCCGAGATACTTAAACTCCTCCACTTGGGGCAGGAACTCGTCCCTGACCCGGAGTGGGCACTCCACCCTTTTCCAGCTGAGGACCATGGCTTCAGATTTGGAGGTGCTGATTCTCAGAATTTGACTGTGTAATATGTAAAGTGTTTTAGAGCATAACTGCAGAGGAACTTTCCATTCTGGTAATGCTACCCACCCTCTGTAACATACCCTGTGTGGCCCAAACAAGCACAACAAAGGCACAATGAGTTTTTCTCTCTTTCAGCATGAAGAAAAGTTTGCATAGTGACATGAGTGTGAGTCGTTACGTAAGCCAACGTTAATGAGTGAACATAAGTGGCTGAATATCAGCTGAGCAGCTAGAATGTTAAATCATCACATTTACTGGTGTTTGCCTTAGACCCACACTTCTATAGTGTTGTCCAGATAAACATGCGTCTCTGCAAATGAACAATTACATGAAAACGTGAAAATCAGCCTAGCAGTAAGAACTATCCTAATTCTGTTTCCTCTCATTTGATCATGATTATGATGGATCTGTTTTGCCTCAACTGTTTACATGCAGACACATCTGTGTCGGTTATATGTGGAGTTGGACTGTAGTAATTCAATTCAATTCAATTTTATTTATTTACCGCCAAATCACAATAACAGTCGCATCAAGGCGCTTTATATTGCACAGTAGATCGTACAATAATAGATTCAGAGAAAAACCCACCAATCATATGACCCCCTATGAGCAGCACTTTGGCAACAGTGGGAAGGAAAAACTCCCTTTTAACAGGAAGAAACCTCCGGCAGAACCAGGCTCAGGGAGGGGCGGGGCCATCTGCTGCGACCGGTTGGGGAGAGAGAAGGAAGACAGGATAAAGACATGCTGTGGAAGAGAGACAGAGGTTAATAACAGATATGATTCAATGCAGAGAGGTCTGTTAACACATAGTGAGTGAGAAAAGGAAAAACTCAATGCATCATAGGAATCCCCGGCAGCCTACGTCTATTGCAGCATAACTAAGGGAGGATTCAGGGTCACCTGGTCCAGCCCTAACTATATGCTTTAGCAAAAAGGAAAGTTTGAAGCCTAATCTTGAAAGTAGAGATAGTGTCTGTCTCCCGAATCCAAACTGGAAGCTGGTTCCACAGAAGAGGGGCCTGAAAACTGAAGGCTCTGCCTCCCATTCTACTTTTAAATACTCTAGGAACAACAAGTAGGCCTGCAGAGCGAGAGCGAAGTGCTCTAATAGGGTGATATGGTACTACAAGGTCATTAAGATAAGATAGGGCCTGATTATTTAAGACCTTGTATGTGAGGAATCAGGATTTTGAATCCTGGATTTAACAGGAAGCCAATGAAGGGAAGCCAAAACAGGAGAAATCTGCTCTCTCTTTCTAGTCCCTGTCAGGACTCTTGCTGCAGCATTTTGTATTAGCTGAAGGCTTTTCAGCGAGTTTTTTGGACATCCTGATAATAATGAATTACAGTCGTCCAGCCTGGAAGTAATAAATGCATGAATATTTCTAATTTTAGAGATGTTGCACAAATGGAAGAAAGCAGTCCTACATATTTGTTTAATATGTGCATTGAATAGAATAGAATAGAATAGAATAGAATAGAATAGAATAGAATTCAACTTTATTGTCATTGCACATGTCACAGGTACAGGGCAACGAAATGCAGTTTGCATCCATCCAGAGTGTCACAGGCTGGGTCTCCGACCCAGCACTCTGACTTCTCTTTGTTTTTTTCTCATTTTTTGATATGTTATTAGTTTTTGTGTTATTTCCTATTTTGCCTTTAGTTTGGGCAGTTATTGGTTATTGTTCCTGGGTTTTTTATGTTTGGGGTTTTGTATTCATTCATCACGTATTAGGTCTGTCTTATTGTGTTGTCATGTTTAGTTTTCAGTGTTTCCTGTTTTATTCTGACAGTGTCGTGTGTTCTTTGGTCATTGTATTTAGTTTCACTCTCTCTTGGTCCTGTCATTAGGGTTATGTTTGTCAGCTGTTCCCCCAGGTGTCGCCATTTCCCCTGATCACCTCATGTCTGTATTTAAGCCTTTTGTTTTCTGCTTGCCTTTATCGGTTCGTCTGTTTATTTGACCTCAGTCTTAGTTACGGTTTTCGTCTGTTATGTATTATTAGTCTTAGTCATGGTCTTTGCTTGTTATTTTCCACCACAGTCATAGTTTAGGTTTTGGTCTCAGTACCGTTTAGTATTTTGTTTTTTAGTGTCTTGTCAGTTTACTTTGGTTTCCTGGTTTACTCCTGCCGTCATCTAATAAAGGATCACTTTTCTGTTCAAACTTACACTACTCGTCATCATTTGCTTTTGGGTCCTGTTTCCATTCACATCGGCGCACCCCGCCGTGACAGAACGAACCGAACAGTATGGACCCAGCGGATATCTGCGAGGATTTTTTTGAGTTCAGTGCACGTGTGACCATCCTCCAGGGACAATGGAACATCTATTCTGTATGCAGACAGGAGAGTGAGAAGGAGTCAGTTAAAGTTCGGCTTCGCCAGATCCTGTCTGCATACCCTGTCTACACGGCAGAATTGTCGGAGGATGTGCAGGATTTCGTTCGCACTGTTTTTTCACTACAACAACATCAGGACTGCGAACAGGAATCACTGCCGCCACCTTGCGAGCCTGAGACAGTTCGTGTCGGCTCGCTGAGACTCGCTGCAGCGTCCCCACCTCACAGCTCACCAGTTTCCACGCCCTCGTCACAATCACGCCATGCTCTTGCCACGGTCCAGTGCGGGAAAGCACTGGACACCATAGACTTGGACCACAACGAGCGCCAGTCAATATTCTGCGTTCTATTGGAGGAGGAGCTCCGGTGGAAGCCATGGCTCATTCCGGAGCACGAGCCCTCTTTCCGGGGAACTCGACTGGCTCTCGGGGGACCTCGGAGTTACCAGGGACTTCCGCCCATCGCTCCGCCGTCTTCCACTCCCAAGAAGAAACGGCGTGCGCACCACCGACGCTCCGCATCACGAACGCAAGGGAGTGACTATGTTTTGGCTCCTCATGTTTTTTCTCTGGAGGTTAGGGAAACTGACACTGCTTTTCCGGTTCATGAGCCCGGCTGTAAAGAGACTGTTTGCACAGGAAATGCTAGCCATCAGGCTCAGCTAAGCTGTTGTGGGACTGCAATCCAGGCCGGTTTGGAGCCGGGGACGGAGGTGCAGCTTGTGCAGCCTTTTTCAGTGTTAGCTGGAGGGCCCGAGGAGCCCATCCGGCCTCACGTTTCGTCTGCTGGAGGTTCGGTAAAACCCAGCCAGCTTTAGCTGGAGGGCCCGAGGAGCCCGTCCAGCCTCATGTCATGTCAGCTGGAGGGCCCAAGGAGCCCGTCCAGCCTCACGCCACGTCAGCTGGAGGGCCCGAGGAGCCCGTCCAGCCTCACGCCTCGTCAGCTGGAGGGCCCGAGGAGCCCATTCAGCCTCACGCCACGTCAGCTGGAGGGCCTGAGGAGCCCGTCCAGTTTCACACCTCGTTAGCTGGCGGGCCCAAGGAGCCCGTCCGGCCACCTTCTGCTTCACCACCTGTGGCTGCAGTGCCACCACCTGTGGCTCCCGTGCCGCCGCCTGGAGGACCACCGCCTGCTGCTTCTGCGCCTCAGCCTGCAGGACGACGCCTTGCCTGGTTCTGCCACACCTCTGTCTAAGAACTCATACAAACTCATTTCACCCACTATAGACTGTGTGTTGTTGCAACTTACACAGCCTCCTGCCGCGTCAGCTGGGGGGCCCAAGGAGCCCGTCCAGCCACCACCTGCGCCTGCCTCGCTGTCACCTGGTTCTGCTTCTGTTTCGCCTGGTCCAGCTTCAGCCTCCGCTTCTGCTTCGCCTGGTCGAGCTTCAGCCTCCGCTTCTGCTTCGCCTGGTCCAGTTTCAGCCTCAGCTCTTGCTTCTGCTTCGCCTGGTCCAGCTTCAGCCTCCGCTTCTGCTTCGCCTGGTCCAGTTTCAGCCTCAGCTCTTGCTTCTGTTTCGCCTGGTCCAGCTTCAGCCTCCGCTTCTGCTTCGCCTGGTCCAGCTTCAGCCTCAGCTCTTGCTTCTGTTTCGCCTGGTCCAGTTTCGGCCTCAGCTTCTGCTTCGCCTGGTTCAGCTTCAGCCTCGGCTTCTGCTTCGCCTGGTCCAGCTTCAGCCTGTACTTCGCCTGGTCCAGCTTCAGCCTCGGCTTCTGCTTCGCCTGGTCCAGCTTCAGCCTGTGCTTCGCCTAGTCCAGCTTCAGCCTCGGCTTCTGTTTCGCCTGGTCCAGCTTCAGCCTCAGCTTCTGCTTCGCCTGGTCCAGCCTCTGCTTCGGCCTCGCCTGGTCCAGTCTCTGTTTCTGCCTCACCTGGTCCAGCTTCTGCTTCTGTCTCGCCTGTTCCGGCCTCTGTTTCTGCCTCGCCTGGTCCAGCCTCTGCTGCTGCCTCGCCTGGTCCAGCCTCTGCTTCGGCCTCGCCTGGTCCAGTCTCTGTTTCTGCCTCACCTGGTCCAGCTTCTGATTCTGTCTCGCCTGGTCCTGCCTCTGCTGCTGCCTCGCCTGGTCCAGCTTCTGCTGCTGCCTCGCCTGTTCCGGCCTCTGTTTCTGCCTCGCCTGGTCCGGCTCTAGCCTTTGCTTCTGCTTCATCTGGTCCAGCCTCTGCTTCTGCCTCGCCTGGTCCAGCCTCTGCTTTTGCCTCGCCTGGTCCGGCCTCTGCTGCTGCCTCGCCTGGTCCTGCCTCTGCTTCTGCCTCGCCTGGTCCTGCTCCTGCTTCGCCGTCACCTGGTCCGGCCTCTGCTTTTGCCTCGCCTGGTCCTGCTCCTGCTTCGCTGTCACCTGGTCCAGCCTCGGCTTCTGCTTCTGGTTCGTCTGGTCCGGCTTCAGCCTGTGTTTCGCCTGGTCCGGCTTCGCCCTCGACTCCTGTTTCGCTGTCGTCAGTTCCAGCCTTCGGTTTTGTTCCTGCTTCGCCTCCGCCTGGTCCAGCTTCGGCCTCTGTTTCTGTGTCGGCCTCGCCTGGTTCTGCGGTTGTGTTGCTGTTGCCCGAGCCTCGTTTTGCCCCTCGGGATCACCGGCCGCTTTCCGGGCCTTCTGCTGGACATCATTGCCATCGGGGTCGGCCCCCTGAATCTTTGACCTGTGACCTGCTGTGCTCTCGATCTTCGGGTCGGCCCCCTGAGCTCATGGGCTATGGACTACTGGACCATTGGCCTCCGGGTCGGCCCCCTGAACTTTTGATCTCTGGCCTGCTGTGCTCTCGACCTCCGGGTCGGCCCCCGGAACTCATGGATTTTGGCCTGCTGGACCGTTGGCCTCCTGGTCGACCTCCCGAACTTTTGGACTCTATTTTGTTTTGCTGTCGACCTCCGGGACGGCCGCCTGAACCGCTTCACCTTTCGCTCCTGTTCTGCCGGGTTCGTGGCCGCCCTCCTGAAGCTGGGTCTCGGTCTTTTGTGCCCTTGTTTTTTTTGGCCTGTGTGCTTCTGGTGTTTTGTTTTTGGTTTTGTTTCCATTCACATCGGCGCACCCTGCCGTGACACAGAGGTGCTTTAGCCATGATATAGATATATTACAATATATATTAGCAATAGTATAGATATGTGAGTATATTACAGAAATGGGTCTATTATGGTATGTTATAATGTACACGGTATGAAGTATGTTGTGAATATTCTATAACTATAAGTATGTACAGGCTGTAGTGAGTACAAGCTATGAACAGGATATAAATATGAAAAACTATACAGAATCTGGGATATACAGCTATACAGAAATGTGAACTATGCAGGTTATAAACAGTTGTAGGATTTAAAATTATCGCATGTACAGAATGACTATTTACACAGAGCTATACAGTAGTGCAGTTAAGATAAGTGAGATATAATTCCTACAGAGGCTATATAAAGTGCTGGTGGTTGTGAGTGGTGGTTCAGTCCATGTTATTATTGTGTGTTTGAGGGTACAGTTGTCCATTGTGTGTGTGTGTGCAGGTGGTTGTGGGTGTGTGTATGTTCAGTCCATGTGTTAACGTGGGTCAGATGTCAGGAGGCAGAGTTCAGGAGTCTGACAGCTGTGGGGAAGAAGCTGTTCCGGTACCTGGTGGTCTTAGTCTGGAGGCTCCTGTAGCGCCTCCCAGAGGGCAGGAGGGTGAAGAGTCCATGTGATGGGTGACTGGGGTCTTTGATGATTTTCCCAGCCCTTTTCAGACACCGCTTCCTGTAGATGTCTTTTATGGCAGGAAGTGGTGCTCCGGCGATGCGCTGGGCAGTTTTCACGACCCTCTGCAACGCCTTCCGGTCCGAGGCAGAGCAGTTCCCATACCAGACTGTTATACAGTTGGTCAGGATGCTCTCGATGGTGCAGCGATAGAAGTTCACCAGGATGCCTGAGGACAGGTGGTTCTTCCTCAGAGTCCTCAAGAAGAGGCGCTGGTGAGCCTTCTTGACCAGCTTGGAGCAGTTGGTCGTCCAGATGAGATCCTCGGAGATGTGGACTCCCAGGAACTTGAAGCTGCTCACATGCTCCACAGCCGTCCCCTTAATGTGGATGGGTGGATGTGGATCAGCATTCCTCCTGTAGTCCACGATGAGCTCCTTGGTCTTCTCGGTGTTAAGCAGCAGGTTGTTTGTGTCGCACCACTCAGCCAGACGATCCACCTCCTCCCTGTAGGCAGCCTCATCGTTGTCACTGATGAGGCCAATCACCGTGGTGTCATCTGCAAACTTAATGATGGTGTTGGAACCATCAGCAGGTCTGCAGTCGTGGGTGAAGAGGGAGTAGAGGAAAGGGCTCATCACACAGCCTTGTGGTACACCGGTGTTCATTGTGAAGGTAGGTGAGCAGCGGTTATCCAGCCGGACATGTTGGGGGCGGTTGGTCAGGAAGTCCAGTAACCATTTGCAGATGAGGGAACTGATGCCCAGGTCTGTCAGTTGTGAGTTGTGAGGGGTGGATTGTATTGAATGCTGAACTGAAGTCTATAAACAGCATTCTGGCGTAGGTGTTGTTGTTGTCCAGGTGTGAGAGGACAGAGTGCAGTGCGATGGAGACTGCATCCTCTGTGCTCCTGTTCTGGCAGTATGCGAATTGGTGGAGGTCCAGGGTGGGGGGAGACAGGATTTGAAGTGTGCTAGGACCAGCTGCTCTAAGCACTTAGTGATGATGGAGGTGAGTGCTACTGGGGGGTAATCATTGAGGCTAGATGGGTTGGAGTTTTTGGGTATCAGGACGATGGAGGTGGATTTGAAGCAGGCCGGTACCACAGCGTGGGCCAAGGACAGGTTGAGTATGTCTGTGAGCACTCCTGCAAGCTCCCCAGAACACGCTCTGAGAACACGCCCGGGGATGCCATCAGGACCTGCAGCCTTGTAGACATTGAACCGGCTCAGAAGGACATATCCTGGTCAAAAATGACTCCAAGGTTCTTCACAGCGTTACTGGAGGCCAAGGTAATGCCATCCAGAGTAAGAATCTGGTTAGATACCATATTTCTAAGATTTTCAGGGCCGAGTACAATAACCTCAGTTTGATCTGAATTAAGAAGCAGAAAGTTAGCGGTCATCCAGGTCTTTATGTCGTTAAGACATTCCTGCAGTTTAACTCATTGGTGTGTGTTATCTGGCTTCATGGACAGATAGAGCTGGGTGTCATCTGCATAGCAGTGTAAATGTATGCTATGTCTTCTAATGATGCTGCCTAAGGGAAGCATGTACAATGTAAACAGAATTGGTCCTAGCACTGAACCCTGTGGAACTCCATAATTAACCTCAGTGTGTGAAGAGGACTCTCCATTTACATGCACAAACTGGAGTCTATTAGATAGATATGATACAAACCACTGCAGCACAGTACCTGTAATACCTACAGCATGTTCTAATCGCTCTAATAGGATATTATGGTCGACAGTATCGAACGCTGCACTGAGGTCTAGCAGGACAAGCACAGAGATGAGTCCACTGTCAGAGGCCATAAGAAGATCATTTGTAACCTTCACTAAAGCTGTTTCTGTGCTGTGATGAGCTCTGAAACCTGACTGAAACTCTTCAAATAAACCTCTGCAGATGATCTGTTAGCTGTTTGCAACTACTCTTTCAAGGATGTTTGATATGAAAGGAAGGTTGGAGATTGGCCTATAATTAGCTAAGACTGCTGGGTCTAGAGATACTTTTTGAGTAAAGGTTTAACTACAGCCAGTTTGAAGGCCAAGTAAGGCAATTGAATTTATTAGGAATCTCATAATGATGATAATCATATCACTTGAATGCATCAGTGGGGAAGCTTGATAAAAATGACGTCAGTGAGCTCTCACCATTTACTTCAACCATCGCCAGTTTGGCACGACTGTAGTCATGCTGATGCAGTTACAGTGGGAACAGAAAACTGTATTAATACATATATTCATTTTTTACCTGTATATATTTTAAATATAATTATAATGACTAACTGATGAACAGGATGTTCTGATAGATGGATAAACTGTCATAGTATAACAGCAGTCTGGAGCAGGTAGGAGGTCCAGCAGGCATGCAGCGTGGAGGTTAGCCAGACGACTCGTAGGCCAGTCAGTTAGATAGAACAACAGACCTTTATTTGGCAATAGCAGAACAAGACCATACAACCAGGTCTGTATGGCTCTACACTATATGTACATACATGTACAGGTAGTTACCAGGTAGCACCAGCCTGTTACAATGGTAAGGTCTCTCTAAAACAGGTGTGTGAAAAGCAGCATGCTTAATTGTAATGGATACTGGCGCACTCACTCTAGGACACTCTCCAACTACTTGTCACGGCTGGCGGAGTGAGCCGTGTGGTGTGAAGGGAAGGGAGGACCCAAAATGCAGCAGTGACTGATGATACGAGTGATGTTTATTTACAACGTGACAATGGCAGAAACAGGCAGTGAGGCATGACAAAACAACTGAAGAAACCTAAACTGGGAGAACTAAATGACAAACCTGAGACCATACAAAAGGGGTGCGGGGCAGAGAGACGCAGAGACAGGAACACCATAGAACGCAGAGATACACGGAGGAACGCAGACGAGCCGACAACGAACACAGACCGACACCCACTAAATATACACACACAAGGTAATCAGGTAATCACACACAGGAGGGAAGAACAGCTGAACCTAATACACATGGGGACCGGAGGAGACAAGCTGAACACAATAACAACAGACACAGACCTTCAGAACAGAACAGGAAATCCAGAACACGAGCCTTCAAAATAAAACAGGAAACAGACTGATGTACAACACAACACGGGGACATGAACAGAGCACCAAGGACAGACACAGGTAGGGCTGACAATACACCAAACTTCAGGTTAACCCTAAACTAATACAGATCAGAAAAAACGCAAAACGCTGGGTCAACGACCCAGGACCATGACAGTACCCCCCCTCCAAGGGCTGGCTCCAGACAGCCCAAAACAAAAACAAACGACCAACCGAGGGCGGGCGGCGGGGGCCCAGGACGGAGGGACCAACACCGAGCAAAACAAGCTCCAGCGGACCGAGGGAATTGTCCAAAACAAAACACACATGCTGGAGTACAAGGACAAAAACACAGTTCAGGAGGCCGGCCCAGGGGCTGACAGCTCAGAAGTCCAGGACAGTTCATCTTCTGAGGCCGGCCACGTCGGCGACGCAGATCCATAAGCCGACTGAGCGGAAGGCAGCGGTGGCGGAGTGGAGGCAGTTCAGGGGGCCGACCGTGCACACGGCAGCGGCGGCAACAGGGAAACCGTTCAGGGGGCCGACCGTGCGGACAGCAACGGCGGCGACGAGGAAACCGTTCAGGCGGCCGACCGTGCGGACAGCAACGGCGGTGATGACACAAGTCTGGAGGCCGACCGCGCGGAAGGCAACGGCGGCGTCTAGGAGGTCGTCCATATCGACGATGACGCTCCACCAGCGGCCCGACAGACGACCGCTGATGTCGAGGCGGCAGTCTGGGACCCGATGGCGGCGTGGCCTTCGTAGCACCAGACGAGACCGAAGCAGAGGCTGGACCAGGCGACGCTGAACCAGACGAGGCTAAAGACGCTGAAGCTGGACCCGGCGACGCTGAAGAGGATGATAAGGATGCGGAGGCTGGACCAGGCGACGCTGATGAGGGTGCTGGAGCCGGACCAGGCGACGCTGAAGACACGGAGGCTGGAGCCGGACCAGGCCACGCTGAAGACACGGAGGCTGGAGCCGGACCAGGCGAGGATGAAGCAGCGGCTGGACCAGACGAGGATGAAGCAGCGGCTGCACCAGACGAGGATGAAGCAGCGGCTGCACCAGGCGACGGTGTGGGTGAAGACAGGGAGGCTGGACCAGGCGACGGTGTGGGTGAAGACAGGGAGGCTGGACCAGGCGACGGTGTGGGTGAAGACAGGGAGGCCGGACCAGGCGACGCTGAAGCCGAAGCTGGACCGGGCGAGGATGAAGGCTCGGAGGCTGCAGCTGGCGAGGATGATGAGGCTGCAGCTGGCAGCTGGACGGGCTCCTCGGGCCCCCCAGCAGGCGAAGCAGGAGGCTGGACGGGCTCCTCGGGCCCCCCAGCGAAAACAGTCTCTGGACCAGTGGGCACCGGGGCCCCTGGAACACACAGGTCAGAACCAGTAGGCGCACGGGCCTCTGGCAGGCACAGTTCAGAACCAGCAGGCGCACGGGCCTCTGGCAGGCACAGAACAGAACCAGTAGGCACACGGGCCTCTGGCAGGTACGGGTCAGAACCAGCAGGCACACGGGCCTCTGGCAAACACAAGGCAGACTGCAGCTGCACAGAGCATTGACCCAGCTCAGGCAGCGACAGCCGGATGCAGTCCTCAGCTGGCTTCTTAATCTCCAGGGGTCCAGAGTCGGCCGGGGGCTGGGACCCAGCCTCTGGGGAGGCCCTGGAGTGCGTCACAGTCTCTGGGCTGGCCAGCTGTTGCGGACTGACAACTGCGTTATGTGGTGTGTCTCTCTGCTTGACATGAACAGGTGAAAAACAGTGCTTTTCCGGTTGGATGGACTCAACTTGTAGTACAGGCAGATCTGGTGAAGATGGTGGCTGAATAGGTAGCTGGGTAGATAATAAAGCTGATGAGTCTCTTGCCAACTGAGCTATTGACTGAGCTATGGATCGTAACCAAGTGTCTAATAGGTCTGGCTGTAACTGTAATGGAGGTGGCGATTGAGAGGCTAACAGAGCTAGTGGCTGCTGGGCGGCTAACTGAGCTACCTGCTGGGCAGCTGGCTCAACAAACACAGCCCCGGAATAAACAGTCATTCGAGCTGGCGAAACAGACAGAGTGTCTTTTCCACTCACCACAGCCGGCAGTTCCGAAGTCCTAATCTCCGGCTGTGGGGCGACGCGCCGACGGCGCGATCGTCGCTTCCTCCCAGGCGAAACCTCCGGCGGGCCGGGCAAAACCTCCGGCGGGCCGGGCAAAATCTTCACCGCCGGGCTGGATTGGGAAGCGGTAGCGGCTGGAGGGCGAAGGTGCAGCTCATGAAGGAGGAAGTCCCGTGCCAGCGGGTGAAGCGAGTCTAGCAGCCAGGAGTGTGCAGAGAGTAGCTGCTGTAGCCTGGCTTCTACAGCGCGGTGGAACTCTTCTTCCTCCTGCTCGAGCCACAGGTTTACCAACCTTGCGACCGTGTCGGTTACCTCCTCCCGAAACTCCTGGGTAGGTGCGAATGCTGCTGGGTCCATGTTGGTCGGCTCGTACTGTCACGGCTGGCGGAGTGAGCCGTGTGGTGTGAAGGGAAGGGAGGACCCAAAATGCAGCAGTGACTGATGATACGAGTGATGTTTATTTACAACGTGACAATGGCAGAAACAGGCAGTGAGGCATGACAAAACAACTGAAGAAACCTAAACTGGGAGAACTAAATGACAAACCTGAGACCATACAAAAGGGGTGCGGGGCAGAGAGACGCAGAGACAGGAACACCATAGAACGCAGAGATACACGGAGGAACGCAGACGAGCCGACAACGAACACAGACCGACACCCACTAAATATACACACACAAGGTAATCAGGTAATCACACACAGGAGGGAAGAACAGCTGAACCTAATACACATGAGGACCGGAGGAGACAAGCTGAACACAATAACAACAGACACAGACCTTCAGAACAGAACAGGAAATCCAGAACACGAGCCTTCAAAATAAAACAGGAAACAGACTGATGTACAACACAACACGGGGACATGAACAGAGCACCAAGGACAGACACAGGTAGGGCTGACAATACACCAAACTTCAGGTTAACCCTAAACTAATACAGATCAGAAAAAATGCAAAACGCTGGGTCAACGACCCAGGACCATGACACTACTACACTAATGGGAGGACAACCCCTAGCAGTCCTATGCAATAATAATGGTTGTCACAATGGTCAATGGTTCCTCTGTCCTCGCTGGCTGAACTTGCCATTTCTGTGTTTCTTTTCCTCCATCCTGGACCTCACTGTGTCTCCCTCCCCTATCTGTGTGTGTGTGTCTGTATCCTCTTCTTTGTGTAGCGTCAGGTGCCAAAAGGATCCTGCACTAAAGCCACACCTTGTTGTTGAACTGATCACAAGAGCACTATTTAAAAGAGTGGCTGAGCTTCAGTCAACACTGGATCATTAAGTGGCAATAGTCAGTTTTTTTATTTCGCCAAGTTGGAGAGAGCTGTGGAGAGTGTTGGAGAGAGCTGTGAGCACATTGTAAATATTTCTGTGAGAATGAAGGAGAATCTGTGTGAGAGATGGATTGTTTGCATCTGGAGCTGGGATTGTCATCACAGAGGGATTCAAGATTTATTGGAACTGTTTCCACCTTGTTGTTTTTTGCATTGTAAATAAACTCACTGTTACCATTCAGCATGTCCTGTGATTGGGTCCTGCTTTCTGCTGCACAACCTGATATGAATACCATTTCAGAGATAAACATTGCTGGAGCCTCCTCAGTCAGTTTGATTGAATTATAAAATGGTGTAATGGGTTTGTCATCTCCCCAGAAATCTGATCCCTTTGGTGCTTTGGCTGGTAAGTGTAGGAATATTAGTAATACAGTAATACAAGAGATTAGTAAAATTTGAATACGATAGAAACACAATTTAATTCCAGCATAATTTAACACAGCTGTTAAATGCTGCAAAAGCCTTAAAATCTGGGCTGTCAAATATATCTTGCGGGTCACATTCAATTATATCCAGCCCACAAGATCATTTCATGTACATGCACTTTCTCTGAAGGTGTTCTTGTGGATGATGATCAGACTGTTTTGGATTTTATAAACAAATACATCACACTTTAGCTGCCTGATCCACATACACAACATGAACTGTACAAACAAGTAACAGAAGTGCAAAAACAGAACCACTCAAAGACATGAGTTTGAGCTCTGGATGCCGTTTTGGTTTCCCAAACCAACCTGCAATGAGATTACAAGACCCTGTGAAGATGATGAACTGAAAGTAGATTTGCACCACCAGGTGAAAAAATTCAAACTTCGAAACCAAGTTTTGATACCATGACGTACAAGAAAGTTATTTAGCTGTAAGAAACCATCCAACTGTAAGCGGAAACAAACTCCGCTTTGCTGACGATCTGTCACAGCAGGTGATAAAGTCCCAGATGCAGCTGTGGCCAGCGGCCATGAAGGCACGGGTTGAAGGTGAGGCTGCATATTACACTGGACAGGAACTCACCTGCTAAATCAGGTGACACAGAATCAAATGTCTGTAAAAGCATACTGTCTTATACATTTAAGTTTCCTATTTAAAATATATTCTTGTTATTTTTGTGAAGAATCTTATTCTATCTCAAAAGATGTTAACTTTTGGAGAACTTAATGGGGTAATGATCTGTGGTTTTCTCATGGTTCAGAGCATTCAGCAGGTGTTTTAATATTAAAAAAAATACTTTTAATGGTGGCATTTTGCTCACATATACAAATCCTAAAGGTCATTTATGATTGTTCAGCTATTTGCTGATAAACTTTACTGGAAATAACCTCAAGTCATAGTTCCAGGAGACTTTAATATCACCCTCAATGCTATGATGGATAGATTGCCACCTATCTGCAATAGTAGAAACACATTCCTTGTCTCCGCCCTTCTGGACCAGCTGGTGAGCATTGTGAGGGTCATGTTTTTCGACTTTTCCAGTGCACTCAGTACCACCAGGCTGACACTCCTGGGTGATAAGCTGACAACATGCAGGTGGATGCCTTTCTTGTGTCCTGAATTGTTGATCGCTTTACAGAAAAACCACAGTGTGCATCTTCAACACTAGTTCCCTGACAGGTTATCAGCAACACAGGGGCACCACAAAGGACTGTCCTCTCCCCCTCCCTCTTCACCCTCTACACCACAGACTTCCTCCACTGCACAGAGACCTGCCACTTCAGAGGTTTTCTGATAACTCTGCTGCCACGGTTGTTGGATGCATGTGAGGGTGATGAGATGAAGTACTGGGCTGTGGTTGATTCTTTGGCACATGGTGTGAGCAGGATCTGCAGCTCAGCTTGACAAAGACCTAAAAGACTGTGGACTTTAGGAGGACCAGGAAACCTGTGTCCCCTGTTTCAATCCAGGAGGTCAGTGTGGACATTGTGGAGGACTTTAAATACCTCAGAGTACACACTGATAACAAACTGGGCTGGGTCAAAAACACCAGTGCACTCCACAGGCAGTGTTGGGGAGTAACGGAATACATGTACCGCCGTTACGTATTTAAAATACAAAATATGAGTAACTGTATTCCGTTACAGTTACCGTTTAAAAAGGTGGTATTCAGAATACAGTTACTTTGTTGAAATAAATGGATTACACTGCGGTACTTTCCTGTTTCATATTGTCGCGGGTCAGGACTGTTTGGGTTTGTTTGACAGCTACGTTCTTTCGTTCCAGGCGGCAGCGTTACGGTTGTCAAGGTTACAGGGCGACGCTCTCTCTCTCTGCGACTGTGTGTTTCCTGGGTGAGAGAGCGCCTTTTCGTTGTTGTTGTTGTTGTGCTAAGCTAACAGGCAGAATGCTACAAGCATAGCTCTAAAGAATGTTGCATCATGGGCAGTGTAGTCCGTGTTGCAGGGAGAATGGACTGCCATACACGTTATGGGTCTGTGAGCGCGAGGAGGGAGAAAAAGGGGAGTGGAAAGGTACGAGTTGTCGTCGAGGAAAAACAGGAGCTGGAAACATGTAAATATAATAATAACCACTGCAGCCAAGAAGAGAGCCTGACGAGCCCAGTTGTAAGTAAGCTATTAAGACTCGACTGTACACCGTGTTCCTGTTTTCCTCCGAAAACAATAAGTTCCGTTGGAGCAGTCTTTCAACGCCTCTCTCTGTCTCTCGCAAGAAAAGTTGACCCACACAACAAAGTAAAGCTATTTTTCGGCTACGAGCCGACAGGGACCCCGCCGTATTAGTCAGAGGTCCCTTTACTACAGTTCGGAGTCGCGGACCTTCAGTAACAGTAATAAATCACACAGCAATAGTACATTCACGTTGTTGTAAAAAGCACGATAATATGTTAAGTAATCCAAAGTATTCAGAATACGTTACTGTCATTGAGTAACGTAACGGAATACGTTACAGAATACATTTTGGGGCATGTATTCTGTATTCTGTAATGGAATACATTTTAAAAGTAACCTTCCCAACACTGTCCACAGGAAGGGCCAGAGTTGTCTCAATTTTCTGAGGTGGCTGAGGTCTGTTAACATCTGTTGGACAACACTCAGTCTGTTGTGGCCAATGCCATGCTATTGCATGCTAGGCCCGCATGTTGAGGGTACCAACAGACTCAACAAACTGATCTGCAAGGCCCGTAATACTGTGGGGATGGAGCTGGACTCCCTGAAGGTGGTGTTGGAGTGGCAGATGTTGTCCAAGGTAAGGACAATGCTAGGACAACACCTCCCACCCACTCCATCACGTTCTGGCCAGTCACAGGAACACGTTCAGTGAGAGACTGAGATTACCCAAATGCACCCCTGAGCAGCACAGGAAATCACTTCTGCTCCTTGTACAACTCCGCCATCTAATGCACAGTACACAGTGCAACAGCTACACCCTTTTGCACACAGTGAAAATAACAAAGAACAAGTTTTACAGTTTAGAGTAAAATGTTGATCATATATATTTCATCTCTGTAACATTCTGGAAATTTATAATTGAGCTATTTGAGCAATAAAATCATATTTTCTAAACTTTTATATTTTATTATTTAATTTAGTTTGCTCTGTTCCTACTGTCTTGGAGCAAGTGTAACCACATAATTTCCTTGGGGATTAATAAAGTATTCTGATTCAGATTCTTAATCTTCAGTAGTCATTTTAACGAGATTAAAACTGACAGCACTACCTTTCAGTGATAGATTTGACTTAATAGAAATATGGAGTAATAAGGACAATACAAGACTTTCTAGACTAGACTATTACTTGCTTTCTAAAAATATTATACTGTTAAAATTTTTTCCTTGCCCTAACTGATCATCAGTCTGTTCATATTGCTGTATGTCCTGACCATATAGGTCTGACTACAGCAACCCTGAGTTCAATTCAGAGCAGAATTCCTCTTACTTGATAAGTTAGAAAAGTATTATACAAAATTGAATACAAGTACTCATCTGGCGTTTCTAAACTCTTTACAAAACACTCCCAAACTTGAGATGAGGTCTGGGAAGCGCTTCCGCTCCCTTAAGGCCAAAACAGAGAGAATGAGGAGGAGCTTCTTCCCCCAGGCTATTCGGGCCCTGAACCAGGTGTAGGACTGGACTCTCACACACGTCACCACACGCACCACCACACATTTCCTATAATCCTATAATTCCTATAATTTATAATCCTTATCTTTATAATCTCTTCTGCTATTTGCACATTCTTTACTGTAAATTCCTAAGTTAATTTGTAAATTTTGTAGTAAATTGTAAATATTGTAAAACTTTTCTTCTGTCATTTAATGGTCGGGCATTGTACAGCTACAAGCATTTCACCCCCATGTCATACTGTGTATGGTTGTGTGTGTGTGACAAATAAAATTTGAATTTGAATTTGAATTTGAATTTGAATTTGAGATGAGGATGAGGATCTATGTGATGTTTCATTATTACCCTAAAGGACAGCTGAAAAATAAAAAATCAATAGGGACAGATGGCTTCTCATCTGAAGTCTTTAAATTATTAGCTCCTCAATTAGCTCCTGTTTTATTACAACTGTTTAATGAATGCCTATCAGTTAGTGCATTACCCTGGAGTATGACTCGAGGATTGATTACTGACAATTAATTCTCAAACCTAAAATAGATTTGCTTGATGATTCCATCTTGGCACTTATCTTTGTTTTTACACCATTTATTTAACAGACATTGCTTTGGGGAGTTTTTTTGCAGTGCTGTTAGAATGCCAACTGCTCTATTCATCCAGATTTGATGTGCAACGGGGCATCAGAGAACGGTGTCCAATTGCACCACATCTTTTTCTTCTTGTTGCTCAGCTGCTTTGCTCCCATATAAAATAAAGCAGCATTTCTATCACTAACAGGACAATTCTTATTGGTCACCTTGCTGATGACACAACATCGTTTTTAAAAGATAACTCACAGACTTCTGCAATTCGTCTGTTAGAATCCTTCTCTAAAGCTTCTGTTCTTTGTCCTAATCTTTAAAAGCGTGAATTATAAGCAGTTAAAGAGTGTAATGCTGATCCTGTCTCAAATATCCCTGTGAAAAATTCACTTACTTTTCTAGGCATTAATATTGAACATCATGAATCACAGCAATGTTTCAATAACTTCAATCCCATATTAGAAAAAACTAACAAAGATTAAACTCGTGACTTCTATGAGATTTGAAATTAAAAGGAAGGTTTTTACTATCAAAGGCTGAAGGAATCCTAAGACTAGCATCCATCGCATAATCCCTCATATATGTGAAACTACAGATAAAGCTCTGCTAGATTTTGTATGGAATACCTGGACTCATTTTCTGAAACAATCAATCTTGATGAATGATGACTGATGATGAAATTTCTGGACCACATTTTCTTGATGTTACCACAATAAATTATACTTTCAAAATTAACTGGATAGATAATTAATTAAAGATCCCGCCTTCCTTATGGATTTTTATTCCACATTATGTATTTTTATAGGTAGACGGCCTTGATTTTCTTTTCCTCTGCAATTACAAAATTAACAAAATTCCTCTACAATGATCATCTTTTCATAAACAGATGCTACTTGCATCTGGCTAATTTGTAAACATAAACATGTTTTGCTCTTCTTAACCTTTTCACGCATGAATTATGACAACCTCAATCTAGATTTTTTTCAATATTCATATTTATGCATGAAAAAAGATTTTTGAACTTCATTTTTTTTAAACATGTACTTTTCAAAGAGTTTTTTGCATGTCCACTTAGGTGTACAGCGTGTTTTTAATGTGTGGCAGGGTATGGAGTGACACATCAGTGCCCAATGTAGTGGTTTATGTACAAGTGTACCATCAGCACTGACACAAATACACGGAAACAGCCTTTGAATAGCTGTAACTGTAGAGACCACTATGCATGAAAGGGTGTACCTGGCCTGTACCGCTACGCTGGCTGTCTTCCAAACGTCATCCCCCCTTCCTTGTTTCACTGGTATGGTAATGGTATGATCCAAGTCTACTTGCATGAGATTCACCGCATTGTGTGCCGATTGAAATAATGTCTCACCTCTGCCTGGATGGATTCTCAGCAGTGTTGAAGATTCAACTCCCACATACAGACGCACCATTAATAACTGACATATAAAATTATCTTGCGGGCCAGACATAACTGCGTCAAGGTTTGACACCCCTGATGTAGATAGTAATCCAGGAGGTAGTGGGTGGATGGCTGTGTTGATTTGGCACTATATAAATAAAACTGACTTGAATTGGTCTGAGCTGTGTCAACATGAAGGATCAGTCTGAGAATACATCGTCAACAAAAGTACGTTTTCAAAATCGCTTTATTCAGTTACTCTACTTGAGGATACTTCTGTGACATCAGTGGAAGGATGAAACATTATTTCTGTGTGTGAGTGATTGACTGATCTGTTACTGCTCCTCTCTTTTCCCACTTTCCTTTATTTTGGTCACTTCAGGTAAACTCATTAAGGCTGTTGCTGCTGTTATTTAAAAACCTGCTTCTTTATAGAGCACCTAGCAGTGTTGTGCCAATGTGGTTATCCTTTTACACACTTTCCCAGAAATGTGCAATTGTGGTTTGTCCACTAGAGGGCACCTGAGAGGCACCATAGTGAGTTGTGGTCTTTTTCTCTTGCCAGCATCACAGGCCAAACCCTGTTTTATGTGGACTACAAAGTTCCAGTTGCTTGGCCTTAGATATAAACACACAGCATAAAACTGCAAGTTACAAACATTCTCATCATGGAGACAAGTCCTTAACTGTTAGAGAGCAGCTGTGGCTCAGAATACAGAGCCATCTACTAACTGAGTGGTTGATGGGCCAATCCTCAGCTCCTCAACAGACTGTAAAGCTGCTACACAAGTGCCAGTCCAAACAGACTGGCACTTGTGTAGCCCCTTTCTGCACAGCACTCAGAGCACTTCCTACTACAAGTCTGAGAGAGGAGTCTGGGCCAATTCATAAACCTTCTGATAACTACCACTACCACCTCAGCCACAACCTGATCCAGATTCTCCATTTAAAAAAAGGTTTTAAATAACAAATAAAAATAAATATAAATAAATAAAATAGTAAATAAAATAAAAAATGCTAAAAGCAGTCAGCTAACGTACTTAGAAAATGCCTTGGTAAAACAGATTTGTTTAAGTCTCTGTGGACTTGGTGAAGGAGATGTATATGCATAGAGTTTAAACTGCATTTCCATAGTGTTTACACTTCAGTTGGAGTCAAAGAATGCAATCCTGCTGTCATCAGTTAATAGGGCCAAACTGAATGGGGGGTTTGGAGTTAGATAGCCTTTGTATTATTTTAGTTACCGTCTTTTTTTTAACCCTTGTTTTTTTGCTAGCCACTATGAGTTTGTGTATCCTTAACTAGGGATATTTATTCATGTACTGCATCACAGTATCACATGGGCCATCTGCCATAACCGGTTGGGGTGAGCAGAGGAAGACAGAACAAAGAAGAGAGAAGAGAACCAGAGAGTGATAAAAACGAATACCTGAATGAAGCAAGGGCTTTGATTTTGTGTAAACCGGACACAATGCAATTCTGCCCACAATTTGGAGAAGTAGATAAACACAAAACTGGCTTTTGCAACTTTAGCCCTCAGATGTTCAACTACACTGAGGTTGGGAAAATGTGCAATCTATAAAATGATCAGATGAAAACAATAAATAGTTTTTCAGTGATTAAACTTTATTAGTCGCAGCATTAAGTACAGTTGGAGTCAAAGCCAGAAATGCAATCCTGCTGTTATCAGTTAGCTATCAGGGCCAAACTAAGAGCCATTAAGGGATTTTAAGTTAGAAAGTGTTTCTTTCTATTGTTTTAGTCGCCATGACATTTTTTTTGTTTGTGGGTATACGTCAACTGTGAGAGACAGAATGTAAAAAAGAAATCAAGGATATCACGTTGCATGATTTTTAAACAATCCCAAGCTTTTTGGATAAGCTGAACTTTCATTGAAGAAGCCTGATGGGAGTCAGCACTCCCAGTGCTCAAGCTTTCTGCTTCTAAATTTAGTTAAAACTGAGGTTATTGTACTCGGCCCTGAAAATCTTACAAATCTGGTCTCTAACCAGATTCTTACTCTGGATGTCATTACTTTGGCCTCCAGTAACGCTGTGAGGAACCTTTGAGTCGTTTTTGACCAGGACATGTCCTTTAATGCACAAATTAAACAATTATGTAGGACTGCTTTCTTCCAGTTGCTCAGTATCTTTTTTTCTTTCTTTTGCCTGTCCCGTTTGCCATCAGAATTATTGTCTAAAGGCAAACAAAGATGCCCAACGGATTTACTTTACCAAATGGACCATCCCAGCCTTGCCATAATGGTTTATTTGATTCACCTTTTATTGTTTATTTTATTTTCACTTGCTAAATATGGGACAGACTTGACTGGGGAAAAGAAAGAGGGAAAGAAAAACAGCGGAGAAGAGGGACGGGGATAAGGGGCAAAAAACAAACACCAACAAAATAAGCAGACAAAAAATCCATCTATCGATCACCTGGATCACCTGTTGAGAAAGAAAAAAGAAAACAAGCAGACGAAAAAAAAGAGCAACATAATAAACAACATCACAATGATATATGGGAATATAACAGTAAATACTAAATATTAAACATTATTGTGCAGCACATAAGATCAACAGAACACAGTGTGCTCTGAGGTAGGAGCCAAAAAGGGTGTAGTTTGTGGGTGTGATCACCCGTGTGTACACCTGTGAGCATGGACGCGCTTGTTTTTTTAAAAGGTTCCTTCATGTAATGATCTGCTAGAGGGTGTGGGGGGGCCACAGCCCCGTCCTCCAGGGCGTGAAGCAGGTATGGAGGAGATCAAAACTCCAGACATCCAGAGGCCCCCAGAACACAAGAGACCAAGGAAGACCAACAGAGGGGCAGCCGCGCCACTGTCCCAGAAAGAGCTGAGTATCTCTAAAATTAGAAATATCCTGTCTCAGAGTGACGCTGCAAAACTACTTCATGCATTTATTACTTCCAGGCTGGACGACTGTAATTCGTTATTATCAGGATGTCCTAAAAACTCCCTGAAAAGCCTTCAGCTGATCCAAAATGCTGCAGCAAGAGTCCTGACAGGGACTAGAAAGAGAGCAGATTTCTCCTGTGCTGGCTTCTCTTCATTGGCTGTATGTTCATTTTTGTTCATTCACCTCTCTGCATTTAATTATTAGTTATTATTAATTTTTGTCTCTCTTTTACAACATCTTTGTCCTTTCTTCATCCGCTCACCCCTAACCGCTCATGGCAGATGACCCCCCTCCCTGAGCCTGGTTCTGCCGGAGGTTTCTTCCTGTTCTTTGTCCACTGTCGCCAAAGCGCTTGCTCATAGGGGCCATATGATTGCTGGGATTCTCATTGTTTTATTGTATTACCGTAGGGTCTTTAGCTTACAACAGCAGTCCCCACCCCCCAGGCCATGTATTGGTCCGTGAGTCGTTTGGTACCGGGCCGCGAGAGTTGAGACTCGGGTGTGAAATTCATGGTTTTCAGGGTTTTTATCAGTTTTTAGTGTTTGTTTTTTTTAATCGTGTTTATCGTTAACTCTGTTTCAGTTCAGTTCTTGTGTAACGTGGTATACCTCAGCCTTTTTTCCCTGTTTGTATTCCTTAAGTATGGCTTTTTGATAGCCACCCTTCCACTGAGACCATTTCTGATGAGGCTTCAGTGAATAGTCGATGGATCAGCTGAAGGGCAATGACATGACTTTGAGATACTGTTCATCTGCTGTAGATAGTTTACAGCAGATGAACAGTATCTGCTGTAAACTATAGCACATATATCCTCCACTTGTTCAGTTTCCTTTGATTTTTTAAGAACACACTGCACACTGAGATGTACCAGGTTTTCAGCTAAAAGTTCTTTGTTGGAGCAAAAATACAACTTTATGCTGTCAAACTGTTATTTTTGGCATTTTTAATAGATTCAACAGAAGGAATCCCTTGGACTGAAATTAAGTGCAGCAGAAAATGTTGCAGAAAACAGGATAATCTGGGATATCATTGGCTAATGACAGGTGATTAACAAGATTTTAGCAAATGAGTGTGCAGTTACAGCCAGACTCAAAACACCAAAGCTGCAAATGCTAATCTAAAGGTTTAGAAATGGGATTTCACAAACCCAATTATGCGTCTTAGTTTTTAATTTATATTAAATATGTTTGGTTTTTTTTGGTTTTTTTCCAACAATATCTTTATTGCGTTTCAGAATTACATACAGAAATTGGAGTACTTCCACAGCAAAGGAGACATCCAGGGCAGCTAAATTATTGTATAACAGTCAATCGCCCTCCCTTGCAAATCAGACACTTATAAGGTGTTAGAGAGCAACAGTTAAGTGGAAGTACGAACTATATGACCTGTAAATAATAACTTAGTCAAACAAAGGAAAAAGAAAACACAACCGCCCCCCCCCCCCCCCCCCCAAAAAAAAAAAAAAAAAAAGATAATAATAATAATAATAATAATAATAAGCTTCTCTATTTCCAAGGGTTGCTCAACATCAACTCAGGTACACTATTGTGCATGGTTCAAAGTTACAAACTCAAATGTACAATTCACACAGCATTAAAGATCAAGTATAAAAGAGATTAATTTAGGAAACTGCAGAGGACCACCAACATTTACACCCCATCTGCCCCATCCACCATACTGCCAAGATCCATATTTCCCATATATTGCATAAAGGGACCCCAGATGTTTTGAAAAAGTGGTAGTTTCCCCTTGATAATCTAAGTAATTTTTTCCATAGGCAAAGTTGTGGACAATTCCTTAATCCAGTTAATGTATTTTGGTTTACTGGTCTCCCTCCATGAGAGTGCTATGACTCTTTTTGCCAGCAGTAGACATAAGTCCAGGGCGGTAATTACCTTTCTAGACATAAGATGTCCATCAGGATATAACCCTAAAATAAAAAGTTTAGGGTCAAGAGCTAGTTGTGTACCCAATATAATATCCAGAGCTTGTTTAATCTCTTTCCAAAACCGTTGTACTTTATTGCATTCCCAGACACAGTGGAAAAACGTCCCTTTCTCCTCTCCACACCTGAAACACAAGTCTGGGATATCACCATTATACTTATTAAGCTTTTCTGGAGTCACATACGTCCTCATTAGCCAATTATATTGCAATACTTTGAGACGAGTATTGGTAGTTTGTGTTTGTGCTTCAGCACATGCCTCCTCCCAGTCTTCGGAGGATAAGTCCTCCTGTAAATCTTCCCTCCAGGCATTAAGTTTTCCTAAAGAAGATTCAGGGGAACCCCCTACTAACATATTATATAATTTGGAGATTATTCCCTTTCCAAAGCAATCTCTTTTCATTTCTGTTTCCAAAGTGGAAAGCGGAGGGATTGACAAACACTGATTTTGAGATGATCTAATAAAGTTTCTCACTTGTAGATATTTAAATCGATGTTTGCATGGGATATCATACTTGGAAATCAACTCCTCAAATGACATCAAAATCTCACCCTCTGATCCCACGAGATCCCCTATTGTCTTTAAGCCTTTGTCAGCCCACTTCCTAAAACCAGGGTCTGCTCTGCCTGGAGGGAAAAATTGATTACCCCATATTGGGCTAAAGCGTGCGAAAGAGGTGGGTTCACCCAGGTATTTTTTAACCTGATACCAGATCATAATCATATTTCTGACTATAGGATTTTTTTGTCTTTTTTTTCAACATTTTGACTTTTGCTGAGTATAGGTACTGGGGAAGGGGAAGAGGTACTGAACTGTTTTCCATATTTGTCCAAGGCGGGGGGGATTTATCTGTAAAATAATACATCATAGTCCTCCATTGGGCTGCCCAATAGTACCAAAGTGGATTGGGACATTTGAGGCCTCCTCTTTCATACGGTAAGTACAAGAGTGATAAACGAAGCCTTGGTTGTCTATCATTCCACAAAAAACGTACAAAAATTGTCTTCAGGTGTGAAAATAAGTTAGCAGGGGGTGACAATGGGATGTTCTGGAACAGGTACAAAAGTTTGGGCATTATGTTTAATTTAAGAACATTAATTCTCGCTATAAGTGACAAGGGCAAGGGCTTCCATCTACCTAGGGATGAGGTGATTGAGTCTACCATAGGGGTGTAGTTAGCTCCAACAATGTCTCTCAAACATGGCACTATCTTAATCCCCAGATAGGTAAAACAGTCTACCATTTTGAATTGGAAAGAATTTCCAGCACCCTCTCTCTCTTCTGAGTTAAGTATCATTAGTGAAGATTTTTTCTTTGTTCACTTTATATCCTGATATCCGTCCAAATATGTGTAGTAGATCCAACAAGGCTGGGATAGACTCCTTCAGCTTTTCCAAGAAGAGAATAACATCATCTGCAAATAAAGCAATTCTGTGTTCCTGTTGGTTTACTGATAGACCAGTTATGCTCTTATGGGACCGCACCGCAATGGCAAACGGTTCGATTGCTAAAATAAACAATAAAGGGGACAAAGGGCACCCTTGTCTACAGCCCCGTTTGATTTCAAATGGTTTAGATATAATTCCATTTGTCAGTATTTCAGCATATGGCTCATTATATAAAAGTCTAATCCACCGACAGAAATTATCCCCACAGCCAAATCTTTTTAATATTTCAAATAAATAGGGCCACTCAACTCTATCAAAGGCCTTTTCGGCATCTAATGATAGTAGAGCAGTGTCCGGTTTTCCCTCCTGACTATGAAGAATATCCAACACTCTTCTCACATTATGAAATCCCTGTCTACCCGCAATAAACCCATTCTGATCACAGGTAATTAGATCAGGTAAAAATCTCTCCAGTCTTCGAGCCAAAATTTTGCAAAGTATCTTTAGATCCACATTAAGGAGACTTATCGGTCTTAGGTTACCACATTTATTGCACGGTTTACCAGGTTTGGGCAGTAAAGTTATCAGGGCTCCTCTTAATGAGACCGGAAGGATTCCCTTTTCAAATGAATCCGAAAACATGTCAAAAAGAGGGGACAGCAGTTTAGTTTTAAATTCCCTATAAATTTCTGTCGGCAGCCCATCTGGGCCTGGGGTATATTAAATATGTTATAAAAAATATAAAAACATCAGTTATTTTTAAACTGTATTTTTTAATTGGCTGTAAAAAATGAATGTATTTCATTTTTCAGTACTGCGTGAAATGCTTATGTATAAAAGTGGCTAACTTGGGATTTTTATAACATTCAAAAAAGTATAGCAATGATGCAGACGTTAAGGAAAAATAAAATTAGCGTTTACGTGTTGCTTAAAACAGATTTAGTGGGACACTGAGTCAAATATTGATTTTAACTGGTTGCTTCAACAAAGTTTTCCAAACGGAGAGTAAAATACTACATGTGGTGACTTTTACTAACGCAACATTTTTCTAGTTTTTGTGTGCTCATGAACTGTGAAATATTCATGTTAACAAATCCTGATTCACCCCTTTTAGCACTTAAATTCACCCCTCCACAGACAGCAGTAATGGAAACAGCCAGGAGTGTTGCTTTACCAGCATACAACGATACAAATCTAAGACAGTGCTGAACATCCTCAGCACAAAATGACTCTTAGTTAATTCTGTGGTTTGTGGGGTGTACCAGCAACTGAAGAAATGGGTTGAAAGAGGAAGAACTAGTTCGAACAACAATGTTGGACAATTGCAGAAGAAATGTTACTTTTCTTTGGATGTATTAATAATGCACTTTATCTTTGGTAAACTTTGATATCTAAGTAAAGGAATATAATCGAAACAACATTGATATTCATCATGTTTTCTGTTTAATAATTCATTTAATAAGACTGACACTGACACAAAGTACATAATAGTTGATATAGTTTTCGCTTTGATGTATTTTTCACTGATGCTCAGTAAATTAACACAAATCTTGACAGATTTTCTAAAACCAAATATTTGGACTCAATGAAAGGTTAATAAATTAAAGCTACATAACCAAATGAAATTTAACTGGTGAGCGTGCCATGTTAATGCCATGTTCATTGAACTAATCGAGACACCTGCAGCAAACTTAAAATTTTAGATGGAAATATGGTGGCAGGATAAAATTTAATTAATTCAAAGGATCTTTTTTTTTTTAGTGTACTGATTCATAGTGCATGCAATGGCTGTTTTCTCATATTCACTGCTTCTGCTTTTGCAAAACTATGTGTAAACAGGACACAATGCAATTGTGCCCACAATTTGGAGAAGTATATAAACACAAAATTGGCTTTTGCAAGTTTTGCCCTCAGAAGAATTTCATCAGTGGGCAGTTTTTGTACTTATACCTCAGTACATCACCACTTTGTAGTTTAAATTAAACAATCAAGATGTGACTGAAGCAAAGACTTTAATTTAAGGGGTTTAACAAAACATTTGCGTTGACTGTTTAGGAATGGCAGTCTCTGAAATGAGCAGAGACTCAAAAGCAACAGGAAAAATCTGATTTTTTTCATTACTCCAATGAAAATGTCAGTGCCTTTATTGCAGACACCTCCAATTTAGAATAGAACAGAATAGAATAATCCTTTAATTGTCCCACAACGGGAAATTTGGTTGTAACAGCGGCCAAAAAGACACATATACAAACAAACAGGACACAGGACAGAAACATACACAATTTTTCTTACATATTTACATTAAGGACAGTGGTTACTATATACAGAGAGTACTGTACAGTTATTAAATAAAATAAAAATAACTACAGATAAGAGGCAGAGCAGGTTGTACTGCGAATCGGTTAACTAACTTATTGCAGTTACAGCGCAGATGTGAACATCTGTGTTTGTTGGGAGCAGTTCTGATTGTACAGTCTGACAGCTGCAGGGAGGAAGGAGCTGCAGAAACGCTCCTTCATGCATCGAGGATGCAGCAGTCTGTCACTGAAGCAGCTCTGCAGCAACATCTACATGCATGGGCTGGGAGACTCTGTCCATCAGAGATGCTATTTTGGCCACAGTCCTTCTGTCTCCCACCACCTGCACTGGGTCCAGGGTGCATCCCAGAACACAGCTGGCCTTCCTCATGAGTTTATCCAACCTCTTCCTCTCAGCTGCAGATAAACTGCTGCTCCAACAAACCACACTGTAAAAAATGACAGATGCCACCACAGAGTCATAGAAGGTCTTTAAAAGCGCTCCCTGGACTCCAAATGACCTCAGCCGCCTCAGCAGGTAGCGTCTGCTCTGACCCTTCCTGTAAAGAGCATCAGTGTTGTGACTCCAGTCCAGTTTATTACTCAGGTGAACACCCAGGTACCTATAAGAGTCCACTATCTCAATGTCCACTCCCTGGATGTTCACATACTGTGGACGTCCTGTGAGGTAGTCCAGTATCCACTGGGACATGTGGTGGTCCACTCCCAATAGCTCCAGCCTGTCTCTCAGAAGTCGTGGCTGGATGGTGTTGAAAGCACTGGAGAAATCAAAGAACATGATCCTCACAGAGCTTCCAGGCTTCTCCAGGTGAGTCAGAGCTCGGTGCAGGAGGTAGATGATGGCGTCCTCCACCCCGATGCCAGGCTGGTAAGCAAACTGCAGCGGATCCAATGAAGACCTCACCAGGGAGCGCAGATGGTTTAGAACCAACCTCTCGAGGGTCTTCATCAGATGCGATGTCAGGGCTACCGGCCTGTAGCTGCTGAGGTCCTTGGGACGGGAGGTCTTTGGTAGCGGTACCACAGGAGGTCTTCCACAGCTGTGGTACTTTCCCCAGTGACAGGCTCAGGTTGAACAGATATCCTAGGATGCCACACAGTTCATCTGCACAGCATCTCAGGAGCCTGGAGCTGACGCCATCTGGACCTGCAGCCTTCTGCACCTTGATCTTGCGAAGCTCATTCCTCACTTGAAGTGCTGAGATAGAAAGAGTGGATTTTGGGGGAGGGGTGTGTATGTTGGAGTCCACAGAAGCCTGGGGTGGGTGTGATGGCTGGGAGCTGAGAGGTGTGAAGTCCTGAGATGAAGGACAGGCAGGCCCTGAAGATGAAGGAGATTGCAGCAGGGGGGACGATGCTGTGGTGGGCGTTTGATCAAACCTATTAAAATATTTATTTAGGTCATTCACCCACCCCAAGTCTCCTGCAGCCTGGGAGGTTGGTTTTTGTCCTGAGATTGTCTTCAGGCTGTTCCAATTTCATCTTCAGAAAATGAACAGCATGCTCTGGTTAGTCACTAGGAGAGTTTTGAAGCAGTTGGCTAAATGTTAGCAGAGTATAAGGCTGTAAACTTAAGAATTCACCCTATAACTTCTATCAGCAACCACATCTTCAGTGAACACTGACCCCGTGCCACTAACAGCCGCACATACATGCCTGTGCCATAACACTCCTCCACCATGTTTGACAGATTTAAATACATTGATGGTAACTATAATATTTGGACTGTGACATAATATAAAGACAGCAACAGCCTTTTTGTCTAATTTCATAATATGTTGAAACAGACGTGTTTAAGTAACAACTGTCATTTTCAGTTGAGTAATGAGTACTGGTTGAACAGCATGCCATATTAGGACAGAATTCAGCTGGCCTTTCTAACTATATAAGCCGAACACTTGTGTTTTCAGCAGGTATTTTCTCAGTCGGCTGCTCTTCTTCAGTAACCAGCCATGATCCTCCAGGCGGCTGTGCTCAGCGTGTTCTTGTGCTTCGCCCACACTTTTGTTATAGAGGTAAGCGTTGTAGTTAAGTATGCAGACGTAGATTTCCTCTCTGATTTGACCAAGATGTTTTATTTTGTTAAAATGGAATACAAGCTTTCTTCAAAACAAAACATAAGAACACAAAGAGAATACTTCTGTTTTTCATTTTATTAATTTATTGTATAAATTGGAATTTGCAATTTTAATCTTCAAGCATTTTTGAACTTGCAAACAAATCAAATACTAGTCCTTATAAACCCTTTTATCTTATTACAGGCACCTTTTAAAAAAAGTGTTGAAAACTCCGGTAAGACTTTGCTATTTTTTACATTTAGCACTTGTATGTCATCACACTGTGAGATATGCTCTTATTCATGTTGATTTGTATTCATTTATTTATTTATTATAATTGGTCCATATTGGATTTGCCTGACTCCTTGACATGTCTTTGTGATGTTGTAACATGTGACCTTGTCCTTATAGAACAGTCAAACATATGTGCTTCATATTGAACAGGAAACAACACTGAGGGTGATGATTTCAGTATCTCGACACTGCTGGAGAAGGCTAATGCTAATCTTGGTATGTTCAACTTCACTTCAGTTCCTATTCATCAGTAGTAAATATACAGCTTTAGTAACAACATCCAGGGGCTAACCTTAAAAACTGAGTTGATGTGTTAATGAAACCATCGAAAGTACACGGAAAATATGTTTTTCTTTCCATACTTTACAGGAAAGAACTTGGATGAACCTCTGGTCATATTTGGAGACATAGCAGTGCCAACAGGTCTACAGAACGCTGATCCGTGTACGGCTCGAGGCTGTTTGTGGCCTAAAAACAATGGCAGAGTTGTTGTACCTTATCTAATCTCCAACGAGTACTGTAAGTCTAGATACATGGAAACATTCCTTTTTATTGAGCTTTCTGCTAATTTTTCAGGTTTAACTGAAAACTATTAGAATGATTTTCTCCGTCTGTAGGGTTTGTTTTTTTTTCCATTAGTGGGCAAAGCTGCTTCCCAAACCTTTTCCCTCTGAGATTCCACATTTTAGTGTCCTCTAAATACAAAGAGAAATCAACGGGTTCTCATCTCAGGGCTTCAAATACAGCTGTTTGGTCAAAAGACTAAACACTAAACAAGTATTTTAATGACATACAGAAAGGTTTTTGTGTACAGAGAATACAAAGAGTTTAAAAATACTACCAAGGAAACTGAAAAGGACAGTTTATTAAAAAAGGAATTAGTCAGTTACACATAAATTTCCTCCGATATATAAAAAAAAACAACCTAAATATACATCAATCTGTATCAGATAGATGTAATATAAAATTATATATAAAGCTTTGCCAAAGCTTAGCATGGAGACTGATACAAGATATTCAGTCGCAATTTTGAAGACCTTAATGTTGCAGATAAAATTGCTGTTTTCTCGGTTCTAATGCCTTTTTCCTTCCATTGTGCTTTTGGCTCAATCCAACCCAAGAGGCGCTCTTTAATTCAAAAGTGCAGGAACTAGTTAGAGGAAACTACAAATAAAATTTACACCTTCTTCCAGTGTCACAATCAAAAAAAAATTATTTATTTTTTTTGGCAAGTTTGACAAGTTTTCTCCAGGGAATTACCTGACAAAGCATCCAGAGTGCCACAGACATTACACTGGGGGTGTCTTGTTATTGAACCTATGATATATCCCAATATAATAACACTCAAAGTTAGTTATAGTTAAGATATGTAGATAAAATGGGACAGATGTATTTTACCCTGAAAATTTCTGTTAGCTATGCCACATCAAAGATACTGGGGGGGAGCAGTTCAATGTTATGACCAATCTTTACAAGCTTCAAGCCAACATAATGAAGAATATTTTATGCTTTCTATAAATTCATTAAAGTTGTACAAAAACATCAGCTGATTTTGAGGCAGTAACATAGATTTGATTGATTTATAGGCCAGTGTAAGTAGTAAGCAGTTACTCAGGAGTAGCAGCATTGTGCTCAGTCTTAGTTGAATATAATGCCACAACAAACTAGAACCACAATACATGTTTTTCTGTGAAGCCCGCAGGGAACGTAACGTCATCGAGCAAGGTCTGAGGTCATTTGAAGCAGCCACGTGCGTCAGCTTTAGGCCCCAGAGCGGAGAAAGAGACTTTCTGGACATTCAGTCTCGTGATGGGTAAGTCCAACACAAAGTAGGCATTTATACTTGAATTCTACAGGCAAACTTTTCATCTAACGCAGGATGTTCTGAGTGAGGAAGCTGTTTTACTGGTTTGTCATAAAATTTTTATTTACCGCTCTTTTTCAGGTGTTACTCTTTTGTTGGGCGTCGTGGGGGTGGCCAGATAGTGTCACTGAGTCGCCAGGGCTGTGTTTTCCACCAGATAGTCCAACACGAGGTGCTCCATGCCCTGGGCTTCGACCATGAACAGACGCGTTCAGACAGAGACCAACATGTACGCATCTTGCTAGAGAACGTCATCCCAGGTGGGTCACATGACAAACAACAGCCAGAAACAACAGTCAGAAAAAATCTTTAAGTGGTCAGGATGACAAAAAAAACTTCTACATAAATGACAGTTCATTTACCAACAGTAGAGCAATAATCATGTTTTTTTAGAATATTTCAAACAACCCAAAGTACAAACAATGTAGGGCAAAATGTGAAACATTCACAATAATCAAATCTGTCTGTGGAATTCTTTTATTTATTTATTAAATTTATTTATAAGTTTGAGACTAATCTATTTGAATTGGAAGAATGTTTTGTTCCTCTGTGCTTTTCAAAAAAAGATGTATGTATATGTGTGTGCAGCACGGTGGCACGATGGTTAGCACTGCTGCCGCACAGCAAGAAGGTCCTGAGTTCAATTCCACCATCAGGCCGGGGTCTTTCTGTGTGGAGTTTGCATGTTCTCCCCGTGTTTGCGTGGGTTCTCTCCGGGTACTCCGGCTTCCTCCCACCGTCCAAAGACATGCAGCTTGTGGGGATAGGTTAATTGGTTAATCCAAATTGCCCATAGGTGTGAGTGTGAATGGTTGTCTGTCCCTGTGTGTTGGCCCTGCGACAGACTGGCGACCTGTCCAGGGTGTACCCCGCCTCTCGCTCTATGACAGCTGGGATAGGCTCCAGCGCCCCCCGCGACCCTGAACAGGATAAGTGGACGCGAATGGATGGATGGATATGTGTTGTATATTAGTCTTTTGACCTGCATTCCTTCACTCACCCCAACCTGTCACGGCGGATGGCGCCCCTCCCTGAGCCACTGTCGCCAGAGTGCTTGCTCAAAGGGGGTCATATGATTGTTGGGTTTTTCTCTGTATGTATTATTGGAGGGTCTACCTTTCAATATAAAGTGCCTTGTTATGCTTTGGTGCTGTATAAATAAAATTGAATTGAATATTAACAAAAAGTATTAAAGTTAACCAAGTAATTTTATTGTCCAAACCTGAGTAGTTTTTGTATATTAACCCTGTCATGCATGAATTATGACAAACTCAATCAGGATTTATTTTCTTAAGTATTTGTATTCATCTTTAGGCATGAAAAGATGAACACAAATAAATCCTGATTGAGTTTGTCATAATTCATGCATGACAGGGTTAAATAATAAAATTACAATGAAACATTTCATACATCTATTGTAACATTAAACGACCAGTGGGTGTGACACATCAGTGTGTAATGGTTTATTTTGCAAGTATACCATCAGCAGTGACACAAATACAAGAACACAGCCTTTAAATAGCTGTAAACTGTAGCAACCACCATGCGTGAAAGGGTTAACATAGGCAAACATTATTCAAAATGGAAGTCAGCAGCAAAAGAAGTCACACCTCTTAAGTGTAAAAGTAGCATCAAAATAAATGCACAAGTCACTATGTGGAAGCGCAAGGTGAAATGACTTACAACTGTCCCAGCCCTCCCATGTCCATATGGAGAGCTCTCTCTTTAAAGCTGGAAAGCTCTTGTGTCCATGGACACAAATCAATAGATTTCTTTGTTTTTGTGCAAAGGAAAAAAGTTACCCAGGTGCTCTCACACAGCTGTAGGGTGAACTGAACTTTTGTGACATTTTAATGCTCAGCCTGGAGTAAGAGACAAACATTGACTGAGTTGTTTGAACCCCCACAGGGATGGAGCATAACTTTAGGAAAATCAACACAAGGAACCTTGATACTCCCTATGACTACAACTCTGTTATGCACTATGGAAGGTAAGATATCAGTTCACTCCCTGAACATGCTTCAAATGTATATTTATTTAAAAATTATGTCATAATAACACAGTTTTATTTGACACAGTTTTATCTGTTTTCAGTCCTTTCATTTTCAAGATTTTAATTTTCTACATCCTGTGTACATGTGTGTTGTAATCAACTTCTCTTACCACACTGGCCATTGAGAAAACCAGTAATTCAAACCAGTATAAAGCTGTGGTAACCAATGAAACAGTTTACACATTGAGTGCTATAACAATAATAATAATAACAATAATAATGATGATAATTTTATTATCAGTAATAATATTGCAGCTGCTAACAAAATAATTGATACTCAACACATGAGAAGCCTACAACACACACATTTATAGACAAAAGCCACATTAGCTCGTCACAGAGTGCTAGCTTGCTGCCTAACGAGCAAATGCTACATGATGGACAATAATGGCGTGCAGGACTTTGCCTTTGGGCTCTTTTTGGGCAGATGATAAACCTTGAAACATTTATATCCCATTCTGTTAAATGTTTGAAATGGCAATAAGGACTCTGTTTGGCAGAGTCAATTAGGTAATAATTAGGTAGATAATCCTCTTGACTGACCTTTCCCTGCTGCATTGCTCAAGCTGAAGCCCATATTATAATTTCATGTTTTTAGCCTTCTCTTTGTAGTTGTTATAATGACACTTGTTTGAGACTACAATCACAATTTGCCTTACTACTGTGTGTTTGCACCCCAGGTTTGCCTTCTCAAGAGACAGGGAGCCAACCATCGTTCCCATACCCGATGAGAATGTAGCCATTGGCAGAGCTACAGAGATGAGTGCCAATGACATCCTTCGAGTGAATCGCCTTTATACCTGCAGTATGTACCTCGTTTCTTTTCGTTTCTTTTTCTTTCCTTTTTTATAAAGAAAAAAGGAAGCTGGATTAACAGTTGGAAGGTCAGTGGTTCAGTTCTTGGCTACTCCACTCTAAATTCAATTAGTTTAATTCAATTTTATTTTTATAGCGTCAAATCACAACAACAGTTGCCTCAAAGCACTTTATATTGTAAGGTAAAGACCTCCCTCCTGTCTTATAAACAAGTAAACAGAGGTCATGGCAGCCATCTGCTTCGACCGGATGGAGGTTGCAGGAAGTGAGTTTTAGTTTCTGCAGCACTTGGACAGTATTGGACAGTATTTACATATAAATAGTTATTGCACAGTGGTGGTTTATAGAGGGAATCCTTGGAATGTGGGTGGGACTGTGTTTATCAGTGCATGTGTGAGTTCTCTAAAAACTTTAGATAATATCTTTAAAATGATAGCGGCACAAACGAAAATTTTTGTAGCACAAACCAGCAGAAATGTAGCACAATTGATTGACACCAGTTTTGTTTGATTTTGTTTGGAGTGGTTAGCACCAGAGTGTGAACAGACAGGAAGTCAGAACATCCAAGTCTGAGGCTCTCAATTTACTGGTGGATTTATGTCCCTGCTCTCACCTGTGGTCACGAGCTTTGGGTAGTGACCGAAAGAATGAGATTGTGGATACAAGCGTCAGAAATGAGCTTCCTCCAAAGGGTGGCTGCCCTCTACCCTAGAGATAGGGTGAGGATTTCAGCCATCCGGGAGGGGTTCAGAGTAGAGCCGCTGCTCCTCCACATCGGACAAAGCCAGTTGAGGTTGTTCGGGCATCTGACAAGGATGCCTCCTGGGTGAGGTGTTCTGGGCATGTCCCACTGGGACAAGCCCTGGAGTAGACCCACTGGTGAGATAATATTACACTTGTAGTCAAGACCGCCTAATCCGAGACCAAGAAATAACCAAGTTAAGATGAGACAAAGACCGAGACAAAAAAAGTCTTTAAACTGCAGCCAGATGCTGTTTCGTTTACGGGTGTCAGGCATATTTATGTGTTTTTGCTTTCACACAGCCCTCCTCACCGCTGTCCACTATCTTACTCACTGAGAGGACAGACGCACGCTCCACGTGACTGTCGCGTCTCTCACCCTCTCTGTTTTTCACATAATGATATTATCCTATATCCTCGCATGTGATTGGCCGCAGTATGGAGGGATTGGAGCATAGCTGAGCCCCTGTGTGAGAGCCGAGCAGCTCTCACACAGGAATTTAAGGAAATTAGGTGAGGGTAGAAATGACTGAAAGATTATCAGGCTCTATTTTGAGTTTTGTTCAAAAAAGAATGACTTCATATAGGAAAAAAAAATCACATATGCAGGACACCTTAAACTATTTTTTTAATTAAGCAGCAAGGCAGAACAAAGTCGGGGCTGCATCAAACTGTCTGTATTTCTTAATTGCAAATGGCACCAAATTGTATTCAAACTGAGCCACACTTATGGAGCTCCACAATTCTGTTCCTGGTGTTTTGGTTGACATCTCCTGATGTTCCCATGTCACAGAAACAGGCTCTGTGTTTTGCCTTATATGCATCCACAGCTGTGCCACCAGTTTACTCACATGGACTCTACGAACCAATCAGAAGCTTCTTCAGCTCAGAATGGAATCGTCTGCAGTTTTCTTATTAATTAACAATAAACTTAGTGTATATGTACTCCTACATTTGATGAAAGTGATAAAAATAGAAGCTCTGTCTCTCTTTATTCTGACATTTAACTAATTCGAAAGATATTTCAATATTTATTTATCTAAAACAGAAGTTTACTCTAAACTGATGTTTAACAGTAAAAAAAAGTTTTTATGTTTTTTCCATAAAGTGTAAACATCTGGTTTCAACTGTGAATATCCTGCTGTGTATTGAAATCCCTCTTGTTTTGCATAGATATACTGAACAACATCCAAAGCATAATATATAAAATAACATCTACCAGAGTTTTTTCTTTGAAAGAAGCTCCTTATGTCCATTGTTGTGTTCATCAGTACACAACTGAAACCGATTGAGAGGGTTTGTTTAGCCGTGGAGGGAAACAACTGAAAATATGAAATGAAAGCTAAGACTCTAAAAAATCAGCGTTGCTGTTCGGCTTTTTATTTGTCTATTTGTTGATTCACTCGAAGAGCAAGTAACGCAACCAAGTGATCAGTTTGATATCAATCTTTTGTGATACACCGTCATATTTACATTATTAGTTCAGTATGAATGATTTGCTTTGGTACCTGGTCAAACTTAAGCTCTCCTCTGTCTGCAGCAAACTCGCAGGCAGCAACTTCTCGCTCACATGTGTGCTGTGCTCAGTCGCCTAGTGCCTGAGCTCGGATCATATCAAAATTAGGGGGAATTTACGACGGTGCGCTCTGTGCTTCGTGTAGAGATGGCACGATACCACTTTTTTATGTCCGATACCGATACCGATATCATAAATTTGGATATCTGCCGATACCGATATGAATCCGATATAGTGTTTTTTAATCAACAAAACTGTTTTTTAAAATATCTTGCTGCATTTTGTATAAGTTCATACTCAAGTTTAAAACAACAACTACACTAAAGCTATTCTGTTATACCTGTATGCAAAAAAAAAACATTTCATAGTTCAGCAATACTGATCAATCTAATAAACTTAAACCTACACCATCCTCCCTATTCTGGTATTTTAAAGAGTACTTAGCGTAAATATTAAGCAACCTAACTAATAGGGTTCCAACTCCCAGCAACAACAAAAATAAATAAATAAAAAATAGGGAACCACCCCTCACGCTCCACCTCATGATGCTTAATCGACGTAATCAACCTTAATTTGATGCAGTGTGAAAGAAAATGCACAGAAATCAATTATTTTTCAAGAAATATTAAATAGATTCAACATCTTTCTTCAACAAAATTGCAGACTGCACAGATGGTACCTTCCCAAAGTAAAAAGTACTATAGCTTACTAGGGTATATATATTAGACTTAATAGTCACTATATACAGTAATGGACTTCTATTCATTTTACATCAAATTAAAACTTTGGGTGTCAGATAATTATTTATTAAAAGCTAGACATTTTAAATGAGAATAAGAAAGAAAAGTATGTCTTTGTGCCCCCTTTTCCCTGTTCATGCCCTATCGGCCCCCCTGGCTAAACTTTGCTAGATCCGCCCCTGCACAGTTACCAGCCGTCAGCTACGTAGAAAAAGATCCTCGAGTAGAAAGTAATATTAAATAAATTCTAACAACAGCTGATCAAGCTTAAACATGCTGCTGTTGTTCAGCCGCTGGTTTCCTCTTTCTGGTGCAAAGTGGGCCAAAAACAAACCAGAGAGACGGACTCGCGACAGAAAAGCCGATCAGCTGATCATTAAGCAGTTTCATGATTGAAGTAGCAGCCGGAGAGCGAGAGGCAGTCGCTTGTTAAGCTTAACGCAGGAATGCTTTACAAACATTCAGAGATGGACTTACACACTTGCTTTACTTCTCTCGGGGATAACTTTGTCGGAGATGAAATGCCGGGTTGCTAGCGAAGCTCCAAATGCTATCCAGACCACCGACAGGTCCCGCATGCCACAGCCGCTCTATCACGTGATGCATACTGCTCCGAGTGCTAACGTTCTGAGGTGAGTTACGGCGTGTTGCAAGTTTTGTGAGGTGCTTTCGTGATATTTAATGGATCGGATTACATTTTTTATTTTTCTCCGATATCCGATCCAGTAATTTAGGTCAGTATCGGACCGATACGTAATATCGGATCGGTCCATCTCTAGCTTCGTGTGTTGTTTTTGTTTTATACAGTTGTCAGTCAGGCATCTAACTAACAAATTACACTCCAAAAGACCCCATGCTTCTGAAAAAATGACCCGGGCTTAAGCCCAGTAAGCCACCCCCCCGCTCCGCTGATGGTTGACTCCAAATCTCCCAAACACTATGTCGATTTGAGAATGCAAGACCGAAACAGCGAGACCAAGACCGAGACCAAAGTCAGTCGAGACCAAGACCACGTAAAAGTGGTCTCGAGACCAAGACCAGTCTCGAGACATCCAACTCTAGATAATATCTCTTGGGTGGTATGGGAACTCCTTGGTGTTCCCCTGGACAAGCTGGAGGAGGCAGCTAGGGCAGGGGTGGGCATTCTCAGTCCACGAGGGCCGGTGTCCCTGCAGGTTTTAGATCTCACCTTGGGTCAACACACCTGAATCACATGATTAGTTCGTTACCAGGCCTCTGAAGAACTTCAGGACAGGTTGAGGAGCTAATTTAGCCGTTTAAATCAGCTGTGTTGGTTCGAGGACACATCTAAAACCTGCAGGGACACCGGCCCTCGAAGCCTGGAGTTGCCCACCCCTGAGCTAGGGAGAGGGAGGTCTGGGCTTTTCTGCTTAGGTTGCTACCCGGCCCCAGAGAATCTGAAGAAAATGGATGGATGTATAGATGTTCCAGGTGTGTCGCCATGTGGGGAAAAATGCTTCAACACATGGTTGGGTTGGTAGTGTACCGGGGGCTTCTATTTAGGACTACGCTTCCTCCTCACCATCACTCAGCAATCATGTTTTCCCAACTGCTCGGGAAAATCCGATGGAAGAGAACTGACGGGGCCTCCGGAGCTACAAACAAGCTACATTTATAACAAGTATAGTTATTAGTAAAGTAGGCCAAGGGGTAACTAAACATCTGAGCAGGAAAGAGTAGGAGAGACAGGTGAAGAGCTAATGCTAAGCTACCGAATCCCTAAAGACACAGTGACTGAACACTGTAAATATAATTAGTGGGTGATTCAACAGAGTGTGCTTTGGATAAAGCGCAGGAAGATTACACTATGAAATAAGACGTTATCTATAAGTTTTTAATTAAATTGGCTACACAGATAAGCAATGCAAAAATACCACTGTAAGATAGAACAGGAAGTGATACTCCAGACTGAGACAACACCAAGAAGTATTTTGAAATGACCTTGAGCAAGATACTGAACTCTGAGTCGCTATTGATAAATTTGTGCAAATGTGTGTCTGGTACTTAAGTATAAGAAAGAGCATTTACATGAATGTTTGTGCGACTGGCTAATAAGAATTTTGAGTGCTCAATTAGAGCACAAAAACACTGTATAAGTGCCAGTCTACTTGCCGTTTTTCTGCACCACCTTTAGTTTCCAAACCTACTACTGCACCCATTTGTGCTTAAAGGTTGAGAGGTTTTCAAAATTCAAACAAAATGTAACTGTACTATGAAGCTGTCTCCTCCTCAAATAATAATTATATAAATAGAAAAAGTTGGGACAAGCACAAAAACCTGGAATCCTGTTAACAAACAAGCAGAAAAACCAACGTCACTGGGGTAAAACGTGTTTGAAGATCAAATATGTACACAAAACTGACATTGGGTGATGCAAAATGGAGGGAAGAGGAAGCAATTTCTGTTTGGTATTATTGTCTATAGATAATAATATGCTTCAGAATATCATAACCATGAGAGCATGCTTATTTAATTATCTGCTTTGTGTGCTGAAGACCTTAAATTCTTTCAACCTATCTGCTCAGCCCCCGGCTTACTTTTCTACCTCCACTAGTTTCACAGAACAATCATGGAGACTAGTAAACACCAACATAGATATAGTACATCAAACTGTTCATCAAACTCAGATGTTCATGTGGTGTCTTAAAGAAATGCAGCAGCGTTTAAAGATTTCTCTCTGTTTGTTGTTTGACAGGCTCAAATGTGCCCATACCTGTGCAAAGGAACAAGTTGTTCTAGAAAAAGTAAGTAAATAAGCTCGGATGTTTTCGAATTTTGTTTACTTCATTATAATAGAAAATCATGTTCCTATACATTTATTTTACCAATTAAAGCTTTGTCAGGATAACTTTAGTGGAAACATTTGGTTTAAAACAAAAAACAATGAAATGTCATATATTTTAATTGATCAGGGTCAGAAGCATGTAGCTGGGATGAGTGAAAGGCATATAAACCAGAACACCAGACGAACACATCTCCTCAATTTACAGCCTGTGTTTGTGATTTTTTTGTGCAGATACTACATATGTGTAACATCTTCTTTCTGTTTCCACAGACAACCAAGAGATGGGAGAGATTGATGCAGCTTGAATTTTATGCTTTTCAAATTTGCCTGAAATAGCTTTGTTTAAAATGAGAAATGAAAATGTATCATTGTCTATACTTTTCACCTGTCCGTTGACTTAATCCCAATCACGCTTGTGTAATTGCTAGTCAGCTGTATGAAATACTAAAAAATGAAAAAAAATAAACATTCATTTTCATTTCTAGTAAGTTTGTTTCTTTATTCCACAAATCCTACAAGTCTACAGGTCAAAAATACACATTTAACAAGTAAAGATATGAACTCAGTCTTGTACTAGTATTTTCCTGACAAAAAGATATAAAACCAAAGGTTAATCTACTTAAGTAACAGTCAAACAGAGTGGAAATGGCTTTCAGTGAGAAAAACAATATTATTTTCCCAGTATTACTCTCCTCAAAGTAAGAGTAAGGCCAGTCAAAAGAGTAAGTGAAATGCACACCGCCTTCGCTCCATGTTGCTTTACTGTTGACTGAACTGCTAACTTGGGGTTTGCTCTCTCTGTTAGTACAAGAATTAATAATTGATCAACAAATTGATTTACTCTGACTTACAGAAACCTGGTTGCAGCAGGATGATTATATTAGTTTAAATAAATCAACCACCAATCATCAATCAAATGTGTTATGTACTGCTGTACTTTATTCACAATGAGTAAATAAGAATTTCATTAAAATGACTTTATTTTGGACTGTCACTTTAATTTTGTTTATACAGTACCAAATCCAAACAACAGTCGCCTCATGGTGCTTTATGTTTAAGATAAAGACCCTACAATAAACCCCAACAGTAAGATGAGCCCCTGTTAACAAGCACCTGGAGTCAGTGTGGAGGAAGAACTCCATTTTAACAGGAAGAAACCTCCAGCAGACCACGGCTTAGGGAGTGACAGCCGGTTTGAGGGGAGGACAAAGGGCAGAGAGGCAAATATTAACTTCATGTGGCCTACAGATTAGCTCGACAACAGTGCATAGAGGGCTTCATGGAATGGGTTTATATGGCCAAGCAGCTGCATCCAAGCCTTACAACATCAAGTGCAACACAAAACATCAGATGCAGTGTTGTAAAGCATCATTGTGAGGGGCGCTTTTTGTTAGGAGCTGGGCTCTGTCTTAGATCCAGTGAACTAGTGTTGGTGTGAGGGTCTTGGGGTTTGGGGTCTGGGATGCAGGGGGCCTGCAAGGAGTATGGAGCACCAGTGCCCGGAGTCGCCAGTTTCATGGTTTGGTCTCTCCATGCGCAGGGGGGGTCCACGCCTCCGCAGGGAGGTCCACGCCTCCTCGGATGCACTATCATGTGGAGCGAGCTGGCCCATGTTGGGAGGTACGATCTGCGCTTTAGGGAATCTCAGGAACCTCAAGGACCTTTGGGGGAAGCAAAATCCCACACCTAAGCAGCAGGCGTGGGGCATTTTGGGTAGGTTAGGGGCAGCTTGTCTTGTCCTTTCTTTGTGTGTGGATAACTGGCATGGGATGCAGCACATGGAAATCTGCAGCAGTGCAAGGCTGTTGTTACAGCCCTTCTAGGTAAACACAGTTCAAGTGCTGCAGTAGAGAAAACCTGACAAAATTGCACGGCAAAAAAAAAAGAAATAAATAGAGAGCAACTTTCCCCTGGCTGCTACACACCTATCTTTCATTAAAAAATGTAAACCATTATGTGACTCACAATTCAAATCATGTAATTTTATTTATAGAAAATAACATTTTTATTTCTTTAAATAAAGAAAGTTTTAACAAAGCTAACACAATAGCTCGATGATAAGCATAAACTTGTTGCCGTCACATTACGCAGCACATTTTAGGAGAGCTGGTCTGGGAGTTTGCCTTCTGTCGGATGAACTCTGGATAACAAACCAGAAGAGGAAAACAGAGAAAAGAAAAAAAAGTAGACACATTCCAGTGAACAAACAGAAAAACAGTCTTACGGCATTATTGGTCTTTCTGTGGAGAAATATTGTTAACTAATATTGTATGACTGTTAAAACTGACAAATAGTCTGACCAGTGAAAGGAAGTGACCTCCCTGATTAGCTCACCTGCCAAATCTGTCCGGGAGATTTCCACCAACCCCTCATAGAGGCCTTTGGTAGGGTTTTCTCCAGCTACGAGCACTCCATGAAGCCAGATTAACAGCATCCGGTGACCATGATCTTTGAAGCTTTTCTTACCTTCAATTTAGATTTATATCAAGCATTATCCATCTGAACTTTTAGTTAAACACAGTCACTGTAGACAGTTCTTATACCATCAGAACATTTATAGAATCACAGTAACTAACTAGTTCATATAGTCCACTGGGTCTGTATTGTAACCACAGACCAGCGTTAAGCAAGCGAGGTACTTGGCCAGTAAGCAAAGCTGAATGACATCCTGATATCTTACATTTTAAGTGCTCCAACAAAATGAAACAATATTTTATTTTATATAATTTAATATTTTATTTAAAGTTCAACTTTAAATTAAAAAAAAGGTTCAACAGGTTAAAAGTCAAATAGAGTTTAAAAGCAAGGTGTCAAAGATCTGGCATTTGGAATTAAAGAAAAAAGCTGTGCCCAGAATGTAACTCTTGCAACAGTGTACAAAAGCTGAAAAACTTATTACAATCCATGTTGCAAACTGCTGTCATCTTGGAGAGACTGCTCTTGGTTGGAGGACCAATCTACCCAAAGAGAAAGATTAGCAATTATATCCAACTATGTCCAACAAGGACAAGTGTGGGTTTGGATGGACGGAGGTACAGTATCTACCATTCAGGAGGAGGGCAATCTGGTGGGCAGTTTAGCCAAGTTATTGGCCAGTAGTTGGATGGGACCGGCCCCTTCTTGGGATCCTTGGGGATCAGGACAGCCTTCGGTTAGACATTCCGGGTGGGTCTCAACCATTAGCACCTGGTTCATTTGTGCTGCAGGATGCTAATGGAGTTAGCTTGTTAGCTTCCCTATCCAGTAGGTGTTAAACATGGCAGGGAATGGTGCTGTCCAATCCCTCTGCTTGACATGTCTGCCACTGTGATGGTTACTGGATCCTTTCAGGGAGGTTGTTGCAGTCTGCTCTTAGATCCACTAGGCACTGAGCATTTCTGTTATGTGTTGCATCCTTCTTACATATACTCTTCAGTATTGCTCTGTCTCCAGCGTTGGCGGGGCTGTTCTCATTTTGTTCTGCTGCCATTCAGACTATACTTTGGGTAGTTCAGTGGAGAACATCTGGTTTATTCTCCTGGCTTTTATCTCTCTGGTTAACCAAGATTCAGGTATCAGGTATAGGCAGTTGTAGTTGTGCTTCAGGTCATCATTATAAGACAAGATATTGTATGATAATAGACGTTTTTCTACAAAAAAGTGATGTTGTAAAAAAACCAAAAGAAAAACAACACCATCTGCTCTCTGAAATATTAAGGATTAAGCATCCATTTACTCATGTCAGACTATCCATATATTCTAAATAGATCTGTAGTTCATTTGTTGTAGTAGAATTGTAGAAAGAATTCTTGATCTGGGTTAAAATTGACCTAGACCAGAGTTAATCACCTCAGGTACTCAGAATGCTGTAGAGTGAATCAGTCAGTGCCAAATTTGAGAATTTATTTTCAATAAAATCACTGGACCCATGAAACAGTGCTTCTATGGTTCTGGACATTACAGGCCTTATATTACAGTTTTTCAAACTTGTATGATTTCCTGTGTAAAGATTTATATATATATATATATATGAAAAAACCCAACAAGTACAAAAAAGGTAATAAAAATAGCAATAAAACTGTCAATAATTTTTTTAGGAACTCAGCACTGCTCACCTGTCCACTGTTGTTCTATAGCTTGTATATGTGCTTCACTAAAGTCCCAATGCTGAGCGAGAATCTTCCACTCCCCATAACACAGATGCTTTGTGGCGAGGGTCCATAAGACAGAACGGAAGTGCTGTGTCTCTGGCTGATGGTCCTGTTTGAAGCTCAGAGGTCTTCTTACCTGCTCACATCCCCCGTGATCCTGAATTCAACAGGGAGAAAGTTTTGTGAGTCGTTCGAAGTTAAAAGGATGTTATCACGTTTTATGCATATGATGTACAAAGAAAACAAACTCTCAGTACCTCTTGCTTTTAAAACTAGCACAAAGAATTTACAAGATACTTAGCTGGTTTGTTAAATACCTTCTCCAGGAACAAAAGGCAGTACACAGCTGTTTTACACCTTAAGCTTCACACTCCCTTGCTACCTCCAAAAGTCATTTCCTTCTAAACCTAATACGTGGTTTTGTCATCTAGCAAGAACTGCAATCAAGCATTTGCAATAACTAATAAAAAAAGCACTTGGGACAATTGTGTTGGTGACAGCTTTTGTTATAATATCAATAATATTCATATGAATATGGGATACTGTTACATGTTTGCACAGACTTTTGTGGAATATGGAGACACTCCTGGCATTATATGAGCAAAGTGAGACTCATTTTTTAGGGTTGGTGGAGATGAGTGTGAAGATCCAAACAATCCCTGTCAGTGATGGAGAAGCTTTGATGAAAATATTTGGTAAAAAGTTCACCAGCATGAAGGAAATGAAGTTTCAAACTTTCCTTAGGAGGAGCCCAGCACGCCTGCTTAAAGAAAAGTGAGTGTGGCGATGTGGATGCTTGCAGCGACTGCTGTATAGAGGCCATCCTGCTACACATGAAACACATCAGAGTCATAACTGTTATTTTAGTCACGTGTTTGTTTATTATCCTTATTGTTTTATCTGGGACTGTTTGCAGACATCTCAGAGAGAGGAGACACCAGCATCTGAACAGAGACTCAAACCAGCAACCTGCAGCTCCCTGCTTGGCTGCTCCAGTTTTCTCCTCACTCATGTTGCCCACCAGTGATTTCTAGCTGCCCACCCACACAGCAGGCTAGAATATGCGCTGAGCCTCAGCACCCAATACTTGGACATGTTTTCTTTATTAAATAATGAACCAGACCCCAAAAGTAAACAGCTGTTATTGCTAGGCAACGGGAGCAGCCTTTGGCGATGCAGCACCTGACATTCCTGACCATGTGGGCGGAGCATGCATGAAATGGAATGTTCAGTAGAACTGTGCAACACAAGCACTTAGTTCCAGCATGTTTCATCGTATCCAGACACAGCTAGAGACACATCTACAGCAGCATCTCTGTGCAGGACAAACGACAGTTGACGAAGAAACATCGAAAACTTCACTTCACTCCTCTACAAAACGTTGGCTCCTTTGTTTAAAAGGCCAAAATGAATCGAGGGAGAACGAGAAGAGGATCGGCGAGTGCTTCACCTCACAATTCAGTACAGCTGATTAACCTGCAAGAAGAACTTCAAATGATACAGGCTGAAAATATCAAATTAAAAGAAGAGGCAGAAAAATCAAGAGGAGAAGCTAAAGATTCAAAGTTTGAAACTGATGTAGTATTGCAGGAATTACTGCATGTGGGTCTCAAACTTAAAGGAGAGAAAATGGGAAAACAACAGGCAGAAAAGGAGAATGAAAAGATGAAGAAAGAACTGTTGGAAGCTCAAAAAGCATTGGAGGAAGAGAAAAGCACAGCACAAGAAGCCAACAATAAATACCAAACTGCAAAGAAGGAGGCAGGAAATGTGATGCAGGAATTACAGGAGGTGCAGGAAGCTTTTGAAGAGGGAAAAAAGAAAATGCAGTTGGCAACACAAGAAGCTGCAAATGTAACAGCTGAAGCTGAAACACTAAGGAAGGAATTACTGCATGTAAAGCAACAACTTGAAGAGGAGAAAAGACGTAAAGATGAGGCAGAAAATGAGATTGAAAATTTGAAGAAAGAATTGTTGGAAGCTCAAAAAGTGTTGGAGGAAGAGAAAATGAAAATACAGGAAGCAAAGAAAGAAATGGAAGATACAAAGAGTCACAATGAAAACATGAAGAAGGAACTGATGAAAGTACAAGAAGAACTTGCAGAAGAGAAAATTGAGGTGAAGGTATTCAAGAAAGAAATGACGGTGACCAAGAAAGACTGCAAAGACGCACTGAAAGAAATGCGAAAGCACAAAAAGGAAGCTAAAGAGCTCCTCAAACACAAAGGGAAACTGGCCAAACAGCAGCTGAAAGAAAAATTTAAAGATGCCGAGGAGCAGCTCAACAAGACCTTAAACGAACTGAAGGCAAAAGAAAAAGAAAAGCAAGCTGAGGACAGGAGGGGATTCTGGAGCAGACTGCTGAGAAAGAACTGACTCAGCAGCATCAATAGTTTCTTCCTCCTAATGTTAAAATCTCCACCTTTCTTTCACCCCATCCTTCTTCTTGGGACGTTTGCTTGTTTTTTAAAAACTGAAACACACAAATAAAATTGCCATAACTTGACCTCATGTTGCCTGCTTCTTTTCTTGTGTGTCTGTGGATGTAAAACAGTAACACACTTTCTGCTCTGTGTCTTTAATTGTAAATAAATGCAATATGTTTTCATTTTAAAATGCAGTGCAAAAAACTTCTGCTCTGAATCTTTTTTTTAGCAAAAAGCTTTTTTTTGCCTGTTGTGGAAGTTTTCCATTTAAATAAAGCCTGCAGACGAGCGGTGAGCGGTAGCTAACATTCTTTAATCAAACACACAAAGAACAGACAACCAAGCTTGATGAAGTCCCTGCATGACCGCGGGACAGACGGTCAGCAGAGTCTGAGCCCAGCATGGCTCTCAGTTAAATATCTCCAGGAACAAAAGGCAGTACACAGCTGTTTCACACTCCCTTGCTGCCTCCCAGAGTCCTCAAAGAGACAAAAGACTCTTCCTGTGGAGTCGTCTGCTTCCCCCAACTTCCTTACTACACCCCCACCATTTGTCTTACTGTATGAGTGTGAGACATGTTAAAATCCAGTGGCACCAAGGCATCATACAATAAAATAATGTGATTAATACATAAGTAAAAGAAATTCCTTTACATGCCCCTTCCTGATTTCTTATGTTTTAAGCATCTTGGAGACCTAGTCATAGTGTATGCTCTGAGTTGTTCTCGTTCTTTATAACTATGCCTGTATGCCAGGATTTTTTTTTTATTACAAAATCCAAAACAATTAATATGTATATAATGTGAAAAACTCAACAGGACATGGGTGCTGATACGCTGGAAAAGAGTGAAAATGTATTTATCGAATATGAGCACAGATTTCATATAAGGAGAGTGTATTTAGTATTAATATAGCGTTAGCAACACTTACCTTCTCCCATTTAGAAAAACGGTCAGCTTTAATTATCATGTCCACCAGGACGACATGGTTTCCTCTTGCTGCCACTTCCAGACATGTTTTTCCCTGCTGTGTACATTAGATGGCCAGAAAAGCATTGCTTTGTTAGAAGACACAGCTATGAGTGTCATAGATCTGAATCTATACTAAAACAGTTATCATGATGCTGTGCTACAAGATTAACTTTGTCCGGACAAAGAAAAAGTGAACTACGCATCAAGGTTTCAAATGGTGTGAAAAAAGATAAATATTCTACTTAAGACTAGCGTAACAAAGATCTTAATTAATATGATATAGAAGGATCAATGCACCAACTGAAAACTGTTTTTATTTGTTAGTGTACAATGTGAAATACACAGCTCAAAAAAGTAAAGGAACACTTGATCATCAACCACAAGTTAAACTTTACGGATATCAAGCTGTCGTCTTCGGAAGTGTAAGTGAATCAATTAATTTCACCTTTTTTTGGTGCAAATCAAACAGGTGTACTGAAGACGTTCCAAGACAAACCTTACTGTGTTATAGCACCACTAGAGGGGGTTGCCCTACTTTACTAAGGAGGTGGCAGATGACATCAACAGGATGTACAGCGTTGGTAGGGAGGCATTACAGTATTCACATGCAGGTAAAGGGGGTGTGAGTGTGTATATGGGTGTGTGTGGTCATACAGGAATGCAAGTAAATACGTTATCCTCCGACACACCTCTCATCTGTGCAGAACTGCGCTGAACACGTTCCCAACCGGAAGTACAGATACCGAGGTGCATCATGGGTAACGTAGTATAAACAGTTACAATGAACAAGCGGACTTTTAACAACTGTAGTAGTTGGGGGAGTCTCGTAGTGGGTGTGTGAGTATAGTGTGGCAGCCATTACATGCTTGTGTGTCTGTTCTGAGAGAAACCATACCTTTGTAACGGGCTGGCGCCGGTGACTACCCATCTCCGCACATGTACGTACGGACAGAGTAGAGCCGTGGAGACTTGGCTTGTATGGTCTTATGTTGCTAACATCAAATAAATGTGTTGTTCGATTTAACTGACTGACTTTGAGTTATCCAGCTAACCTCCACACCACATGCTCGCTGGACCTGCTAGCTGTTCTTCCTCGCCAAACTGCTCTTACAGTTCCAAGACAATCTCCATAAAGTAAATGATTCTGCAGGTGATGGGACAGACCATTATTCTCTCCTAGAATTGCTTTTTGATATCCTCGTCAGTACTGGTTTGATGAGAGAGTACCTGCAGCACATCCAGGTTACACTGTGGCCATGTCCACACTGAGACGCCGTTTTCGGTGAAGGAAAACGCAGCGTTTTGAAAACGCTATCCAAAGCCGTTTTCGTGTTGCAGTGTGGACAGCGAATCCCGAGCCTTTTCAAAAACGATGACACATTTTAGTGATGTGATGCAGTCATGTGACCAATCAAACTAAGATAGCGGAGGGCATTATACAGCGTTTGTTTTGTTTGCTCTCAGTTTTGACAGCGCTATTAAAGATTAATATCAGTCTGTACGTGCTCCAGAGCTTTTCTTCAAATTCTTTAACTCTCACTCGCTTTTGCAACTTTGTACTTTTGTGTTACTCGCAGCAACAACTCCAGCTCATTGTTAGTCCATTTAAAAAACTCGGTGCTTTTCCTCAACATTTGCCGCGACGTTTCAAAGAGCCGGAAAAGTAAATAAATGGCAGACGGAAATGAGGCAGGCCGAATCTTCTTGCGTTTCACGCATGCGCAGGACTGGAACGGAAGCGTTTTCGGCTGTTTCAATGTGGACGCACAACTCTGTGAAAACGACTGAAAACGATAGTGTGGACGCGGAACGTTTTCAGACAAAAACGCCATTTTCAAATTTTAGTGTGGACGTAGCCTGTGTTTCCCAGCACAGTCTGAAGAGTGAGGAGCAGATAGTAGGAGACAGGCCAGAGCTGAAAGTTCATCGCAGTGTGAATGCTAGATAGAATTGTGTGTATGCAGGTTTGAATTGGTAAATTATGTTGTGTAAAGCTCCTTTATCATTAACCATGCTAGCCAACAGTACCCTGTACTGCTGGGATGAAATCCTCAGAGCTTGTCTTAATGCACTCGGTCCTGGGTTTGTGTTGCAGGGCAATACCCAGTGACCTGGCAATTATATAATGATGAAGACACTGATGTCACTGCCTGGCCCTCATGTTTCACACACTTGAATCCCTCATCCAAATCTGGGAGGAGATCCCCCCACCACCATCCACCATCTCATCCAGCCTTCAAAAGGCTGATGATTATGGTTTTCACTGACCTTTGTGACCCCTGACCCCTTCTTGTTTTCAATGAATTTCAAAACGTACGTCAAAGTAACATGAATATTTTTTAAGGTCTGATGTGTGACTTTAGTACTCCATTTATTGTTTTGAGCAGTGTACATAATATTCTGTGTGAAGCTGTGTGTGGTACCTTATCAGTTAGACTGAGACTAACTCTAGAAATCAGCATCATCTCAGCCAGGTCATGCCAGCCATGTTCTGAGGCAATGTGTAGTGCGGTCTGCTGCCTCTGTCGCCCACATGACAGACAACCATTAAGTAAAATTACTGTATTATAGGACATTTTATTATGCATTGTGTTCATGTGGCTGTGGAACTTTGTACTTACAATGTCAGTGGCATTCAGGTTGCTGCCAGCATCGATAAGCAATCGTACAACTTTTGTGTGATTGTTGAAAACAGCCAGGTGGAGTGGTGTGCAGTGTTGCTGTTTCAAAGAGAAACAGGTATTAAAAAGCTGCTCTCTATGATATTAACTTTTAAAACGTTTACAAGTGTTTACTGCCTAATTGTAGATTTCTTCTTCATTTTATGCACCAAAATGCTAACATGCTAACATACCACTGTGTAAGAATACCCATATGGAAAAGATATATATAAATCTTATAAAGCTTTGTGTTATGTGAAACTTGTGTGAAAAGCATACAAGAGTGAAAACAGATATAAGATCCTTTGATAAATTATATAAATGAAACTTGTTTTGGATACTTACTAAAACAATATATGAAAGTAATGAGAAAGTGGCCACTTTCATGAGTAAATCATATAAGCCTTATATGAAGTAAGCCAAATCTTATGCAAGTCTTTTATAAATTTCTTCTATTTCTTTTGCATATGGGTACTTTAAAAGAATTATCATAATTATTTTTTTCCGGAGATAGCTAACAGTGCTTACATTGTTTATAGCATCTACATTGATTCCTGCCTTCAGCAGCAAGCTGGCCTCTCTGTCATGACCATGCTGTGCCACATAATGGAGAGCATTCATTTTTCTCTACAGACAGAAGATAAATATTAATTCATGAAAATAACACTGCCAACCCACTCTTGAATTGCATATTTAAGTAAACAAGCATACATTAGTTTGTGCATTGACATTACAGCCAGAATCCAGCAGAAGTCTAACGCATTCATAGTGACCTCCGTCAGCTGCCGTGTGCAATGGTGTGAGATCATCCTACAACAACACAATACAACAGGTACAATCAAGGTCAAAGGTTTTTACAGTTTAAAGCTTATTATTCACAAGCATGAAGAAATGTGTTTTTTCAGGTTCAAAATGCTTGAGTGATCCCAAGAGTTTGGTGAGTAGGAATCATTTTTGCTTAGAAGGGTCTTGCAAGGCCAACAGGTCCTGGGTCAAAGGGCCAGGCTACTTGAAACTAGAGAAATCGCTGTGATTAGGAGTCAGCTACCTCACCCAGTTTACTGAGGAAACCACATAAACTAACATTACTAATAGTTTTTCCCCATGCTGTGAAAGTTCTTTTATTTTTTGGCAAATTCAAATCTGGTCTTCCTGTTCTTGAGCGTAACCAGTGGTGTACACCTTGTTGTAAACTGTCTGAGCTGGCTAGTATATTCCTTCTGGTTGAAAATGTCCCAAATGTTATTTTGGCTCCTCATAAAACTTTTTAATCTCTCTCTGATATGTTTATTTAGTTTTTCATTTAATGATGGCTTCTGTTGCTTCATCAACATCTCCTTAAAACTCATATTAAGTGTTCCAGTAAACAGCTACCCAATGCCAAGTGTAAATGGTTGTCTGCCTCTCTGTGTTAGCACTGTAACAGATTGGCAGACTGTTCAAGGTATACCCTGCATCTCTCCCCATGGAGGTGAGATAGGCTCCAGCCCATCAATGACCCTGAATGGGTGAGTGGATGGCTAAAAAGAAAACAAGAAAAATGCTTCAGTGGCAGGACCCACTGATTGATAGGATTCACCCTTCTTTAAGGTTCTGGACATCATAAGGCTGCTCTGGTCTGCAACACAACACACAGTTAGGTACACAAGTGTTTTGGCAATTACAATTTCTGTAATTTGTTCAATCTTAGCCTTCGCTTGTGTCAGCATCTCTTTGGACCTCATACCAAGGGTTTCACTGGACATCTACTAAATGTAAGTTCAACACTTATCTCTATATCTCTGCTTAATTACTGATAGAATAATTATGGGAAAAGTCTTAAATGGCCACAAAACTGCTTGGCAGCCATGTATCCAAATGCTTTTGAGCCTCAAAGGTTTAAAAGAGTATAAAAATTTCTATAATTCCTAAACAATTAATGCAACACTTCTGTTAAACCCTTTATAACAACCCTGTTTCCTGCACCCTGTCCAGAGGTGCTGGATCTGGGGGGCATCCGTTCATCTGGGTCTATGGCTTGCAAAGCCTTGCTCCCTGTGGGACGCTGTTCTTGATGGTGGGATTGGTTTGGGATGGCAGAATGGGTGGCTTCAGGGGTGGGCACACGGTTGTCATAGAGATGTATGGGCTCTTTCTTCGGTACTCTTAGGGGTGCATAACAAGTAAACTATCATGGTAACGGTAAATGGTAAATGCACTCACACCCATTCGCACATGCTCTTTGGTAAATGGTAAATGGCCTGTATTTGTATAGCGCTTTCTATGTAAGTCCTTTTTATCTAATGTTCACACACATTCTTCGCGCGCTGGATGCATCTGAGAGAAACTTGGGGTTACTATCTTGCCCCAAGATAATTGCCATGCAACCTTGTTTGGTTTCCCAGATGTACAAATCATGGCAAACCTCCTGGCACTTAACAGCGAACACTATATTATTCTATTTGTGTTGGTGGAACCAATTTTTGGCACAGTGTGTTTTGGGGTTTAAAAGCCATAGTAACTCTGTGTTTAGAAAAAAATGTGTCTCAATTATGGCCTGGCCTGTATTTATAGCACTTTACTAGTCCCTAAGGACCCCAAAGCGCTTTACATATCCTGTCACACACACATTCACACACTGGTAATGGCAGCTACGTTGTAGCCACAGCCACCCTGGGGCGCACTGACAGAGGCGAGGCTGCCGGACACTGGCGCCACCGGGCCCTCTGACCATCACCAGTAGGCAACGGGTGAAGTGTCTTGCCCAAGGACACAACGACCAAGGCTGTCCAAGCCGGGGCTCGAACCAGCAACCTTCTGATTACAAGGCGAACTCCCAACTCTTGAGCCACGATCGCCCCAATTGTTCTGATACTCCTGATACATACGGGATCACTAAGGGTTTTTGCTTAGACGGCAGTTTCACCTTCTTTCCTGGATCGGCTGGAGCTTTTTTTAGGTGCCTTGGATGAGTGACAAAACATTTCTTCCACTGAAAACACTACATCCAGATGAACAGAATCAACTTTTTGAAATTTCCTTACCTGGATGCTTGAGCATGCATTAAGACATTTTATATTAGAAACTGTGTGGGAGTTTCCATGGGAGTGTATGGGAATGAGTCTAACAAAAGCATAGGGTATATTTTCTACTTCTTACAATAATTGTAAACCTTGTAATATGTCTGTTGACTAACTAGTAAAAATAACAGAAGTAACTAAAGAACAAACAGAATTTCTTGTGGAAAACTGAACCAGCATGTGTGTGGGATGAGGCTGAAGGATAGTTTACCTTAAGAAACTACAATCAGCAGAAGCAATTCCTAGCAATGCTGCCGTTATTTCAGGATACATTCATAAGGTTGGAAATTAGACTTATCAATAGAACATATGTAAAGATTTCTGACATGGTTTTTTTTAATCTTTTTATTATTTTTCTTATTAGCGTGAAACATACATAAAATATAATTACCATTATATAAACAATCACACATCTATGTCTATACATACATATTTATATACCTAAATGAGTATATATATACAAAAAAACAAAACAAAAAAAAAACAAAAAAAAGGAGAAAGAGAGAGAGGGGAAAAAAAGAACAATACACCTGCCCAGACCAATATATATAAACTTGGAGCAGATATGGGAGGAGGCCATCCCTCCCAGCTTACTTATTAAAGTAATCTATAAAGGGCTGCCAAATTACGTAAAACATGATCTCTCAATGAAAACTTAATTTTCTCCAACTGTAAATGATACATTGTGTCTCTTAACAAAGCAGAGTGAGTTGGGGGGGCTTTATTTTTCCAATTCAGAAGTATAAGGCGTCTTGCAAGCAATGTTTTAACGCTCAAAACATGAATTTGTTTGTTATTTAAGTTTTTAACTGTAGCTACACCAAAAAGTGCCATTACTGGGTCTGGGGGGAGCTGTTTTTTAAAAAATATCAGACAATGTTTTAAATATTTTAGACCAGTAGGTGGCGATGCTGGGACATGTCCAAACACAGTGAGGCAGAATTCTGGCCACATCGATCACATCTTGAGTCAGCCCCTGGAAACATCCTTGAAACCTTCAGTTTTGACAGATGGAGCCTATGCAGGACCTTAAATTGTAGCAGTCCGTGCCTGCAGCAGACAGAAGTGGAGTGAACCAGTTCTTGTGCTTTGGTCCATTGATCTTCAGTGATGTTAGTACCCAGTTCCTCACTCCAACTGTTTCTCAAGTGATCCAATGTAGTTGTAATGTCTATTTGCAAAAGTTGGTTGTAGATCCTGGAAATAGCTCCTTTCTTTAGCGGGTTCATCGGGAACAGATCATCTGAAACTAGCTTTTGTGGTTCATTGGGAAAGGATGGAAACGTTTCTTTAATAAAATGACGTATTTGTAAATACTTGAAAAAATCTTTTTCTATGGAAAATTTTTTGCTGAAGTTGTTGAAACGAAGGAAAGAGATTATCAATAAACAGATCCTTGATTGTGTGTATCCCTTTGGAAGTCCATAGCTGGAATGTTAATCCTGAGAGCAATGTGTATGCTTGATTATGAATTAATGGTGTAAAGATTGAACATTGACGCCAATGAAAATGCTTTCTAATTTGAGACCAAACTTTTAGTGAGTCAGACACTACCGGATTTTTACATTTATGCTCACCCAGATCTGAGTTTGAATGAACCAAAGATTTAAGAGTATTAGAGAAAAAAGTCAAACTTTCCATCCGTTCCCAATCAGGTCTATGTTCCCCTCCCCAGAATGACATACAACGTATGTTACAGGCCCAATAACAGAGCTGAAAGCAAGGCAACCCCATTCCTCCTGTAATCTTGGCTCTGTGGAGAAATGTCTTTTTCATTCTGGGTGTCTTCTTGTTCCAGATAAACTGAGAGATTAACTGGTCTATTTTCTTGAAAAAAGTTTTTGTGATCAATATTGGGATACATTGAAACAAAAATAAAAATTTGGGTAAAGTGCTCATCCTAATGATATTTACTCGTCCAGCAAGCGAGATGGGCAGTTTAGACAGTCTTTCCAAGTTCTGTTCAGTTTGATGGTATAAATTAATAAAATTAAGTTTGAAAAGGCCAGAGAATTCACGGGTTACAGTTATTCCAAGATATTTGAAAGTATTTGAGACGGTAAAAGGAAACAAAGTCAATGTAGCGCTATCTAACTTTTCTAAAGAACTAACAGGAAACAATATGCTTTTTGTTAGGTTGATTTTGTATCCAGAAATTTTCCCAAATTCAGTTAAAACTGTCAGAATTTTTGGCAATGATTTAGTAGGGTCAGTGATATATAGTAACAAATCATCTGCACAGAGAGACACCTTATGTTCTACACCAAATCTCCTTATTCCTTTATAATCCTTTGTAGAGCGTAATTGAATGGCGAGAGGTTCTATGACAAGTGAAAATAGCAATGGGGACAGAAGGCACCCTTGTCTTGTAGAGCGGTGGAGGAGGAAAGGACTAGAAGTTATATTATTTGTGTTAACCGAGGTTTTGTGTAAAGCAGCTTAGCAAGGGAAATATAATTAGGGCCTATGCCAAACTTTGACAGGGTCGAGAAGAGGAAACCTACTCGACCTGTCAAAGGCCTTCTCCGCATCTAGTGAGAGTAGTATTTCTGACATGTTTTTAAAAAATGTTGGTTTGTGTTTTTTAAGAAATATTCTAGATTTACTAAGACACGTTTTAACATCGTCATTATGGGTTTTTCACTGTGGGCTGATAGAAAATGTAATTTATACCGCTTAAAATGAATAAACATGTACAAAAGAGAAGGATTCGTAAATGTTTCTGAACATACCCCTTTAAGTGTACAGGCTCATCATCATACTTACTATATTCCTTTTATCCACACTGACACCAGTCTCTAGGATCTTCTGTAGGATCTCTGCGTGCCCTTTGCTTGCTGCTAGGTGCATAGGCGTGTTTTCTTTCTGTAATCCAGACATAACAATATATAATAACTAATATATATATATATATATATATATATATATATATATATATATATATATATATATATATATATATATATATATATATATGTATACACAAATCACATCCAGTTTGCGTTTAGTTAGACCATCATTTATTTTTCACACACCTCCAGGCTGTGTAAGGGCTATCTGACCAAGAAGGACAGTGATGGTGCGCTGCACCAAATGGCCTGGCCTCTACAGTCACCTGACCTAAACTTAGTGGAGATGGTTTGGGATGAGATGGAGCGCAGAGTGAAGGCAAAAGGACCAACAAGTGCTCAGCATCTCTGGGAACTCCTTCAAGGCTGTTGGAAAACCATTTCAGGTAATGACCACATGAAGCTCGTCCAGAGAATGCCAACAGTGTGCAAAGCAGTAATTAAAGCAAAGGGTGGCTGTTTTGATCTGAATGAAAATATACAATATAAAAAATGTTTTGAGTTATTTCTCACTTTTTCGTTTACTTCATAATTCCATGTGTGTTCATTCATAGTTCTGATGCCTTCATTGAGAATCTACAATGTAAATAGTCATGGTTCTCACTTGGCCTTGTTTTTATAAACATTTCAACACATCTTTTCAAGTCAGTTTCAAAACTCTGAAATGCTGGCTGCTGCTCAGCACAAATTACCTTGGCAGAAGTATGGGAGAGCCTAACAAAGCTTTTTTGCACAGCTTCTGCTTGTATGGCTAAACACATCTGCTGATTCAAAGTGTGTGTATGTGTGTCCATGTCTAGCTATCTTTGTGAGGACCGAAATCTGCATTCTGCTATACTTGTGAGAACCAACAGTCACTTGTGAGGACACACAACCTGGTCCTCACAAATTTGAAGGCATTTCAAGGCATTTTTGAGGCTCAAAATGTGGTTTTAGTGTCAGGGTTACAATTAGGTTATGTTTAGGTATAGGGTAAGGGTTAGGGTTAGGCATTCATATTTAATGGTTAGGGTAAGGGGCTAGGGAAAGCATTATGTCAATGAAGGTCCTCACTAAGATAGCTGAACGGGGTTGTGTGTGTGTGTGTGTGTGTGTGTGTGTGTGTGTGTGTGTGTGTGTGTGTGTGTGTGTGTGTGTGTGTGTGTGTGTGTACCTTGTCCTTCAAACCAGGCATGTAACCCATTCCAATCAGAAATTCAACTGCTTCAAGCTGTCCATGTTCAGCAGCTAGGTGTAGAGCTGTCTTCCCTGACTGAGCAGAAAGACATACACATATGTTACATATAGTGTATACAATAGTGCTTCACTGAGTGCTTCACTGAGTGCTTCACTGAGTGAATGGGTTAAATGCAGAGCAGGATTTCCCCACAGGGATCAATAAAGTATGCATTAGTATTATTATTATTACAAACAAGATATAATAATTCCATTAATATCCATATAATAAAAATTCCATTCATTTTCAGCTTGATTTATTGATATACTGCTTATACACTGCTCAAACATTTAAGGAAACACTTAATCTGAGTATAGCATCAACTAAATAAAATTTCTGGGATGTTGATCTGGTCAGCTAAGTAGTAAAGCACTCAAAGCGCTTTGTACCGGATTCAATAGTGATGGGCTAAAGCTTAGGTCTCCCAGTTTGCCTACCAGATGCTGTGGGATGATGGTATTCTTCTCCAGGTGTGCAAGGTTCCGGTACAGAGCCAAGGAGATGGCATCCTCAATGGAGTGAGTTTGCCAGTAGGCAAACTGGAAGGGGTCGAATTTGGAAGGGAATCTAGAGCTAATTGACCAGGAAACATCTCCTGGACCGCGAGTCTTCTATGAAGAGCCGTTTTTCTTTGTCACCAGCGGTCGCGGCCGCTACTGTGTGCTGGCGGGGCCCGTGTTCCGGGGACGGAAAAGCATGAGGCAGCAGGCAGCGGCCCGCTCTGGCGCCAAAACGCTGATGGTAGAAACAGAGGTCCTGTCCACGGCGCCGCTGCGCCACGATCTCTGCCATAAGCAAAGGGTGGGATGCTCCGGGGCAGGTCGGCGGGGAAGTGGAAGGTGCCGCCGGCGAGGCAGGAGAATACGATCCGCTACCTCAGCCAGGGAGCGATAATCCTTCGCACCCAGGAGCGGAGAGTTGGCGAGGCTGGCTCTCACAGCTACCGGCAGCTGTCGGAAGAAGATGTGGGCGAAGAGCGAAGAGGAATCCCCTGTTGTCCAGTCCAAGCAAGGATAGCATGTGCTCCATCAGTTCCAGAGCCGTACCGCCACCCAGGCCTGAGAGGGAGAGGAGCTTTTCGGCTCGCTCTGCGTCAAAAAGGGCATAGCGCCGAAGAAGCAGGTCCTTAAGGGCGGTGTATTTCCCTTGGGTCCCAGAGGAGAGTCAATGCACGACGGGTGGCTAGCGGGTCGAGCAAGGCCACCACATGGTGATATTTCGTGTCGTCGTCAGCCAAGATGCCACGAAGAGCGAACTAAGCCTCCATGTGCACGAACCACGACGGGGGATCGTGAAGCCAAAAGTCCGGCAGCTCAAGCGCCACAGCAAAGGCAGCTGCAGCAGGAGGCAGAGGTCTGGCAGCCGCTGATGCATCCAGAGCGGAGCCGGTGCCACCATCAGGCTGCAGCATGCTTGAGTCAGGGGTGGAGGTAAACACAGGCGACACGAGGGCTCTTGACTAACACTCCTCATGTATTACTCATTACCACACAACTGAATACTTTTCCCTCCAAAACACAGCAACAACACTTCCTCAGAACTGGGTGTGAGTCGAGCCTCCAGTGGTCCACCACAGTAGAATTATATTTAACTGCTAAAACTTTCTGAACAAGTTTTACACCACTGAAAAAATAATATGTGAGGGCATCATTTTTTATATTTTGACTTTCACTTCCACTCCATTAAGTGACGTGGCATCCTTTATTCCTAGCACATTACTTAGTCCATATCAGTATAGATATCCAACATGATTTTATGTTTTGAAAATGTTCCTTTTTGGGGGGCAGTGTATTTTGCGCAAATAATTTTTTGCTAGGAGATGAGAAAAGAAAGGAAGTGTTTGTTCTTTTTATGACTCAGTTAGTACAAAATTGCTCTGTAAAGCTAGTAGTCCGTCACCTTTTCAACTCCATCTAGACTGATGCCTTCTAGGTGCGCCAAGATGAACTCCAATACTCTGATGTGTCCTCGCTGAGCAGCACAGTGCAGCATATTCAGACCGTCCTAAGATGAAAAGGATATCAGGTCAAGACAATAACCTTGTTATAAATAAGTTGCATTGCAACCCAATAAAAAAAAAAGAAACCCTGTTAAATTCAGATTTTTTAACAGTTCAATGAAATATGGCAGCTCTTACTTTGTTTTCAGAGTTGAGCTTGGCTCCACAGGACACCAGGATCTGTAGGATGTTTAGGTGACCAAACCAGGATGCCAGAAGCAGAGCATTCATCCCAAACTGTGGACGATATTTACAAACTAATGAATCAGAACACAGAGAAAAATGTCTGACATAGGAATGGGAATCAAAAACCGGTTCTATTAGAAGACTGGTTCCCAGTAGTTTAATTCCTTGGAATTTAGTCTGCCTGCCTATCGATTCCAGTTGCACTTGCGCTACAATCAGCTGAATTTATTGTGTGCTGGAGGACGAAAATAGTGGCACAGTCCACAGTTTGTATATGTACATTGCTATTATTCTTATTGCACAAAAAGGACAAGACCGTGACAGTAAGATGGAAACTGCATCCAGGACAGAAACAACTGCATTATGTTGCTAACACAACTTTGGCTCTTTGCATGCACAGACAGCATAACAAACCCATCATTGTCAAATTTCTCTAAGATTATGTTAAATGATGGTTTTCACAAGGTATAGCAATTCTATTTTCAATTCAGTTTTATTCATATAGTGCCAAATCACATAACCAGTTGCTGCAAGTCACTTTATATTTAAAGGTAAAGACCCTACAATAATACAGAGAAAACAGACAGCCAAATGACCCCCAGTGTCTGACAACTGATGGTACCCCCTGAAAACCAGAACCAATGCAGGGGAATACTGATGTATGACTACCAGTTGAACAACTTTGGCAAACATTGGTGTGGCTGCTCATTGGAAGACACAGTGGATTCGAGCATGTCAGGTGAGTATGGGAACTACCCTCAACCATTTCAACTGAAGGCATGTTTTTTAGCTAACTGTTAGATTACTGAATTCTTATTGTACACATGGGCTTACAAGCAGGATATGGCTGTAGGGCTATTCACAGACAAAGCTACTAGCTATAATTCTAACTATTCTAAAAATGTCACTACCCATTGTGAACTAAATATCAATTTAATTAGTGTTAATTAGTGTGGTAGATGTATCAGACTGACAGCAAAACCCAGGGTAAAATAACTTCAGCAACAATACAAATCCACAGTGAGTTATTCCCCATATCAAGGAATGGTGTTATGGGCGTGTTATCGTTACCACGTTTGCGAGACTAGTAGGGAAGGAGCGCAACATCTGCATGCATGCACAGACTAGCCTATGCCGACAACCCCACAATGTTCCAACTATGAATGCACCGAACCAAACTGTAACAGGAACAGGTGTGTGCCGCTGTCTTTATCCACATCTGTAACAGAATACAATCCCCTTTCAGCTTCCCCCTTGAACTTACAAAGGAATTTTGTAACTAAGGAAGTGAGAAATTGTTCTTGTATCAGTTCAAGTTTACTTACACTGTCAGTCTCATTAATGTCCATATCATGCTCCAGTAGGAGACGCAAAGCCTGTTCATTCCCAGCTCCTGCTGCCCAGTGCAGTGCTTTTCGGCCTACCTACACACACACACACACACACAAAAGACAATAACAGCACAGCGTATTTCTTGTTTGTTAGTGCTGACATTTTGGATTAAAATCACTTGTCCATAATAATTCCTTTGAGCTCATTCATTCGTTCTTGTGGCAGCTGAGTGCGATGCGGCAGGAATGAGAATCAGGACACCCAAGTCTGAGGCCGTGGTCCTTAGCTGGGAAAGGGTAGAGTGCCCATTCTGGGTAACGGACAAGTTACTGCCCCAAGTGGAGGAGTTTAAGTATCTCGGGTCTTGTTCACAAGTGAGGGGAGATCGACAGATGGATTGGCTGCAGTGATGCGGACGCTGTACCGGTCTGTTGTGCTGAAGAGAGAGCTGAGTGTAAAAGCCAAGCTCTCAATTTACCGGCCGATCTACATCCCCACCTTCACCTAAGGACATGAGCTTTGGGTAGTGAAAGAACAAGATTGCGGTCAGCCATCCGGGAGGGGTTCAAAGTAGAGCCGCTATGCTTCCACATCAAAATGAGCCAGTTAAGGTGGTTCGGGCATCTGACAAGGATGCCTCCTGGGTGCCTCCTGGGTGAGGTATTCCGGGCATGTCCCACTGGGTGGAGGTCCCAGGGCAGACCCAGGACACGCTGGAGAAAGTGTCTGGGGAGAAGGAGGTCTGGGCTTCTCTGCTTAATAATAATAATAATAATAATAATAATAATAATAATAATAATAATAATAATAATGGATTGCATTTATATAGCGCTTTTTGAGACCCTCAAAGTCCTTTTCAATTCCACTATTCATTCACTCTCACATTCACTGGTGGAGGCAGCTACAGTTGTAGCCACAGCTGCCCTGGGACAGACTGACAGAAGCGAGGCTGCCATATCGCACCATCGGCCCCTCTGGCCAACACCAGTAGGCGGTAGGGTAAAGTGTCTTGCCCAAGGACACAACGACCAGGATCGAACCGGTTGTAAATAACAAATATACATTTCAAAAAACATGGTGCAGAAACATTTTGTACAAGTCAAAGGAGCTTGCAAAGAAAAGCGTCTGGACTTCTTTAAGTTGCTTGAAGACGTTTCACCTCTCATCCGAGAAGCTTCTTCAGTTCTAAGGTCAAATGGTGGAGAGTCCCAGATATAAACCCAGTGGGAGTTTCCCCCCACAGAGGGACAAAAGGACCCCTGATGATCCTCTAATCGCCTGAGCCAAGGTGTGAAACTGGGTGTGGGTCCCAATCAGCCAGAGTTTCGGGTGTGTTCATTGTGAAACCTGGCCCCACCTTATCATGCGAATTCCTGAGATCAGATGGTCCAGGATGTGAGTGGGTGTTAAGGCGTCTGGGAGGGATCTCAAAACTGGATTATAGATGGCAGAGAGTTGGTGTCGTAAACCCCGCCTCTGTTCAAAGATGGTCGCTCACAGTGGACACACCATCTTTGATGATCTTTGATCACCGTCTCTGATTATCACTGGTTCAAATGTTTAGGGATAACTGGTAATTAAATTTGATAAGTAATTACATAAAAACAACAACAACAACAACACTACATAGTCCACATTTTGACAAACATGCTAATAAGGTCTTCTTTAATTTCCGTACATAATCTGGCTACAATGTAGCTTGCCATCGCCAGTGTGTGAATGTGTGTGTGAATGGGTGAATGACTGAATGTAGTGTGAAGCGCTTTGGGGTCCTTAGGGACTAGAAAAGCGCTATACAAATGCAGGCCATTTACCATGTACCATGAGTCTGTACCAAGCATGTCACGACCTGCAGGATCAGCCAGGTGCTGATCAGAATCTCTCCACTCCTAGCCCTCCTCTCTTCTCTTTTTCCCTCTCTCTCCCCCTCTCTCCTTCTCTCCCCTGTTTTGCCAGGGCGGAACTCATGGCTCAGCCCCGCCTGTTGGGTTATCATATAGCCCGACGGGCGGGGCTGAGATAGATTTTGGTCGCCCGACCGGAGATATCGCTAGCTCCGGGACGTCGGGCTAGCGATTTTGCGAGCCCTGTGGCGGGTTCACGCCCTCGGTCCACGCCTTCCTGGATTGTGAACACCTGGGCCTCATCAGACCAGCTGGTATATTAGAGGGAGGAGATCAGCTGTTCAACGCTGGATTGTTGTGAAGGCTCTAGTCAGTACACGTCTAGCTCAAGTTTCCTGTGCCTCTGTCTCAGAGACTTAACGAGTGTTTCTTTGTTCCTAGATTCCCCGGACCCGGATTGAACTGAGCGCATGTGTGATTTCCCCGTTTTCCCTGGAGTCCTGGACCCATGCCCCTCACGTCTTGTATATAGCACTAATCCCGCACTGTCTGTACATACACTTGGTGAAGATCTGTAAATAAACAGTCTCTGTTTAAACGCTACTCAGGAGTCCTGCGAGTGGATCCTCTAAGCAACCCGTGACAAAGCAAGACAATAACCAGGGCATTATCTCAAAAAGGACTTTAGTATAACATATAATATATTATGTTATAAAATATTATCCATCAATGCATATAGGTGGACCAAAGTCCAGGACAGCTTAGTTATTCTAAGACAAATTTACAAATTTTAAGTGCCGACGGCCTGCTAGCATGCTCTATCAAAAATGTGCTTTGTTGTGTATCTGACGGACGAAAGCTAAACCAGTTCCACATCACTGAAGCTGCAGTATTTTTACAAACCAGTTCAGGTTCATCCGTTTCATTCAACGATCCGCTCTCGCCCTTCTCATTCTCCATCGCTGCCATGCTTTTTCCACCATGTGCATATGAAAACAAAGGCACTGCGCATGCGCGTTTCACCCATACTCTATCGCGATATTTCATTTTCTTATCGTTGCCCAACATTATACCGGTATTACCGTGAACGGTATGATATGGCCCAGCCCTACAATTAACTTCATCATACATAAATAACCCAGGAGTCTTCGAAGTAACTTTGGTCCATCGAGACGACAATAAAATGATAATATGGTCTCCTGTTAGTTTGGAATTGAATATTGGTCAAGGGTTCCCTTTGTTCACTTCAGACTTTCAGTACAACTGTGTATCACACCAGTTACAAAATACTGATGAGCAGGACAAGGAACTGAGAGCAGTAGCAGTCAATGAGAAATCTGTTCCAGATCGTGAATAAAACCAGAAAGATAGTGACCGACTCTAGACAACAGAGGACAGATATTTATCAGAGCCTGTGTTTATCCTGGGACAGGACGTTAGTATACAGTTGTGTTCATAAATGATAAATGGCCTGTATTTATATAGCGCTTTACTAGTCCCTAAGGACCCCAAAGCGCTTTACATATCCAGTCATCCACCCATTCACACACACAGGTGATGGCAAGCTACATTGTTGCCACAGCCACCCTGGGGCGCACTGACAGAGGCGAGGCTGCCGGACACTGGCGCCACCGGGCCCTCTGACCACCACCAGTAGGCAACGGGTGAAGTGTCTTGCCCAAGGACACAACGACCGAGACTGACCAAGCCGGGGCTCGAACCGGCAACCTTCCAATTACAAGGCGAACTCCCAACTCTTGAGCCACGATCGCCCAAGTTTACATACTCTGGTATATGCATATAGATGATAAAAGAAAAACATTTATTTCACTCATGGTTAGTGGTTGGCTGATGCCATTTATTGTCAAACAACTGTGGGAAAAGGTAGTTGACTTCTATAAAACAGGACAAGGAAATAAGAAAATATCAGCAGTGTCAAACTCCAGTTAAGAAGTGAAAAATGGGGGTTCTGCTGAAACCAAACCACAGTCAAGTAGACCAACTAAAATTTCAGCCACAACTGCCAGACATATTGTTTGGGATGCAGCTCCCCCAATCAGAAGCAGGACCTGCAGACTCTTAAAGGTGCAGAACACTCATACACAACAGACCAGACATACTGACACACCGATTCAAAACATGGCCAGGGCCACATAACAGAGTAAGCCAGAATGAGACTAGGCAAGAAAAGAAAATGAGAATTTAGAGGACCCAAGGCTTGGATTTTTAAAGCCATCAACTGCTGACATCCAGAAAAGTCTGTGCTTCAGCATGCTTACTTTGTTTTTGGCATTGACGTCCACACCCTTCTTGATGAGTTCTTGCATTTTCCATGTGTCATTTCTTCTGGCAGCATCGTGAAAATCCTTTTCAGACCACAACACTGAAATCAGACAAAGAAAAAACCTTAAGCGTCAAATCTGTGCTGGAGTTGGAATGTCATTTGCCACCTTTGAACCTAACCCCACTCATTGCATAAAAGTTAATAATCCAAGAAAAAGTTTACAAGAGGAAGACGGGGGTGCAGAAAGAGTGAAATAAGTTACATGAATGTGTGAGCCTGAGTGATGCTCAGGCCACAGGTAAATGGCCTGAGCCAAGTGGCACCAAGTGGCACAACAATTCACTTCTGCCACAGTTTCTTTTGACATAAAGGGACTTTAGCATGACATTCAAGTTCCAGCACCACTCTGCTTGAAGCTAAAACTAAGTCTTTGATCTCTATTGGCATTCATGACCTGTGCTACCATTTGTAACTGTGGAGACACGTATGGCTGCAAAGGAAATGAATTTAGTATGGTTGTTAGCTGTACTTTCTTTCACCCTCATGTTGAGTTCTGGTCAAATTTGACTGATTTAAAACATTTAGCTTTGAAAAAAGTTTCATCAGACTGACCTGAACATTCCATGACTTTGTCCACAAAAGAGTCCACACACTCAAACGCAAAACACACTCCTTGGGTTCCCTGGCAACCACTACAGAAACATTTTCCCTAGTAGAGCCTCTCTTCCACGGAACAACTCCAACTGTGTTGGCAGTTCTCACAAACAGTTGAAACATTGTTTCAAAGGCATCAAACTTGTTTCATAAATTTGGTTTATAATACTTTTTTGGAAGCAAAGCCCCCCCAAAAAAGCATAGAGGCAACTATGTGGCAACACCAGGGCAGGTTGATATACCCTAAGTGAGGCTCTTGATTACACAGTTGATCACTACACTGGTGAGGACAAGTGAGAGAATGAAACTGACAATGAGGATGAAATAGAGGAGGAAGTGTCAGAAGCTAAAGACAGCACTGAATATAATTTGTGCAATCCAGACCAAGATAAGATGAGGAGGAATTCAGTGATGAAGATGACGCTGCTGTCACATTCAAGAACTTCAGGAACTTATCCCCACCTGACAATCACGTTAGGTTTTCTGCTGAAAATTTCATTAGAACCTGCAAAATTTGCTGTGTCCTGGATGATGACATCAAATCCTGCTTCGAACAGTTACTGACTGTGTTGATCTAAACCATAGCGGCAAACTTTGAAGGGGAAACAAAAACAGAGTTACAAAGACAGTTGGAAGGAAGTAACCCAGAAACAGATCAAAGCACAGATGAATCTTTGGATGTTGAGTAATGAATTCAGATCCAGAAATATTCAACCAGCAGTTTATGGGATGCAGCGTCTGGTCAGTCAATGTTTCAGGCCACCATGTCACTCCAATAATCTTACATGTTTTTTCGGGTGATTCTCTTTGACAGCCACGATACAGGACCAGGTTGTCATCACGAAGACAAACTGGCGGTGATCGGAGAGGTCTGGGGCAAGTGTGTGGAGTGCCAGCCACTATATTTCAAGTCCAAACGTCACAGTGAAGGAGCATCTGCTGGCTTTTAGGGGACACTGCCCTTTTAAACAGTATGTGCCAAGCAAGCATTCTAAATACAGCATAAAGAAATGGGCAACATATGAAATATAAAGTATTCCCAGTCACTTTTGACACAACAGGTGTTACTCTGTTTGACTGTAAAAATATTGTAAATGGTTAAAAAAAAAAACCTGTTCCTGGTAACTTTGACCCAATGTAATCTGTGACAATTGTTTCTCGTAGTCAAAACAATGCAGAAATTACTTTTTAGTAGTCGAATTCACAGGTTATAACCTCGGATTAATGAAACATAAATAACAAACAGAAGTTTAGAAATGGTTTATATGAGAAACAGAAAAGCCACTGGGCTGCTCAGTCACTAACTAACATTACTGTACTTTTATTATGAGTGTTAGACTGTAAGAGTAACAGCTGAATACTAAATGTGTTCAAACAGCAGCATATTTCTCTCTCTCCACATCTGTAAGGACAGGTGAGAATGAGACTTTATTCGAGCTTTGAGGGATAAACTTCACATCTGACACTGATTCTTCTCTCTGATTACAGGAGCTGCACTCAGATTAGGGCTGCCACAAACGATTATTTTGATAGTCGACTAGTCACCGATTATTTATGCGATTAGTCGACTAATCAGATCATCATCCATTGGACGTAAAACTACAGCTTATTGCACCAGCAGCATCTGCTCTTATATAACTATCATTAGCTTACAGCTTTAAGCTTTTAAGGTGCTAACTAAAAATAAAGACAAGATGATAGTTTATTCAATTTTAATGAAATTTGCAGATTGTTTCGGTGAAGTTTAATAAACTCCTTGCTATCTAAAATATAACAGGACAACGGAGTATATTCTCCAGCATCTCACACTTCTGATGATCAGCTGTCTGCTTGATGTTTATTCAGCTGTGTAAAAACTATAACTTTAATCTCAGACAAACCGATTTACTCAGGAACAAATAAAATACTAAAAAAAAAAAAGCCAAACAATAACATTTTAAGTTATCTAAGTGACTCATATATATTTAACCTGACTAGCGAAAGACGGCGGTGGGTTTGAAAACGATTTGCCGGGAGTCCGGTGCTCTCACGGCGCTAGTGACCTAGCCCCCGGCTCGCTATCGAGCTAGTGGGGAACAGACGTCTCCGAAAACGTCGGAGCGCTTTTGAAAATATGTGGTGTCCTGATAAACTGAGCAGATATTTGAGGTTTGCACAGCTACATTCTCGCCTGAAAATATGTTAAACGTTTATTTTGTGACCCAGAAAGAATAATAAGAGTAACATTAAAACTAACTAGCTGCCGCCATTGTTGGAAACTGAGCTGGGCCGCGCTATGAATTCTGGGACACAGCTGCTTCTCTTCTTCTTCTTCTTCGGGGTTTAACGGCAGCTGGCATCCTTGTACATGCAGTGCTGCCATCTTCTGTTTCAGTCCGTTATTACACTCTTAAATCCTGCTACTTTATTCCTGCGTGTTTTGCGATCTTACAAACCTTCAAACGACGTGTCGACTATTAAATTTGTCGTCGACGATTTTGATAGTCGACGTAATCGTGACTAGTCGACAAATCGTGGCAGCCCTAACTCAGATTCAGACATCAGCAACACCCAGTGATGATTTATGCTGAAAACAGTTTTTTAGTACTGGAAAAAATTAACTGATGAAAAAAGAACAAAGGCTAAACTAAGTTAGCCCTAAGTTATTAAGCCGTATTGTATCACGCACTTAACTGTAGATTGTTATTCATACATTCATTTCATTACGTTTGGACAACTGTATTTCACTGTTTATATGTGTAAGAAAAAACTCCCTGGAATTCCTGCAGGTTGTTCAAAACGCTGCAGCAAGGCTTCCAGTACTCACATGTGACGCCATCTTGGCATTGGCTCCCCATTGAATTCACATTCCACTTTAAGATTCTGATTCTGACTTTTAGAGCTCTCCATGGACAAGCAGCAGTTTACATTATTGAACTTCTACAGCCCTATGTCCCTAGCAGGTCCCTGAGGTCATGTGATCAGGGCCTACTTATTATACAGCATACGAGGCTTAGAACTAAGGCAGACAGAGCTTTTGCCTCTGTGGGCCCTAGAGGAACCCAGAGGCAGTAAATCGAGAGTAGTAGTAGTAGTAGTCAAGTATTTATTTATTGTCATTGTCAAAGAACAATGAAATTGCGTTTGGGGCTTCCGTACAACCCGTAAAAAAAAACAAATACCCCTTAAAACCCAAGTGTAAATATTTAACCCAGTGTGACTTCAGTGCAATGAGACAATCCTTAGCAACAACACTGGCCTACAGCACTGGCCTAAATCTCGGCAGTGTCTCTTCTTCCTCAAAAGACTTAAAGACTTCCATCTGCCTCTGAAGGTGCTCAAGAACTTCTACTCCTACACCATCCTGACGGGAAATACCTGCACCTGGTATGGGTAAAGCACCAAGCAGGACGAGCTCTCCAAAGAGTGCTTTGCTCTGCCGAACACATCATTCCCTCAGAGCTTCCTGACCTGCAGTCTGTTTACACCAAGTTGTGCAGTACCACAACCAGGAAGATTATGAAGGACCTCTTCCATCCCCACAATGGACTCTTCTCACTGTTGAGGTCAGGGAAGCGCTTCTGCTCCTTTAAGGCCAAAACAGGGAGAATGAGGAGGAGCTTCTTCCCCCAGGCTATTCAGGCCCTGAACCAGGTGTAGGACTGCAATCTCTACACATCACTGTACATGCACTTAACAACAACAATAATCGTCAGTTTTGACTGTTTGATCCAAGACTGTCAATCTGCACACGGCTGATTTGCACACCTTTTTATTTTAATTTTTAATTTCAGTGTGTTCTTGTATTTTTAATGGTTGAGAATTGCACAGCAATAAGCATTTCACTGCATGTTGTACTGTGTATGATTGTGTATGATAAATAAAATTTGAATTTGAAAATTGAGCCCTGTGGAGTGCCACATGACATAAGCATTAGATGCTTCAGAACTGCAAAGGTTTACAGACAAAGATCTATCTGCCAGATAAGACCTAAACCATTTAAGCACAGTGCAATGCAATGATGTAGCAAAGATATTAAAAATGTTGTGGTCTATTGTGTCAGAGGCAGCAGTTAAGTCAAACAAAACCAGAACAACAAGTTTACCAGTCACATGCGATAAGGATGTTGTTAAACACCCTTAATAATACAGATTATGTGCTATAAAGAGTTTTACCCAGCCTCCCTGGGAAAGTCTATGCCAGGGTGCTGGAAAGGAGAGTTCGTCCGCTAGTCGAACCTCGGATACAGGAGGAACAGTGCGGTTTTCGTCCTGGTCGCGGAACACTGGACCAGCTCTTTATCCTCTCCAGGATACTTGAGGGTGCATGGGAGTTTGCCCAACCAGTCTACATGTGTTTTGTGGACTTGGAGAAGGCATTCGACTGTGTCCCTCGGGGTGTCCTGTGGGAGGTGTTGCGGGAGTATGGGGTGTCTGGCCCATTGCTACGGGCCATTCGATCCCTATACGACCGTTGCAAGAGCTTGGTTCGCATTGCCGGCAATAAGTCGGACTTGTTCCCGGTGGGTGATGGGCTCCGCCAGGGCTGCCCTTCGTCTCCGGTTCTGTTCATAAATTTTATGGACAGGATTTCTAGGCGCAGCCAAGTGGCAGAGGGCTTTCGCTTTGGTGGCCTCAGAATCTCATCTCTGCTTTTTGCAGATGATGTGGTTCTGTTGGCTTCATCGGGTGAAGGCCTCCAGCTCGCACTGGAACGGTTCGCAGCCGAGTGTGAAGCAGCGGGAATGAGGATCAGCACCTCCAAATCTGAGGCCATGGTTCTGGGTGGAGTGCCCACTCCGGGTCAGGGACGAGTTCCTGCCCCAAGTGGAGGAGTTCAAGTATCTCGGGGTCTTGTTCGCGAGTGATGGGAGAAGGGAGCAGGAGATCGACAGACGGATTGGTGCTGCGGCTGCAGTAATGCGGACGCTGCACCGGTCCGTCGTGGTGAAGAGGGAGCTGAGTGTAAAAGCGAAGCTCTCAATTTACCGGTCGATCTACGTCCCTACCCTCACCTATGGCCACGAGCTGTGGGTAGTGACCGAAAGAACGAGATCGCGGATACAAGCGGCAGAAATTAGCTTCCTCCGAAGGGTGGCTGGCCTCTCCCTTAGAGATAGGGTGAGAAGTTCGGCCATCCGGGAGGGGCTCAGAGTAGAGCAGCTGCTGCTCCACATCGAAAGGAGCCAGCTGAGGTGGTTCGGGCATCTGACAAGGATGCCTCCTGGGCGCCTCCTGAGGTGAGGTGTTCCAGGCATGTCCCACTGGGAGGAGGCCCCGGGGCAGACCCAGGACACGCTGGAGAGATTATATCTCTCGGCTGGCCTGGGAACGCCTTGGTATTCCCCTGGATAAGCTGGAGGAGGTGGCTGGGGAGAGGGAGGTCTGGGCCTCTTTGCTTAAGCTGCTGCCCCCGCGACCCGACCTCGGATAAAGCGGATGAAGATGGATGGATGGATGGATGGATGGATGGAAAGAGTTTTACCCGACCCACAGGAGGTTATTCATATCTAGAAAATGTTTTAGTTGACATGATACAATTTTCTCTAAAACTTTGGTAAGAAAAGGCAGCTTGGACTGAGGCCTATATTTAGCCAGTTCAGTGTGCTCAAGAACAGGTTTCCTAAGCAATGGCTGCATTACTGCACATTTAAAATTTACAGGAACTAGACCAGAGGACAGACTGCTGTTTATAATAGCAAGAACAGACTGCCTGCCCTATAGCAGTCAAAAAAAAAGAAGAGCTGAGGCCTTAATATAGCGAACCACATCCTCTAAGAGTGAGAGGGTCACCGGCTCAAACTGAGTAAAAACAGCAGAAGGGACAGAGGCAGAGAGGCGAGTCAGCAGCTGTGATAACAGCCCTTGTGGTAGCAACCTTTAAAAGAAAACACACAGAAAACCATTGCATATATCAGGAGAAGCGTCTAAACAGAAACAGAGGCAAAGGTGTTAAATAACGTGGCCTATGGCTGTTTTAAGAAATGAAATCTGTAAAATATTCCTTTTTTGCCTCTTTAACAGTATTCTGGTAGTGACACTGGCAGTCTTACAATTTGAAATGACAGCTTTTCCATCTGTGCTCTGCTCTGTGACATTCCCTCCTGATAGCATGAGCTCTGTCATTAAACCAAGGTTCAGGTTTAGAATTAGGCTGCCTGACGTTACTAGCCAGAGATGAACTATTTGTTATTAATCTCCCGCTCTCTTCAACAGCTTGTCCTTTCCTCCAAGGATGGTTTGACAGGAAGAATAAAACCAGGAACAGGAAGGGCCACAAAGCTGATTAAAATCAGCAAAAAACTGAGAGGCAATGGGAGAGATAATAGCCCAACATTGCTGAACAGGAGGGCGAGCTGCAGTACATGTAAAACCCACATTAAATAAAACACACATCTGAGAGTACAGAGGTACAGACAGGTTAGTCACAGGGAGACTATATGAAAGAATAAGGTCTATTGTGTGTCTCCGCTTATGCAGGGCCCAGTACAGAGTGAGCAACAATAAATAAAAACAAGTTGCCCCCCCCCCTGTACTGGATAGAACAACAGGGGGAGACGAGCAACCCCTTTTTCCCACAGGATGCAAAATGCAGTCAGCTTATTGTCCCTGAAGCGTCCCGAGCAGGTGAACCTGTCATTAAATGGACATTAGCGCGTGATAATAGCAATAGAGGGGATCATAGCATTAAATGTGACCCATCCTTTCTTGTTGCCAATAAATGTCTTGAGCAGTAGATGGCAGCTAGAACTGGAATTAAATGTAGGCTCTTATCTTCACTTCATCTACGTCCATCCAATCCTCGCACCTTTGCGTCCCATGCAAGTCAGACTTCATGCTGCTGATGTGAGCAATTGCATAGAGTATGTGTCCTGGTGTGAAACCAGTTACTAGTGGTTTGCAGTGCATGCTCTCTGCATTAGTGGGAAACCACTAACTATTCTAGAGCACTCAAAGCACTTTATACAACATGCCTCATCCACCCATTCATACAAGGGTTTTTTTCAATGCTTAATTGCTTTCCATCTAACATTCACACATATTCATACTCCAGTGGTTGCATCATAGAGCAGCTTGGTATTAGTGTCTTGCTAGAGGATATTTGGCATGCAGACTGTCGCAGCCAGGGAACCACAAACCTTCCTATCAGTAGGCGACCCAGTCTACCTCCTAACTAGACACACCATCACGAGACATCCACTCACCATCCACTGCTCAGCCTCCTAGTAGATACACCTATGGTAACAACTTCAAAAATCCTACATAACCTTGTTCAAGTTATTTCATTCACAAGTTTTAAAAAAAATTGACCTCTAACCTTGACCATGAGGTCGATGTCACCGAGATTTGAAGTTCTCCAAGATTTGTAATAGATACACCCATGGTATTGATTTCAAAATCCTCATTATGGAGTTATCACAATCACAAATTTGTATGTCCGTACTGCTCGCCTATCTGGTGGGCAACTATAACCCATCATATAACCCTGTACACCTCTGACTTCTGCTACAACTCTGAATTATGCCACATTCAGAAGTTTGCAGACGACACAGCCATCATGGGGTGTATCTGGGATGATCAGGAAGAGGAGTACAGAAGTCTGGTGAGGAACTTTGTCGCATGGAGTCACACAAACCACCTGCAACACCTCAAAGACTAAGGAACTGGTTGTGGACTTCGGGAGGTCCAGAGAAGGTCCACTGCCGGTTCAGATAGAGGGGGAGGAGGTGGAGGTGGTCAACAAGTACAAGTACCTCGGGCTGTGGGTGGACAATAAACTGGACTGGTCATGCAACACAGAGCACCTGTATAAAAAAAGCCCAAAGCCGACTGTACTTCCTCAGGAGGCTGAGGTCTTTTAACATCTGCAGGAAGCTCCTGAGGATGTTTTACCAGTCAGTGGTTGCTGGAGTACTTTTCTATGCTGTGGTGTGCTGGGGGAGCAGCACAGCAAAGAAGGACTCATCCAGGCTGGAGAAACTGATCAGGAGGGCTAGCTCTGTGGTCGGCATGAAGCTGGACACTCTGGTGACAGTGGCAGAGAAAAGGACATTAAAGAAACTGATGGACATTATGAACAATGCTGGGCATCCTCTGCACACGGCCATTAACAACCAGAAGAGTCTGTTCAGTGACAGGTTGCTTCTCCCCAAGACAAGAACTAACAGACTTAAAAACTCCTTTGTCCCACACGCCATCAAACTGTTTAACTCCTCTCTGGAGGGGAGAGGGAGGGGAAACAGGAGGACAAAGGAGGGGGGAACAACTAAGCTGTAGTGCCTCTTCACCTCACTGTGCAATACCTTTTGTGCAATACTTTTGTAAATAGTCAACGGTGCAATAGACTCAATACTTGAAATGTGCAATTCAGTTGTATTTTTATTTTTATTCCTATTTATTCTATTTATCCCCTTTGTATATTTTATTTATATTTGTTTCTGTATTTATATGTGTGTGTGTGTGTGTGTGTGTGTGTGTGTGTGTGTGTGTGTGTATATATATATATAACAATTCTGTAACTGTAACTTCGGTCGTTGCTGTGCTTTTTTTGGAAGTCGAATTTCCCAGAGGAACCCACCCGAGGGATTAATAAAGTTCTATCTTATCTCTTATCTTATCTCTTATCAGCTTTTTACAGCTGAAGGGGGAAAAAATTTAGTTTTCATGGTTTTCAATTCCGCAATTCAGCAAAAATGGTCAAGGGGGGGGGGCAGACACAAATGGCCAGCATGAAGCCCAGAGGGCTAACTTAATCTAATGCAATGTTTAAACTAGAAAAATTTGCATTTCCTGCGAAAATGCAGTGTGGATGCCTTAACGCTGAAGATGTCTGCTGAAAAAAGCTGAAAAAGTTGAAACAAAAAAAAAAAAAAAAAAAAAAAGCTTCCCTGAGCAGGATTCGAACCTGGCCCTTCTGGTCAAAGGGCAGCTATTTAGCTCACTGAGCCAAACACTTTCTCACAAATAAATGGTGGAGAGATTGACAATTGTGCTGAAATGAGCAGAAGCTGCTGAGAATTGTGCTGATAAGAGGTGGAAAGGCTGAAAATTTTTCAGAAGAGGTGAATAAGCAGAATTTGGGCAAAAGAAGAGGTGAAAATTCTGCTGAAAAGAGTTCAATCAACAGAATTCCTGCTGAAAAGAGGTGAATGAGCAGAATTCTGCTGAAAAGAGTTTTTTTCTGAAAACAGCAGAAACAACTGAAAATTTTGCTGAAAAGAGTTGAATGGGCAGAATTCTGCTGAAAAGAGGTTTTTGCTGAAAAAGAGCTGAAAAAGTTTGGATTTGTGCTGAAAAGGGGTTAAAAAAACTGAAAATTTTGCTGAAAAGGGGTGAAAATGATGAAATTTGTGTTGAAAAGAGTTAAACTGTTAATTGAAAGAAATGTTGCCATAAGCTGGATTTGAACCCAGGCCTCCCAGTCTGAGAACGGATGCTTATCTCACTGAGCTAAAACACAGCTCAGCCCATCATGCAAAATCAGTGACCACATTGATAATGTGTTCCATTCATTTCAATGGTCAAAAGTCATAACACACATCAGCAGAAATAGCAGAATTTTTTAAAGTTTAAACATAGTATTTCTGCTAAAACTTAGTATTTATACTAAATAATATTTTTTTCGTGCCAAATCATAGCATTTGTGCTGGAACACAGAAAGTTCTGCCAAATCATACAATTTGTACTAAAACATTATTTATGATTAAGCAGAAACACTGGGACTTGGTAGAAATACTATGATTTACATGAAATACTTTGACTTAGCAGAAGTACTACAATCTAGGAAAAAAGTACTACAGCATAGCAGAAATTCTATCATTGAGCAGAATTACTAGGATTTAGAAGAAATACTAAGATTTGGCACAAACACTGATGTGGCTCAAGAACCTTTATTGTGCAGTTATACTATGATTTGGAAGAAATACTATACTTTGGCACAAATACTATGATTTGGAAGAAATACTATGTTTTAGCACAAATACTATGATTTGGCTCAAATACTATAACTATCCTCGGTCAGAAGGAGAGGCTGACATCCAGGGATTAGATTACCACAGGTGGAGTTTATTGCGGTCAGATGGATGGTACAGGGAGGTATGGCATACAGTAGGAGGATGTGGAGAGGTGATATGGTGTGGTTTCTATGATTAAGAACAGGGTATGCATTACAACATGCATACAGATTAAAGATTAAGAAAACTGGCAACAAATTCCTCCACTACAAATCAGTCTGATGCCACTTTTTACAGGGTTCCCGTTTACTAAGGCACTACCCAAAAGGCGCCACAAGAGGGCACTCCAACACAAGAGATGACCTATTTACACTGATGCACTTAGTAAACAGCCCCTACTTAGCCACTACATAATACAGTGATATTACAGTATACAAATTCACACAAATACTATGATTTGGCAGAAATACTATGACTTAGTAGTAATACTATAACATAACAGATTTCCTAAAAAAAACTATGAAATTGCAGTAATTCTATGACTTGGAAGAGATACTACGTTTTAGCACAAATACTATAACAACGCAGAAATACTATGACTTAGTAGTAATACTATAACATAACAGTTCAATGTTCTTGCACAAATACCACAATATGGCAGAAATACTATGTTTTAGCACAAATACTGTGATTTGGTATAAATACTATGATTTGGCACACATACTATATTCCGCAGATACACTATAACATAACAGATATTCTACAACTTAGTAGTAATACTATAACATAACAGAATTATTATTTGGGCACAAATACCACGATTTGGCAAAAATACTATGATTGGGTACAAATACTATGATTTGGCAATAATACTGCATTTTAACACAACTACTGAGATTTGATTGAAATACTATGATTTAGAAGAAATACTATTACTCCATACAAATACGATACTTTGGGACAAATACTATGTTTTGGTTCCAATACTATGATGTGCAACAAATACTATGATTTGGCACAAGTACTATGATTTAGTACAAATACTATGATTTGGCAGAAATACTATGCCTTAGTAGTAATACTATAACATAAGAGATATACTATGGTTTTGCAGACATACTATGTTTTTGCACAAATACCATGATTTGGCACAAATGCTATGATTTAGCAGAAATACTATGATTGGGTACAAATACTATGATTTGGCAATAATACTGCGTTTTAACAACAACTACTGAGATTTGATTGAAATACATACTATGACTTAAAAGAAATACTATGACTCCATACAAATACGGTGCTTTGGCACAAATACTATGATTTGGCAGAAGTACTATCATTTAGTACAAATACTATGATTGGGCAGAAGTACCATGTTTCAGTACAAATACTATGATTTGGCAGGAATACTCTGGTTTAGCAGAAATACTCTGATTTAGCAGAAGTACTATCTTTTGGTAGAAATTCCTGCTAAAAGGTACTATTTCTGCGTTTTAGCAGAAATACTGTAATTTGGCATAAATACTATAATTTGGGATAAATACTATGATTTGGCACATATAATATATTCAGCACATACATTATAAAATAACAGAAATATTTGGCCCCAAAACCATGATTTTGCGCAAATACCATGATTTTTGCAAAAATACTATGATTTAGCAGAAATACTATGATTTGGCAAAAGTACTTAGATGTAGTAGAAGTACTTTGCTTTAGCAGAAATACTATGATTGAGGAGTAATACTTAAACATAGGAGAAATATTGATACACAGACACACATACACAGACAGTAAAGGGAACAGGAGCTGTTGAGAGTCTGGGCTTGGTATATGTAGGTCAGTTAAATTAGCTGCACCTGCTGTAGTCAGCCCTTACACACACAGACACAGAGAGAGGTGTGAGTTTTCTTCAGTGTATTTCTGACATTCAGGATTCCCCTCGAACAAATGGCCATAATTTCCTAACTGTAGAGGCTAGAACGGTCATTCAGACATCGTTTTGTTCAGAAGAGATGGGGGAATCTTCAGGTCTTCATAATTCAGAGATAAAATATAAATTATTAAAGATATATGACTTGTAATACACTATAACTGAGTAGAGGCGAAGCAAAAACTGCATTGACTTGCTCTCAAACAACCTTTGGTAACTCTAAATCTATATGGAGCATCAAAATCATTCTTTCACCGTAAGAAACAGCAGGCTTTGGTGAACAGTCATGGAAATTTTCAGGGCTCTGTGGAAATCCATCAAAAAGATATGATGAGAGAAAAAAGTGACTCATTTCCAGAATTTGAAATCTGATGAAATCTGAGCGAGGGACAAATTTCCTACCCTCAAACAAGTCTAACTCATCTCAGAACGGTAATAGGTGAGAAAATAATTCTTGAATTGTGAGCATCAGGAGTGTCTGAAGATATACGGGGACAAGCCTCATGTCTTAACTTCGCTTCGTTAAGGAGATATGACAATTTGAAAATGCCTCTCATTACAGAAATCCAGCGGTGATTTTGAACAAACTCTCCATTGAGTTTATATGGAGAGTTTTCACACTTTGTGTTACTCTGAGGAGATTTGCAAAATATCTATGAGTCCCACAACAATGATAGGGACATTTTCTGAAAGCCAGCAAAAATACCTACGTTTTGATGTATAATTTGTGCGGCTTGAGTGGAAATTGAGCGAGTAGCAAGAAGTTGTTTGGACATGAAGAGAAAATTCAAACAGTTTCACTGTCCCCTCTGAGTTAATTGCATAGCAACCATAGCAACGCATGTATTTTCTGAAAAATCACAATTTTGCAACTGAAGACTTAAAGAGAGATAAGATGAAAATGGTAGAAGATCTGAAAAAGCTGAATCACACAGGAATAGCCCAATCATTTGAGAACGTTTTAAAGTTTGAATGGAGTTTCTAGGTGAAAGTATGAGGCAGTAGTTAAGTTTCAAAGACAAGAAAGTTTTAGCAGAATTGTGGAAGTTTCCCATTCATTTCAATGGGACAAATTAAAGGAAAAAAGTGTAATATTTTAAAAAGTATAATAGTAATAAACACCAAAAGTCATAGCCGGCATAAGCAGAAAGAGCAGAACAGTTTAGAGTTTGAACGGTGAAAATAGCACAAAAATTGTGGAAGTAGATCCACGGCGAAAAGTGTACGGAAACACCCGGAATAATAAAGAATAAAGAGAAACAGGAACTCAATAGTGTGGATGCCTATTAAGGCATCCACACAATTAAGGTCCCAGTATGCCTGCCACAACATCATCTCACAGTCACTTGTACCTGTAGGACTATTGTTCCAACATCTCACTCTGTGTCTCTAAGCTCCTGTATTTGAAATATCACTGAAATGGTAGGAAAAACCGTTACAAAGCACACTTGTGTCTTCAACCCAGCTGGATCAGGAAAAGCCTGATGCACCAGGTTATAACAATTGAGACCTGGTAACACAAAGACTGTGTTCTAACTTCTCAACATGACATGAGAACATGACATTGACTAAAATCATCCACATTTTTCTAACCGAAAACCTTAGATGACGAGTACAGGCTGTGAGGGACAGTTCCCTGTACAGCGGTATCCAAGCCCTCACTAACTACAAAGGATAGAGCCCCCCCAAGCCCCAAAATCACCCTCAAACTCGCGAAAGGAGCTCAACACCTTCTTTGCTTAGGTTGAGGTGGACTGCTCAGTTTGCTCTCTGTGGACTAAAGCTCAGCATTCAACACTATAAAGCCAGACATCCTCATCATCAAACTGGACCATCTTCATATCCCCCCCTACCAACTGCTCCTGGATCAAAGACTTCCTCACAAACCGGCCTCAATCAGTCCAACTCGGACCCCAAACTGGGTGTTTGGTACACAGACCACTACTGAGAAAAGCAAGGCTACGCAGAGGGTAATGACACTGCCCAGAAAAATCATTGGCTGTACTCTGCTACAAATTTTGTGGAGGGTGGCACACTGGTCTGGTGCTCATTGGTCTGGTCTAGAACAATGACGAGTGACGAGTCTGCATACAGACAGGAAATAGCAGTCAGAACCACCTGGAGCTGAACCTGCTCAAGATTGTGGCGATATTGGATTGTCGGAGACCCCCCCACGCCTTCGTCCCTCTCACCATCCTGAACAATAAAGTATCCGATGTGGATCATGGATTTGAAGTGGTCCTCACATCAGTCTGTCTGGAACAAGGCCCAGCAGAGGTTGTATTCCCTGCAGCAATTCAGGAAGTTCCACCTGCCACAGGAGCTGATGGTCATCTTCTACACTGCAGTCATCCAGTCTGTCCTGTGTACATCAATCATTGTCTGGTTTGGCTTAGCCACGAAGCAGGACAGGGCCAGACTGCAACAGACAATCAGAGAGGATCTCAAGCAGAAAACATCTCTGCAGATCCTGGACATAAACTGTTCTATTTTTACAAAAACCAGCCACCACTCAGCCATGACTCAGGTCATATGCATATTGTACTGCACAATCTGCACTATTCAAAATTAATACTTAAGGTTCATCCAGGTTGCTCTATGTTCAGCCTATTTATATCTATCATTCATGCCCAGCTGCAACTTGTCATAGTTTGTATAGTTTCTTAAGACCTTCCACAACTTGCACTTTTCTAACTTTCTAACCTCGTATTTATGTTCTCCTTCTGTATATATGACTTATTTGCTTATTTAAAAATGTTTATTTTTTACATGCAGAGAGTAAAGCGAACCTGAGTCAAATTCCTTGTTTGTGTGCACAAACGTGGCCAAATAAAGAAGATTTTGGTTTTGAATCAATGCATGCAACACCTGTTTCAGGTAGAGAAAGGCAGCAGTGTCCTCAAGATTGCTTGTTTATTTCTTTTCATTCAAAAGACCCTCAACGGCAGTAAATGTTTCTAAAATAGACAGTATAAAACTGTGGGTGATTATCTACATCCATCTTTTATACTGAGTATAGTTACATCTCCTGTTCCAAATGTATCCTGAGCTATGAATGGTTTCTTATTATCCTACAAAGTATCAACAGGCTTTTTCAGTGCAAAATCTAAACAATTAAATGAATAGATACAAAAAAATAGAACAAAAAAGAAATCTCAGAAATCATATTGACTTTAAATGTTGATGACAGGAATTTAAACTCCTCAACAGTTTACTCAGTCACACAAAGAAATCTGTGAAATTGCACTTTTAATTCCTGTTTCCTGTTAATTGCAGTGTGGAGAGCAAATGATCAGGATACTCCAGTCACTCTTTTGTCAAACTTGAGCAGCAACACAACCATCACAGGGGCTTTAATGGGGACAAATAAAATGTGATAGGCTAAGATAACAGCCACTATACAGATAAGATTACCCAAACTGCTAATACATAAACTGTGCCTCTAGGCTGTTGGCTGAGCGTGAGGGTGGGCTTCCCTGCGCCACAGACGGACATCCTGCGCTGAGCGAGGACAGAAATACTTACAGAAGTCGTCCTCCGACAGCAGCTCATCGCCCATGACTGCTGCTCCTCAGAGCCGCTTCTACCGGCCCGGCTCCTCTTCCATCACTCGAGCCCGTTATCCTTCTCCAGCACAAGTTTATCCTGCGTGCTAACGTCAGTACATTTGTCAAGCTACACATGTCAAAACCAAAGAACCACCATATCCGGTCTATACCTTCAAAATAAAGCGAGCACGTCTTCAAAGCAGAAACGACGCTTCTCGGTCTTTTTCTGGCAGACAGCGAAGCGTGACATTCCCGTCACCAACTGCTGTGATCTATGGACTCAACTCACCATAAACCACATATTTAATAAACAGATAGATCTATCTAAAATAGACTTTTGGCCTGATAGATTTCACTTGGGACCAGCTCCCAATTTGGATTCTGGAGACAGACACTATCTCTACTTTTGAGATCAGGGTTAAAACTTTTCTTTTTGATGAAGCATATAGTTAGGGCTGGACCAGGTGACCTTGAATCCTCCCTTAGTTAAGCTGCAGCAGGTGTGGGGATTCTGTGTTTCTTCTTCACTCACCTCTCTGTACTCAGTTATTAGTCATTATTAATCTCTGGCTCTTTACCAGAGTGTCTTTATCCTCTCTCCCCCTCCTCACCCATTCAGTAATGCCGATGGCTGCCCCTCCCTGAACATTGTTCAGCTACAAGTTTCTTCCTTTTAGAAGGTTTTTCCTTCCCACTGACTCCAAGTGCACGCTCAGAGGAGCGTCGTCTGATTGTTGGGTCTCTCAGTATTATTGCTCTGGTGTAAACTTAGAGCTACATAAATAAAACTGAACTGAAATGAATATTGCAATTTTTAAAGCGTGTCCGAGTCATAATGGGGCTGTTTCCTCTCTGTTTCTTCCTGTTTCTCATGTCTCCTGCTTACTTTGGAGTTTATAAAACCATCTCCACCTCTCTTCTTCCTGGCATGGTTTTGGAGCAAAAAGGCAGCTGGTAACTGGCCAGTCATATTGATTCTGTAACGTGTTTGTTGAATCTCTATCTGAATATCTGGTGTGCTGTCTGAATGGCTATCCCACAAAATGACCAATAATGAATTTGAATCTGAACAAATTAATGAAGCTAATGATCTTGTGTGTCTTTAATCCACTAAAAACAGCTAAAAGGTACTGCAACCATTCCTCATCACTGGCCCAAGTAGAAGATCTCTCCTTGAGGAACAATTTAACCCAGCGCTGTTGTCATTTTAATTTCTATTGTGAAACTGTTATTAATATAAAATGACAAACTTCACACTACAGTCACAACAGTCCAAGTAACCCGCTAATCACATAAAAACTGTAAATTTGAAGCTGCAAGCAGCAAGTGATGTAATTTTATTGAAACACTTATTGTTTCATTACATTTTTTAATGATCAAATATACTTTCATTTTGCATTGGTTGACCATCACACCACATTAGCCAGTGTTTATTTCTAAAAAGGGTTTTTAAAAATCGCTGTTGGGATGTTAACAAATTTTAACAAAGGTGCAAAAAACAATCGAAGAAATTTCAACCCTCACCTCAGCAGGATGATTATATCAGGCTACAGTATAACAGAAGGAAGCTACAGTGCAGCATGTGTAACACTGTTGATAAATGCTTCAAATGGTTTGTAAGACTGAAGACATAACAACAAAAGTAAATCATTTATCTTTATTTAAGCAATAGCAAACTTTATCAAAGAGTACAAAACTTCAGTCGATCTACTGTTATGAAAATATGCTTACATATTCTGGAGGACATAAAAATTACATTTCTACCACTAGAAAAACCCGGAAGATTCTTCATTAATAATCAGTTCAACATTCAGACAGGGGAGAATGATGCACATACCCCCCATACAAAAGACAAGTATTAGAGAATAGTAATAGGCATTAGTGAGAGCTGCTCTAAGTGCGTTTCTGTGCAATATACAGTACATTAATGAAATGATATTACTAATGATAAAAAACCCCTGTAAGGTAAAAATATTCCTTTATTTGCTTTATCAATGTTAAGAGTCTGAACAGATCCTTACCTACACCGTACATCTTCACCTTCACCAGTGACAAACACCATGAAGGCGGTGATTAAAGTATAATTTCTCTAATAGCAACTTGTCAGCAAAAACTTCCCAATGAAAAGGAGAGAAAAAAGCTTCTGAGGTTCACAAATGATTAGAAATGCTTTTAGGCATTAACAGAAGTGCTTATTTGTAGCTGTATATATTTAACCTATATTTATATATTATATATTTAACCTCTTAGGACCTGGCGTCCACATATGTGGTCATCACATTTTGGGTTGTCTAGACCAAAATACTAAATTTTGCTCTACAAGGGCCTGATATCCACTCACGAGGACGTCATCCTCCCACTGTTCTATCGAAATTTAAAACGGATGTCCTCATATGTGGATCAGGTAAAAAAAGAAATCAGGTAATTCTTTGTTTTTACATTCATCAGGTCCCAATGAACCCAAATAGCAAAGAGAAATTAAAAATGCTGCCATGAAAGAGTTCGGGTCTCAGGAGGCTAAAGCATTGATTCATCGATACTTTGTTAGTCCTCACAGCTCAGGTGAACAGAACCTTCAAAGACCTGCTGTGTACCAACACTTCTCCTGGATTTGAAACATTGATCCGTCTAGAAGAGCTCACAACATAAGAGATGACTAAAGCCAGATGCTATGCTTCCAGTTTTTTTTTTTACATAAATCCCTTTGGATAGCAAGAAAATTACCTTAAGAAACATTAAAGGTGTTAAGGCACACAGACAAATCTGTGCGTAGCAAGAGTTCACACACAAATCCATGATTTATCAATATTTTCGTACCTGAATTTGTTTGCACTGTAGAAACAAATGAAGAAGTACCATGTGTACAAACAAACACAAATGGCTGCCGAAGGACATTTAATGAAATGAATACTACTATAACTAAAGCTACTATTAATAGTATTAAGAATTGTTATCATTATTATTGTTATTATTATTGTTGTTGTTGCTTTCATGTAATATTAACAGTTTTACAAAACACAACATGCTCAGTTACAATTAAATAAAAAAGTAAATCGTATGCAAAGAAAACAAAATACTAAATTGAAACATTTTTAATTGCAACATATTCCAGTATTTCTTTGATCTTTTTTTGTCTTTTATCAGTTTATCCTCCCTAAAATTATCTTATTGTTCATTTTAAAAAAAAAGACTTCTATCACTTGCGGTCTAATTTTTTTGTTCGTTCATACAGTCAGTTTTGTCATGTGGAGCCGACAGACTTTCCAGCTGCTTATACTCTGTCGGGTCTTTTTACATCAGTTTCAAACTTTTTTTACTTGAGTCACAGTGAGTGTGTCTCTGCCTTAGCGGTGCAGGCTGCTGTCTCATGACATTACTGCATTTTCCACTTCACCTCCAGGTAAACTAATTTATTTATACAGGGAAATGGAGGAGTGGCTGTATGTTTTATGCATATTGCACACGGCAAGCATGAGCGTGCTGATTTAGAGTCTGATTGACTACCAAAAGTAAATCATTTATCAAACACGTGCAAGAACAAAATCAGCCAGTGCATTTGTTGCATAGGGTAAGGCTGTTCCCACGCACATATTAGTAATGAGGGCCATTATTTTGTATCTACAAAAGAAAACACAGTAGTAAAAAAGTATACAGTAACACATTACTTTCCGCTGCAGAAAAACATCCATTAGAAATAATTCCACAAAAAGTTCCAAGTGCAGCAAAACCATCGACAATAACACAGTTTTGTCCATCAGACTATTCCAGCCATTCATTCAAACCCTCTTTAATACTGTTGCACACCACAGCGCATTTAAAAAGCATAACGCTCAAAAACCTTAAAAGCACTTTGAGGTGACTGTTGTTGTGATTTTCTATATACAGTACTGTGCAAAAGTGTTAGGCAGGTGTGAAAAACTGTTATAAAGAACGCTTTCAGAAATATAAATGCTTGTTTATTGAACCCAAATGTATTCTGCAGCAGGACAACAACCCCAAACACGCAGCCACAGTCATTAAGAACAAGTACTGGAAGTGATGCTCTGGCCCCCACAGAGCCCTGATCCCAGCATCATTGAGTGTGTCTGGGATTACATGAAGAGACAGAAGGATGTGAGGAAGCCTGCATCCACAGATCTGTGGTTAACAACCGACCAGCCGAGTTCCTTCAAAAACTCTGCAAGTGTACCTAGAAGAATTGATGCTGTTTTGAAGGCAAAGGGTGGTCACACCAAATACTGACTAGATTTAGATTTCTCTTTTGTTCCTTCACTTCATTTTGTTGATTGGTGAAAATAAATGATAAACACTTCCATTTTTCAAAGCATTCTTTGTTTATAGCATTTTTTCCTCACCTGCCTAAAACCTTTGCACAGTACTGTAAATAAAGTTGAACTGAATTGAATCCAGTACAGTGTCCAGGTCAGGCCTGCACACCATGATCATACAGAGTGAATAAGCTCATCATAAACGACCATCTGTGATGATACAGAATACCACTGGCCCTTCACTTTTAGGCAAATTGTATTTAGTGGGGTCTTTTTACATTTTCCATGATGTGACTGCACTATCACTGTCTAGGTAAAGGGTTTATCAGTTGGTCAATTTCAGTCAGTGTGTGACGTTCACCAACTCTTCCTTTTGCTTCCGTTTGTTGCAAATTTCAGTTTCTTGACCTCCCTGAGGACGTGGTCTGCCTTCTTCAGCTTCTCCATGGCCTCAGCCAGCAAATCCCCCGGTACATCCTCCTCTTCACTTCCATGGTCCTGGGACACTTTGCGCAAGAGCTTGCTCGTCTTTTCCATCTCTAGAGCCACTTCAGTCTCAAGTTTAATGACATCATCACTAGAACCCCCAGCACTCACAGCTCCACCTCTGCTAGACTCTTTCATCTGATTACAGACATCAGATTCAGACAGCAAATTTCCAATTGAGGCTGACCTGCCCTTGGCTGAGGGCTTGAGAGGAGGGATGGGTTTTATGTTCTTAGAGCTAACCTGAGGCACTGTTGTGACCTGTGCTGGTCTTAAAATAACAGATACCTGAATGCTGTCCTCACTAGCATCCACCACATCCAAAGCAGAATGGCTTCCCCTGAGTGCAGCTGTCGCAGCTACCAATGTGTCTTGACTTCCAGAGCCTTCACTCTCATCATCTGAGTGCTGACCACTGTCTACAGATTTCTCATCTTGCTTTTTTTTCTCCCCGGACAAGTGATAAAGCAGTGGACTCAGGGTAAGGGTCTCAGTGGTTGAGTCATTCAAAGAGGGGACTTCACTCTCGGCCAGTGCGTCTTTTGAATCGACCGAATTGAGTGAGGCAGTATTGTCGGGTCCCTCTTTAGGATTACTCTTAGCCGAGGTGCTCTCTATCCGCTGTATGTCAGGCTCGGCACATTCATCAGGCTTTTTGTTGAATTTTGGATGGGAACTTGGACTCTTTCTCAGTGACTCTGTGGGTATTTGTTCCCCACAGTCAGATACCATCTTTGTGTTGCTGCTAACTGTTTCTTCTGTGCAGTGACTCTCGTGTTTATCATCTTTCACATCAGGTGACGTTTCTTTAGCAATCAGCTGCACTGCCTCATCTGTTTCCACGGCTGTTTCTATAGTCTCCTTCCTACTTTCATCTTCCTTCTCATTATCCTCATTACTAATCCCTTCAACCTGCTGGTCTGTCTCAGAGCCAGAATGGGAGGGCTTCTTCTCCTTGGATGGAGGCATAGGAGGGTGAGAGTGTGGCTTGGACTGTAAAGCATCAACATTACTCACAGAGCTGGGTTTATTGGGAGGCATTGGTGGTGGAGCTGCCTTTTTACTGGCATCAGAACTTGTTTCAGAAATCTTCTCATGTTTTGCCTCTTCTGTAGTTTCTTCAACAGGTGAAGTAGAGGGTTTTGCTTCTTTCAATGGGGGCATTGGTACCTTCAAATAATATAGCAATTATAGCAAGGCCATGATATCCAAACACAAAGACATGCACAAATGTTACAACATTTCACAATTACAATTTTTAGAAAAATTTGACATACCTTTTTCTCTGAACCATCATTCTTTTGAGGTTCATCTTCATGTGCTGTGCTGGGTTTAGCCTCCTTGATAGGCGGCATTGGAGGTTTGATGACCTTTTTTTGGGGACTGACGTCTGGATCTGGCTGAGCTTCCTCCTCGGTAATTGACACCAACTGTTTCTCTTTGGAGGTCTCACTGCCATCAACATTGGCATAATGTGCTCCATTAGGCATTACGGCATCTTCAAGATCAAGATCCAAGCGCAGGATTCCATCAGATGACACATCAGCTACCTAGAAGAAAAATATACGATTAAATGACACAGAGCACACGGACAGGAAAGAACTGAGTAGAGTTCACCTAAGGGTGAAGCTCAGGAAATTTAAGGAACCTACGGGAACAAGATCAAGGCCAAACTAGAATACCAAGGATTTGTGGAGTAGTGCAAATTAAATCAGTAGGTTCAAGGTGAGAGACAAGCAGTGGGCAAATAAGCTAAAAGTTTCCTTATGATAATCTGTTTACAAGCCTCTGCTGCCTCCTCCATCACACACCCTTGCCTTCACAGACCATCACTACCCTCACTGGGTTTGCTATTCTCCTTTCACCCCATGTGAACTCTGTGAATTAGACTCCACCCCCTTATCTGATAAACAGTCCCTGCTTGATCGTGATAGCTGACACAGCGGTATTCTAGGGACCTGTACTGCTAGCCAACACGTTTAGAACCTGAGTGTCAAACAGGAGAATATACCAGTGTTTCAGATAACATTCACCTCATGGAGGAAGCTGTACTGCAGAATGTTGCTCAATTTGAGAACTATTTGCCGTATCGTACGATATCATCCACATACATAAACTAAGATTTACAAATGTGTACAGTGATTTGTGTCTAACTTTAATCATTTTGGGGGCAGATTTCAGCACTCTTTCTTGTGCCTTCTTGTCAGAATGGTCTCCACTACACAATAATAAACAGAAGTCAGCACAGCTGCACCAAAACCATGCTGCGTCAACCTCATTATTAAAACAAAACAAACAAACAAACAAAAACAGCTGTTGATGGCCTCATGAGATATGCAGACCAACACTGTGAGTTGATGATGCAATCATCTTCATGATGCAGAGACCTTACTTTCATGTAGAATAGAATAGAAAAAAGTAGAAAAGCCCACAAACAAACAACAACTGAATGCTGCAGTAAAGGCCTGCAGAGCATTAAAAAGGAGGAAACCAGCATCTGGTGATGTCCACGAGTTTAAGACTTTAGGCTGTCATTGCCAGCAAAGGGTTTTCAGCCAAGTATGAGAAATGAACATTTTATTTTCAGTTAGCTAATTTTTCCAATTACCTTTGAGCCCCTGAAATGAATAGGTTGTCTTAAAAATGCTTTAGTTCTTCACATTTTGATGCAATCTTTTTGTTTAACCTGCTGAGTTAAAGTTGGAAGTCTGAACTTCAATTGTATTTCTTTCACTTAAAATTCATTGTGGTAAAAAATGTCTTAGCCTTTTTAATTATTATTGTAATGAGGGCATAAATCAGAGGCAAGCTTTAGGAAAAGCAGTACACTAATTATTTTTTGACTCAGTCTTGTAGACATCCAGAGTTTCAGGAAACAAATTCATCAATACGTCATCAATGCCAGTCAAGTAACAAAATTGTAGGCCAACAAACTGACCTTATTTATTTATTTTCACTTTTTTAGTTCACAGATCGAGATTCAACCCAGAACCAGGAAATGGAGAGGATTATGGGTTATGGGCCTGGATCCGTTCATAGTGGCTTATTTTGTTCTGGGATGATCTGTTAAAAAACGTCATCCTTCCAAAACTGTCCTGAAATATGTCAAATCTAGATGATCAGTTTACAAACAGCTCTATAAAAGCCAAGGCACTTGTGACATATTTGCCTTTTTCTGAGGAAACCTTACATTCAAAAAACTTTTTTTTAGTTAAATGTGAAACAGCAACTATCAGTGAAGACTGACATCAGATCAAATCATCAATACTCACACTGGGAACATTAAAGTTTTTCTGATCTCAAACATTTAATTTAATAATGGCAGAAACAATTGAATTCTTTATTATTGGAATTATAGAAAAAATGAAATGTTCATAAATAAGTGCAGAAAAACCTTTTATTGAATAAATCTGAGCAGAGGGTGGATCCACCTCTTGTCTGTTGCTCTCACAGGTCCATCAGTAAACTGTCTAATCTGTTCCTTCACACCTTTTCTCTTATATACATTATGTACATTTTGAATAAATACATTCAAAATGAATGTAAAATTAGGATTCAGCTTCATCTAATGAAAGTTCAAGCTGGCTGCATGATGATCGTGGATATAATAAAATGATACGTATTATGTCAGACTCATTCTGTCTGTGATGATGACAAAGTTGCCCAAGCTGATTAAAATGACTCTTTTTATATCGTGGTAAGCACTGAAACTTGTTCATATTCCTTAGATCACATGACCTTAAAACTCACTTTTTGTTTACATGTTGCCATGGTGAATGATAATCACACCTAACTCATGCTTAACATCCTCGGAGCTAATTGAACTTGCTCTGATTGGCTGTTTTGGAACAGGAAACTCTGTGTTTTGCCAATGTCAGAGTTAATTAACTCAGAACATGCTTACAGAAACAGGAGCCTGCTTTTCTACCCCACCATGTAAGCCTCAGTAATTTCCATCCACTATCTGCGCTTCCTGTGATATGCAATGCAACCTGCCAGTTCTTCAGTGACATTCGGTAGAGTCATTTCCTTTCTTGCATAAGTACTGTGCCTTGTTGGAGTCGCTCCTTTTTAGGTACTAAATTATTATCAGAGGGTGATACGTTGCTCTTACTCTCAGACATGGCTGGGCTTGTGTTATTGTTGCACAAGCAATGACATTGTGACAATATAAGTAAAATTGATATTGTGAAAAATTTATAACAATATTATCACAGGCATTATTATATGGCACAGCTGCAGTCAAAGCCCCTTACTACCATAAATGGTCAATATGATATCAAATTTAAATAATATAAATCTATCTAAAACCACAGTGACTCACTATTCTAACTCACTGCGGTTGGCAGCTTATTTTTAATGTACTGGGCCCAAACAAATAGCCTTTCTATTAGAATATAGCATCCAGTGGCATACAGCATGGACATTTTTGATTTTAAATAACAGGTAAATCCTGGCATTACTAATCACATTCATTCTGGCTCTGCATCTTAACACAACACAACCTTAGTAATGTAGTTACGTTGATTAGTTACGATGTGGGTTTCATGTCAGTTAATACAAATCAATCAAAGACCCAGGTAACCACGGAAGCAAAGTTTGTATTAAGAGCAAATTAAAACAAAAGACACGTTACAACAATACTACAAGCACTATTTCAATTTGACACGCACCTCTTTCATGTGTATCCTGGTCGGTGGACGCCGGTTGCGGTTCCCTTTGGGTCTTGTTCGAGTAACGTGCTCTAAGTTGCTGCTTTGATCAATCTTCACCTGTGAAAATAAGAAATAATTTGAGTTTTAAAACTACATGCTTATTAAAACCGAGACAAAGACAAGATTTAAGATAAATTTATGGCTCTATCGCATGTTTACCTCATCAAAAATTTTATTCTTTGCTCGATTAATGCCATCACTGAGGGCTTTAATCCAAGCCTCCTTGTCCTCCACTGTCTGAGCCTGGAATTTAACATCATGGACCTGTGAATGAATGAAGCAGACAATAGTCAACTCAAACTAAGGTAGATAATCGAACTGCGACACAATAACAGGAGTATTGACAGTTTTTTCTTCTATTTTTAAAAACTGTGCTCATTATTGTGTTTTTTTTAAGAATAAGAAATAATCTATTTAGGCCACAGGCCCTTACGTAGGAATTCTGGTTGTGCTTACTGACCATGAACCGATTTTATGTGGTACATGGCGCTCAAAAATCTGTCAAAAAATGTTTTAGTACGACTTTGCTAAGCTACGAAGCCGCACTGCTTGATGGATTGTTGGAGCATTACGTCAGGAGCCTCACGGAGTCATCTGGGTCCAAAACTCCGTCAGCTTCTGTCTAAAAACTGAATTCTTTCATCTTTAATAAAATGATCAGCGTTGCTGCTTTACCAGGTGTAACTATTAAGTTTAACATCCAGGCATCCATGAAAACAGAATTTATTAAATTTAATGGAGTTAGAAGTTAACAGGAAGTTAGCTCGCTAGTTTCCACCTAAGCATGATATAGCACGTTCTGACTGAGAGATTTATGAAAGAATTCAAACGTACAGCTCTGCTATCACTTCCAACATAAATGAAGACAGAAAACTAAACAGCAGTGACGTTTGTAGGGTTACTGAAGTTGGGCTAGCTGCTATATAATGATGTGCTACGTGACCGCTAGCGACACAGCTATGTTAGCATAACATAAACAGTGAAGCTGGAGGATGAACACTAACTTTTTTTCCACTCGATAAAAGTTAACGTGAGGGATTCTGGTGGTCAGGGACAAATGCAATCGCATGGCAGGATGCTGTAAACGGACCAAACTTCAGTCAGGAGAACAACTGAGATAATCCATCCACAATACGAGGTTAGTCATTAATATACTGCAACAACATGGGAACAGAGCAGCTGCCAGAGAATTCAACATTAATGAATCAATGTTACAGAAGTGGAGGAAGCAAGAAGAATGACTGAGTAAAGTTTGACTTATCAATTTATCTGTTTCGCTTAATGCGCCTTATAATCCGGTGCGCCTTGTCATCCGAAAAATACGGTAGGTTTAATAAACATGTGCAGATCAGGAAAAGAACTCTAACTTCTCTAACTCCCAAAGGTTTTATTAGAAAATAGGAAATTTCCTGTAGGGAGTATGACTGTTGATGCTCGTCCTGTGACACTATGTCTGAGAACTGTGAAACACCAAAAACTACCTGCAGCCTCAACTGTCATTCCTCTCGTCTGCCGGCTACCTTGATTTTCAGCCACTTATCACATTTGCCAGCGTCTAAGCAGTCCTTGATATCATTTTCCTGTCATATTCCTTCATCATTTATCAAATCAGCCTTTGGAGAACTGGATGCAGCTTCCACCATATCATTCTGAGCCATTTGTGACAGCACTGGTAACCGTGACCCGCTGTTCATTCGCATCACTGGCTGCAGGCTATCCGGTTGTTCAGTCTGACGTCACTAGCCATGTCTGGGCCTAAACGCCGCTGCAGGTCCATATATCAAACGATCACTATGGCATTACTGAGAGTTGAAAAACTGTCTGAAGTCTTTCATCTTTAATAAAATGATCAGCGTTCTGCTCTACCAGGTGTAACAATTGAGTTTAACATCCAGGCATCCATGAAAACGGAATTTATGACATTTAACGGAGTTAGAAGTTAGCAGGGAGTTAGCTCGCTAGCTTCTATCTAAATACAATATAGCATGTCCTGACTGCGGGGTTTTGGAAACAAATTAAAACGTACAGCTCTGTTATCACTTCCAGCATAAATGAAGACAGAAAACTAAACAGCAGTGACGTTTGTAGGGTTACTGAAGTTGGGCTAGCTGGTATATAATGATGTGCTACGTGACCGCTAGCGACACAGCTATGTTAGCATAATATAAACAAGCTAACTTTTTTTCCACTCGATAAAAGTTAACGTGAGTGTTCTCGGTGGTCAGGGACAAATGTAATCGCATGGCAGGATGCTGTAAAAGGACCAAACTTTCAGCCAGGAGAACAACTGAGATAATCCATCCACAATACGAGGTTAGTCATTCATATACTGCTGCATGGGCTGGGCTGTAGTTACATCCTAAGGTTTTAAAAAAACTGAGCTTAAATAAATGATTAGCGGTAATAAAAGCTGAGGGAGGTCAACAGTGATCACTGACTGTTTTAGGAGCTTTTTGAGATTAAATAGAAGAAAATACAAAACATTAAACATGTTAACAACACAAAAGCCATATTAAACGCAGACTACTTTAGACCCAGAAGTAGGATTCGTCACGTCATCACTGAACAACCGGATTGCTCACCAGCATCACTGCAACCAGCACCACTAATCTGAGCCTGCTGCTTACCTGCACCACGATCTACAACGTGTTCTTTGTGCAGGCAGGACAAATGTTTGTGACAGGGACAGAAAGAGATAGAGAGACAGACTCTTCTCTCACCTTATTTGTGGACTTTGCCGATCGTATGAGTATAAGTCTTTGCTTCTTCGTGAAGGGGCTCTTTAATTCATGACATTTGTCATAGTTTTCCAGGTCAAGCCTCTCCAAGCAGTTCTGTAGGTCCTGCAACACAAATGACTGATATTTGAAAATTTGTGTGTATAATTTAAGGATAAAGCCAACATCATTTTAGCTTATTATCTTATCAACAAGCAAGAGAGAAATTAGACCATCTACTTGATTATCTGATGTTAAATAAAAGTTAACAGCTGCAAGACTACAAGAATTAAATGGCAATATTGATATAAGTTCATATTCTCACACCCGATGTATTGAAACTTTATATACCTCATTTTCATACACCACAATCTCTGTCTTCTCCACCTGGATGTAGCGGTCTTTATAGCTTGCCAGAAGTCTGCCATAGCCCTTCTTCAACCAGCCAGCCTTACTCAGGAACTTAGGCTCTTTCTGGAGGGCTGGGTCCTCTTTTGCACCCTGTATTGATACAGAGGAAGGAAGTCACACTCAGTACACACCAGCATACTTGCAGGATGCAGACAATTATATTCACTTTCATTTTATCACTGCTCTAAATGACGGTCGTACAATATACCTGTACAGGAAAAGAACAGAGGTGTTGATTCTCTTCTGCACATTTTCACCAACGTGGAATCCAAATTTATGAGCAACTAAAGTGATTTATTAGCATGAGCACATATTAAAGGTTATATCAAGTAGTGTTACTGTCATTTGTCACCCACAGCCCACAGAAACTGTCAAGATACTGAAGCCTGGATGTGTCAATGTGATAAAAGTGCTGTTTTTCCTGGAGTTTTGTAGAGTCCTCATTTTCCTCTGCGTCGTCGATTCTGTCACTAGTTAGTAAACATAAACTAATATGTCTATCAGCTGCAACCAACCAATCACATGGCGTCACGTTCAATGACAGAAGATGGCTCTAAACATGTTTTTAAAACTTTATGTACTTATTTCTTAAATCCAACTTTTACATCTATGTCGGTTTTTGAGAGCAGGGCTCTCCTCATATATCAGCACCTATGTGGTGACATCGTCTGAGTGGCAACAACTACCATCCAGGAGAATACTGCGGCAGCTTTCTGGATGGGCTCCTACAAGTGACGTCACAAAGGACACTCCAGTCATTATTAGAGGCACAAGAGTCGTCAAACAACAGTGTGCAGTGCACCGAATTTGGATTATTCCAGGCAACTGAGTCATACCACTGAGGATATCACCCTCACCAAGGAGGTTTTGTTTTTGGTAGCATTTGTATGTCATTCTGAATGTTAACAGGATCGCTTTGACCTCTCCTGATAATAATGTTATATAGAGCTATATAAAAAATGTGTTTGTATGGACATTTGGGAAATGACACTGGAAAATGGGAATCTAAATATCACATTATAGTTTGCATCCAATATCATATTTGACCTCTGACCTCACTTTTACATTTCACATCTGCCTTTCTCTCAAGTTGATACAGATGTATAACAGATTGTGAGAGCAGCTGAGAAGATCATTGGAGCCTCTCTTCCCCCCACCACAGACACCTGGAGCACCCGCTGCATCCACAAAACCTCACTGTCAGACTGCGAAACAGTTTCTTTCCCAAGCCGTCAGACTCCTGAACACTCGGTGACTGGACTGACACACACACACCTTTATACACAAAGTGACTTTTTGCACAATGCTCAGTCTTTTGCACATTTCTATTGCACTGCTGTGCCTGCACTGTCTTGTGTCTGTATCATTCTGTTCTGTTGGCTGTTGCACTGTCTTTGTTTTGGTTTTTTGCAACTTTTGCACATTGCACTTTGCGTGTTGTTTGTCTGTTATATGTCATTTGTAGCACCAAGCTCTTGGAGGAATGTTGTCTCGTTTCACTGTGTACTGGACAGTTCTTAAGAACAAACCTTTGGTTTCAAGTGAGATTGCTTGCAGACGTGCAGACCTTTAACATCTGCTGTCAGGTGTCTTCCTATACAGACTGCTGAGACAATACTAGCGCTAAAAACTGTGTAATCTCCAGTGTGAGGAAGAAACTATGGGTCATTATGTGATATTTAAGTCAAAGTCAGACTCAACTTAGACATAGATTGGTTGAGTTGTAGATAAGTAGATGGCTGATTTGACCACAGACTGTGGTGAAATTAGCAACTACTGCAAACTCAAAAATAAAACCTGCTGGTGTATGTAAGGTGAAATACCTCAACGCTGCTGTCACTTTGCTGTTAACTTCCTCTATGCATGGTTTTTTCTGGCTTTAAAAACCTGTGTGCTGTTGCTCATGCTTTGGGTATTACACAGCAACACGGCACAGAATTCAGTGGATCAGCTGTGGTCTGGCACACCGTGCAGCTTTCTAAGTCGGAAATGATATCCAACCTATCCATTCCTATTCAATCCCATGTTGAAAATGCCAATATTTTTGAATGTGGAGCCTTGTGATAAATCTGATCCTAGTTTTTAAGCCAATTTTTAAGGTGCTTCTGAATGTAGAGTGCAGGTAGATGACATTCAATGTTTAAACTTTGAGCAATAATGTTTAACCCTCCTGCCATCCTTTAAAAAACTCACACCCATCACCCTAGGGACCATTCTCAGCCACGCCATAAAAAGACCATATATCCATATTTTATTCCACTTTAAATTAGCCAACCTTGTAAAACTACTTCTCCCTGAAATATTCATGTAAAGTTTTAATTATATTTTCGTTGTTTTAACCCTTCAAATCCCAGTGTTATTACATGAGCGCCCTGTGTTATAAGCCCCAAAAACCAAAAAACGAAACTAAATATTTCCACAAAAAACCAGTTGAAGTAATATGTGATTGTCATTATAAGTAGGCCTTTAGATGGACCAAAGATTGGCACCAACATACATTTTGACCTGCCATTATTTTTTTGCATTTTTTTTGCAATTTAAAAATTAAAACTTCAAGGCCCTGAGTCTTCATTGACATCCAAGAAAAGAAGAAAAAATAAAATCATATGATGATAATTTGGGGTTGAAAAATAGCGTTTATAATGGAAGTCAATGGGCAGAAAATGGTCCCCAGGGTGATGGGTGTGGGGATTTCTGCTGCTCAGCCATTTTAGGCTGATTTAAGGAATTCACACTGGAATATTAACATTGACAGGTAAAAACTATCCTGTGGCAAGTTTGGTTATATTCCACTGAACACAGTGGAAATGGCAGCCATTTAACACATAGCAGTGGCACAAAAAGGTCCCAAGAAGGCAGGAAGGTTAAATACTGCTGAGCAACATTTTGTTCATGGAAATGTTTGGTCAGTTTAAACCGTGATCCTCTTCCAACTGCAAATAATCTAAGATTTCTTATTATGGGTTAGGCTAAGTGGGAGCACTCTTAAGCACTTTTACTGTAACTCAGAGTATCTCTTATCTTAGTGAAGAGCACCGCAGCAGCAAATGAAAGGTAAAAGGGCAAAACTGAAAAGCTAGCTTTCAAAATAAAGTGATAGCACAACTAGAATAGTCATTGGTGCTCCTGGATGGAATTACTGTGTAGGGCTGATCAAACCCTTGGAACACAGAAAGGTTTCCATTACTCAAGCCTGAGCCGACTGCTGCAGCTCTGCACTATGATATCAGATGGTAAGTTACAAAGTTCCAATTTTGGACTTAGACAGGAAGTCAGACGCGAAACAATGTTTTACCTAAAACTGCCCACACATGCTTGTGATCTATTACCTCTCCTATCTGTGGTGTTGTGGTTGCTGCAAAAATGAATCAACACCTACCTACCATCGCTCTGTTAAAAAAACATGCAGGGATAAATTATAGTACAGTTACAAAGTGACAAGATACTAAGCAAAGGTATCTCATGCAAGTTGGGTCTTAGAAGAGGATTAGAAAACAGAGTAGGTGCTTTTGTGGAAGTGGTACTTTAAGTTTAGGGTGTATCTGGCATTCATTCCCAGTTTAAGTCTCAGCGTAACTCACACTTTAACCCCCGACAGGCTGGAAGAAGACAGCAGGGTTAAGTGGGGTTTTTTTTTTGTTTGTTTGTTTTTTGGAGAGGGGGGGGGGGGGGGGGGGGTCAGAACATATTGTTAGCAAGTCAATTAGCCAGTCAGTACGAGTACCTACCACATGTCTGAAGTTTAAAAAGGTGCAGCTTCACTGTTTAAGCCTTAGTAGGTTCCACACACAACTGTAGAGTGAATAACACTATCAGTGTTATCAGAAATCAGTGTAGCACTATTATTCAATAAGTCAACTTATTGTATAAAATTGCAGTCCATTCTAGATTTAAACCTAATTTATAGGCCTACATATATATATATATATATATATAACATATATATATATATGTGTACATATAACACCACAGACCACAGTGGTGTCCTAAAGTTTTGATAGCAACTGACCTAACAAAAATTTCCACTTTGTGGTCCTTACTCTTTAGTCAGTGTTTGCAAAGCAGCATCTCTCTTTATTTCTAGTGAAAACTGAGTCAACTTTCTATGGTAAAGAGCCACAAAACTCTGCAGAACAGCGCATATTCTGTAGGCCAAAGAAGTAAAAGATGATGGGGACAACACCTTTTTTAGAACACTCTTGCAGCCGTGACACATAGCACATTAACACCCACAGTCTTGTGTTTATAATAAAGTGTCATGCTATATTAGTGCACACAGTTCTTCATTATGAATTCCCAAATGTAAATAGTAAAAAAAAAAAAGTACTGCTTCTCATTAGCATTACAAATGTATTTTTCATATTGAATACAGGGGATGAAAACTACTGAAATGCACTCTGGACTCACTGTTCTCCAAACAAAGATTAGCGCAACCAAAAGCACCAGTCCAACACCTCCTGTTATAGCATTTATCTGCCAGTACACTGGCTGTGTTTATGACTGTTAATGACTTACATATCATTGAGACTCATAGTTATGAATCGGGCCTCTTTTTTGTATGCATCAGTGTCGGCTAGCTGCCACTCGTAGTATTAAATATTCCTTACATTTTATTACAATTAAACTTACACAATATGAGATCCTTGATGTCCTGGTATGTTTTGTGCTGGTGTTTTAAAAGAGGTTTATGCCCTTCTTGATATGGAAACAGCATATTGTCCATTGCTTACTATGAAAGGTGGACCCAAAGTATGATGGTGTGCAGACATTCATCCATTGTAGGGAAGAAAGCTTGACTGTGATGATGAGAGAGAGCTGTTTTCTGCCCGACAACAATGTGAGTTTCTTTTCTTTTCTCTGACGAGGTCAGAGAGGAATGGAGAGTGTAGATGACTCAGAGCCAAGGCGATTGGTCATCACAGAAGGGCTGTGACGCTTTCTGGGTGCAAGTTTAAGAAAATAGGTGAGCAGGGAAGTGCAAATTAAAAATACAGAAACACAGTCACATGGTGGGACTCTCCAGGCATAAACATGCCCATGTACTCGTTTCAGTTCTGCTTTACATGCAGATCACAGAGTGACCTGCTGATGAGCTAGAGACAACCTTTAGTGAAGCTAGCCCACACAGTGAAAATGTAGGACTCAAATCTTACTGATCTCTGACACATTCTTAAATCTTCCAGCAGTTCTACTTCAGGCAGTTTCTATGGCGTCTTCCTCAGTGAACCCGAGCCAAGCTGGATGTGACGATCGCCACAGAGTCACACTGATGTTTTCAAATGCATTAACTGATTTCACCATCAGCACTGCAAATTCCAGACTGAACAGATTGCAAAAGAGAGGCTGCTGCTTTAATCGTGACACTGTAGACTGAAGGTAGAGAGCAGCTAACAAACAGCATACTTTTGATGAATCCCACTCAAAGGGCGTGGCACCACATGCATTAAGTGTGCACAACAAGTTCCTTACATACAGTAGTTGACATAGTATGTGTCTTTCTGACTTCCCTATTCTGGTAAACTGGCTTCCTCAAAATGCCCAAATGTAACTGAGGTATGCAGGTCATATATAGAATACTGTGACTTGGGTAACTGTGATGTTTTTGAATGAAAAGCGTCAAGTTTTCAGCAGATGACCAGACTATCTGATCCTGAGACTGCGGCCGCAGGTTGTCATAAATCATAACGTACTAAGATAAGAGAGGCCCTCACTAACGCAGCCTTAAAACTCAGAGAACAACTGCCGAACGTACACTTCAGCTACTTTCTTCCGTTTGATTCTATTCTGCCTTTTTATCCTGTTTGTGTAGCCGTGCGAGGCTCGGCATGTCCTGCTGCTGTCCTGCCAGAACCAACCAGGCAGCCAGTGATGAACCGCTAATCGCGTTTACCAGAGTTTCTCTCTGAAAGGCTCCACATTTTCTCTCTGCGCTCTTTCATTAACGCGGTCAGTTTGTGGGTGGAATTAGCCGCCCTGCCCTGGCTGTGGTCCTTCCACCCTGACTCTGTGCTGGAAGGAGCAGATTCCGTGGATCGGTGACGTGGAGACAGGTGAACAGGTGTTTCCAGCCCCAGAACGTTTTCACTGCAGTTGACTGAAGCAGGCAAGCCCGTCTGCTGGAAACGTCACCTAACAACTTGTTGCTTCGCATGACTCTCCCATGAAAAGTGCTCCAGCTTCACTCTTCGGGCCTCAGAAGCTGATCGCGCCTTTGCAAAGTACATTATTCTAACGTCACGGGGTGCTTTGATTCAACGCTTCTGTCAAAAGTGGTGAAACTGTCACAAAACAAAAGCACAACAAGGGCAGGCAGCACACGCAGTAAGACTCAAGGGACTACTCACATCTTCCATGATAAAGACTGGGCTCCGTTATGTGGCTGCTGACTAGCCCAGAATCACTCGACGTCGCCCTTTCTCACCAAAAACGCTTGAGTTGTCGCCTGCGGGCCGGCAGCTGACACATTTCCAGCGCACACGTTAATGAGCAAAAATAAGGAAATAGTCAGTTTATGACAAGGAGGGTCGGCCCGTTTTCCTTTTTTTCTGACAGAAAAAGTTCGAAGAAAAAAAAAGTAGTTTCCGGTTGAAGTCCCTTTACACTCTTGAACTGAAAAATCTGCAAGGAGGAGCAACGCGAGCAGTGTGTGCGCGTGCAGCAGCCACGCATCCTCGCAGCACGCTTGCGTTAAAGTGGACATCTGCGTCTGCGGCCCCGCGTCTGCGTCTGCAGCGGACCAACAAGACCCGCAGCTGCAGCTCCAGCATCCTTTGACAAGCAGACTCACAGCTCGGCCATCACTCCGTGGATGAAACCGCAGGAAACTTTTCCACTGCTTAGCAGACAGCGGGAGGGGGAGGGGTTTGTTGTTTGTTTGTTTACTTTCTTTTCAAAGTCGTTGTACATAATAACTAACATCACAGTGCTGTGACCTAGCATGTTCGCTATAGTCACTACTTCATTCACTCAGCACTTCCTGATAGGTGTGGCTGTTCCTGTTGGTTTGTGAGGTTATGTTTGAAATCTGTAGCACGCATCTTTCTAATCCGCAATCGAAGTGGTCGCACAAATTCTGAAATAGAATGAAAATAGACGGCGTATCACCCCAACAAAATATAAAGAAAGCAAAGGATTTAGTCATTTATTTAGTTATATTTATTTTAAAAGACATTTTAAGAGTTTTCAGGGAGCAATACCTCAAATGAGGCCAGTGTGGTAAAAAAAAAGTTTTGATGCCAGCTACATCCTTGGAAAAGGTGTGTAATTCCAAAGACAGGGAAAAGAAAAGTCAGTCAATCATAGTGAATTGGCAACAGGTCAGTAAAAAGAACTGGTATAAAAATGCATATGAGTCACTCTGATAGAAATGTGTTAGCCCTGCAACAGACTGTTGAGACCTGCACAGCGTGTACACTTCCTCTTGCCCCATGGTAGCTGGGAAAGGCTGATAAGGATAAGTGAAAGAGAGTGGATATATTTTTATTTCTTCTAGAGTGTGGGGCGAGAGAAGAAGATTGGCAACGAGCTCTACAAGGCAACCCTAACCATGTTTAAAGAGTCTGGCAATCCCACAGGTAGAAGAAGAGGAAGCTCCAGAAACAGCATAATGTGACCTTGATTACACGCTTTTCAGTGCAATCAGAGAAGACTGAGCTAAAGACTGCCACAACAAGGACAACACTAGAGCAGGGCGATATGGCCAAAAATATTTATCACGATATATATTTGAAAATTTGCGATAACGATATAACCGACGATATAATTGATGCGAGACAAAATACAACTCCACAACATTACTAGCGCAAAAAGACAACCTTCCATTTATTTTCACTTAAACAAGAAGCTGGTTTTTGAAAGAAATCTCCGTCCCGGGTCATCCGTGGATCGGGTTTCCTCCGAGGCGTGGGCACCTATAAGCAGAGTTTTGTCTTTATCCTATAAGATTCAAAATTATTCAAAGTAACACTCAGGTATGCCGTTCAGCAGGTTAGTTACGACGTCGGGAGTAGCTTGGGAGAACAAGGAAACACAGACTGCTTCAGGTTGCTTTCCCAAAATCAACTCAAAGGTTTATTCATCAGACAACAGTTTATATAGAGGAAAAAGGTTCGTGTGTCAGCAGATTCTCAGTTGAAAACCAGTACAGACCAAATAAGGAAGCGTCTTCCTGCCCTCTGAGCAAAGAAGTATCCTTTGTATAGTTTATCAGTTCAGCTACAATTTATGATCATCCCAGCGAAATACACTCCTAGACATAGAATACAGAGTTCTTTCATTAGTGAATTCTGAAACAAACCACCTGGCCTTTAACAAGCCTTTTCTAGGGGATAAAGAAGGGAGGATGGGAATAAGGAAGTGGTCTCTGTGGTGTTTTCAACCTTGAGGTACCATCCTGTGATTCTTACACATTAATTCTTGGGTCACAGAGAAAGAGAAAAACAACTAGTAAATGGGCCTTATTGAGTAAGTTTTCCTGTATAATATCACTACAAAACAATATCCTGTAAATGCTACCATGGTATCAAAATATCACAACAGTTTTTATGTACATTAAAGCTTTATAAAAATGTAACAGTGCAAATGCAAATTGCTTGCTGAAAGTTTAACCAAAAGGCATTTCCAGTAGAAATGGGCTGACATATCCTGAGCATAACCATGTATAATATCCACTGAAGTTAAAAAGAGGTGCTTTGCAACATTAAACTGCAGTGTGCAGTACGTATTTTTCGGACCATAAGGTGCACGGGATTATAAGGCACATTAAGCGAAACAAAGCAGTCAGATAAATCAAACTTTATTAAACTCATTCTTCTTGCTTCCTCCATTTCTGTACCATTGATTCATTAATGTTGAATTCTCTGGCAGCTGCTCTATTCCCATGTTGCTGCAGTATATTAATGACTAACCTCGTATTGTGGATGGATTATCTCAGTTGTTCTCCTGACTGAAGTTTGGTCCGTTTACAGCATCCTGCCATGTGATTGCATTTGTCTCTAACCATGAAGAACCTTCACGTTAACTTTTATAAGTGGAAAAAAGTTTGCGTTCATCCTCCAGCTTCACTGTTTATGTTATGCTAACATAGCTGTGTCGCTAGCGATCACGTAGCACATCATTATATAGCAGCTAGCCCAACTTCAGTAACCCTACAAACGTCACTGCTGTTTAGTTTCCTGTCTTCATTTATGTTGGAAGTGATAGCAGAGCTGTACGTTTGAATTTTTTCAGAAATCTCTCTGTCAGAACATGCTATATCATGCTTAGGTAACTAGCGAAACTAGCAAACTAACTTCCGCTAGCTTCCTGCTAACTTCTAACTCCGTTAAATGTAATAACTTTTGTTTTCATGGATGCCTGGAAGTTAAACTTTATAGTTACACCTGGTAAAGCAGCAATGCTGATCGTTTTATTAAAGATGAAAGAATTTAGACAGTTTTTAACTCTCAGTGATGCTGCAGTGTTGTTTGACCTGAAGTCAAATATACGGAGTTTGGGAACCAGATTACTCCCAGATTTAAGAGCATCTTAGTCCGACAAATACGACAATAACAACGGCCGCTTGCATGTTCTGCAAAAAAATGTGCTTTGTTGTGTATCTGACGGACAAACACCAAACCAGTTCCACATCACGGAAGTTGCACCATTTTTACAAACCAATTCTGGTTCCTCAACAATCGGCCATGTGCGTATGAAAACAAAGGCACTGCGCATGCGCGTTTTACTCCCATTCTATCGCGATATTTCATTTTCCTATCGTTGCCTAACATTATACCGGTATTACCGTGAACGGTATAATATGGCCCAGCCCTAGACAACACTGCTGATGATGCTCATGGCCAGAGGAACTCACACCCAAGGTTGAAGGTACACACTTGCAGCTCACATACCCGGTAGCATACAGCCTTTGTTCACATTAGTTATGTCCTATCTTGAAAATTCAGGTGCCACACACTCAGTCGTTAAGGGAATTTCCAACTCCTCCAAAGGTTAGTGGCAACTATTTGTCAGGGTGTCAGGACACATGATGAGAGAAAGTTTCACTGTACCACTTACGATGGTGCAATGATGAACTGGGGAAAACTTTTAAAAAACAAAAACTTGAATAGAAGTGAAGTGAACTGCAAGTTGCTGGAGCAAGTACTGGGCTACCAGTCTGATCAAGCACCACTACAGCCATGGATCCAGATGGGGGACACAGCAGAGAGCAAGCTTGGAAGTTGACCTTCATATGTATCGATTCATATTTTTGTAAACAGTCATCACTTCCATTGAAAGAGAGGAAAGCTGCGGCTCTTCCTCCTTGGACCCTATTATTCCATTTGCTACAGTCAGATTTTCACTGCACAGCGTATGCTGTGTTGTTTAGCTTGTGTTTGGGAGTTTTGTCCTTGGAATGAACCAGTTTGTGTGTGAGTGTGTGGCTCGGATGTCGTTCTTGGAGAAGTTTCTCTGATAAACCTGCTATGTAAGGCATGACAGTGTTGTTCCGTTTGTCAGTCTGATGCTCCCTCGTTGGTGTCTGACCTTTACTGTGCATCTTCGCTGATTTGATGAAGGCCCAGTTGGGATAACATGTCTGTGTTCCTTTTCTTTCCCTGTGTGTGGTCTGTGTGTGTGGGCTTCCTTCAGTGTTGAGGTTTTCATTCTCCTTGATATGGACACAGACACAGCATTTTTTAGATGGATTATCGTGGAATGTAATTAATTTGTGGTTAAAAACTACGAGTGACGAGTGACTAGATCGTTGATAATGTAAAGGTGATGAAGAATATTTTACCTTTCATAAGAGAGGCAGAGATTAATAATAACTAATGCGTAAGTGCAGAATGGTGCACAAACACAGAGTGAGTAAAAAGGTGAGAGGAGAAGAAGCACTCAGTTCCTGATCCAGCACTAACTAAAGCCCTATGCTGGTTCCACAGAAGAGGGGCCTGAAAGCTCAATGCTTTGCCTCCCATTCTGCTTTTACAAACCCTTCAAGTAGGCCCCCAGTCTGAGAGTAAAGGCTCTATTGGGGTGATACAGTTCTATAACGTTGTTAAGATAAGATGGGGCCTGATTACCAAAGATATTTTACTTAAGGAGCAGGATATGGAATTCAATTCTGTATTCAACAGGGAGCCAGTGAAGGGAAGCCAAGATAGGAGAAATATGCTTGGGGAGGGAAACAGATTAACTACAGATACTGATACTGTGACAGCCTTCGAATTTGAAGTTCCCAACACCCCCTCAATTAAAGAGAGCCTAGGAAATCTGATTTAAAAAGTCACATTTTTATTTTTTATCAACAACAACAAATACAATTAAGGGGAAATAATCCTATGTAATGCTGTAAACAGCAGGTCTGTTCAATAGTTTAGTTCCAAAGGGTCACTTCCCTGTTCATTTGTTCCCCTTTTGGCAACAAGGGAACAGCCAACGAGTAGTCCCTCTTCCTCTGCACAGCAGCTCCTCCCAGTACTGCTTCCTGATCCACTCTGTGGTACAGAAACAAACAAAGACTGGTACTTTGCTTTTAAACAAACTGCATCACAGACATCCCAGCTGATACCAACTATGGATATCACTCTCAAAAACAGATTTAAATGGTGCTTTATTGGCATGACAGTTTATAAAAACTATAGTTACAATCTGTGAATGCTCAAACTACTAACTTGGTTTGTTATAATTGCCACTGAAAGATGGTGAAAGCTGTAATCTAAGGCTAAGGCTACATCTTTGCAGTGTTGTGATTGCAGACATTCCCAGCTCTCTGTGAACAGCGCTAATCGGTGGTCATGAGAAACTTTCTTGACGCATGCTCGTCATCCAAGTTAATCCCTGTAAATCCCAGAAAGCTGATTGGGAGAAAGTCACTTCTTCAGCGCTTCTTTGTAACTGTTGATTGGTTCACAGTCCACACCACACGGTGGCGGTAATCCACTGTGTGGTTTCTTGCCAAACACCAATAAACGCGAAGAAGAAGGAGCAGGAGCAGCATGTCTGCAGACAGTGTCCCCGCACAGACGTCTGAATATGCAAACGGAGGTTAGTAATGAAGTCATTCTGAAAGATACCTATAGTTTCGGTTTGGTTCCGTTTTTTAATGATATCTGTACGCACGTAGGTGACGTATTTCCTCTGCTGTTTCTCAAAGTGGTCGCCATATTGCGGGGCGGGGGGGGGGGGCAGCGGTTTGTATACAGAGGAAACCGTCACAAGTTCCAAAATCCAGCGATTTCTAAGCGTTTCGTGTGGTTTGCTTTGCTCTGTTGTCTTGTCCGTGTTTGACTGACACATGCGGACCGATCATCTGCTGTCTGGCTGTGCTGCGCACCATTAATGCGCAGAAAACAAAGACTTCAATAATGTGATCGCAGATACAGACTGGCAGCTTTGCCCTGGTTGTTCAACTGAAAGCGTGAATGGCTGATTGAGGCAGGCTGTTAAAGGCGTTACACAAGAACCAGGCTGCTTCCAGTTTCCATTGACTTTGTGCTGCTGCTGTTTGGGTTGCTGTGATAACACAGCTGTTGTTACACGTGACTGAACTGTAAAGACGCCTGTGTGACAGCTCAGCGGTCTAAGGTGATGCTGACCCCTCACTATATCATGACTTAGTATTAGCTATGATGTTATTAAACGCTGAGAGCATTCAGAGTCGTAAGAGGGTTACGGGAACGGTCCAGTCAGCTGGGGGAGGGAAGCCCAGGCTGGACTATTAAAATGCAGCACTCAGTGTAACTACATATTGGGTCGAAGCAGCAAACAACAACTTGAATGGCGTGGAAGGTTGCAGTGTAGTAAACAATGGGCTTTCCAGGAAATACAATTAGAAATTAGGAAGTAGATTTCAAATTGAGCTTTACTTTCCCTGCAGTGTCCAGCTGCTTTCACACCCTCTGACCCAAATCCTCTCTCTCTGCGGGTTTAAGACACTGACCGACTTGTTGGGGTTTTTTAATCGGACTCTTGCGAAAAGGCCTAAATAAAAAGTCAGTTTTGTAGTTACATGTGTGAAAATACTAACTTAACGTTGCTCAGAAGTTAATGAAATTTGGAGAGTTCAGTGTCAGTCTGGTGTCCTGGTCAGTGATGGAGACAGGCAGCATCGTCCCTGCAGCAGTTTTAGAGAAGGATTACTTAATCAAACATGTTTGTAAGGCTGGAAAAACATTGAGCTTCTCGCCTGTGAAACTTAGACCTGCTTCTTTCATTCAAACATCAACGGTAGTGTCAAAGTCTGGCATTTTATACTTTATAGGAATGCCTCACAAGCCATAGTCACGAGCAAGATGGCAAAACCACGTCTGTGTTCACTAACATTAGCCCGGCTAGCTAAGCAGCTCCAGACAAGTTACTAAATTCTTGATGTGATTTACATGATGTTGGGTTCCATGAATAGTTGTGTTTGTGTCAGCTTTTAAAGTCGTCTTTGTCCATTTCAGGAAACAAGAGGATACCGTGTCCGTTGCACGCCTGTAAGAGAGTGTACCGCGACACAAGTGCTCTGGAGAGCCACATCAAAGATCATGATATCCCGGCTCAGTCTCTACCTGGTGAGGTCCTGCACTCCAACTGTGGACATAAACAAATAAGGTTGCGGCTGGAAATAAACCAGTATTGAAGCGCATAATAAAAGCAAACATGGTTTATTTCTATCAGTCTCCAGTCCTGAACAGTGCTTTCCATCAAAACATGTTTTTGTGTTCATGATATGAAACTTGGTATAATTTCTTTAGACAGTGTGACTGCGTTGTTTGCTGTAACACATGTGGCAGTGATGGCTGTACTGTGGACGTGCTGTTGTCTGCTGTACTGCACTGGGACTCTTAAAGTAACTGGTCATCATTAATGGTTAACAGTCTGAGTTTTGCTGTTATTCACGGCTGTGGTTTTGTTCAGTGAGACTTTTCGCACCGTCTCCGTGTTTTTAGTCTATTTGTTATGTTGCTTTAGAATAAAGTGTAACCGAATCCTGAAAACACTCAAATGATGTTCAAGTGTGTGACGATGTTTTTCCTGTTCAGAAGTACACCACTGTCGTCCAAAGTTATTCCTCTAATAAATGATAGATACTCAAATGTTATTTGAACCATAGTGATAAAAAGAGCGTAGGAAATAAGCAGAAACTAACAACCGTGATGTTAGAAGAGAAGTAAGCTAGGAACCCATCAGATAACCTGCTGACTTATGGTTCTGCACATGTGTCGGGCAGAGGGGAGGGCTTTTCACCCAGTACCCTAATAGTATATTCTAAATGTCAGATTATAGCTGAACCCCAAAAATCTTGCCTTACAGTTTCTGCATGTTCCTGTGGACAACAAAGGTTGTATCAGATGACAAACACTATTTTTGATCTCCTTAGGTAAAGTGCTGCTGTGCTCTACTGTCGGCTGCGGTGGTTCTTTCTCCAACATGCAGAAACTGATGGAGCACATGAGGCATCATCACAAACCCAACATTTTCTTCCAGTGAGTTGGCCTGTGTTCTCCGGATGTGCTGTGCTGTCAGTGAGCTGTAGACATGTTTACAATCGTCTGGCTTCTCTTTCTGCAGGTGTGAAAGCTGTCGCACTAAGTTGCGCTCATACCGTGGCCTGCTGACTCACCTGCACACCTGTTCTAAAGTCACACGGAGTAAAACGAAGCCTGTTGAACAGACACCCCCTCAGCTTGCTGCTGTTACCAACCCAAAACCCACAGAGCAGCACCTCCCACGGCTGGAGTCGGTGTCTGCACCCCAGCAACTGCCGCCTCAAATCCCAAACCCAGATGGAGCCATCCGCCCTGCTGATCCTCAGGCACACTCCTCAGCCCCACCTCTGCTCAGTTCCCCTATCTTGCATCTCCAAGAAACCTCCCCTCTTCAAAACATTAATGAAGCTCGTACTTTGCCTAAGGAAAAAGCCCCTAACATGCCCCCATGTCTAAAGATGGATGGTCCAAAAGCAAGCGCTGACCCTCCTGAGTTCCAGGTTCAGCACCAGCCACAGACCAGGTCACCTGAGCCCATCCCTCCTGCTCCAGGATCAGCACCTCATTCTCCTCCTGGGTCATCGGCTATCTGGAAGAAGAGTCCAGGTGAGTTCGGGTTCACTGCAGACTAGCACCATGGGAACAGTTACTCAGCCCAGCGCAAGTGCAGCAGTAGTTAAATAAAGTAGTTTCCTGGTTGATCATTGTTTTTGAAAGGATGATTAAAAATGGTCGCAGATGAAACCCGTCACCTTTTGCAAAGCCTTAAATGTATCCTGTGACGTTAGCATGCTTTTGACTGCTTTTGTGTAAGTTTAATCAGTGAGCAAATCAAACACTCACAGTTATTTGTTTTGTGCATTAGGTTTGGCCTGCAGCAGACGCATCCTTTGGGAGCACACCAGGGGGCGCTATACATGTGTACAGTGTGGCCATGTAGTAACCAACCGCAAGGAAATGACCCTGCACATCAGCAGTAAACACGGCACCATCAAAGCTGTAGAAGATACAGGGAGCTCTGCTACTAACACTTAGTGTGGCAACTCTAGTTGTCTGTATGTGTCGAGGTTTTAGCCAAATTCTGAGTGCTGGCTGTGCACAGCAGGGTTGACTCAGAGCGAAACACCCGCAGGAGTTATGTGCATGTATCTGCTTGGGTAATGATGCTAAGAAAATTGTATATTACTGTTTCTGTAGAGCATCTAACATCTTCACCTCTTGAATAAAAGGTTCAGACGTTTTTGTGAAAGTTTTTGTTTAAATATCTGACTTTTGGGTCACTCCAGTACAAACAAGAAGACCACAGAGAAGATTGAAGGAGGACATGCAGAGGTTTGGCGTGGCATGAGATGAAGGCAGATGTGACCAACTCTAAAGAAAAGCTGAAAGACGAAGAGGAGTGCAATAGTTTTAGATCACTAAACCCTGTTCAGTGAATGAACAGTGAGTTAACTTAAGTAGTTACTTCCTCCAAAACATCACCTTGTCTTTTAGACCCCATTCATGCAAGATTGTGTTGACACACCTCTCTGCATTGAGTCATTACTTATTATCTTTGGCTCTCTTCTATAGTGTTGTCTTATCTCTCACCTCCAGCCAATTCTTAAAAGGGAGTTTTTCCTTCCCACTGTCGCCCAATGCTTTCTCATACGGGGTTATCTGTATTGTTGGGTTTTTACCTTACAGTATTAAGCACCTGTAGCTCACTGTTCTTGTGATTTGGTGCTGTGTAAATAAAACTGAATTGAATTGGTTCGATCCTTGGCTGCTCCAGTCTGCATGCCAAATATCTTTTGACAATATACGGAACCCAAGTTCCCCTCTGATGCATCCAAAAGCACTTCCATATAGAAGTGCTTGCATGAATGGGTAAATGAGGGAAGTTGTATAAAGTGCTTTTACTCTACAGGTAGAGTAAAAGCACGTATACAAAAACCAGTCAACTAGATTACAAATCCAAGATCACTTATTCTACAGTAATAGTTGTGCACTGCACATGCATCACACTCCCATCACCAACAGGTGTTTAACACAAGTCCCAGAACTGCTCCTTAATAAATGTCCAGCTATTAGAGGGGTGGGTGGTGTGGACACTCAAGCCTTTTTCAGATTTTGTAGGTGGCACTGTTGGGCCAATTTGTAACATCCAATGAAAAGAGTTAACCTGAAAAGTTCACATCACATTCAAGGTGCGTGCTAAATCTCACGACCTTTTAAGCTTTCCAAACCCCTCGATTATCATGTCACCAGGGTGCACCATTAAATAAAAACAAATTTCATGTCAAAGCATCATTAAAACCTGATGTACATAAACTAAACATACGGTACACTAAGACCAGCTCCTTAAGGCTTTTCATGTCCAAAGTTCAAGTTGCTCAAGTGTAACCACCTTGAAGCTATACCTCAAAGTGTAAAACATGATATTTTCTGTGCGTACTAAGTGGAGATGTGATGATTGTTAAACACTCCAAATAAAAAATGTGTTCAGGGGCACACCCTTATCACAATTGAGAAGATTGAGCCAGATTGGACACGGTATTATAATAAAAATGTCATGGCAAATGATTGAAATTTGCTGTGGCGCCACAGATGCACCCTATAGCCCAGGTCTGTAGTGTACACTGAACAATTATTCAAGATTCAAAAGCTTTATTGTCAATACAGCAGTATACAAAGTATAATCAAATGCTGTTTCACCCCAAGCCCCCTATGGTGCATTTATGAGTATATAAAAGATATATCTCCAAGAGATATACAACTAGGAATTACAAATAAATAATAGGCTAAGTTTTGGTAAAATTAAGGGATAAAAATATATCAATTACTAACTATACAATACTATACAATACTATAATGATAACTATACAATACTGCCTGTACGATAAACAAAGGCAGGACAGAGACAATACAAAGTGGGTTGTGCAGTGTAATTGCATACCATGTTCAAGTTATTGTCAGGATATTATAGACGAGACAAAGACATGTGCAAGATGCAAAGTGTGCAAATATAGTATAGTATAATTATAATATAATTATAACGTTTATTGAATGAACACTTTGAAAATAGTAAAATCGGCACCAGTTTTATCTTCAATTCAAAATATTGGACTTCCTGTTTGGTTTGATCAAGGAGCCCAGAGGCTTTTTGTCCCTCTTAGCTTGTTATATGTGTACATTTTTCATTCATGTAGCTCAAACTACGTGTCCGTCCGTAGTACTTCATTATAGTCTGCATAGGTGGCGCTCTAGAGCCATTTTCAAATGTCCCAAACAATAACGTATCTGTGTATTTGAGCACGTTAAGGCCCCGGAAAGTCGATTAATTTGCCTGAAAAACAATAACAATAATAACGATTAAGGGAGCAGTGCTCGGTAATAATAGTAGACTGTAGTAGTCCTCCCGGTGGGTCCCCCCGGTGGGTCCTCCCGGCTTTACTTTGAAATTCTCCACCGGTCTGCAATGCCGGCCGGACTCTTTTGACACGCCCCTCTCGTCTTGTGACCGGCAGACTTCACAGCCAATCACAGGGTACCATCTGGAAACATGGCGTCTGGCTTTCTGTGGAGATGCGCGGTGCTTGTGCTCTGCACACACATGCTTTGTGCTGTAGAGACCGAGACTAAAGCAAAGGCCAAGAAAAAGAAGGACATCCGAGACTACAATGATGCTGACATGGCACGGCTCCTGGAACAGTGGGAGGCAAGTTTTCCCGTCCACAGCCTTCAGATGTTAGCAGCTGTTAGCCGCTGGCTAGGTGTCGTGAGCCCAGCTAAGTCTGAGGGTTTAACTGATATATTGGTGGAAGTGCTAGGGGTTACTATTAGATGCCGGACTCTTTCGTCGCTACAGAAAGACTAAACACCACAGTCATTATAAGAGAGAGACGTGGCACACATTCCACAGTGGGAGAGATGCGGGGTATTCTTTCCAGAGGAAGTTGTTTTAGTTTAAACTCCACAAGAGGTTATTATAATTTCACTGGTTAATCAATACATACAGTTTTTTTGGTTCCGGTGATCCTTTTAAAATGTTTATTTATTTTTCAAAAGCAGTTTTTCCTTTTCACTGTAGCCAAGTGCTTGCTCATCATTTGATTGTTGGGGTTGTCCGTTATTGTACCTTTACCTTACTGTATTAAGCACCTTGAGGCGACTGCTGTTGTGCTTTGGTGTTAAATAAGTCAAACTGAATTCAAAGTAAGCCAGCAGTCTGATAGCAAAGTGCTCTGCTGAGTGATATGAAGTTATCCACATTGTAAAGACTGAGTGTATAGATATAGGTTAGCTTAAGTATATGATTGTCTCTTTTGCTTAGCTTGATTTTATTGTCAGTCCTACTTTTCAGAAGGAGGTACCTCCTACTTTCAGTCTGAAATGATCACTAAATGATACAATGAGTCATCCTATTTCCGAATATTCCGTTCGGTCTCTTTTAAACCAGTTATTTTAGGGATAAAAAACATGAATTAAAAAAACAAGAGTGCCATTTGTTTAAAATAAAAAACAAAACTCAACATCATCTAAATATTTGTGTCTAGAGTGCAGGGGTGGGGGAAGTCCAGGCCTCAAGGTGCCCTGCAGGGTTTAGATCTCACCCTGGTTCAACACACTGAATCAAATGATTAGTTCATTACCAGGCCTCTGGAGAGCTTCATGGCATGTTGAGGAGTTAATTTAGCCATTTAAATCAGCTGTGTTGGATCAAGGACACATCGGCCCTTGAGGCCTGGAGTTTCGTCCACACATGCTATAGTGTAAGAGTGGAAAGTATAAAATAGATTCAAACGAGTGAGACGCAGTATTAGCTGCTGTTTCATCTTAAACTGTTGTCATGTGTTTTGTTTTTTTCTCTCCATGTGGTTTAATAGGCAGACGATGACATCGAGGAAGGTGACCTTCCAGAGCACAAAAGGTCTCCTCCTCCCATCGACTTCTCTAAGGTGAACCCCTCCAAACCAGAGGAGCTGCTTAAGATGTCCAAAAAAGGTCGGACTCTGATGGTTTTTGCCACAGTTTCAGGAGATCCTACAGAGAAAGAGACAGAGGAGATCACAGGCCTGTGGCAGGGCAGCCTTTTCAATGCCAACTTTGATATTCAGAGGTATTTCCTTTCTGACCTTGTTTCGTTTTTTGTTTCTTGTTGTCGTTTGCGTGGGAGTGATTTCTATTTGTAGAGCAGTAACAAACAAACTGTGTTCACTGACAGTCATTTTCAGAACAGTTTAAGAGCCCATTCTGTGATACTGATCAATACTGAAGCATGCATTTATTTATTTTTTATTCCAGAATTATCATCACTCTGCCCAATTCATCCCACAGATGTAATATTATCTACAGCTACTCTTAGTACCATTGATGTTAAGTTAGACTCTTTTTCTCCAATTGATCTTTCTGAGTTAACTTCAATAATTACTTCCTCCAAACCATCAACGTGTCTTTTAGACCCCATTCCTACAAAGCTGCTCAAAGAAGTCCTGCCATTAATTAATGCTTTGATCTTAAATATGATCAACCCATCTCTAATAATCGGCTATGTACCACAGGCCTTCAAGCTGGCTGTAGTTAAACCTTTACTCAAAAAGCATCTCTAGACGCGAGTATGGGGTGTCTGGCCCATTGCTACGGGCCATTCAATCCCTATACAACCGTTGCAAGAGCTTGGTTCGCATTGCCGGCAATAAGTCGGACTCGTTCCCGGTGGGTGATGGGCTCCGCCAAGGCTGCCCTTTGTCTCCGGTTCTGTTCATAATTTTTATGGACAGGATTTCTAGGCGCAGCCAAGTGGCGGAGGGCTTTCGCTTTGGTGGCCTCAGAATCTCATCTCTGATTTTTGCGGATGATGTGGTTCTGTTGGCTTCATCGGGTGAGGGCCTCCAGCTCGCACTGGAGCGGTTCGCAGCCGAGTGTAACGCAGCGGGAATGAGGATCAGCACCTCCAAATCTGAGGCCATGGTTCTCAGCCGGAAAAGGGTGGAGTGCCCACTCCGGGTCGGGGATGAGTTCCTGCCCCAAGTGGAGGAGTTCAAGTATCTCGGGGTCTTGTTCGCGAGTGATGGGAGAAGGGAGCTGGAGATCGACAGACGGATTGGGGCTGCGGCTGCAGTAATGCGGACGCTGCACCGGTCAGTCGTGGTGAAGAGGGAGCTGAGTGTAAAAGCGAAGCTCTCAATTTACCGGTCGATCTACGTCCCTACCCTCACCTATGGCCACGAGCTGTGGGTAGTGACCGAAAGAACGAGATCGCGGATACAAGCGGCGGAAATGAGCTTCCTCCGAAGGGTGGCTGGCCTCTCCCTTAGAGATAGGGTGAGAAGTTCGGCCATCCGGGAGGGGCTCAGAGTAGAGCAGCTGCTGCTCCACATCGAAAGGAGCCAGCTGAGGTGGTTCGGGCATCTGGCAAGGATGCCCCCTGGGCGCCTCCTGGGCGAGGTGTTCCAGGCATGTCCCACCGGGAGGAGGCCCCGGGGCAGACCCAGGACACGCTGGAGAGATTATATCTCTCGGCTGGCCTGGGAACGCCTTGGTATTCCCCCGGACAAGCTGGAGGAGGTGGCTGGGGAGAGGGAGGTCTGGACCTCTTTGCTTAGGCTGCTACCCCCGCGACCCGACCTCGGATAAGCGGATGAAGATGGATGGATGGATGGATGGATGGATGCATCTCTAGACCCAGCAGCCTTAGCTAATTATAGGCCAATCTCCAACCTTCCTTTATATCAAACATCCTTGAAAGAGTAGTTGTCAAACAGCTAACAGATCATCTGCAGAGGTTTATTTGAAGAGTTTCAGTCAGGTTTCAGAGCTCATCACAGCACAGAAACAGCTTTAGTGAAGGTTACAAATGATCTTCTTATGGCCTCTGACAGTGGACTCATCTCTGTGCTTGTCCTGCTAGACCTCAGTGCAGCGTTCGATACTGTCGACCATAATATCCTATTAGAGCGATTAGAACATGCTGTAGGTATTACAGGTACTGCACTGCAGTGGTTTGTATCATATCTATCTAATAGACTCCAGTTTGTGCATGTAAATGGAGAGTCCTCTTCACACACTGAGGTTAATTATTTTTCCTTCCCACTGTCGCCAAAGCTCTTGCTCAGAGCGGGGCGTCTAATAGTTGGGGTCTTTGCATTATTGTAGGGTCTACCTTACAATACAAAGGGCCTTGAGGCAACTGCTGTTGTTATTTGGTGCTTTATTAATAAAACTGAATGTTTCCTCTTGTAGGTTCGTGGTGGGTTCCAACAGGGTGATCTTCATGCTGCGAGATGGTAGTTTTGCCTGGGAGGTGAAAGACTTCCTTGTGGCTCAAGAGCGCTGCGTAGATGTTACTGTAGAGGGACAGGTGTTTCCAGGGAAGGCTGCCAACAAGGATGATGCCAAATACAAGCAGCAGAATGAGGTCGACACTAAGAGAAAGAGCAAGAAGAAAACGGAGAGCAAGAAGCCTGATTTGGAGGGAAACCGTGCAAACTCTCTGAAACAGGAGCTCTGATGAGTTTGTGAGTTAGTAATGAACCTTGTGGTCTCATAAATGATGCTTCCCACATCCACTCTGTGAGCAGTGAACTGGTGAGGGCCCACTGGACCACCTGGAGATGTGGAGGGATGAGTGAACTAATGAATTCTGATGGGTAACGTCAGCTGGAATCGTCACTCTTTCAGATCATTTTCAATGGAAGCCATATTGATTTCTGTTAAGTCATCACCAGATCAAAAGGAGCACATGCATTTATTGTTAACAAGGTACTCCACATGAGCACTGTCAAACATTTAATCCTTTGTATCCATGATTGGTTGTGGAATAATTTTTGTGTGGTGCAGGCATGGAGGCACAGATCTCACCGTCCTGTCCTCGTGTGTTTGTAGCATCCACATTTTCTATTTGATTTGATGAGAAAATAAACTTTTGATATCTTTGACTTCCACTGTGAAAACATTGCATTCAGTAACAAGTGCAGACTTGCTTTCGATTGAGAGGCATGCGTGCAGATATATACAGCAGCGGTCCCCAATCCCCGGGCCTCGGACCGAGTCGTTTGGGTCGGATATTCCCTGGGTCTTTTCCTGTGTTGTAGTTGTCTTATTTTGAAAGAAATATTTATGCATTGCCATGGCAACCAGAAAGCATTAAGGGGCAGAGAGAAGGATGTTACACTCAATGTTGTGGGCGCATTTCAGGAGGATGCTGCTAACAAAGTAACACAATTACACATTGTGTTCATTATTATGTTTACAAAATCCCAGAGTCTGTCTTGGTTGTATCATTTTATTTTGTTGTTTTTATCCGTGACACCTTTTTCACACCTGTGAAAATATTGTCTGACATTAAACTGGTCCGTGGCACAAAAAAGGTTGAGGACCGCTGATGTTCAGTACAGCCACGTGATGCTGCTGCTGATACCAGCATAAACAAACGCAGCTGAACTTGAAACCCAAGTTTTAGTAAAGCTACTGACAGTACATTGTAATTAAAGCTTTGGCCAACAGGGGGCACACAAGCTTTTTGTGTAGGTATAGATGCAGTGGATCCTAAAAGGCATCAAGCTGTCACTGGGTGAGAGGCAGGTTGTGTACATATCTGTACAGACTTTATTCACAAAACAGGCTAAAATTAGCAGAAGTGTAGGGATGTCACATGGATGGTGCAGCTGCAACTCAGCTATTACATATTACTCTTCAGTAGAATTATTGTGGTCTTGATCTTAAAATGTGCAGTCACTCTGATTTTGTGTTTTTTAAGCAGTAAAATTATATTTTGTTCATCCCAGTATTGTATCCCAGTTAACGTCCACTGCTGTGGTTGCTAGTCACGCTGGGGTCCACTGTGTTGGTTTAATCAGGGACACAGAGATGTGCAGACAAACTGTCTTTATTTATGTGCAAAAATCCTCAAAGAAATTCAGAGTCATGGAGTTTCATCACCTTAGCCACTTATACAACACATCCATTTGGTATACAGTTAAAACAAGGCAACTATACCAGGAGTCATAGGCATGTATGCAATAAGTGGACCTATGATGGTTTTTGTTTCCTACATCCAGTATACATACAGGACAGTAATAACATTACAACTCAAAACAAGTCCCTCGTAGATTTACATCAAGAGTGTCTGTACAATAAATAAGTATAAAATATATCTCTTAGCAACCTGTGGATCTTTAAAAACACATACACGCATACAAAACGCTAAATTACTGCTACAACCTCCGAAAAAAGACCAGCTATTTCGGTAAAGGGAGAAGAATCGTTTTTTCTGGTCACATTGGAATCATTTTGAGGAGGGGGGAGCGACACATTTAAAAACAACCTGATTAAACATTCAGTGGACTGCTCAATTTCATCTTTTATATCTTTATGGGCTTCTTGCTGGTTCATTCCAACTGACAGGCAGATGGATCGCAAACACTGACGAAAACAAAAGAACCCAAACCATCAGCAGAAGACTACATCACAATATCAAGTGAGCGAGTGCTCGGAATGCAACAAAGCAAGTTAACCACCAGCTGGGATGCAAACCAGGAATGTTTTTGTTTCTTCTCTTCTGTTGTTTAAACGGAGCAGAACATTAGACTCACTTAACTGTTACACATCACAGGATGATTAATTATGCACATGCATCACACATGTGCTTGAAAAGACAACTGAAACTTAGTATTTGCTCCAGAAACTGCCTAGTAACCGTGGCTGACATGAAGGTCTGCTGGAGAATTGTCCAGCAGTTCATAATGTACACATATCAACCAGGCTACAAAGTACCGGACTGTATCCAAGTACCTCCTGTCCTGTTAATAGAAGGACAGTTGTGTTGTTTGTAATCTGGCTTTAGTTGCCATGTGCATATATTAAGAAATGATCTAACTGAAAAGCATCAGCTTAATCTGAATGGCACCTCACCTGATAACACAAAATAGATGCAATTCATTCAGATTTATGTATAGCTCAATTACAGACTTCCATATCGGCCCATATACAGGGAGTGCGTAATTATTAGGCAAGTTGTATTTCTGAGGAATAATGTTATTATTGAACAACAACCATGTTCTCAATGAACCCAAAAAACTCATTAATATCAAAGCTGAATGTTTTTGGAAGTAGTTTTTAGTTTTAGCTATTTTAGGGGGATATCTGTGTGTGCAGGTGACTATTACTGTGCATAATTATTAGGCAACTTAACAAAAAACAAATATATACCCATTTCAATTGTTTATTTTTACCAGTGAAACCAATATAACATCTCCACATTCACAAATATACATTTCTGACATTCAAAAACAAAACAAAAACAAATCAGCGACCAATATAGCCACCTTTCTTTGCAAGGACACTCAAAAGCCTGCCATCCATGGATTCTGTCAGTGTTTTGATCTGTTCACCATCAACATTGCGTGCAGCAGCAACCACAGCCTCCCAGACACTGTTCAGAGAGGTGTACTGTTTTCCCTCCTTGTAAATCTCACATTTGATGATGGACCACAGGTTCTCAATGGGGTTCAGATCAGGTGAACAAGGAGGCCATGTCATTAGTTTTTCTTCTTTTATACCCTTTATTGCAGCCACGCTGTGGAGTACTTGGACGCGTGTGATGGAGCATTGTCCTGCATGACAATCATGTTTTTCTTGAAGGATGCAGACTTCTTCCTGTACCACTGCTTGAAGAAGGTGTCTTCCAGAAACTGGCAGTAGGACTGGGAGTTGAGCTTGACTCCATCCTCAACCCGAAAAGGCCCCACAAGCTCATCTTTGATGATACCAGCCCAAACCAGTACTCCACCTCCACCTTGCTGGCGTCTGAGTGGGACTGGAGCTCTCTGCCCTTTACCAATCCAGCCACGGGCCCATCCATCTGGCCCATCAAGACTCACTCTCATTTCATCAGTCCATAAAACCTTAGAAAAACCAGTCTTGAGATATTTCTTGGCCCAGTCTTGACGTTTCAGCTTGTGTGTCTTGTTCAGTGGTGGTCGTCTTTCAGCCTTTCTTACCTTGGCCATGTCTCTGAGTATTGCACCTTGTGCTTTTGGGCACTCCAGTGATGTTGCAGCTCTGAAATATGGCCAAACTGGTGGCGAGTGGCATCTTGGCAGCTGCACGCTTGACTTTTCTCAGTTCATGGGCAGTTATTTTGCGCCTTGGTTTTTCCACACGCTTCTTGCGACCCTGTTGACTATTTTGAATGAAACGCTTGATTGTTCGATGATCACGCTTCAGAAGCTTTGCAATTTTGAGACTGCTGCATCCCTCTGCAAGATATCTCACTATTTTTGACTTTTCTGAGCCTGTCAAGTCCTTCTTTTGACCCATTTTGCCAAAGGAAAGGACGTTGCCTAATAATTATGCACACCTGATATAGGGTGTTGATGTCATTAGACCACACCCCTTCTCATTACAGAGATGCACATCACCTAATATGCTTAATTGGTAGTAGGCTTTCGAGCCTATACAGCTTGGAGTAAGACAACATGCATGAAGAGGATGATGTGGACAAAATACTCATTTGCCTAATAATTCTGCACTCCCTGTATATGTCAGAGTGCTGTCTCAGTGCTCTGTGAAAAACTTTGTAACCAGTTAATTTTATACTGCTCTCCTTATCCAACCATTAACTGTCCCAGTGACACATGCAAACAAGTATGAAATGAGTTCCAGTTATTTTGCAAGCAGTCATGAACCTCGGAGGGAACATGCTGTTCAGCTGCTACACCAAATGTGCAGATCAAAAACTGGCTTGTCTGTTAGTCTGATGACAATGTGCTGTCAGTGTGGCTGCTGTTGGGATTTAAACTAGTATCCTGTGTCATCCTGTCTTTGAAATGGGAAACAATCATTTGGTGAAAGAAGAACTTGTTCTTAGTTTTTGTGTTCCAAACGACTCCTAGAACTGCAACTGTAGCAGCTCACAGCTGTCTTCGTCATGCAGTTATTTTAAAGCCCATCTGGGGACAGAGCTCTAACTTTCATTTCAACAGCTGCAAAAAAAGTCCTCATCACTATACAATTAATGTTTTTTTGAGTGTACAAACAGGTCAAGACAAAGCCTTCAAGAAGAGACTGACCTAATGATGAGTCAAAGTTTCCCATTTTACACTTATCAATGACTTCCACCTTCAAGTGCGTGTTTTCATTTACTTTCTGTACTCTTTGGATGACCCATATGGGTCAGATTTAAAGATTTTAGCTGGGTGATGAGGTACATGAGCACAATCCCCAAATAACGCTCACACGTGTGGCTAGTTTTAGCAGCGATCTACAATTTGTGCTGTTTTTAAAACAAACATTTCAATATCAAGTGCAAATAATAAGACAGTTTTTTTTCACTACAGGTTGAAGACTGATTTCTGTGCTAAAGCTCAAATCTGTGAAAGATTTAATTAAGATTTTTGGTTGTGTCAGAGACCTGATGACCTTTAGTAAAGGGAGCCAATCCCAGCTGCTGGGAACAAACGTGTCAAAACACTGATTGTTAGTCCTAAAATTGGTAAGTGCCAAAAACCTGTTCAGGATTAAAGTTGGAGTCTGGTTGTGCTTTAGCCGTATGGAACAAGCACGTTTTCAGAAATGGTTAGCTGTTGCTGTCCCAATCAAATCTTATAGATGCATTTTGGCCTCACAATGCCTCTGTTACAAGCTTTTCCTCTTGTACAGAAAAAAACATCCTAAAAAAGGCGTGAATGTTAGAGGTTAACTGCAGTTGCTCTCTTAACATCTACCAGGTTTGCAAAATCCAATGGTGACTTTAGCCAGCAAGCTAGCATTATGTAAACAAATCAATGTTGTTGGCAGTGTTCTGTCAGAAAAAAAGATTCAACAGTGACCATCATCATCTATCATCACCTATTAATATTTTTCTAGAGACACTTGCGTAGACACCATTGGCTGTTCTGAGCTACTGCTGCCATGAGCTGACCGCTAACATGGCTGCCAGAGAGGGTGTTATCACCTGACAGTTCATCCCAGGCAGTGCTAGCTCTGTGAGGGGTGCCTCCACCTTTTACATACTTTCACATCATCCTTTCTCATAACCAAACACAGAATAAGCACCACATGATCCTGGATCAGTGGCTCGGAGCAACTGACTGTAGTGTGCATGTGTGTGTGACTGTGCATTTATATTAAGGAGTTGATAGTGGACTTCCGGAGGTGCAGAGAAGTACACACCCCCATCACCATCAGCGGCGCTGCTGTGGAGAGAGTGAGCAGCTTCCGGTTCCTTGGTGTACACCTGGCTGAGGATCTTACGTGGTCAGTACACACAAACAAAACAGTGAAGAAGGCGCAGCAGCGCCTCTTCTTTCTCAGGAGACTGAAAAGATTCGGCATGAGCCCCTGCATCCTCAGGACCTTCTATCACTGTGCCATTGAGAGCATCCTCACTGGATGCATCACCACCTGGTATGGCAACGGCACCGCCTACAACTGCAAAGCTCTCCAGCAAGTAGTGCGGTGCTCTGAACGGATAATTGGAGGTGAGCTTCCCTCCCTCCAAGACATCTACAGGAAGCGGTGCCTGAGGAAAGCGGGGAGGATCATCAAGGACTCCAGTCACCCCAGCCATAAACTGTTCAGACTGCTTCCATCAGGAAGGAGGTTCTGCAGCATCTGGTCCCGTACCAGCAGACTGAGAGACAGCTTCTTCCACCAGGCCATCAGACTGCTGAACACGTCATAGACACCTCAGCTTCACTACTGGAACTTCAACATTATGCACTCCATACTGTACAGTAACGCCACTGTTTTGCACATATTCAACTCTGTATATTTTATTTTATATATTTTATTTATTGTTTACTCTATTTAATTTGTAAAATATGTGTACACACACACACACACACACACACACACACACACACATACACACACACACATACACACACACACATACACACACACACACACACACACACATACACACACACACACACACACACACACACATACACACACACACACACACATACACACACACACATACACACACACACACACACACACACACACGCAGAAAAACATATTTAGTATACACATCCAGAAATGCATATACTGTATGCATTTATATATATTGTACATATATTTGTTAGTTTCAGATTTAGCCATTGTTATATTTTGCTTGTTTACATTATTGTATTTTGCACAACTCTGTTCCTTGTGAAGCTTGCACACAAGAATTTCACTCACATGTACCTGCACATGTGATGTGACAATAAAAGTGATTTGATTTGATTTGATTTGATTTGATTTGATTTGATTTGATTTTGTGGGGGTGTTGTGTTTCAGTATCCAGGCCCAAATGGTCACTTGGCTGATCCTCCCCACTCTGACTGCCACTCATAGCTTCATCTTGTGGATCACAGGGATGGGCAAAACTTGATGGATCTTGGCTTGTTCGCTGTCCGCCTCCAGATAGACCCAGTCAGGGTGGAAGGAGCCCTTAAAGCCCACAAATGCCAGCTTATCTGCAGAAAAGCCAGATGACACCAATAAAAGAGACATAAGTGGAGTACAAGTGGGATTCCACAGGATGTCCTAAAGCTGATTACTGTTTCTAACAATTCCTATAGTTTTACACTTTCTGCTTTCATTAACTTAACCATCTAGAGTATTTTTTTTTAAAATCAGTAGTATTTCCTCATTCCTCAAAGAAAAAGTTAAACTTGTAGCAGGTGCTTATACATTTGCCCTACAACTGCTCACTTCATGCTCTCCTTCATTGAAAAGGACAGATTTTATGCTTCTTTGATAGAACAACTTCTGGCATAATTCAGTATTCACTGTTAAGTCTGTGATGGAGTGCTGTCCTGGATTGGATGCAGTGGATCCGGTAAAATTCTTACACTCCCACTTCCATGTTTCACAAAGAGTTCTGATGCTAAATTGAAGTGTTTTCTCTAAAGAAGACGTCTCATTCAAACAAAGAAGTTCTATGTTGGTCTCATCTGCAGAGATGGGCAGTAACGCGTTACAAGTAACGCGTTATTGTAATCTGATTACTTTTTTCAAGTAACGAGTAAAGTAAGGGATTACTATTGCAAAAACGGTAATTAGATTACCGTTACTTTCCCGTAGGAACGCTGCGTTACTGCGTTACTAAAACCGTGATTTTTTGCGAGAATGTCTCATGACAGTGACGTAAGCGAGTGTGACGTTGGTGACAACAGCTGTGTGCAGATCAACAATGGATCATATATCGATTGTGGGAGAGAGTATGAGCGTGCAGCGTTTAAAGCGTGGAAGTACTGACCTTACTTTGAGTTTGATTCCATAAAAAGTGACAAAAACATTAGTGTCCGCTGTGCGTGGGAAGAAAACTTTTTACAGCGAAAAAACCCCTAAACTTCCAACAAGCACCGAGTAGCTACGACGTAATGGGAAACTCACAGAGAAACTCGCGGATTCTTGCCACACCTGCACCAGGGTAAACCTCCGCCTGCCCCACTCCTGCTTTACAGGTGAAAATAGAGCAACAGGACCGCTGAGTCTTTGACTTTATTTATTTTCTGCTGTGTTTTACTTGCATCTATTTGAAAGACTGAGTGTAAACACACAAAATATTTTATTTTATGTGCTGGAATGTGCAGAAAATAGGTTTAAATGTTAAACTAATTTATTCAACTCAGAGAATGTTGCATATAATTAAATTTTTGCTTCATGCATAAAGTTAAAAGATTAAAACTAATAAAACAAGTTTTAAAAAGAGACTTTTCCATTTGATTACATTTTGTATGATGATTATGCAGAAAAAGTAGAATTGGGCTGAAAGATCTATCGCTTTATGGTAAATGGTAAATGGCCTGCATTTGTATAGCGCTTTTCTAGTCCCTAAGGACCGCAAAGCGCTTCACACTACATTCACCCATTCACACACTGACAATGACAAGCTACATGCTTTATCTCCTATTCAGGTTGTAAATCGTGTTTTTAAAAAGTAACTAAGTAACTAAGTAATTAATTACTTTTGAAAATAAGTAATCAGTAAAGTAACGGGATTACTTTTGGGGGAAGTACTGATTACTTTTTTCAAGTAACTTGACCAACACTGCCCATCTGTAAACAAAGAAGCCTTTTTGGCCCGATGTGATCTTTTTGTTTTTGAATAGCAGAGCTTTCTCTATGCAGCCATGAACATTAGTCAATATTAGAGAGACTAGTTGATTAAAAGTTACTGTGCCTGATGGGTAAGGAAACAATTAACTACTCATGCCATGTAATAGAAGTTTTCCATCCTGTTATTTTTATTTGTGGCATTAACGATAGATAAGATCGATTAGGCAGCCATGCTCCAAGAAAGAACAGTCTATACCAGGGGTAGGCAACTCCAGGTCTCGAGGGCTGGTGTCCTGCAGGTTTTAGATCTCACACCTGAATCAAATGATTAGTTCATTATCAACTTCAAGACATGTTGAGGTCATTTAGCCATTTGAATCAGCTGTGTTGGATCAAGGACACATCTAAAACCTGCAGGACACCGGCCCTCGAGGTCTGGAGTTGCCTACCCCTGGTATATATAAATAAAATTTTTACCAATTTTAAAAGTTGGCAGGAGAAACCAGTGCTACCCCTCAGCCTCTGAGCAGACCCACCTACAGTATCACATTCAAAATCCTACATCTCAAGTTATCACATTCACGAGACTTTTGGAACACTTACTCTGACCTTGATGTCAAGGTCACTGAGATAGTCGAGGCACTTTCAGTATCAATTTGAAACTCCTACGTTGGCTCGTTCTCAAGTTATTGGGTGTCCACACCACCCGCCCACTCAGCAGGGTGATGGCAATACTCCATCAGCCTTTACAGAGTAAAAAGACAAGATAATAGAATAAGCACATAACAGCTACCTTTCAAACGGACGCTTTTCTCTGCGCCAAGTTTCCCCAGGACTTTGGTCCAGGATCCTCTGGTAACCAGGCGACCCTTGGATGTCATGAGGACAATTGAACTAGTGAAAGAGGGAGAGACACATTGATTGATATTTTAATGCAGCAAAATACATTTTTTGATCTGAAAAGCATTTAGATGAGTTTAACACACAATGTCAATGTAAATCAATTTTTGGAGGTCCTTTTATGTCCCCAAAGGACACAGTCTATCAGAACATGAAACAGCAATGTACCTCAGGGTGTTTGTCAGTGTAGGTGGAGAGAGTTTCTTACTTGTCTCGCAGTCCACTGATGTAGTTGTCTATCTCTGCAGGAATTCCCTGGAGGATGGAATTCCTGAAGCCTTTCGTGTCCACCACCTTCCCATCATGCCCATCAATTACTGTCAGGTGCACTCCATCTTCAGGTTGGTGCAACGTCTTGCCATTTACCTGTCACAACAGAGGCAGCCAATCACACTGCAGCTCCGAGATGTGTTAAGCCAATAATTTCTTTTTCACCTTTCTCTTTTGACTCCATAAGCATATACCGCTCCGTACATTACATTATTAGTCTTTAATATGTGTCTCTCTTTGTCTCTCTGCTCTTTTTCCCCCGAACCCCCAAACTATCGCAGAACATGACTGTCCCTCCCTGAGCCTGGATCTGCTCCCCCATGAGGGGGCTGATTGTTGGGGTTTCTACTGTATGGTTTACCTTACAATATAAAACACATTGAGGTGACTGTATTCAAATGATCACTTTAAGGATGTGACATCACAGAGCACCAGAGTTGTACAGCCTATCAGAATAAGTAAAAGGAAATAAAACTCTTACAGAGCGGAGTTGCACAATCTATGCTGCTTTTTTACAGAAACGTAAATAAATGATTCCTCTGGCGTCCCTGCTGGAAAGGAGCTGTGAACATTTGTTTCCCTCTTTATTTATAGACTTTTTACATGTAATTTGACATATCAGAACATAACATGTTCCAGCCAACGTGATCGGGCAGGAGGGTGAGGAGTTTTCCAAGCCAGCAAAATTCCACGCCGTGCCAGCAATAAAGGGAAAGCGATGACATCCAGCTGCTAACGATGAAGGTTTAGGGTGGAATCTTCAGAAACACTCGAAACATGAGAGAGCACTTTAAAATAAAAAGTGCAGTATAACTGAAGTGTTGGGCAGGTAAAAACGAGTTAAACCACAGGGGGAGGTGTTGCATCTGTTGCACAGGTCAGGAATACCGGGATATATTTTAGATCTAGTCTACATCTTGAGAAGTGTAATCTGTATACTGTCGTAAACTGAATAAGGGAGAGTCTTGCACACGAGGATGAGGTATGAATTATGTCAGTGACTTTGTCCCAGTAATCTTCCACAAACTTAAGACCCAAATCCTGTTCCCAACTGGAAGCAATTTTTTGGGTTGAATAATTGCCCGATGCCGTAATGAAAGTATATATTTGTGATATAAGAGCCTTATGGTGAGGCTTTAGCTCAAATAAGTCTTCCTACCAATGATTGGGGGCATGACTTGGAAACTCGGGCCAGATAGAAGATGCACATGTCTTTGAAAATAGCGGAACAACTGACACGAGGGCAAATCGTACAAAGAAGTCAGGTCACTAAAGCTGAGGAAAGTGTTATCTTTAAAAAAACATTTAATACCGTTTCTTGCCCATTTACAGAAGGACGAGTCCACCAGGGAGGGGGGAGGAGGTGGTTGTTACAGATTGGGGCCAGAGCAGAGGCTGAACTGAAGTGATGCCAGAATTAATCCCATATTTTTAGAGAGGCAATTAGAACAGGGTTGTCTGTAAACTGTAACAGGGAAACAGGGAGGGATGAAAATAATAGTGCTGAAGGTGTAAGAAGGTGAGGTAGAGAGACACGATTAAGCCTCAGGGCAACACCAAGTAGCCTGAAGATCATTCAGCCAGTAAGTAAACTTTTGAAGAGCGAGACCACCACTGAGCCTACCCTGTTGTAGTGAGGTCATACTAATCCTGGGGGTTTTGTTTGTCCAAATAAATGATGAAATCATTCGATTCACAGATTTGAAAAAGGATTTAGGTAAAAACAGAGGGATGCACTGAAAACCACAGAGAAATATGGGTAGATTATTCATTTCCTACCAAGAAGAGATAGAGGAAGGTTTGCCCACCTTTGAAAGCCAACCTTACATAGTTTAGCAAAGGATTACCATCTGCAGCTTTAAATGAAGTGGTAATATGTACCTGAAGAAGCCAGGTGGAAATCAAAATGGGTTTGATTTGATTGATTTCTCACGGACAATAACCATATCCAACTTCTTGATAGCACTGAACTGGTTTGCATTGGTGCATTATATCTTTTATATCTTTATTCTCTCCCCCCCCCCCCCCTTTCTTAAATAGACAACCATCATATCTCACAGTACAATAATATTGAACGGGTTGCATTGTTGCATTTTGTCATGTTTCTCAGGTCTTTGTCTGAATGTCCTATGAACATTACCTGTCTTGTTCTCATGTTGTTGCTAAGGATTGTCTCATTGCACTGAAGTCACACTGGGTTAAATATTTACACTTGGGTTTTAAGGGTTTTTTTTTTTACGGGTTGCACGGAAGCCCCAAACGCAATTTCATTGTTCTTTGACAATGACAATAAATAAATACTTGACTTTGTCTAAGCTCGTGTGCAGCTGGGCTTGCAGGAAAGCGTTCACTCTTTTGTACAGCCGTGAACACTTTAGATCCAACCTTTAGAACTGCTCATCTCACAGAAGACAAAAGGGAAAAAGCTCATATCCTTTTGTACCTGCTCACCCTTTCTGCCCACTCTCACACTGGATGTCACATCTTCTGACATCTAACCACACACAGGGACATCCAATCACATTATTAACGCCTAATCACCTGATGTGGACCCACATCTTCTTCTCTCTGTCTGTGTGTAATTCTACTTCAATTAGATATGAATTTAATTAGTTACTTCATCAGGCCATGTGCTCTGAATCTCAGTTTGTTGCACTTTGGAGGAGCATGAGGCTGAACACGGTGACAGTCTAGCACACAGCTGTCAGGTGGCTGAGGCAGAGTACTGAAAAGAGTCTGGGACCTGAGCGCAGGAGTTCAAGAGTTTTGTGAAAAGAAAGACACTCCAGACGAAGCTCTCAGGTGCAGAACGGGAGGCTGATCGTGCTTGCTGTACTAACAAATGAACTTAAAACCAAACTGCAATGCAAGGGCCTATTTGCACATGAAACATACAGCCTGAAGGCTTTCATGAGAAAGAGAGCAACTTTCTCACTCTGTCTCATCAGCTGATCGTCTCAGCTCCTGCTCATCCACTCCCTGCAAGATGAGTTTCAAGGTGATTTGCCTTCAAACATTCGAAGTGAAAAGCACATGGTTTAATCTCCCTTTACTTGCAGTGTAGATAAATAATCCAGTGATGTTCGGCTTGAACTCCTTGACCTGCAGTCTGACTCACTACATGCGGCACTTCAAGTCAGCAACACTGCTGGAACTTTCCACACAAAAGCTCAGAAGATGTTTGTTGTCCTTATTTGTATCTTTAAATAAAAACATTCTGAGTGATGAGGTTTAACAAAAGTAGATACAGGTTCAATCAAACTCTCGGTAACTAGATCATTAGAGCCATTCTTCAGGTGTGTCTGAGAGAGAGGTTACCTCAGTAAAGGCAACGTCCTTCTTGATGTGGAAGTGGCGGGTGTTGTAGGACTCCAGTTTGATCTCCAGGAAGTGCTCTGAGGAGTGCTAGGAGCAAGTCCACAAAGAAACAGTGATGATAGTATATTCACAGCAGCAAAAACACATTTAACATGGGGAAAATATGACATCGTGAAAGACTGTTCAGGGGAAACCAGCGGCAGGGAAAATAAGAGGAAAACAGTGTGTATCAGATGGTGCTTGGAATATATATCTTTGAAATACAACCACAGAATTTAAAATATCAATCACACAGCAAGCAGCAAAAACATGAGTAGATGGTCTGCTTCTGAAAAACAAACAATATCAATACGCTCACTATGAAACTAATATAAGTGAAGAAATATGTGTCAGACAGCAGCAAATCCTCTGGATTTCCACCAATAATGTACAAACTGTGTAATATGTCCAAATCTAGATGAAGTTGGTGTGTATTTGTCTGCATGCCTCTCTTTTCACTCATGTATTTGTTCTGTAGTTCGTTTTTTGTCCCGCTTGTTGTTTGTTTGTATTTTCTTGCCTCAAACCCAGCAGCAGTAGATGGCTGTCGCTTGCTGAGCCTGATTCTGCCATTTCCTGTTAAAAGAGTCTTTTTTCAGAGTGGACAACTAAATCTCTCTGTTATACTGTACGTCTTTACCTTACATTATGAAGCGGCTTGAGACAACTCAAGCTGTGTATGCAGTGTTCAAGTAGTCCAAAGATCATTGATGGCCAAGGCTCACTGATGCTCGTGGGCAGTGAAGACTGGCCCTTGTGGTCTGACTCAACAGATGAGATACCATCAGTCAAATTGCTGAAAAAAGTTGATTCTGGTTCTGACAGAAAGATGTCAGAATACACAGCGTATCACAGTGTGTTGCACATGTGGCTGCAGACCAGTCAGGATGCTCATGCTGACCTCTGTGCACCACTGAAAACACCAGCAATGGACACATGAGCGTCAGAATTGGAGCGATGGAAGAAGGTAGGCTAATATGATGAGTCACATTTTCTTTTACATCACGTGGATGGCCAGGGTTGGAATTTATGTAGGCAATATTTGATATTGTATAAATTTGATACTGCGCGTCATTTCCTGGGGAACACCTGACTGGATGCACCATGGGAAAAAGACGAGCTAGCAGTGTGACGCTTTAGACAATGTTCTGCTGCGAAACTTCGGGTAATTCATCAATCTGGATGTTACTTTGACACGTTCCACCTGTCTAAGTCTTGTTGCAGACCATGTACACCCTTTCATGGAAATGGTGCTCCCTGATGGCTGTGGTGTCTTTAGGCAGGATCATTCACCCAGCCACAGAGCAATGGTTTGAGGAGCACAACAATGCATTTGAGGGTTTGACCTCCATATTCCCCAAATCTCAGTCAAATCAGGCATCTGTGGGATATGCTAGAGTCTGATCCATCAAGGCTCAACCTCGCAACTCACAGGACTTACAGGATCTGTTACATTGGAAGCAAAAGGGGGACCAAGACAATATTAGGCAGGTGGTCAATAAAATAAAATAAAATTTTATTTATACAGCGCCAACCAGGCTCAGGGAGGGGCGGGGCCATCTGCTGCGACCGGTTGGGGTGAGAGAAGGAAGACAGGATAAAGACATGCTGTACGTATGATTCAGTGCAGAGAGGTCTATTCACACATAGTGAGTGAGAAAGGTGACTGAAGAAGAAACACCCAGTGCATCATGGGAATCCCCCGGCAGCCTACGTCTATTGCAGCATAACTAAGGGAGGATTCAGGGTAACCTGGTCCAGCCCTAACTATATGCTTTAGCAAAAAGGAAAGTTTGAAGCCTAATCTTGAAAGTAGAGATAGTGTCTGTCTCCTGAATCCAAACTGGAAGCTGGTTCCACAGAAGAGGGGCCTGAAAACTGAAGGCTCTGCCTCCCATTCTACTTTTAAATACTCTAGGAACAACAAGTAGGCCTGCAGAGCGAGAGCCAAGTGCTCTAATAGGGTGATATGGTACTACAAGGTCATTAAGATAAGATGGGGCCTGATTACTGATACCATATTAATGAGATTTTTAGGACTGAGTACAATAACCTCAGTTTTATATTACTTTTTATGTCGTCCTAGCACTGAACCCTGTGGAACTCCATAATTAACCTCAGTGTGTGAAGAGGACTCTCCATTTACATGCACAAACTGGAGTCTATTAGATAGATATGATACAAACCACTGCAGCGCAGTACTTGTAATACCTACAGCATGTTCTAATCGCTCTATTAGGATATTATGGTCGACAGTATCGAACGCTGCACTGAGGTCTAGCAGGACAAGCACAGAGATGAGTCCACTGTCAGAGGCCATAAGAAGATCATTTGTAACCTTCACTAAAGCTGTTTCTGTGCTGTGATGAGCTCTGAAACCTGACTGAAACTCTTCAAATAAGCCTCTGCAGATGATCTGTTAGCTGTTTGACAACTACTCTTAGGTTGATCATATTTAAGATTGAAGCATTAATTAATGGCAGGACTTCTTTGAGCAGTCTTGTAGGAATGGGGTCTGACAGACACGCTGATGGTTTGGAGGAAGAGAGAAACCTTTTCTTCAATCAGTGATGAATAGTAAGATGTTCTAGCTTTCTTATAAAGCAGGAAACTATTTCTCCAGGCTAAATGATGATCTTCTAAATTTGTGATATGTCATTTTCTCTCCAGCTTACGAGTTATGTGCTTTAAGGTGCGTGTTTGAGAATTATACCAGGGATCAAGTGGTATGATTGTCACAGTACTATACCTGGTTACTGTATATTGCACCTCTACTGAATCTCTCCACTCTCCCTCTCTCTTTACGGTGTTTCAGAGTGGATTTTAACACCAAGAGAAGAAAATAAGCATTTCTTTTAATCTTCCATCTAGCCAGGACATATATTCTTTCTATACTTCTAATGACATGAATAATGCCAATTCCACAGGAAAATAGTGGGGAGTTGGAATCATTTTAATTTCATTGCTCACCAGCCTGGCAGTGGGAATTTTTCTGGGCATTGGAACATCGACAATGGGCAGCTCAGCATGTTTGGGGTACGCCTTAGCCAAGCAGTTGCTGGGTGGACTGCCTTTTGGTACGATTGCTGTGATCTTCACCCTCTCACAACCCTTCACAGAGCAGAAGGCAAACGTCTCTCTGTGATTGTGGGCTTTCACCTTCAGGAAGAGGAGGCTGCGAGACACACAATGAATGACAGGCATCATATGCTTTCCCTGACACTTAGCAACCAAAAACAAATCACACTGTTAAAGGTATTCCTGACATCTGACATTGCAATGCACAGAGGTTTCACAGTACACTCATGTCATCTAACCCTGAGCAGTCAGGTGATCAGTAATACCTACAGGTACACTTTTTTGTGAAATCTTACAGTGCCATCCATCCATCCTCTTAACAGTATATCAGTATATATCCAGGGTATGCCCAGCTTTATGTGTGCTTAGTCACAAAGGTCACACCTTTGCATCTTTTATTGTAGGAATGCCACATTTCACTTTGGGCTGATGTAGCTCTTATTTTACTGTAAGAGTGATCTTTTCTGTGTGTCTAATCCCTGTATATTTTTCCTAGTTGTCCTACTTCTGGTAATGAGTGTAATGTAGTGGTCTGTGCATGTGTCGGACCCAGTGTCTTCTTCCCAGTAGAAATATCCTCTGGCCAAGTGCAAGTGGTTGATCTTCTCCTTGTGAGTCGTCCTCACGAAGACGCCAGTCTTGCGGGTTTGTTTGGTCAGCCGATTGTGGATGTCTGACAGGATTGTGAAGGTGGTACCTTGCGGATAGCAGAGGCCCACATTGATCCAGTCATTCCTGAAACACAAGGGAAACACCAATCCAATCCAAATCCAATATGATCTGATTTAATTTCAAAAGCAAAAACATGGGGACATCACTATCAGGTATTTTTGTGTAAATGAAACTGAACCTTATGATTTACACAACAACACATGTACAGACTTAAAGTCAACATGATATAAGCTGATGTTAAACGAGCTACTGTGGCTGATTTCTAGCCTGCAGACACTACGAGGCAGGTTGAAAGGTGGAATTCAGCGAGCGACTAATGAGTATTACCTTTAATATCAGCTTAAATTCTAATTGACTGGTACCTTGATGTAACCTAAAACTGCAACCACCACAGCTTACCAACCTGTCCAACAAAATGCATTACCATAAACAGAATGCTGTTTAGAGTGCATGAACTGCCAAGTATATTCATGCAACCTTCAAATAATGCAGAGTTCAACTTGCTGTCAAACATATTTCTTTATATGAAAAACCATTCACATCTTATACTGATGCAATATCTGATTTAAAAACTCTAAAATGATTTAAATGCAGTCCTTATATTGACTGTTTATCAGATGTCACTGAGCACCTGACATTTCTCTGACCTTCCTCTTAATCTAAAATTGGTTTAACACTGAAAAGAAAAGCAGTGATGTGAACAAGTGGCTTCAGATGAACTAAGTGCAAAGTAACAAGCCTGCGTTGAAAATGTAAGGAGTGGAACGTAGATGTATTGCTGTTCAAATGTAGGGAGTGAGCATTAAAAGTTGCCAGTTGCATAATGACTGAAACTAGCACCACTGGGCTGTGAGGTCAGTTCCTTGATCATTAATGTGCAAATCGTCGTGACCATTAATTAACAACAACTAATCAAAGCCCACTGATCACTGATCAAAGACCAAATGTACCGTTACAAACTGTCACGGTGGGGAAACCTGCAGTCGGCTGAGACTGAAGAAGTCACCTGGATGAGTGACGAAACGTTTCTCCCACTGAAAACGTCCAGATGAGCAGACTCAACCTTTTGGGATTGTTAGAGGGTAAGATGCAGGGCGCACCATTTAAAGACTCACCAGTCTATCACAGATATGCATTAGTATTCAAAAATCAAAGTGTTTAATTTATACACTGTGGCATGGGGCTGATTCTCAGTCATTTGTGTGCAGCATACAGAATGCATGTTATTTGCATTTACATTGCAAAACGTTCTGATTACCTTAATGACTCTTCTGTCAGCAGCTCAGCTTAACTATTCAGGATCTGACTTCACAAAGCCACGCATGCTGTTTATCAATCATCAGTTCCCCTTAGTGGTCTGCTGAAAGGTGCCAGCTCTACTTAAAGACTAAATACATGAAAAAACACTAAATAAGGTCAAATATTACGTGAAATAAAACCTGCCATATAAACTGACTCAAATCAGATCTCTTTAACTCAAAAGCTTCTTCAAAATGAATCTTCTACAAGATTTTTTGTCAATATTTTTTAAAACAAACAAACGAAAACTGTGTCATTATATGAAAGTCAGACAAAAACATAATTAAACTCGTCAGTTTACTCTCAAAACAGAGGTTTTGAGTCAAAACAGGAACAAGATGTGGTTCGCTTCTTTTTACAGAAGTTTGCCTCACTTGCTAAACACCACAATGAGCTGTAGATGGAGCCATTGTTCTTTGCACAATCAGTGAAAATGATTCGTATTAGTTCTGTCATGTTTTGATTCAGGCCATCAGGGATTAACTGACAAGCTTGAAATAACAAACAGACTTCATGCAGTTTAAATAGCTCAGGGCCGCACCATGAAAGCCAGCTGAAGAGAGGCCAAAGCTCAAAAAGAAACTTTTCCTATTTTTGCAGCGAATCGTTGGAAAGAATGTTGAGAGGTGAAGGGGCTGATGGGCTCCATTTCATTCAAATTAATAACAGAAATCCTCTAAATATAGACTCTAGTTTCAAAGCAGAATCCATGTGTTCAATAAACTCCCATCATGTTCCCAATTACTTCAACTGTTTCATCTTTCTGTGCTAAGGTCAAGGGTCGACTCACCACAGTAGCCTGACACCTACCTACATTCCAACAGTCCATTTTGCTTAGGAAGTTTCCTAACTGACAGACCTGGAATTATCTGTGTGGTGGCCATAATCAAAGCTCTTCCAATTCTCCAAATTTGTTTGAAGATTTGAAGAACTGGAACAGGAAATGACAATAAACCCCCTTTAAACTGGAAACAGGAAAGGAAAGGGGGCTTCAGTGCTTCCTTTATTGCTTCCTTATCATAGGATACACTGGACCATCCTGGGTCCACTGGGAGGAAAAAACATCCCGTCTAATAAGTCATCGTGATGGACCATCCAACCAATTATGAAAACAATCGAATTAATAAACAAAGCAGATGATGGAAATGTTCACTGTAACTGCACGTTCATCCAAAACGTCCTGATAGATTTAACAACAGTTTGTTAAACTCACAGCTGAACTTGTTGTAATAAGAGCTGAAGAACACCATGTGAGCTCAAGATTATGATCTACATTAATGTTAATGTTCCGTATATTCAGCTTTCACCAGCAATGTCCTTGTTTTTAAGATTCATTCTTACTTGAGGTCAGCTGGGATAAGTGACGGACTGAGGGAATTTTACGGCAGTCAGGGAGGAGGAACTACTTTTGATCAACAACAGTAAAATACAAGAAAACAAGATGGATCTAATTTATATGCTATGGGACAGATTTACTAAGTGAGGAAATTTATTTTCATGTCACAATTGCAGGATGATCTAACAATGCACTGTGATTTATATACAACGAGGCAGCTGGTTCACTTCAGTAAAAACCAGCATTCTGCTGAGATTCAGTGGCTCAAAAATCCAGTGTGAGCTCAAGTTTCACACTCTAAAAACAGCGAGGGAAAATAAATAAATCAATATACTTTTAATATAAGAAATATCTCTTATGATAGAAATCACTAAGCACCGGTGCAGAGGGTTCTGAGGATTAGGAGTCAGGTGGAGCTCAGGGTTTATCTAGAGGAGAGCTGCATTATTACAAACTATTCAACCATATAAACCTGAACTCTGTGTGGAACGGCTGAGCTGTACAATGTGCAGAAGAACTGATGGCACATGCAGTCCTTGCTGTCTCTCACAGTGGTGTCCAGAAAACCATGAAATCCTGGTCTTATTAGAGAGGACGTCCATGCTGCTTCAGAAAGTGTAGCTGGACGGATAAGCTACATAAAAATTCTTAGGCATGGAAACAGACGCAGAACTGCAGTCTTACATAGTTCTCTCAACTATTTCCTCCAGCTTCAGCCAAAGATTTGATCAATTTATCTTTATTTAACGTTTAGTTAAAACAACTGTGCTTGACTTGTGCCACGATATGCGGAGGCAGATTGTTTGGATTCTTTTTACGTGAGGACCCAAATGCAAACATGACAGACAGGGGGGGCCTGGAATAGTCACGAGGAGGGGAACATGGGAACTAAATGTTGGAAAACTCAGACATGAGGATCAAACGCACAGAGGGGCACAGAGGACAAAGACACAAGGGGAACATAAAAAACAAATAACTGAACTGATCATAAGTAAACTCAGAGACGTAATAAGAATGAACTCAGAACTAACCAGTGAAAATAATAATAATACATAGCAGATACCAAAACATCATGTGACGTTATGCACCGTAGAGGCTGAAATACCCTGTGAAGTCGAGGCACACAACTGATGATGTGTTCCGATGGTAAAGCTTCTGGGCTGCTTTCTCACAGCAGCCGTCCCTCGAGACTTTCTCCATTTGAAGCAATGCATCATCGGGGACTGTAACATCCAGTCCTTTTATACTTCTAAACTAAGACTAAAGTTACTGGATTAGACACACTTAAACTTTGTCAGGATGGCGCTATGTTGAGCTCTACTGCTATTATGAGGAACCAAATTTATGAAAAGTCTGTGAAAAAATAACCTACCATTATACTTCCATCAGACCAGGACACCCAATAGCACAAGGGTAAGTATTCAAAGGAAATTGAAAACACTGAAGAACCATGTTAGCTTCTCTTAATTGGCTCCCAGGATAGAATTTCAAATCTTTCTATTTATATACAAAGTGTTTAATGACCAACCTCACACAGTGTGTGTGGTACAATGGTCCAACAGTACAGACACTGGTGCTGTTAACGTGCTTTGAGTAAAAAAATGTTTCTAAGTTTATTCACTGACTTGTTGAAGTTGATGAGCCAGATGGTGACCTCAGCAGGTGCCGCCTGGTCCCAGTGGATGGTGTAGCCTTTGGCCAGGGTGACCACTGGCTGGAACTGCTGGTAAACTTTCCGCTTGTCCAGGGCGCCTTCAAGTGTTAGGGGTCGATCAGGGTATTCATCCCTCACTATCTGCATGTTAAGGTTGGCAGGGTTTCGTGTTTGAACATAGATCTGAAAAAAAAAGAAAAGAATGCATTGCATATAATAATATATAAAATCATAGAAGTACCTGATTTAGTAGAAGTATCACGTTTTAGTTATTCAATTAGTATAGCCACTCTGACTTCACTCTGTGACAATCCTTTCTCTTTGTTCACTCTATATATGTTCGGTGCTCTGTATTGTAAACCCGACACCCTCATTGTGGCGTCTCTACTTTACAATATAAAGTGCTGTGAGGTGACTGTTGTGAATTGGTACAGGTCACTATGTTTGTTCATACACTGAATACCTGTACATGATGCACACAGATATGGATCCAGATTCAACACTAGCCTCTAATTCACTTTGAAAGATGGGAAGTCATGACTATGGCTGCATTGGTTCACTTTGCTTGTGCTACTGCAATATAGGTGTCAGCTAATTGAATCACATTTACTTAAAATGCCCAGAAGCGTGAGGTTGACGCTTGTGCAGCTGGTTGGTTCGATTTAATATGAAGGAGATGAAGTTGACCTTGGTGGTGTGCAGTGGCATGAGTCACTAGTTGTTGTTGCTATGATGAGCCCCCCAGGAAAGATACCACACCAAGACATCAGGCACACACCCACTGAAGTAATACATGTATTTGAATCCTGGCTAAGAACTGAAGTGCCTCTGGTTTAATGACAACCTTTCTAAAACAGGTTGTCATTAGTCACTAAAAAGGGAGAAAGGTGCTAGAGTGTGGTCATGGTGCATTTTAGTGTAAGAAGGTCTGTCCTTGTGATTTTGTGTCCCACTGGGTTTGACTGCCACCAGTCAACTGTCCAGCTGTCGAAGCTCCTGCTCCTCGTTGGTCCGGGCTGGTGGCTGGTGTACATTCCCTTCTGGGCCCAGTTTAATGTAAGGGTAAAGCTTTCTGTGGCTTGGCTTCTTTTTTTACACACTGAGGTTGCTGGCGTTATGTCCAACCCATGTGCAGTTTGGGAGGTTTGTCAGTTTAAGTACTATGTTTCCTTTAACCTAGGTGGCCTGCCTAACATGACCTCCCACCTAGGCTAAAGAAAACATTTTACATTGGACTGTCCTTTTTCTAGCCAGAAGGTTATTGAACTCCTTTACATTTGGGGCATTGGTGTGAACCAGGAAGTATATGCATGCTAGTGGGCCCTGTTTGGAACACCTTTTGGCCTCCAACATGCTCCAGGATCCCAGATGTTCTGCCTGTGCATACAAAGCGGGAGGTGATGGAATCGCTGAGGAGGCTGAATGACAAGTGAGGTCAACTTATGCCCTTCACTCTTTTTCAGCTAGCATTTAATTATAATTAATTATAATTATGAGAAGTCAACACCTGACTATTTGTGTTGTGGAGTATAAACAAATACAGCTTTGCACACAAAGACTGTTTGTGATCGAGGCTCATTGTGAGGGAATGCAAAATCCATTGTGTATTTGTTGGCTTTATTGCACAAAGAAGCAGACATTTCCCAAAACATATTCAGAACATCAGAAAATAACTGGTGTTAAGAAGGACTTGAAACAGCACTTTATTCTTATCCCTTCTGACTCTTTTTTTTCAAGAGTTTTCAGATACCCCAACAAACAAGTTTCACGGGCTGATATAAATGAAAATGCACACAATCAAGCAGAAATGACATTTGTGTTTGTGAAGACTGATATATGAAGATGAATGAATGAGGAATCGGGTGTGACACCTGCTGACCCACCTGTGCATAGTGCCCACTGCAGATAGCACCCTTCCAGTCAGGCACATCAATGCAGTCAGGGTGACGAAGCAGCCAGTTGTCTTCTTTAACCAGGAAAGCTCCGGGATACTCACTGACCGATCCATCAATATCATGGAAGATGGTCGTCTTGTCCCCGTCCATCTGCATTTTACTGAACCAGGGACCCGGCTCCCCAAAAAATACCCGAGATGTAATCTATAAGAGAGGGATGCATTAGTCTAGAGCCATTTACTGTGGCTTTCTGTGGTGCTACGCATCATTCACATTCAATATTCCAAATGTGTTCAGTGTTTCTTTATTTTCAACATTTAAAACATGGCTCTATATTTGAATATATTTGACATTTAGCTGAGAAATATCCAGAATTATTCAGTCGATCTGATAATCTACAAAAGTGGAACATACAGGACAATGGAACTGGAATACAGTTTTCAAATAACAAGAAATAACAAGAGTATTTTAAAATGCTTTTGTGTAAAGCTACAGTTGTCGGTTTTTCTTCCAAATGAAGCAAAGATTCAAGTTTGTAAAAACATGTTAAACCAGTGTCTCTGGTTTTGTGTATTTCACACAGAAGTGGACTCACAGGTACATGGTCAAAGGTGATGTTGGTGACATTATTGTTGGGGCAGCTCTGCCACGAGTTGTTGAGCCTGAAGCCAAAGGCGCTGGTGTGCCTTCCGTTTAGTGCCGTGTATTTCCTAAATGTACAGTTCTGTACATTGATCGGCCCATCGTAGATCTGCATGCCTCGGATTGGAAAATCACTGCTCAAACACAGATGCACAAACGTCGTCATTGATGTTTGGCTCTACATACACGGGAACAGAAGCTTCAGAAAGTCACTGAACTGAAAAGAGACGCGCAACTACAGCACAATGTGTTTCTTTGAGACAAGCCTTCAAGGAGCTATAAAGGCAAGTTTTATTTTCATGTGCAGCAAAATGCATGGCTGTATGACACATGTAGTCAACATCATCAAAGATGTTGTGTGTTAGCTAACTACAAGAGAAAGTACTACACAAAAATAAAGAGTAACCAGCATGTCAGCAAGTCTTTGGTGAAACATGTTATTAACTGGCTCTGTGGGAGAACTTTAATCAGAACGTACTCTTTTGTTATACTAATTCTTGTTGTGTAGATTTTTTGAGGACGTTCTGTTATTAAATTGCATTTAAAAAGGATGCATCAAGTACACATTTTGATGAAAAAAAATGTCCACAAATGACTCCCCGCTGTGGGTGTCACTAAAAAGCTTTTCTTTACAGCAGCTCTCAAGAAGTGGTCAGCAATGCAGAACATGAGAGCGCAATAGTGTCAGAGAATGTTAGTCTGAACTGCAGATTAAGGCAGAAGTGGTTTCAATTATATTCATTTTTCCAATAAAGGGATCTCTAATAATACCACTGGTGAGACGTTCTTTTTGTACACTGCCCAGGTGGCCAGAGCACGGGACTGATTTCTGAGCATACAAATCTGGCTCTCACACATGCCAGCCTCGATCAAACTGTTATTTGACACAGACTAAAAAAGTGCAGTCAAATAAGGTGTTAACTGCAATGGCCACACATACTTTGTTTTTGCAAAACAGGTTCTTATGAACCGAGTAGTTCCAGAGTCATTACTGACGCAGAAAAACTAGTCCATGCATTTGTTACTTTGAGTCTGGACTACTGCAAATTTTTATGATCCCTATAATTATCATGCAGTTAAAAGCTACCTGGAAAGCATTCAAATGCTGCTGCAATGGTACTGACTAGAATTACAAAGAGAGACCACTTTCTCCCACATTAGTTTCTTGTGATTGGTTCCCTGTTAAATAGAAACATGGAATTAAAATACTTTTCAGAAATAAAGTCTTAAATGACACGGTTCCATCTTGAAGACCTCATATGTTAGTATGATTTTAATACTTGACTGTGAAGTGCAGACCCGTCTACATACCTCGCGAGTTTACTGTTGTCATGGTAACGGCCGTGTATGTACCACCCGATGCTAATGCTAACTCTGCCATGGAGGAGCTGCACAAGACAATAAGCAACCAGCAGAACTCCCATCCAAACGCAGTGCACATTATAGCTGGGGACTTCAACCATGCTGATTTAAGGTCAGTATTCCCCAGATTTGAACAGCATATTAAATGTGCAACGAGGGGGAAAAACACATTGGATAAAGCCTACAGCAACATCCAAAAAGGCTACAGAGCAACCCCTCTACCACATCTAGGTTTGTCAGACCACATGTCCATGCTGTTGATCCCTGCATACACTCCCATTAGGAGAAGAGCCCCCCCAGTCACAAAAACTGTGAAAACCTGGCCAGAAGGTGCATCACATCAGCTGCAGGACTGTTTTGAAAACACGGACTGGAGCGTGTTCGAACATCAGGACCTTGAAGAGCACACAACATCAGTGCTCTCATATATTAACTTCTGTGTCAACAGTGTCACTGTGGACAAACGTCTCCGGGTGTATTCCAACCAGAAACCCTGGATGACTAAAGAGGTCCAGGTCCTGCTGAAGCAACGTGACGCCGCTTTTAGATCCGGTGATGGTATGCAGTACAGTGCAGCCAGATCTCAGTTGAAAAGAGGCATCAGAGAGGCCAAGGCAGCGTACAAGAGAAGGATCGAAGACCACTTCACCACCAACAACTCACGACAGGTATGGCAGGGAGTTCAGCACTTAACCAACTACAAACCTGGCAATACCACGTTGACTGAGGGTAACGCGGAGCTTGCAGAGGAGCTGAACCACTTCTTCGCACGCTTTGAGGTGAAGGGACCAGAGGCAGCAGCAGCAAAAACATCGGACAGCAGCAGCCCAAGCCTCATAGTGCAGGAATATGAGGTGAGGCGCACACTGAGGGCAGTGAACCCCAGGAAGGCCACCGGACCAGATGGGGTAACCGCAAAGGTCCTAAAAGAGTGTGCAGACCAGCTGGCTGGGGTCTTCACTAAGATCTTCAACACTTCACTGTCCCAGTCCTGCATCCCGCCGTGCCTAAAGTCAGCCACAATTGTCCCACTGCCAAAGCGTACTAACATTAGCAGCCTCAACGACTACCGACCAGTTGCTCTAACACCTGTTATAATGAAGTGCTTTGAGAAACTGGTCCGACATCACATCATGTCCTGCCTGCCACCCACACTCGACCCGCTCCAGTTTGCATACAGAGCTAACAGATCAACTGAAGATGCCATCGCTACAACGCTCCACACCACCATCTCTCACCTGGAAGTGCAGGGCCGTTACGCCAGGCTGCTCTTTGTCGACTTTAGCTCTGCTTTCAATACGATACTCCCGGACAGACTAATAGATAAACTGCTGGAAATTGGACTTCCTTCCACCACCTGCCGCTGGATCAGAGACTTCCTCTCAGACCGTGTACAGAGAGTTAGAGTGGGGCCTCATCTTTCCTCAGCCCTCAGCCTCAACACCAGCTCTCCACAAGGCTGTGTACTGAGTCCCCTACTGTACACTCTGTACACACATGACTGTGTTAGTTCCCACCCAGACAACACAGTCATCAAGTTTGCAGATGATACCACCGTGGTGGGGCTCATCTCAGGGGGAGATGAGACTGCATACAGAGCTGAAGTTCAGAGGCTGTCAGATTGGTGTGCAGACAACAACCTGGACCTCAATACCACCAAAACAAAAGAACTGGTAGTTGACTTCAGAAGGAGGAAGTCCGAGCTGCAGCCTGTCAGCATCAACGGGGAGTGCGTGGAAAGGGTCTCCAGTTTCAAGTTTCTGGGTGTGCACATAGACACAGACCTCCAATGGAGCTCTAACACCTCTGCGGTCTTAAAGAAGGCCCAACAGCGCCTCCACTTTCTGAGAATCCTCAGAAAAATGGACCTGAAGAAGGAGCTGCTGACCGTCTTCTACCGCTGCTCCATTGAAAGTGTGCTGACATATTGCATCGGTGTGTGGTTCTCCAGCTGCACCACAGCACACAGAAAGGCACTCCAGAGGGTCATCAACATGGCCCAAAAAATCATTGGACATCCTCTTCCCTCCCTGAAGGACCTGTACAGCACTCGCTGTCTCAAGAGGGCACGCAGCATCCTACGGGACTGCACACACCCAGGACACCGGGTGTTTAAGCTGCTGCCGTCTGGCAGGAGGTTCAGGCTGCTGAGGTCCCGAACAAATAGACTCAAGGACAGCTTTTACAACAGGGCAATAGCCCTGATCAATGTAAATAGCTGACCTGACTGGATACCTCCCTGGACTTTTTAGGGGGAGGTAACAATGTTTAAAACGATAACAATAATATTTATATTTATAACAAGGTGCAATAATAATTAATGTGCAATAATAACAGTGTGCAATACACATACACTTATTCTTCTTTTTTATACTAAGTTAATATACTGTGTTGTGTTGTTTGTTACGTTGTTATGTGTCATATCGTGTCGTGTTGTGTTATATGTAGTGCCGACGTAGGACAGTTTTTCCAATTTCATTGTACTACTGTACTATGTATGACTGTGCAATGACAATAAAGAGTTATCTTATCTTATCTTATCTTAATACAGCATTATGCTCTGTGGGTGAAGGCTGAAGTCCTCAAAGTAAACACGGGAGGCTATCAGGACTTGCTCACGAGGAAATAGCTCCTTTTGGGTTCAGAAGACCGACAGACTCAAGTTTTCTCTCTCCCATAGTTTGTGTTTTTCCTCGTTTGTCTTTACTCCTTCTTTTGTCTCGTCTTTTCCCTTCCCCTCCGCCCAGTCATAGCAGAAGGCTGCCTGGACCTGCTTCTGTACTCTCTTCTTGTTAAAAGGGAGTTCTTCCTCCCCACTGTCACCAAGTGCTTCATAAATGGTGTCATAATACAATTTGAAAAACATTGTAAAAAATACAGTTGTGACCTTGTAATAAATAAAACTGATGTGAACAGAATATTATAAGCATAGTGAAGTAAATCAACCTTACCACGACATAGTGACAGTGTAAACATAAAAAACCACAATATCTGTGTTTTTAAAGCAATTATTAAATGTACATTTTGCTTTTCAAACAGAGGTTTTTTTTATCAGTTGCTAAGAGTAAAAAAAACTAAAAATAAAACTTCTGAAACACCACTATTGAGAAGAGAGTTTGTGAGCTTAAAAACAAAAATAAAATTAGCTGTAATCACCACTTACATGCCACGTGGCAGGGTCCTGTCAGTAAGGTCAGGACCCCCAGGGCCCCAAATCCTCTTGTCTGGGAAAGGCATACCACGATTGTCACTTTCACCCACAAAAAGTGAATTCTTCACCTGCTGATGAGAGCCGTCATCTTCTGGAAATGTGCCTCCACTGCACACAGACATTGTGAGTAAAGTCATGTAGTTAAAATCTGTTTTCTGTTGTTGATTATGTAAAGCTTAAACATCCAAGGCCCTGAAAATATACAATACAACATGCCAAAGCTAAAAAACAATGGAAAAGCACATCACTGTGATTTAAATGCGTGTCAGAAGCTACACACTAACATCTTGGTTACACTCTGCTATTATAATTGCAGAGTTTATGCATCGGTTATTAAGCAATCCTTGTGCAGCACAGTAAGAATATATGAGTTGGTTCACAAAAGATAAAAAGAATAGTTGTTATTTATAACAAATTAAAATGTAACAGTGTGTGCTTTTCCAAACATTTTAGCTCAGCTGCTATATACAAGCTAACCGGCAACCAAGGTAACATGTAGCAATATGTTCACCAGAAACAGAAGAAATCATTTGCAAGCAGCGTCTCTCAAGGGCACCTGCCTATCTAACATCTGCCTGTAGTTGTGGTCAGAAGTTTACACTCATGTCAGGGTCATTTTAGGATTTCTGGTTTGAATTGTTCCTTTTCAAGGGTTGAATGATCATAGAGCTGGATTCTAAGTATAGTCCACAAATTTCCAACATGGCTGATGTTGGGGATTTGGGAAGGCCTTAATGTTAGCCTGCTTTATCCACTCCAAAACCAGTTTTGATGTATATTTAAAATCACTTTCCTGTTGAGCTTAAAAATGCTGAATTTGGAGCAGAAGCATCTCTCTTGGTCAGCACCCTCTCAGTCCATGGCAATGTAAACGTGCTTCACTGTAGACAGTGACGATAGTGTTCCTGCAGTTTCCAGCTCATTGCGAGCTTGAGCCCTTTTGGTTCCTGGGTTGTTCCTGAACATCCAAACCGATTTCCTCTCGTCTCTGGGTGACAGTTTGGGTCTTCTTACAGAGCCAGGCAAAGTTTTGACACATTGACACAACTGTACTCGTGTGCAGTTATTTGAACTGATGATCTCAGAATCTGCAGTTGCTTAGAAATGGCTCCAAGAGAACTTTTCAAACTTCTGTTGAGCTCTTAGACTTTCCTATTGTCCTGGGAAGAGAAACTACCAGCTGTTGTCAATCATATTCACTAACCAGGAGTTAATAAGCCTTGTAAACTTAAAAGACATTGTAGAACTTCAGCACGACTTGTTAGTTCCCAAATCCACACACGACTGTGTGGATTTGGGAACATCAAAATTCAATTCAAACTTATGCACCCAATTCTTGGTGTTGTTTTTAAGTCATTAATGTATGCTACACCCTTGAAATAGAAAAGTTCAGAGACATAATTAAAAGCCTAAAATTACCCTGACATTCATGCCCATGATGCGTGCATGTAAACTTCTCACCACAGCTGTGAGTTATATAACAACAGGAAATTCTGGTATCCATTAACCCTTTAAGACCTACCAAGTCCACCAGAGCTTATATTATATTTTTACATGCTGTAGTGCCATTTTTGGGAGCATTTCAAGTTGCCATCAATACAACTGTTATAGCCCAGATTTTAATAATATGTCTGCATTAAGTGCATAGCAATTACATAAATTGCAAAAAAGTGCAATAAACTATAACAAAATTTAAAATCATTTTTGTTTTTTTTAACATATATTTCTAGTTAGAGAAATTTAAGAGGTTTATCCCTCAAAACTGTAAATACAAAAAAGTTGCACAAAATAGTTTCCTACCACAGGAAATTTATTTTGAGTGTCTTCATAGTTTTATTTTTGAAATACACCAATTTTTAAACACTGCAGGAAAAACGAAAATAAATATAATAGTGCAAATTTGCAAAAAAACAGCATGTGCATCAAAATGTTTCTGTATTAAACATGGAGTTTCTTTTTAGGTTATATTTAAGTCTCCCTAAAAAGCTGATTCTGTTCATCTGGACGTAGTGTTTTCAGTGGGAGAAACGTTTCATCACTCAGCCGAGTCGCTTCTTCACTTTCAGCTGACTGCAGGCTTGGTCAATGGTCAATTTATGTGAAAAGTCTGAGGAGGGGGCCTAACGACACATCTTTCACCATCATACAATGCTGTGATTGCAACCATTCCCCAAATCTCTGTGAATGGTACTAAGGTGGTGGTTTTCACATCTTAAGTTGTTTTCAATAAATTGCATGCTCAAAAAAAAAGTTTTTGTCCTTTGTGTCTGTGTGTGTGTGTGTGTGTGGGGGGGGGCACAAACACTGATTTAGTATGGATAGAAGGCTGAGCCTTAGGTATTTGCAAATTTAGGTATTAGGTTAGTATTGATAATGTCTCCTGTCAGGAGAAAACGTTTTGTCAATTCTTGCCATCACACTCCTAAGCTACTTCTCACTCTGCATCAGAGCACGCCTTTTCTAACAGGATCCTGAGGAGACTCCATATAAGGCATTTTCCAATTAGGCAGAGAGAGAGAGAGAAAGTGAGCAGGAGAACAATAAACGCATACAACAGCCCTTTTATTTCTAACATGATTTAATAAAAGGGGAGTCTTACCTTGCTAAAGTGAGGCCAATGCCATTATCAGCAAATCTACCGAAAAAAGGAATATTATCATTAGAAGCACAGAAACACAGGAACAATGTGATGTTCCCATGGATACACACACACACACACACACACACACACACACACACACACACTAAGAGACTAAAGCAGATAGCAAGTTATTGTTAGATGGGAATGAACGTGCAGAAAAAACACTTGCTTTGTTCGACATGCATCACTTTCAGTGACATTCACTTGCACTAGAAGTTGATCAACTTTACTTATTCACTTGTTTATTTTACTTGGGTGACAAGTAAAATAAACAAGTAAAATCACTCAGTGTGTGTATCACTCACTGGCAGTCATCTAACCACACATCCCCTCCTCTCAGCCAAGCTCCATGGTACTGGTTCTTATAGGCAGTGAAGTGATGGATGAGAGCTGGGACTCTAGGTTTGAACGGGTCAGAATCCTGATGGGGGCCATACCTAAACAACAGAAGGACATACAGTGCTAATATTTAACAATATTTTTCAAGGCTGCAAAGGAGCAATTTATATAAACTGTAATGTTGTAGCTTTTTAAATGGTCATTCATCCATCCATCCATTTTCTTTTGCTTATCTGGGGCCAGGTTGCTTGGGCAGCAGCCACAGCATTGAAGCCCAGACGTCCCTCTCCCTAGCCACCTCCAACATCTTATCTGGGGGAACACTGAGGTATTCCCAGGCCAGTTGAGAAATACAGTTTCTCCAACGTGTCCTGCGTCTGCCCTGGGGCCTCCTCCTGGTGGGACATGCCCAGAAGACCGAACTCAGGAGGCGCCCAAGATGCATCTATGTGGAGGAGTAGCTCGTGACCATAGGTGAGGGTAGGGACATCGATCTGGTAAATCGAGAGCTTCGTTTAAATACTCAGCTCTCTCTTCACCATGACAGACCAGTGCAGCGCCCGCATCACTGCAGTTGCAGCAACAATCCGTCCGTCCGCTCCCCTGTCTCCGCACTTGTGAACAAGACACCGAGACACTTAAACTCCTCCACTTGGGGCAGCAACTTGTTCCTGACCTGGGCGCTCCAGCCGTTTCCGGCTAAGGAACATGGCTTCAGTCTTGGAAGTGTTAATTCTCATTACCATTGCTTTACACTCAGATGCGAACCACTCTAATGTGAGCAGGAGGCCTCCACCTGGTGAAACCAGAAGAACCACATCATCTGCAAAAAGCTGAGACAACAGTCTGAGACCACCAAAGTGGAAGCCTTCTGCCACTTGACTACACCCTCTGTCATCACTGAATCGAAAAAATTCTAAAAATTATGCTCAGAATCGCTGACAAAGGGCAGTCCCGGCATGGTCAACACCCACTGGGAATTAGTCAGCCTTATTGCCGTCGATGTGGACCAAGCTCTCGCAGTGCTTGTTCAAGGACTGAACGCTCATAGCAGCCCCATACTCCCAAAGCACCTCACACAGAATACCCAGAGGGATGTGGTCAAATATCCAAGTCCACAAATCACATGTAGACCAGTTAGGCCTACTCCCACCCACCATCAAATATTCTTGAGAAGATAAAGAGCTGGTCCAGTGTTTCATGACCAGGATGAAAAGTGTATTGTTCCTCCTGCATCCAAGCTTCGACTAATGGTAAGAGTCTTATTTCTAGCACCTTGGCGAAGACTTTGCCGGGGAGGATGAGGAGTGTGATCATCTTACAGTTGGAGCACACTCTCCGGTCCTACTTCTTCAACATGGAAACAACCACCCCAGTCTGCCAATCCAGAGGCACTGTCCAAGATCTCTATGTGACAGATCTCACCCCCAGTGATGGATGAGTCATCCCACATGAGTCTCCAGGTGGAGCAACCTCGAGAACCCCACCTATGGACTCCAAGAATGCTGGGTAATTTAAACTATCATTTGGCACATAATTTTAATCCACAAGAGTAAAAGAGCAGTTCAACAAACGGGATGGTAAGTAGTAAACGGACTGGTTCTTATACAGTGCTTTTCTATCTGAGCACTCAAAGCACTTTACACAACTTGTACATTCACCCATTTGCACAAACACTTTTTTCTAAGTGCTTCCTGTCCAATAATCACATGCATTCATCGGAGAGCAACATGGGGTTAGTATCTTGCCCAAGGCATTTGGCATGCAGACTGGAGCAGACTGGGATCAAACCAGTCTTTGAGTAAATTAATAATTTTTAATTTTATTTATTTATTTTTACCAGATAGCCATATGTGTGCGACTAGTATCTTTTATTACTTGACAGCATCTTTATCTTATTAATGATTAATAACACAAAAACCTTCATTGCACTGACAGATCTACACTTTCTTTCTCCAGTAAAAAGTTTTTCTGCCCATTTAATTGGCCTGTGCACTGACAATATGAAAAAGAGCACACCCAGTGCTCACGAAAACATTAACAGGAAATGTCATCATTACAGACTAAACTCATCACACTGAATCACACTGGGTGGGATGTGATTTCTCATGCAGGGTGTTTGTTACAGGGTCTGACCTGGCTCCTATCAGAGACAGGAAGGGTCTCTTGTCCTTGTTGTTTGCCTGGGTCGTCTTAACTCCATTATCAAGGATCATTCCAGCCTAAAATAAAAAGACAACAGAAATTGTGAGTTTGTTTGCCCTGTATGTAGAATTTTTAAAAAGACATGGACTTTATTTATTTATGCGAGAGGTAAAGCCGTGTGCTTGGAGAGCAGATCGCTGTGTTCAAGGATTATTCAAAGATTATCACCATTATGAGACGAAACACATGAAGGAATCCAAGAACCCGACTGATGCAGAGCAGGAATAGACTTGAGACTAGCAAAAGGGCTTTTTCACAAAGTTTACACATCCAGGGACAGAGCAGTCAAGACCAACTTTGTGATTTCCCACAACATTACAAAAACCAATAAGCCTTTGACTGATTTAGAGTTTATCAAAGAGTATTTGGTGGTGCTCTAACACGCCTTGAAAAAAATGAAGGATTTGAAAACGCCCCTCTCCAGGTAAACCAAGATGGACTGTGGGCATTATGGGAAATCTGGAGCTTCAGTTTAAAAACAAAGAGGACAGTTTTCATGTTTTCCTACTTAGTCAAGGACCAGAGCAGCATGGTTACTCATCTTTATACAAAAGAGGTACCAGCAGAACTTTAAGTCGATGTTACAGTTGGATTTTTATTTGTCTCTCAAAGGGGAGAAGTTTCCACACATGAGCAGACATGTGAAGATGTTGGCTCTCTTTGGAGCTACCTTTATAAGCGAACAAGCATTCTCAGGGGTGAAGTTTAACAAATCCAGGTGCAGATTCTGTGTCAGTGACGATGTCCACTGTCTCATGCATTTCCGCCTCAGATGAACGTGACTTTAATCTGCTTGTTCAAGCCCAAAACAGACCAGATTTCTCTCAGTGAAAAAGAAAAAAGAACTTAAAAACTGCAGATAAGTAAAAAAGCAACAGCACTTAGTATAACAGTTCTACATCTTTAAAATATTGCAAAAACAGTTTTAGAAATATTGATTAAACAGTGATAAAATGCTGGTACTACACCTATTTCACATTTTCCATAATTGTAATATCAACTCTTACCAGTAGCAGTTTATAAAGAGATCAAATTAATATTGAGAAGAATTGACAGGCCCCCTGGGTAAATTAATTGGTTTAGCGCTGATTTAACAAATGGTTTGTGGTTAATTTTGCATGTAACTCTTGTCATTATTTGGAAAAATGTCAAAAGTATAATAAATAAAAATATATATACTGTCAACAAGTTTCCAACTGAAGGTACAATTTTTATTCAGCAAATGAATTTTGAGTTGAAACCACTACCTTCGTCCTGTTTCCCTCCCTTAGCTGCAGGAGAAATGCATGAATGTTATGAAACATTTTTATTGGCTTCTTCAAGCAATAAATCAGGCTCAGTAGCAGAAGACTTCTTCTTTGCACCCTTTTCCAGACACATGTTGAGCAGCCCAGCATCAGGTCGTAATTCGCAGTAAACCAGCAACAGCTGCTAGCTCGTATAATCCCTTTTAGTAAAAACTCTGTTAACTCTTTTGGCCCCAACATATTTCATAGGTTTTTTAAAAAGCTGACCATTAACTTGACCTGCATTACTTTCCGTGGCATTTAATAATTGTAGATGTCAGGTGGCAGTGAAAACCCAAATGTTCCAAAAACCTGTGTTGGATCTAAAAGGGAGTCTATAGGGATTCCCTTTCTAACCTTAAGGAACTGCAGGTTCTGGAACATTTGTGTTTTCGTTAAAACGCTCGACTTTATAGTAGAGTTAAAATATTTTATAGCATGCTACAAAAAACACTTTAGTCTTTCATTTCAACATCTTTTCTTGTCTTCGTTTGTTCCTAGCTGACAGTCGACAGGGGAGGTCGTCAACGAAGCGAATACGTTGCCGTGGGTGCCGTAGGGTTTCCATCTTGGTCAGCGATCCACTTCCCGGCCTTGCGATCTTTGGCCTTGACCTTTGCTTGCTCCAGGGTTAGATGTCGTTTTTTAAGATCGTCATCAATTTGCTTGATCCAAGTCTTCTTGGATGCTTGATTCTTCAGCGGGCGGAGAGGTGATGCAGCAGAAGTCGATATCGGAGGCGATGGTTGCTCATGCAACAGACGTGTCCAAACCAGATTGCAGTCGTTTCTTCTGGATCAGCTCTTCCATCGAGGGTTGCTGGTGACATTGACTACGTTTTGTGCTGTTGGTAAGATGGTCGAGGAGGGACACTCTGATAACCTGATGCAAACAGTGGAAGACCTCAAACTTGTTGAGGTCGTGCTTGAGGATAGCAACTGCATAGTAAGTGACAACTCTGGGTTGTAATCAGTCTTAACTTAGAAGTGTGCCTGCTGTGGCTGACAGGCAGCTGTAGCCTGCAGCTGTGTGCTGGGTCTGCCCACGTTTGTGTACTTGTTTCCTTTTGGAACAGTTTTCATTATTAACTCCTTTCTTAGCTTACTTCTTAGTTATACAGGTTTGTTAGCATCAGGATGATAAGTCTTAGCTCCTCAACATGCCACTGACTACATCCATATTTTTTATACACTCCAACGTGTCTAAAATGGTAAATGGCCTGTATTTGTATAGCGCTTTACTAGTCCCTAAGGACCCCAAAGTGCTTTACACACCCAGTCATCCACCCATTCACACACTGGTGATGGCAGCTACATTGTAGCCACAGCCACCCTGGGGCGCACTGACAGAGGCGAGGGGAGGCTGCCGGACACTGGCGCCACCGGGCCCTCTGACCACCACCAGTAGGCAACGGGTGAAGTGTCTTGCCCAAGGACACAACGACCGAGACTGTCCAAGCCGGGGCTCGAACCAGCAACCTTCTGATTACAAGGCGAACTCCCAACTCTTGAGCCACGATCGCCCCATTAAAATATAATAAAACATCTCTTCCTGTTAATCAAGCCACTTGTATACCAGTGTCACCAGTGTCACTAGACTGCTCTTCATAAATTCTGCTAACCTTACCATGACATCATGTAAATTTAGTGAGCAGCAGCAAATTGGGGATATACATGTGAGGGGCACAGAGATAAAAATCAATCAATAAATAAATGAAATCAATTTTACTTTATAAATTGTTTTAGACATTACATACAGGAAGAAAATAGGGATGAAGACTATAGAGTGAGAGCCGGGCTTTGAGTGTCATATTATCTCAAACAGTGACAAAGGTTTCTGTTGGACTGAAAAAGGTGACAGGCCTTTAGGTGAAGTGAGGTGTTATTTATAATTCCTTCTGTTTTATAACACTAGTTTATCAAGTTTCAAGGTGAAGCCTCAGCTGACTGATTCCTGTTTGCTTTGCTGAAGTAACATTACACTGTTAACACTGTTGAGACTTGCTTTTGGTTGGCATGCATCTGTCTCTGCTGATATAAGACCAGTCATCATCACAGTCATGCCCCTAAAGCCTGAAAAGAGCTGCAGATTTTCAAATCAATCACCATAGATTTAGGAGGCAAGTAAAACTATGAAAAAATACAGTTACAGAGAACTGGGAAACATTTAAATAAAGGATAAATACACTGCATGAAATGTTCCCGTATCTCACTTAACGAAGCTTTAAATCCAATCATCTGATAAGAAACATTTATTGAAACTTTCCTAAATCAAGCAAAAAATAACCCTACATGCTTCCCAATTTCTAATCCAGCCTTCTGTAGCATTTTCTTAAATAAAATAAAAAGTATCACAACAATAAAAGTATCCTAATGGCAGTGTGCTGCTTCTAAACAAAGACACTGCCATTGTGTTGCTGTTGAACACTCAACCAGCAGCCCTGAAACAACCTTTTCTCTCACACCAACCTCACATGATTTATGCTCCTGTTAGGATGATCCAAATTAAAAGTGCAGAAGGGAACGAGAGAGTGAGATGGAACAGGAAAGAAATCACTGTAGGGCTTGAGAAAGTAAGGCAATAACAACAGCGCTTCCCTTTCAGTGGTGCCTCATAAATCTCTCTCTGCTCCAGCTGTGCTGTGTTAGGAGCCACAGGTAACTCCAAACTCGGTCCTATCTCACCACCAATCTCATTCCACTCATCTGGCTTGCTTTCCTCCGTTTCTGTTATCTTGACTTTTTCCAACTATCTCTCTTTTTTTCTAACAGTTTGACCATTTCTCAGTTCTTGCACAAAAGTGTGTTCACACTATCACTGTGACTAAGTTACCGGTCGCTGCAGATGGCCCCGCCCCTCTCTGAGCCTGGTTCTGCTGGAGGTTTCTTCCTGTTAAAAGGGAGTTTTTCCTCCCCACTGTTGCCAGAGTGCTTGCTCATAGGGGGTCATATGATTGTGGGGTTTTCTCTGTATGTATTATTGTACGGTCTACCTTACAATATAAAGCGCCTCGAGGCGACTGATGTTGTGATTTGATGCTGTGTAAATAAAATTGAATTGAAGTGGGGACCACTGTATAACCATCAGTATCTTTGCTGGCTTTGTGGAAAAATGGATCCAATCCAATTCCACCATTTAAGGGAGGACAGGCCATCAGCACTGATGATGACGGCACTTTTAACATTAAGTGTTCATGTTTGGTGAGCTGTGAATTTAGCATTATCTGTGATATTCTTAGGGACTGTATTCTTTGAAATGTTCTACACGCACTTGTAAATGACAAGTGAAAGAAAATATTGCAAAGTAAGTTAACTATATACTATATGACAATTAAAACTCTGGAACTCTGGTCTGTCCTGAAAGAACTGGCTTACTGAAACTGCTTTCTGGGTCACAGGCAGGAGGATGGAGGAGTAGAAACAAATGAAGCTGACATTTGTATAGGATCAGCAATTTTCTTTCTTTAGTCTGATGTTCTTTATTATTCACCACATAAAACGTTACATCAAGTAGGCCCACAAAACACTGTTAAAGCTAGGGTAGGTATAAGTCCTAAGCCCAAAGCTCTTCTCCACTCTTACTTTGAAACACCAAATAAAATAAGCCTGTGCATGTGTCACAGGTTTGATTCAGAGGTGAGTGGGAGTTTGTCATTGTTTGTTTTTTTTACCATGGTGGAGTCTTAAGTAAGAAAACATTTTTCATAAATGGATTGGTTCTTATATAGTGGTTTTCTACTCTACTGGAGCACTCAAAGCACTTCCCATTCATACAAACAAGCTTTCTTCTATGCTTACTATCTAACATTTACACACATTTGTAGTCTGATTGATGCATTGGAGAGTAACATGGCCTGGCCTGTATTTATATAGCGCTTTTCTAGTCCCTAAGGACCCCAACCAGTCATCCACCCAGTCATTCACACACAGGTGATGGCAGCTACATTGTAGCCACAGCCACCCTGGGGCGCACTGACAGAGGCGAGGCTGCCGGACACTGGCGCCACCGGGCCCTCTGACCACCACCAGTAGGCAACAGGTGAAGTGTCTTGCCCAAGGACACAACAACTGAGACTGTCCAAGCCGGGGCTCGAACCGGCAACCTTCCGATTACAAGGTGAACTCCCAACTCGTGAGCCACGATCACACCGTGGGGTTAGTATCTTGCCCAAAGATATTTGGCATGCAGACTAAAGCAGCTGGGGATCAAACTGCCAACTTTCTGATGACCTGCTGTATGTTTGACCATAATTAGCTACCCTGAACAATTCGGAACAAACGAATGAACAACAGTGTTTTCACACTTAGTGTAAATTACTGAGAGAGGTCTAACAAAAAAGCTGATGTGTTGTTTGCTAGATTCAACTTTCAGTATACTTGTCGGGCAAAAACAAAATCCATGTTGCTACAAATTTTGGGGGGACAGGGTTTTGTATGATAAGGGATGCGAATTGATTCCAATATCGATATCACTTATTCGTTTAATTCTCTATTGATTGTCATTGCGAAACCAATGAGAGCTATTGGCTCTGCTTTGATAATCAAACACCAAATGAGTCAAATGAAGAACACCTCATTTCAATTATCTGGATGGGTGAGGCCATAGGTTTTGCAAAACTGTGTATTTGGATTGTGAAGTGAACCATTTAAATACATAATAGTGGGAGTAAACAAAATAATCATCCAAGCAATCAGATCACCTGAAATCAGTGTCATGGTGCTGGGTCGTTGACCCAGTGTTTTGTGTTTGGCATTATGTTTATTATTATTAGCTCATCTGATGTTTAATTTCTTCATGGTTATCTTTATTAGTATGTAGGTTTCATTCTCAGGGTTTCCAGTTCTGGGTTTATTTCCTGTGTCGTTCTCCTGGTGCTTTGTTCGTGTCCCTGACTTTGTCTTTAAAGGTCTGTGTCTGTTATCACTGTGTCAGCTTGTGTCTTCCTGTCGTCTTGTGAATTAGGATCAGCTGTGCTTCCCTCCTGTGTGTCATTACCTGATTACCTTGTGTGTGTATATAGTTGGTGTCGGTCTGTCTGTGTAACTGTGTATTTCCGTGTCTCTTTTCCTGACATTCTCCGTGCCGTTTTCCCGTGTTTGTATGATTTCAGGTTTGTTCTCTAGTTTTCCTCAGTTTAGGTTATCGCTTAATTTTGTCCTCACTTCTGTTCATTGTCACTCACTGTAAATAAACTCACTCGCATCACCGCCGTTGTCTGATACTTTGGTCCTCCTTCACAACACCACACGACTGCTGCCCCAGCCGTGACACACAGTTGGTTTCTACTTTCCCCTTTTTAAATATTGGTTATAATCTTATTGTAGACTGATGAACACTTACGTCTTTAAGAATCCTTTTATAGATTTTATCCTTTCCCAGATTTGTGGAAGTTGTTGTGATAGAGGCACAGTTTACATGGTCATGGAAAGAAAAGACTTTGCCAGTACCCAGTAACTTCAACCTTATCTCCAAGCAGAAGACTGAACTTCTTTTCGTTAGCTCACTTCCTGCTTGCTCTTTCCAACAGTAAATAACTGATTACTTAATGTGTTGAACAAGTAGAGACAAATTCCAACTTTTTATTCATTTTTTAGTCAAATTCCCTATCACAGCTTTCTTTATCTCCCCACAGCAGTTCATCCTCAGACTCACCCTGAAGTTGGAATGGGCTCTGTTGTTGGTGAACTGGCCCATAGGTGTGTGCTCTGTATATCCAGGCGAGTATGACCCATTTGAGGGGCCTGTCGCCATATGGTGGAAAAGGAACCAGAAGCCTGTTTCCTGAGGGTTTACACACAAATAGACATGTAGTTACAAACAGAGCTATTAGGATAAAATGTTTTAGTTTACAGTAACTACTTTATCTGTAAAACAAAAACTATCTGTATTTCTGTTCATACACAAACATGTGCAGACTCCTATACATAAACATAACCACAGAATCAGTTTTGCACTTTGCATGTCAGCCTCTGTTTTGCTATTGTTCTTTACAAGTGTGTAAATGAGAAAAGTTCTTATACTGGTGAGGATAATTGACACTTCCTCCCAATGGATCCTGGTGAAATCCTCAAAGTAAGATCATAATTGGCACTCTATCATAGTGAAAGTATGGCAGGGCGTCTGTTGTCTGCTTGTTCCAGACGGTGATAGAAGTATACAGCCATTAATCTGACCTGGCAATGTGGTAATGAGAAAGAGCTCCACCTGGAGAAACAGGGGATATAGGAGGGGTGGGGAAGGGTTGAGAGATGAGAAAGTGACAACTCACCTCCGAGCCTGCAGCCGCACAGTTGATGAGGTTGTTATTAGGGTTGGCAATCCAGAACGTGGAAGTTGCACTATAGAAGAAGATTGTTGTAAAAGAAAAAAATGTTGGATTTCACATAAATAGTTTAAATCAGTAATGCAGAGGAGAAGAAGGAGAGAAAATAGCTTCTAAATTGTCAGAGTGTTGTATGTGCAAAAATGGACATAATTTACGTCTATGTCTGGATCTGAAATCAGTCCTGCAGGGTGCTAGAACAAGAAGGAAACTCTACACGAGTAAGGACGTATGTTCTGTTCCCAAAATGAGGGAAACTGTCCAAATGTCACTACTGTCATGGTCCCTGTGCCTCACCAGCTGATTCTGTATTAGGCAACATGTGCTCTCTCTCTCCCCCCTGCCGGGGCGATGCTCATTATGGGCTCCCGCCCCTGGCCCACGCACCTGCTGCCTATCGGGATAATCACAAGGCCAATTTAAGACAGCAGCACTGTGTCACTCGTCGCTGGATCGTTGAGTTATCAGCGTCAGTCGCTCAGTAGATTGTAAATAAGGATCTGTGAGTTCGTTCCGTCTGTTCGCCTCTAACTATAATCTCTGTGTACAGATCTATCCCGGACCTTTCCCTGCCTGCCTGTCATCCCGTGGACGAGTGAGTGGATGGTGTTTCCCCAGTGTGGGGAGTGAAGAGAGAGAGCCTTTGGAGGACGTCAGATTCCCGTCTTTTCCCTCACACACCCCGGAACCCTGGACCCCCCTCCCCTCCCTCCAGCACTTTGTAAATAGCATCACCTGGTGTCGTTGTGTAAATAAAATCTGTAAATCCTGTAAGGAGTCCCGGTCTGCGCCTGAGTCCGTTAACTGAAACCTGACAACTACAGTACACATTTTCTAATGAACTTGGAAAGAAAAGCATCTGGACTTCTTTAGGTTGCTTGAAGACGTTTCACCTCTCATCCGAGAAGCTTCTTCAGATCGAAGGTCAAATGGTGGAGTGGTTGGGGTTCCCATTTGCCTGTGGGATCCCTAGGTACTTCTAGCTGTGCTTGATGTCTGCAATGTTGCCTTCTGGTAGTTCGATGTGCTCAGTTCTGACTACCCTCCCTCTCTTTGTTACCATCTGACTACACTTCTTCGATCTGAACAACATTCCGATGTCCTTGCTGCAGATCCTGGTGGTGTGGATCCGTGAATCGATGTATCGTTCATGCCTGACATACAACTTGATATCATACATGTGCTTCATTAGTGCTCCATTCTGTAGTCAGTATCTGCAGCCAGTCTTGTCAGTGATCTCACTGAGGGGGTTCAGGCCTATGCATAATAGTAGTGGGGGCAGAGGACTTCCTTGGTAGATCCCGCATTTGATGGTGACTTGTGCTATGGGCTTGAAGTTGGCCTCTAGTGTTGTACACCCTATCCACACTGAGTTCCTGAAGAAGGCTCTTAGGGTCCTGTTGATCTTGTATAGTTCTAGGCATTCCAGGATCTAGGTGAGGGGCAAGTTATGAGTCCAGACAGTGCACAGTCTGGTGGGCCTGGTCTTACAGTCTTAGATGACTGTTCTGTCTACCAGTAGCTGGTGTTTTGCTCCTATGGTATTCATACTAATTCCTGTTCAGGGACATTTCAGTGGTCTGCTCTAAGGTCCACCAGCCACTGAGCGTTGGCGTTATGTGTTGCATCCTTCTGCCATATGCTCTTCCTGTTGTAGGCTTGAGATGGAGTTAGCCTAGCCTTGGTGGTGCTGTTCCACTAAGAGTAGACCTTGGATGGTTCTGTCGAGAACAGCTGATTTATTCTCCTGTCCTCTATTTCTCTCGCTCATTGTTAGTATGGTGGGTCCTAGGGACCCTTACTGGATGCAGATGCCCCAGTTGGGATTCGAACCCACAACTCTCATAAGATGGAAATGGCTCCAGAACAGCATCAGCATGAAGTAGGTGAAGGAGGAATAATAGATGCATTAAACATGCATTACATTTACAGGGTTCTCCTTTTGTCCAGTAGTTCAATATCCATGCTAGAAAGTTTTGCTTGTCATTCATCTTTATTTAGCAAAAAATGATCCTCATGAAGTACCCAATACACACCCAGCAGGTGCATGTAATGATTGGGACAGAGATTGTGTCACCACCTCATATCATGATCACAGAGCTTTTAACCACCGTCTTTATCAATGAACGGAGCTACTGGTTCAGTTATCATGGAGTCACAGGGTTGGAATATCATGAGAATATTTGAAAGCTCTCTCATTATCCGTGCTCTACCTTTCCACCAAGTTTCATGATGTACAAATTGTACTGATCACAGACCTCCACCTCTGCTTTTGCCTTTTGCAGAAGAACAGAGTGTGTTTGCTTTCTTTCACAGTTCTCAACTTGACCTATCTGTTAACATCGCCTCTCCATTATGCAGCCTTAACAATGATTTACGCTTGTCAACTCATCACCCCCTGCTGCAGCTCAATTGAGGTGAGAACGATATTAGCTCAATGTAATCAACGTCTCAACCAGTCCCAATCAAGGCTTAGCCCCCCTCCAGCCTGCTTGATGTGATTTCTGTCACAAGTGATGGGAGGGAGGAAGGTCTGAGAGCTGAGCTAAACGTCACCATGCTCAATTGTGTGACAATGATGTGACTTGCACAGCTCCATTATAGGAATTTGTAGTTAGTCTTAAAATCTTAAAAGGATGAATACAACAACAGTGCAATGCAAAAGAATCATTTACATAAGAAGTCTGCAAAAAACCCAAAACACTTTTACTGTAGGCATGGTAACATGATTCAAGGGAGAGCAAACTATATTCCTCAACCAAGTTAGCTTCTATCAAGGGAAATCATGTCCAGGTTTAATGGCAAAACTGGGATTTTTTTCAAATTATTATGGTTATAATTAATAACACACATTGACAGTGCATTAATAACATCACCAAATTACTGAAAAACATTATCACTTCCCACTAGTGGGAATACTAGTGCTGGTGCTTATTTTACCATAGAGCAGAGTTAAGAAGAAAGTCACCTCAGTCACGCTGAAAATAGTAATAAACAAATGAATGAGATATTAAAGTGTGCATTTAGTGGAGCACTCTATTGGCTCAGGCAGACCTAAAGTTACTTTAACAGGACACCAAACCAACTTTCTAGCATGTCATCATGTTCCTGACTTGGTGCAAAGCAACCACTTTCTCAATGAGTGTGAATTTCAGCCTTATCCACAAACATTAGTGGAGCTACTTTTCTTCAAACTCTATGTTGAAGCTATTCTAAACAAAAGGAAAGAGTAAATATATCTGCAGGAGAAAAAGTGAAGCATAGAAAGACCATGACCATAAAATGAGGAAAAACTACATGTGAGAACAGGCAAAAGTTACTAACATGCAATAGTGGCTTTACTATTCAGTCATGTCAGCTCTATGGATATCCACTGGAACCACCTGAAAGCCCACAACACTGGCTGTTACCCAGTGACCGAGTCATCACACAATAGTAGCTTATTCATCAGCTTGCACACTCCTGTTTCTGTCTAATAGCCCCACTATAATATATGTTTATCTTTTTATTGTAGAATTAAGCTTTCAGTTCAGGGTTTCATTTTTGGCCACACTCTTACTTCAAAGAGGGAAGTGGATTTCAACTCGCCTCTGTCAAGACTGTAAGTGACTCACTGCCTGTCAGTGCATTGTTAAACAATATCTTACTACTTGCAAAGAATGTTTTGTTAAGTTTTATATACAATATATACACAAGTTGTTTTTTAAAATAATTTACCCATTAATCATACATCAAATAACTGAAGTATAAACAAAATGCAATTTTTAAATAGCGACGTAACAAAGGGAAAAATCCAAACCTACCCCTCTATGAAAACCAATTATTCCCTCAACCTAATAACTTATTGTGCCATCGTTATCGTTGAAATAATCAAGCAGTTTCAATAACTGAGTCTTTCACTTCACTTATATGCAGAATTGCTCCAACTGAAAGGGTTTTTCAGCATGAACGGCCTCTTTAAAGCCACGTCAAAGCATCTCAGTATTTACATGGCAGGACTGTTAAATATGAATATCAACAGAAGATGACAAGATAAGACAGAAAGGCAAAAGACACATGCAGGACTCGACGTATATCTAATAACTCAGATCATTTTTTTGTGTTGTTACTTTCTTGAATTTCTTGAAATTCAGCATTTGCACCGTGTTAAGGTTGCTGCCTGTTTTATCCTTAACTATTAACTGATGAAGGTCTCGTATCAAAACTAAGCAAATAAAAATAGTCACTGTGTGGGAGTCAGCAGTAGAACACTGAAACATATCCATACAATGTAGAGGTAGAAATAAATACCTTAGTAGAAAAATGTAATTGCTTTTCATTCACTCATGTGTGTTGATGCTAAAACAGGTCTGCTGGGAATTAAAAAATCAAAAAACCAAAAAAGGAAGCTTGAAGCATCTTCACTGATGCTTATATAACCAAGTGCCATGTCTTACTGTTTAATCTGAAGAGCATGATTTGGATGAATGATTTTGCCCGATGCATACTCACACTCATGCACATAAAAACACACATGCTCAAAAACAGTGAAAGCACTTGAGCCCTAAATGACTGTTTTAAGTAACTGTTTTCATCCCCGTCATGCAGAGACAGTGGTGAGATAGAAAGTCATGTGACCTGGACTAAGCTGCTATGTATTCTGAGTGGGTCTACCTTACAATACAAAGCACCTTGTTGTGATTTGGCGCTGTATAAATACAATTGTGTTGAATTGATGATAGGATGAGCATGTAGTTCTCAACAGTCTACATTCAAAAACCGTAATGTCTCTGTTTTGTTCATAATGGAAATGAAGTGATGTGAAGACATGCTGCTTGCATTTTTATAGTCCAACATCTGGTCATAATTTTACTAAAATACCTAATAATGGATGGATGGATAGCTGCTACTTAATATTTATCATCTCTGGAGGTTTATGCGTCATTGTTTGACACACACAAACCAGCTCAGCACTGTGGCACCAGCACAGTTGTTACCTGTAAATGTGGTATCAAATCTAAAGTGCTTTACAAAATAAGTGATTCTGGATTCTCCAGTGCAGCAGTGGAGCATCTGTCCTCGTTTTTGTACAAACACGTCACATCTAACAATGAGCCCCTTGGACTGCTCTTCAGTTTTAGTTTCAGTTGGTTCAGTCGTTACTCAGCCAACACAAGATGCAGCTAGTAACTGCAACCAACCAACCAACCAAATGAATTACATCATAAGTCATACTTGGACAAGATGGTGGCACACTTGTTAAAAACTCAATACTGAAACTTCTTTTTAGAACAGGTATCATGAACAATGACCTTTTAAAAAAAGAAGACAGTGTAGGCACTGTAAGTACACAGTTACAACTAAACAAGAGAGTCTAAAAAAATCTATTTAAAACATGTCGTTTATGTACAATCAAACTTTCTTTGTGTACCTGCAATCTTGACGTGGATTGGGCACATATCCTGGATATGCTCCATCAGTGATGTCACGACACATTTTGCTATCTCTGTCTGAAGGCAGCAGGGTCCCTGCTCGAACCATCAGACCCAAACAGTGCTCAAATGTATTCCTTTCTTCTGGACCATCCTCCGTGAAGAAACAGTGGCCTAGTGTGTCATATCCCACCACATCCTTTACCTGGGAGGCAACACAGTACATTACTGATTGTAGAGTAGGTCACCATAGTGCATGGGGTCCATTTCAAATCTAACTGTAGAAAAAAATGTCTATAACAAAAGTGTGAACTTTCTAAAGTGTAATTGCTCATCAGAAGCTCCATTATTTATCAAATGCGTTTCTTTTGTGGCTTAGGAAGCAAATTCTTGCACCAAATTTAACCCAACTTCAGCTTTGAATTCTAGTCAACGAAAATGGTTTAGTGCAGTGGTTCCCAAACTTTTTCATGTTTACGTGAGATGAATTGCAGAATGATGACAAAATACTGTTAATCTGACTGTCTGCAGGTTTTACACGCACTTACTGTCCCTCCATTTACAAAGGCAGAGGCGTCACGGTGTCATTATTTTATGTGTTGTTGTTTTTTTCCTGTGTAATAATGTTCAACATTGCATCAATACATTTTTCAAAAAATGCCTCTCTGTGCAACATGGGTTTAAAAACATAAACAGCTGTGGGATCCTGTTTGTCTGTGACTTGAACCGGGGGGACAAATCGTGGCAGGATCAGCCTGATGTTATTTGTATCCTGCTGTAACTTTACTGTATAAAGAGCAAACATCTCCAACATGTCAGGAGCAGTTAGTCATTGCAAGAAGTGTTTGTGAACTAAAAATCAAGAATGTGGGATCCTGTTTGTCTGTGATTTAAACAGCCTGGCGAAAACCAACCCTGCAGGGAGACCTACCTCGGCACCTGTGCAGGTGAAGCCAAAGGGCAGATTTGCTTCATCATATTTTCTAGTCTTTGTTTTAGAATGAAGTTGGTTTGGAAACATATTCAGCGACGTTACATCTCCTGCTTTGCGTTTGTGTGGGCGCCCCGTGCTAGCAGTGTCCAAGCTTTCTGTTTTTTCCCCTTTTTATACCGAGCCCCCCCTGCAATGGCTCTGCAGCCCCCTAGTGGGGCGGGCCCCACACTTTGGGAAGCTCTGGTTTAGTGGATAAATGCAAACTGATAAGTGGATGAAGTTAGGTTGAATTTGTGCTTGTTATTCGCTTTCCCTTTTCGGCCAAATTTAGGATACATCAGTTTAAAGTCTGTGAAAGGCTGAACAAATGTAGCCAGACAGAAACACACATGGGCAGCCGGTGCAGGACAGAGTAGCACTAATGCTACACAAGCGACAGCAGGGAATCTTGGAATATGATGACCAAAGAAGCAACCTGCTTGATATGAACCTGAAAACTGACTCAGCTGGACCCTTTCAATTTGGAGGAGTAGCCACTCTGAGTCCAACATGAATGACTCCTCAGCCTATCACTAAGCCAGAGCCTAGACACCCTTCAGAGATGTCAGTGGTCTACCCAGACCCTGTGACCATAGGTGACAGTAAGAACATTAATTAACCGCTTCAATTTAATACTCAGCTCTCTTCACCACAACAGATCTAATCTCCCGCTCCACTCTTCTTTGGCTCATGAACAAGACCCCAAGATACTTATAGTCGTGCACTTGTCTTTAATAGCTTGAATCCCCCTATTATCCATGTCACACAGTGCCCAATCTCCTGCGTTTTAATTCATATATTTCATATACATCTTCATACAAACTGTTTCTTTCAGAGATTTAAAATTATATGCCTGTCACTATAATAATGATTTTATGAGACATTACTGGAGACTAAAAAGAATATAAAACCCTTTAAATGAGGTCATCGTATCTGCCTTAGTAAGAGTCACCAACACCAATAAGTACGGCGCTATACGAATACAAAAACACTCTCCCTAACATTACCAGGTTGCTTCTGAGCCAGTGAAGGTTAAGAGCTGCAATAATGACTCTTAACAATAAATTACACATTTTTATGTATGCGTTCTTATATATGCATTAATACATACAAAAAATACAGAAATAAATTATACAACTTCCTAACTGACCATCAGTCCATTGGAGCCGTGGATAGTGACGCAGCGGGAGAACGAGTGGTGAATGGATAAATCGCTGACAGACGTTGGAGGGTCATAGCCTCCCCTCTCATCCACATCTCCATTCATGTGAAAATGGACAGGATAGTGTCCCATGGTCTGCTGGCCCATGTGCTGCAGCTCCATCCCAGATATGTGGACTGCCCTAAAACCATGTTCCACCTGGTGATGACAGTGGACACATTGCAGTCAGAGAGCTCAAGTTACTGCATCAATCAGACACGAGCAAAAAAACAAAAGTACATGAAAAGCAGGACTAGCAACACTAGAGTCAGATTTAGATTTTTAAATCATTATTTTATGTTTTTTTATTCTAATGTTCAATTTCTTTGTTTTGCACATAGACTGTAAATAAAAGATGGATGTAGCTACCAGTGTTGGGTGTAATTTATTTCTTTGTACTTTTTTACTGTGATCACATGACATTGTTGATTAACGCAATAATGGGACTCCAGTTTGGTCATGTGAATCAGGGCTCTTAAACTTGCGGCCCAGGGGCCACTTGCATTAACATATTAATGTTGAGAAATATAGTGCAATTTGTCCCTTGAAGTGACTTTTTTGTTGTTTGTTGTTGAGTGTAATGTTAGGATAAGTTCTTTAAAAAGCAAAAAATTATTTAACATGACGGCGATATGAGCAGAGCGCACAAACATGTTGAGGCTGAGTTCAGTGAGCGAGTCAAAAACTAAAGTGAACACTTAGGTCTTCATTTTGATTTTGTTAAATACAAACAAAACGATAGCAGAAGTGCTGCCACGTGTCTGGCCACAAAGAGAGGACCGATGTGTTTATTTGGTAGTTCAATGTAAGGCTTCAGTTAAGAGTGAGGGAAAAAAAATGTTCACGTTTGCGGTTTTGTCTTGTTATACAATATTTGAAATTAAAAAAACAAAAACAAAATGCTACATTTTAGGAAATATTTCTCAGTGTTTTCATGTTAGTTTTTTGCATTACTTGAACACTACAGTGGCTCTCACATGAGATGACAGTGGCAGCAGGGGCCCACAGCTCATTTTAGTTTGAGACCTCTGATGGAGAGTCCTCGTCACAGTTTAATTATGGAGTTCCACAGGGTTCAGTGCTAGGACCAATTCTGTTTACATTATACATGCTTCCCTTAGGCAGCATCATTAGAAGACATAGCATACATTTACACTGCTATGCTGATGACACCCAGCTCTATCTGTCCATGAAGCCAGATAACACACACCAATGAGTTAAACTGCAGGAATGTCTTAAAGACATAAAGACCTGGATGGCCGCTAACTTTCTGCTTCTTAATTCAGATAAAACTGAGGTTATTGTACTCGGCCCTGAAAATCTTAGAAATATGGTATCTAACCAGATTCTTACTCTGGATGGCATTACCTTGGCCTCCAGTAACGCTGTGAGGAACCTTGGAGTCATTTTTGACCAGGACATGTCCTTCAACGCACATATTAAACAAATATGTAAGACTGCTTTCTTCCATTTGCACACTCACTGAAACTCCCTGAAAAGCCTTCAGCTAATCCAAAATGCTGCAGCAAGAGTCCTGACAGGGACTAGAAAGAGAGAGCAGATTTCTCCTGTTTTGGCTTCCCTTCATTGGCTTCCTGTTAAATCCAGAATTGAATTCAAAATCCTGCTCCTCACATACAAGGTCTTAAATAATCAGGCCCCATCTGATCTTAATGACCTTGTAGTACCATATCACCCTATTAGAGCACTTCGCTCTCGCTCTGCAGGCCTACTTGTTGTTCCTAGAGTATTTAAAAGTAGAATGTTAGGGAGAGCCTTCAGTTTTCAGGCCCCTAGTTATGCTGCAATAAGCCTACGTTGCCCTTTAGCCATTGAGTGTTTGTTTTTCACTCACTATGTATTTATACACCTCTCTGCATTTAACCATTAATTATTATTAGTATCTAGCTCTCTCTCTATTAATGTAGGATCTTTATCTTATAATAGAAAGCACCTCGAGGTAACTGGTGCTGGTGCTATATAAATAAAATTGAACTGAATCAAGTATGTCTTGTAATGTAGTGTAATGTAACTCATTGCAGTACTAAACTCAATAATTACATCACGGTTACAATGATGTCATTCTTCAGTTCTCTGCCAGCCGGGCGAACAGAAAGAAACATGTTTTTTATTTCCTGGACACTCTCGCGGCTACAATCAGCTGATTTCCGTGCATGTGTGGGAGGTAGAAAGTGGTACAGAGATGCAGATTTTGAGTAGCGGGTATAGACATGACTTTTTTTCAAGTGCAGAGAAGGACAAGAGTGAGACGGTAAAGTGGGAGATACTGAATTACTTTTTAAAGTAACGAGTGATGTGTAATACGTGACTCTTCCTGAGTAATGACCCCAACACTTGTAATCACTATTACAACAGCCATTGTTCAGTGAAAACTTTAAATCAATGTAACAAAACTGGAACAAGACAAATCCCCGACTCCCGCGTTGAAATACGCATGTCTGCAAGCATCTTCACAGCCTGGTAGATAACAAAACACAAACGAACAAACCACAAGTCGACACCATGCATCGTTTTCTTCCAGGTAACATGTTTGTAATAATTAGTCACACTTTTGGATCCTGATAAGTCCTGAAATTTGGCAGGTTGACATCAGTGTCTGCTAGGCCTCACCTCTGCTACTTCGAGTCACCACATTTGTTTCCACTTCACTGAAGTATTTTTAAAGGAGTTATATGATCAATGACATAACTTGCTATTAAAGCAGCAACAATACTACGAGAGAGGAACAGAACAGGACGTTAAAATAATGAAAACACTGAAATTTGGACAAATAAAAGATGAAGTTACAGACAGGTATGGGTTGATGTGGAGAACGAAGCAGGATGGCAGATGCCAGGGGACTCTGTGACGCCATGCAGCTATGTCCCAAAAAACCCAGAGAATCATGAGAACCAACACTTCTTGCAGTCACACTGGTTTTCATTACATCATAGTGTTTGTGAAAAGGCTAAAAAATGAAAGAAATATCACCCGGATCACAGTCAGCGACATTCAGCTTGCGACCAGCTAATAATTCTGGAGATGGGAGGTTTTCACACGACAGGACTTGTCCTGAGGCATTTAGTGTTTCTCACCCTCTGTGTGTGTGTGCTCATGTGTGTGTTATGCTATTTCATGCTCTACACACACCCATTCATGAGAAATATGTGACATGAGGCTGAGATGGAAATTTATAATGGAATATGATATCTTGCCCTGGGGAAAGGGAGGCATTGAGGCAGCAGGAAGACAACCACACACTCCCCCCTCTCCTTCCTGCGTCAGTGTCTCTGTTGCCTCTTTCTGATGATAGGGTGCACGAGGCTGACAGAAAGAAGGACGTTTCAGTGATGAACACATACAGAGGCCCGAGAGTCTTAATGAGCCTTAAACTAAATTAAGATTTTAGATGTTAATGTGGATTATTTGCTGTAGTGGTGCATTAACGTGGAGGAAGTCAGAAGAAACAAAAGACTAGCTTCAGTATAACAACGATGCTCAAAAATGTGTTTTTTTAAAGGATCTTTTTAACTTATTGCCTTTAATATGCTCTAAACACACATTCCTACCAAAGCAGCAACATTTCTATTGTTTAAAATATTTTAAATGTATAATACATATTACACCTATAATGTGCAAAGCACTCTGGGTGCAATTCAGAGCTGCTATTTCTAATGACCCAGAGTTTTAGTGTAAAAACATACTTTGAGTGCCACCGAGCTGCATTTAGTTGTGATTTCTGGCAGAGAGAAAAAGTGTCGGCTGTGAAGGCTACGCAGAAAAAATGACAGAGCAGGAGCACGACTTTTGAAAAGTCAGCGTCCAAAAGAGCTGCTGCTGTGTCCTTTTCACTTTTCTCCCAATTTATTTGACGCATTTAAAAGAGCTCAAAAACAGTGCAGGTTACAAACAGTGACAATTACCAGATTCTGCACTTGTGTAGAAAATGATCATCACTGATTATCACTGTGCGGTTCCTGAGCAGAGCTCATTAGTGAATGGTAAATGGACTGATTCTTCTGTAGGCTTTTCACAGTGCTTCATACAACATGCCTTTTTAAAGCCATTCATACAGCCACTTCTTCTATGCTTAAGCTCTTTCTAGCTACCATTCACACACATTCATGGATGCATCGGAGAGCAACTTGGGGTTAGTGTCTTGCCCAAGGATGTTTGGCATGCAGAATGGACCAGATGGGGATTGAACCACCAACCTTCTAATTCATAGATGACCTGCACTACCTTCTGCCCTTGGGAAGATGGATCTAGGATTAAGACTGGTTCTTAATTACGCAGATGCATGCTCTGATGCACCTGTAACATTTGCTTGAGTGCAGATGTTCAAACAGCTGGTGAGACGAGTCCTTTAGGATGCAGTGTACTTTCTGCAGGCAGTGTAATATGCACATGTCTTCAAGGGCAGGCAGCTGTGTGTTGTTTATCTTTTGTGAAGGTTTATGACTCTGCAGTGTTCTTATCTGCTGCGGAGTTGTTTCCATATCATGTCAGCATGTCGTGAGTGAGGATGCTTTGAATGGTGCAGCAGTACAAAAACACCAGAAGGCTTTAAGCCACTCAGGGTGCACAGGAAGTGCAGACTGTTTTAGAGGGACACAGTGTCCATGTGAGGTCTTCTGTGATGTGTGTACCCAGAAACCTGAAACAAGAGACTCTCCACATTGTTGGTGTTCAGAGCCAGATTATTATGACTCTGAACATAGAAGATAAAATAACCTCTTGTCTGTATGCACACTTATCTCCATTAGATGATCCGTCCTGTGTTTTCTTTAAATGTAATGAAGCTGTTATGAGATGATCAACAGTCATATGTGTACTGAGAACAGAAAGGGCTCAAAAACAGTATGATGGAGCTCCTCCCCCAAGTAAGAGTTTGGAGGAGCAGTAGGGAACCTGAAATTCGTTCAGTGTTATCCAACTTAGTCTGGTCCAGGTACTCAGATGGATAAAGACACACTAGGTGTCACAATACAGTGTCCAGCAAATGTGTGCAAGTCAGTAATTATGGAGCACGATTCCATCTGTGAGCATGAAAGGACAAATATTCTTCCTCTGTGTCTCTGAGGAAGAGTACTGGACTTGTTGGTATACAGTCTGAGTAATGTCTTTTATGTTTTCAAATTCAAACTGGGACCCTATGTTCATCTAGCTGTAGGATCTACAGATGGGACCAAGGCTTGTCCAACCACCTGACAGTTTTTCAAATGTTGACAAAAGCTAATATATCTGTTATCGTCAATGAAAAATGTATTTTATTAAAGCTTGTGTTACTAAATAATCAGGTTTCCTTATAAAGTTCCAGAGTAAATGATGAAAAATGCTGCGATTGGCTAGAGTCCTGGTCAAACACACAGCTGTGGTGTTTGGTATGGTTTGTGGAGGTAGAGGTGGGACAGTATGGCTGAGCAGAAACACTTTAAAGCTGGGCAGCTGTAAAGCACTGGCCTGGGCGTGTGCACTAATCACTCCATCTCTGGGGTTACTGAGGCAAACATGCTTCACTGGTTCCAACGTACCTCAGTAACAGCGAACCGTCGGGTCACAGCCAGCGCAGAAGGCAAAGACTTTGGAACAGATGTGGGCAGGCACACTCAGGTGCTGCCCTCTATGTGAAGTATCTGCTTCACACCCCAAAGCACCGGGATACATGGGATACACATACGTGGGATTGACCATCCAGTTCTTTACACCAGTGGGAACCTGAAATTCGCTAAAGCATGATACATGGTACAGGGCTCTAGAGTGCGACCAATTTGGTCGCAAATGCGACCAAATTTTTCAGTGGTGCGACTAAAAATAAATATTTGGTCGCACAGGTGCGACCAACTGTTCCGGTAACAAAAAAAAAAATCTCTGTAACTCTCCGTGTGGTCAACAACAGACACACATTTTGCCCCTATCGTGGACTAAACCAATCAGAGATAGTCAGGGGCGGGACCTCTCTGATTGGCCGTGGTCCAGTTGAAAGTGCAGGTGGAAGTGGGAGGTGAGTAGCTTGAATAAAGCGATATCAATTCATTAACGGATTCCACACAAAGACCTAAACACGGAGCGGACCCAACACATCAGAATCAGCTTCGTCTTTCTCGGCTTTCTCACCCGACGGCCTGAACACGGACACGCTGTCGGAGCTTAGCGATTCTTCGGGTCCGCGCTGTGTTTACGTCTTTTTGCGCTGATTCTGAGCTGCAGGTTTTGCCTCTCTCCAACCAAAATTCACCGAGCCTGCAGCAAAAGAAGCAGCAAACTGCGCTTCACATTTGATCAATGTCGTCATGAATTCCCTCTGACTTTTGCTGTTTTGCTTCCACCACGATAAAAATCACACTTCCTGCACAGCTCTCTCTCTCTCTGTACTTCAGGAACAGTTTCCCGTCTCAAATCTGTTTTCTGCATTATTCATTCGCTTATTACCCACCAGTCTAGCGTTGTTTACAGCGCTTTTTCTTTTTTCACTTAAATGACCTCGGACAAGAAAGCCTAATTTCTGCTGTTCAATACTGAAGAAATTTAAATTTCTTAAAATTATGCAAAATTGCAGAATATTTTTAAGGTTATCTGCTATAAAAAGCCAGACCAGGAAAATCTCCTTCATGTTTTCCTGTGTTTTATTCTCAGTTACTTTCACACAAAGGCATCTGCTGTGATTTTCACAATTCTGATGAAGTCTCATGTGTATCAGTACTGATAAATGATCAGAATTATAATATTTCTGACTGTCTGAGGCTAAATTGAATCAAATCAGGACTTTGAGAACCGGAATTGAATGGATTATAGAAATCAGTGATGATACTCAGCCCTAGTGAGCAGCCTAGGCCTGAGAGAAGTGGATGTACTGTAGCTGTGGGTAATAAGAAAAGATGAAAAGAACTATTGATAACTTTTTTGTTAAGTTAAGGCCTGATCTGTCTGAAATTCATAGCCAGTGCTCTGACACGGTGCCATCAATATTTGAATGCTGAAAAAGCACAGTGTATCCAGAAAACACATTATATGCTGCAATAAATGCACTGCCCAAGTGTCCCCTCTCCCCACGGCCTTTCAGCAGCAGACAGCAGCAAACAGGTCGTCAGAGGAGGCCAAGATGATGATTAAGTTTTTAACATTTTCTACAATATTGACAAAGCACTTTAAGCACAAGTTTGTTAGTTAATAATTTAGAAATTAATATTGTCTGTATGGACTTCCCCCCCCAAAGAAAGTGCACATGTAAAACTGCGGTGTTAAGCGATGCGGTTGAAAAATTTGAGTGCGCCTAACTTTTGTGCCGGTACGCCTAAATTTTTAAAGTTAGGCATACCGGTGCGCCCATGTCAAAAAGTTAGTCTAGAGCCCTGTGGTAAAAGAGTGTTTGGCAATCTGGTGGCTGATTTCCTATGGCGAGGAGTAGATCAGGCTGGATAGATCCCAGGCCTAAGTTAGGCAGTGGGTGGATGTGATGGCAGGGTATCGCCTGTGGATTGGTTGTAGGAGGGAATGGGACGGCAGAATGGCTGAGGGTGTGGCACACCTGGAGTGCATTTACTAATTTCTCTGTGTAGTAGCTATGAGGGCGCAGGACGAGGAGTTTTGGCAGAGCACGCGAGCAAGAATGCACCGAAGCTTGGCAGCTTTATACCGTTTTCCTGTGTATGTGTGCAGTAATCACTCCCACTCTGTGGAGCTCTGCAGTTCCTGAGAAAAGTAGCTGTCATTGGTCTGGAATAAAACGTTTTTTGTTGCTTGAATCACAGGTCATAACCTTCTTTTTAACAGGTTTTTTTTCTACTCTTGGGTCCATATCCCTAACTTCACCTCAGACAGCTGAGGCAGAAGCCCTGCATATCTGCTTTTACAATCTTATAAAAGGATTATCATTATCATCATTAAGCAGATGGCAGAACACTATTCTATAGTATAGCCCAAGAATTAAAGTATGAAGCTGGGAATAAATGGCTACGACAGGTTCTCTTTAAAGGGATCGTTTTTCCTCCTTTTCAAGCCTGTTCACACGGTGTTGCCTATTCTGCAAACGACAGCTAACAGAAGAGTTTACCTTCAAATGTCCTCCGAAAGTGTCAAAGTTGAAGAACTTGCAGGCCTCATTGCCATAGCAGCTGGGCTCCATCTCACCACGAAGCAGGATATTACGACTCAGCAGGCCGACCTCGGCCCTCATGTCTACCCCATCCACCTCCTCTCCCATGTGGATAAACTTGGCTTTACCTGCATACACAGAACACATGCACAGTAAAAAAGAACCGTTGGTGTGAAAACACACTGACCTACAACACATCAGCGTCAGAGACAAAGAAGACGAGTTCAACTCTGAGTCAAGCACAGGAGCACTTCTTTACCTCTGCCTTACCCACACTCAGACTGAACTTATTAACATCCACGCTGCACCTGCTGATAACCTTGTTGGCCAGTGAGGACGACTTTCCTCAGCCTGCTGCAACCAAAAGGCAGCGTGCCCTTTTACTCCTTGAGCAGTTGCAAGGTTTAAGGGCCTATTCCTGTGGAAATGCAACTACTTCATCAATGTGGTATTTTCCTTTCTTTTAGTCTGACGTTGCCCATCGCTTTTTGATGCCCAGTGCAGATCCCATAACACAGACGCAGGTGCTTAATCAAGTCAAAAAGCACAAAACAATTTGTGCAAACATCAAATGTAACAATTTAATGCAGGAGAATCAGGGAGTTGGAAAAGGGATAGAGCCAGTGCAATTCCAATCCATTACAGTATCAGTTTTTTCCTACAAAGCCACCAAAAGAAATCAATAGCATCATAATATCTACAGATGTAAAAAAGAAAGAAAGAAAGAAAGAAAGAATTAAATAAGAATCATCCTTAAGTTCACAGTGGGTTTTTTTTGGAATTCAAAATAACAATAACAGCATCAACAAAGTGTTAAAACATTTAAAAAGACTAGAATGTAGAAAAACGGCAATTAGTTAATCCTGTGGCTGCAGTAGTTCTTATAAGTTAAAGGCAGGATAAAATAAAAGACCTTTTACAGGTAAGTCTTCCAACCACACAGGCACAAACCCAGGTGTTTGCTTTGATGGCCTCTCTCTCAATTTTGTTCAGCAACAAGGTTAAAAATGCTAAATGGCCTGTATTCGTATAGCGCTTTACACTACATTCAGTCATTCACACACACTGGTGATGGCAGCTACATTGCAGCCACAGATACACTGACAGAGGCGAGGCTGGGCCCTCTGACCACCACCAGTAGGCAACGGGTGAAGTGTCTCGCCCACGGACACAACGACCGAGACTGTCAGAGCCGGGGCTCGAACCGGCAACCTTCCGATTACAAGATGAACTGCCAACTGTTGAGCCACGATCGCCCCAAAAAGACAGGTTACACCTTGACCAGTTCCCCAACATTCAAGAAAAAAATTCTCTGATTATGGCTTTGGGAATACCAGCACAAGTCACTACGCTGACTGATTCTTTGGGGGAAAAGGCAGGAGACCATTCTGTTTATCCAAGATGGACTCAGTCACTGTGCCATCATCTATGAGTTTGGGGCATTTTTGATCAATGCCACCATGATAGTGTTTTTGAGTCAAAATTTATTTACATGCTCTGACATGTAATCACTGTAATATTATTTGTCAGATACTTTCATGAAAAATGCTCCAAAGGTACCAACAGCAGGTACAAAACAACAACAAAGTGTTTCTGAATTCTGCAAACGTTCTAAAACTCTGTAGCGAGCAAAAAACCCAAAGCGTCCCCCACACCTACAGTCACACTGGGCCTCTTAGGCAAGCTACAGTATTATGTGTTTTGTAATTAAAATAAAGCCTTGGAAGGACCATTTATACCTCAGTAAAAAAGCAGTGAAGGAAAAGCAAAAATGATCCCATGAAAAGCAGTGAGAAGTAGAAAGGACAACAAGATCAGAGTAAGTGGAACACGGCTCTTAGAAACGATAACAGTTCTCGTCCGCCCTCCTCCACATACATATCCTCAACAACACAAACGTGCTGATTAGAAAAACTGAAGCCAAGCCAGGAAAAAACTGTCAAAGAAATATTCAAGTGTGAAATCTGAGAGAGTGAGCATCATACACCCACACATGCTTAATCTCTTTTCTCCACCTACTCCCTCCACCAGAGCAGCCAGAGCTTAAAAAGTACAAAAGAACATTTTCATTCTGATTTAAAGCATCAACAGCCCAGACTTAAAGGTTTTAGATCCCTGTTCTTTACAATGCAAACAAAAGAAGAGTTACTGAATGCTGCAATTTCTTCTGCATTACAAAGGGATGCGCTAAAGAGGTTTCACTTGTATTTGCTCAATAAAAAGCAATACATTGTTTTAAGTTGGTTACCTGCAGCAGTACCGTATACTTCTTTGCGATCCCTTTGACGCTGTTGACTCGCAGATAGCACTTTGCACACTTTAGCCTAGTGACTGGTGATTGATAGGGGTCACCGCCAGCAGCATTCAGTGACTACTCACAATTAATCGTTTGCAGTTAGGACAGTCAGGAACTGTTCCCCTGAAGGAAAACAAGCCTCTTACCCCACTGGGAGAAACCCCAGCGTACAGGTCAATCGCCCCATCTCTCACCGAGGCAATTCCATGCTGGTAAAAGTCCAGCCCTTCTCCAGGAGACTGGTTTTTGAGTCCAAGAGATCCACTGAAGTGAGCACAAGGTTAACTCGTATCGTCCAACATCAGACACCAACTGGGGCTCTTACGTCACCAGAGCGATGAGTTGTGAGGAAGTTGTAGATTTGACCTCTGACTGCACACTGCACCTGACTCCTACAACACCTCCTCCAGGTGATGAGCCAATGAGAGGGCTGCACCTCATAGACTTAGGCCTGTGAGCTCAGAACTGGCTCCATGGTGGGGCCCTGTTAATCTTGTCCTGGGCACTATAGTGTGGTCATGGACTCAACTGAAGCTACCAGGGGCAAAAGCCCCCTACAACATATCTCCTGGGATCACTGGGACACACAAACCACCATGACTCAAGGAGGCATAACCAATATGCCTGTTAGAACTGTCAAATGTTCAGATGATTGAAGTCATACTGATAAATAGCCTCAGGCTGTCTCGCTCTCTTTCTCATCTATCTCCCAGCTCTCTGCTGGGACAACAAAAACAACACTCTTCCTGTTTGTGTATAACCTCAAGGGTGGAGGACAAACTCGATTATCAGCGTGTGTTCAAAAATAGTGCTGCAAAGTGGCACGTGAGCAGGAATTAATGTAACAGATTATAGTCGTGCTGAGAGTGACAAGAGCTCTGAGGAAAAGCCTCGGGCTGGTAAAAGCAGGGCTTTCACTTAGCAAAATAACAAGTGATGTCAGAGACCTAAGGAAAAAAGAGAGTGCTACTAGGTCTGATATTTTTATGCAGCCATGCAGAAAAGAAATTCCAGCAGCTTCAGTGGAGACTTGAAAATAAATCTGTTAATACTGAAATGCAAACTTATCTTTTTGGTGTGTGAATTAGTGTCAGGAATTGACAGGTAGGAAAGAAGATGCCATGCCAGTTTTAGCTTCTGCAAGCACCAGGGGCTTTTCCGAAGAGCTATAGCATGTGAATGCAGCGAGACAGAAAGAAAAATAGTCTGCAAGTGAATGTTTTCATATCAGTATGCGTGATGGTATCCAAGTGTGTGTGTGCCAACATGAATGGGCTCAGTCAAGAACATACAGTCCTCCAGGATACAGGCTAAGACTTTTCCTTGGCCCTGAGTCAGACCAAACACCTTCCACCAACTCCCACACACTGCTATAGGCTGTCTCCACCTGGCCTCTATCACACTGCATATTTAGAAATACACATACCCACAGAGGATGTGTTACCATCCTTTCACTCGGCTTACATTCATTTCCTGATATCTTTTTCTAGCTCTAGTTCCCTAGTGATGAACTATCCTTACTCTGGCAAGTCTTGGTTTAATGATTTAAGCAACATGGAACTGTCCTCTATAAGGGAGGCAAGTCCTCACAATGTGGCAAATACACAATTGTCATGACAGGAGTTCTAGATAAATAAATACATACAATAAAAAAACTAAACAATAAATAGCAACTTCAGTGCCTCAATAAAATGTCTTTACATGCTGTGGGTAAAAAACAGTTGATCTGTGCTTGCAGGTAAGTGAACATCAGAGAAAGTGAAGCCTGTGTGACCAAATGGACATTTGTGCATTAGGTTAAAACTATTGTGATGTGCATCAGCGAGACAGGACATTTAATTGGTGAAGCAAACTTCTTTTGGCTAACGTTAGCCTGATGGATCACAGGCCAGCTAATGTATCTAGGCTGGCTACGTTGTCTATACGCTGCATGATGATCTTGTAACTTGGCTGGCCATCAGAAGATTCACAGTATATAACCACATAGAGTTATACCTAACAATTACATCATCCGAGTGACTTTGTGAAGAAGTCCAGATGAACAGAATTAGCTTTTTGGAATTTCCTTAATTTCCTTACATGTATCGAGACATTTTAACAGTAACAGTTAGTTGGCTAATCCTAGATTGACTGTTAGTGTTACTGCTACCAAATGCTAAAGTCTAATATGACTTCATGATAATAACTTACCTCTACAATAATCGTCAATATGGAGATAAATTAGCCAGCTAGCTGTAACTTAGCTACAGTGCAAGAATCTTGTGTGCAAGTCAACATTATTGTTGCAAGTGAAGAACAATAGTGCAGGACAGACTCGTGCACATCTTATCATTTTCATTTTGTTTTTGTGGCCAGTGGAGGAAAAAATAGAAACAGAATGCTGACTGCAGCTTACCTAATGACTAGGTGTGACATGAATTATGCTAAATTATGGTTCAGTGGGAACAGTAAACTGGCTGTGCACTTGGCAGTCTGAAAGCATTCGTTGCCAGCTCAGGGTGTGTAGTGTACAAACTGGTCTGAGGGTCACTCTTGCTCGTGCTGTTGTTGCGCCACCAGTTAAATGTGACAAGTGACAACAACGGTTCCTAAAAGCTTTATATTGTAAGGCAAACACATTAGAGCACCAACAATAATTATTAGTTGATAAAATGATGCCACAGGATCACACCTGCCATAATGCCATGTTGTTCTCAGACCACACCTGAATCAGTTGTGCTAAGTCACTTCAAAAGAAACACCTTCAAATGTTCAAAATGTTCACATTGCACACTCCGATTGCTTTTGCTTTGAGATAAACCTGCATTAATGCACACAGCAGACACAAAAGTGTGTGTGTATCTAAAGGGTGAAAGAAGCTGCCTCAGTGTGTTAAAGCTGACCAGACTGCCTTGCAGTTACAAGAAATTGATTGAGGGTCCCTCACCTTATCCTTCAGTGATAAGTTTCCACTGGGCTCAGCCTTTTTTCATTAGCTTAGCTTCTTTCTTGTGGCTACAGCTCTCACTTTTCACCTTGTGGTACATTTGGCAGCTTTTTAAGTCTTTTAGTGCCATAAAAGTAAACTTAGTAACTTAGCAACACACTTGTCTTGACGCATTCTCAATCAATCCAGGTAAGTAAATCTCCAAAGGTTGATTCTGTTCATCTGAAAACGCTACGTCCAGATGAACAGAATCAACCTTTGGAGAGTTAGCAACACACTTGGTTTTATTTTTCAATGTAGAATCAGTTCTGTCAAATAAAAAGAAGATGTGTGTTTATGACTAATGTTGAATGTTTACTTGGTACAAACCTCTTTCAGCCATTCACACAAACACATTTTTCTCAGCGTAGGTGCTTTCTATCGAGCATCCACACTCTGATAAACACATCAGGAGCACCTCAGCATCAGTGCCCAGGGATTCTCCTTTAACACATTACAGTTCCTGAATTCAGACATTTCAGGTGAATGTCTGAATTGTTCAAAGTACAACTTCCAGGCGGTTTCCCATCTAAATTACACAAAATGGGTTTAATTAATGATGCTTAATGTTGCAAATTTAAGATAGAAAGAGGCACCTATGTGCATGCATTATGGGAGTCTTCCAAAGTTTTTCTTTTCTGGAGAGATGTTTTGGATTATATGAGCCAATGGCTAAAGAATGATTTGCCCAGGTCATCAAGACTGCGCCTCCTTGGAAACAGTCTAAAAGTATGTAATGGGAGAACTGATGGTTGGTTTAGTGGTCACTGACTGTGACCATGGAAGAATCTGTGACTTCATATCCAAAGACAAAGTGGAAACATAACTTCATGTGAACCAGATAGTGTATACTGGATATCTGACAGATGAATATTACCCAGTAACTTAGTATTGGGTCAAATTTCCTTGCACTCTATGTCAGTGTCTTTAAACTGTCTTGTTATGTGTTAATGTTTTTATGTCTAATTCAATCAAATCTGAATGATTAAAATGTTTTTGTGTGAGTCTCAGTCTTAATCTTAGTGGGTCAGTGGCCACTTACTAAGGGACAAGCCCCACTAGTTAAAATACCTGGGACTCAGCATTTGGTTTTAGAACTGAAAATGTCTCTTGGATGAGAGGTGAAAGAGCTTCAGATAATTTAAAGAAGTCCAGCTGCCTTCTTACAAGCTCTTAAGATTAAATTTCATGTAGATGCTTCTAGAAGGATTTTTAGATCATGTGAAGGCAACAGTATAATCATAAAACGCCTTGGACACATACTCCATTAATACAGGCGTCTGTTCTAATACACGTTTAGTTAATCGTTTAATGAAACTGAAGCAGAGTTGTCATTCAGAAAAATGAAAAATATTCAGTGTTCACCACTAAACTAATCTGACTCTGGATACAATCAAAGAATGGCATTCCAGTTTCTTCAGAGGTAATGACAGCTTACATTTTTAAATTAGTTTCACTCGTTTCAAGGCAGTGGGACTCGAGTCATGACGTACTTTTTAGTCAGTAAATGGTAAATGGCCTGCATTTGTATAGCGCTTTTCTAGTCCCTAAGGACCCCAAAGCGCTTCACACTACATTCAGTCATTCACCCATTCACACACTGGTGATGGCAGACCACAGCTACAACTCTTTTTCAAAGACCTGTCTAGGACACTATGTGCCACAACTCTGAGTGAAAGCTGACATTTGACTGTGGTGCAGAATTACCAGCAGCATAAATTCCCGTCCTTGCAGCCTAGAACTGCAGCACACTGTCAGCTGCTGCACTCTTACCTCTGACCTTCAACTGGTTGGATGCGCAGGTCGGACAGGGCAACAGTGTAAACTCTTCAGCCTGGTGCATTGAGTAGTCTGTACTGGCCACCACCACCCGATCCCCAGGCCCCCAGCCCGCAGGGTGGTCAGCCAGCTCCAGGATGCTGCTGTTTGACATCATGTCGATGGAAACAGAGGCCTGTGGACGAACTACAGGGTGAGATGGAAAGAGTTAGGCGAAAACATGCAGCAACGCTGACACACCCATAATGTTATGCAATAAATATAGTCCTCACAACAATTGTGTTAGCCAAGTTTGTCAATCATCACAGCAATCAGGAAAAAAGAGAAAACTTTCAGACAACTTGACCTCTGACCTCTAGCCTTGAGGTCGAGGTTACTGAGATTGATTCCTTATGGAGTTACCGCATTCAAAAGAATTTCATAGAACTTGAACTCTGACCTTCAGAATCAGCATACTTTATAAATCCCTGAGGAAATCATGTGGGTTACAGTTGCTCCAACGCAGTAACAGAAACAGACTATTTAGCAATACAATATGTTACAGATCTACAAATTTAAGAAATAACACAATATATACAAATCACTCAATAATAAATATCAAGGACTGACAGAGGTGATTATAGTATTGACGGGAATATTACTGAGTAGAAAAGCGCGTGTGCAGAAAGGGTGCAACTACTGCAGTGTTTACAGTGTGTTAGATGGAGGAGATGTGCAGGTAGAAGGCCACGCGCAGGAATGATCTCACAGTCGCTGAGATTAGAACTAAGCTGAGGTTTCTAGCAGATACACCTGTGGTATCAGTTTCAAAGTCCTGTGGTGCTCCGTTCTCGAGTTATCGCATTCACAAACCTTGGCATCCACACCGCCTCTGCCCGCTCAGCAGGATGATGACAAAACCCCATCGCCTTTAACTGCTAAAAACTGTATATGTGAAGGTGAAGCTGAGGCTCTTATGTAACTGCTTGAATTCTGAAATGCCTCAGAAATACTTCTACCACTACCAAGTTAATCATCATTCCCTGTCCTCACACTTTGACAATGAAGTGTTCTCACACTGGAGGTCTACAGCTGGGCTCCTGTTAGGAAAGGGATTGGTTATCAGAACCAATTAAAGATTTCACATTATATTGTCACCTGGCAATTAATTCACAATACATCTGAGGGGACCTCAACGAGTAACACAATGCCATGAGCAGAGTAACAAATTACTCTCTACACAGAGTCAGGGCCTATTTCCTGATGAACAAACTAACTAGAGACTGCAGCGTGTTGTGCGCTCTGCTGAGAAGGTGATTGGCTGCAGACTCCCATCTCTGCAGGACCTGTACACCTCCAGGACACTGCGGCGTGCAGCTCAGATCTTAGCTGGCCCTTCGCACCCTGGACACAGTCTGTTTGACCTGCTCCCCTCAGGCAGGAGGCTCCGGTCCAGTCGCACCAGAACCTCTCGCCATAAGAACAGTTTCTTCCCCTCATGTTGGACTCATGAACAATAACCGTATGACTGTTCCCACCACTAACATGTATATATCTATCTGCTTAGCACTTTTAAATTACATTTTATGTTTATTTAAGTGTTTGTTTAACAGTATGTTTCGCACTAAGTACCGAAGCAATTTCCTAATGTTGTAAACCTGCTCAACATTTGGCAATAAAACCCTTTCTGATTCTGACACTTATGGTCACACATGGACCCTGTATAGACACCTTATAAATGTCCCTGAAGGCTGATGATATGGTTTTACAGACAAGGTCAAACTGATGGTAGAAAGTGTAAATTCAGCAGTAATCTTTTGTCAAATAACTTAAAATGTTGATGGAAGTGAGGCTGTGGTAAGAAGGACCCGGCACTCAGGAGAACAGTGTTTTGATTCACACGCAGCTTTTCCGCTGCCCTCTTCACACACACCGCACAGCTCTCTCCACCAGGACCCGGCTGCTACCTAAACAGGGAAGGAGTGATTGGTGTGATGGCTGACAGCTGTGCCAGTCGGCCTCCTCTGGCACTGCCCCCATGAACATACTGCTCCACCCCTTCCCTGCAGCTGAGCCACAAACCACACGCCGCCACTGGCACACCAGATATGATGGAAGAAGTGACGGAGGTCAAAAATGCTTTTTGCAGCAGGCTGTAAACATGCCTTTCACTGGTGTAAGTTTGGGCATTTTGAAATAGGAGTCTGTGAGGACTAAAACACTTTCTGAACTGCAGACTTTGGACGTTCTGTGTTAGCTTTTCCCGCTCTGCACTTCCCTGCTTGTAATGGGTGAATGGTAAATGGACTGGTTCTAATATTGTGATTTTTAGCTGAGAAACAACTGAGTCTTTAAAGTTATGAAAGCACTTATTAACCAGAATAAATCTTTTCCTGAGATCACATCCTCAGCTCAGAGAAAAGCCAAGCAGACGCTTTCGTAGAATGACAGCTAGCCTACAACTGTAGTTTAATGCGTTGTGGGAGCGTGTTTGCGGGGTAAATCACAGAGTGTATAGAGTGCTTGTAGCCACTGTCAACCTTGACAAAAGACAACACTCGAAAGCCCATCTCTATATAACAAAAATATAGGGACAAGTCCAGACAAAGGACTGTAAATCTCTGCACAGATGGAGCTCCATGCATTCCAGTCATAGCAGCCCGCCCCCACAGAACATGTTCTCTGAAGCACAACAAGATTGTATGTCTATATAGACTCAGTGGCCACTGTATTCAGCTGCTCATTAACACAAAGATGTGATGAGCCAATCACACGACTGCAACTCAATGTGACATGTAGACGTGGTCAGCAGCCCCGTTGAAGTTCAAATAGACCATCAGACTGGGGATGAAAGGTGATGATGACTTTAAATGTGGCTTGTTTGTTGGTGCCAGATGGGCTGGCTTTCAGAATCTGTTGATCTGCTGGGATTTTCCTGCACAGCGAGTTCTCTTGTTGATAAAGAATGGTCTAAAACAATAAGAATATGCAGTTAGCCACAGTTGTTTTAGTGAAATGAGACATCGCATGAGCGGAACGGCCAGAATGATTCGAGCTGTTAGCAACAGAACTTTAGCTCAAATGACCACTTGTTACAACCAAGGTATGCACAAGGGCTCTAAACATAATATGTTGATGTTCTCTTTACTGACCGCACTCGGTGCTACCCCTGTAAACAAAAACGGGGAACCGGGGCTACAGCTTGCATGGGTAGCAAAATTGAACAACATAACATTGTGAGTTTAAATTTCTGCTGCCATATTCAGAAGGCATGCTCTGAACGTAGCATAATCCACATGAAAGCAGGCTTATTACAAATTCATAGAGCTGATGGTGGTGTAATGGTATAGGGAATATTTTCTTGGCACACTTTGGACCCCTTAGTACCAAGTGACCATCATCAGTGCCAAAGCCTACCTGGGTATTGTTTCTCACCCTCCCCTTACAACAACAGTATACCCATCTTCTGATTGCTGCTTCCAGAATGATGATGTGTCCTGTCACACAACTTAAATCACCTGAAACTGGTTTCTTGAACATAAACAATTTTAAACTGTATCTTTGTAGCTAGAAGTGTGTCACAAAAATATATAGTTTGTTCAAATCTATTTTGTTGAATCTACAAAAGATGCAAAGGCAATGTAGTCTGGCAGGAATAAAGTATTTCTATACCAACGACGTGATTCCAAAGAGCTATTACCCCAAAAAGTGGCATATCTCAGCCTGGTCTGCAGTGCATCCTTAAAATGAAGGAAAATGAAAAACAAAAGACAAAGCAGGCCGAAAACTACCTACAGATGATCAATACCTGAAATTCGTGTTCTTAAGAAATAAGAAAAGACCTGATGCAGGACCTGCGAGCTATGTCTGGACCATCAGTTTATCAAAGCCTCGTCAGAAATGATGTCAGTGGCTGTCAAGAAGCCATTCTTAAGGAAGGGAAACAGGGCAAAAATGCAGGGGTATGGTGTACTGTGAGAAGAAGTCTACGAGTGGAAAATATATACTCGTGCTACGCTTAAAGGTATAAACACAATATACACAGTCAAATGATTATACCTAGTTTTCCACAGAGGAAGCGGACCCTGTAGTTGTGACACAGGCCATGAGTCTGGTCTTTGTTGAGACAGACAAAGCCATAGTCCTTGTGTTTCTTGTGGATCACATCTCCCGTCTGGTTGGATGGAATGCCGTCATGGGTTTCAGCCTGGACAGTGGAAACATGAGAGACACGTGGATAAAAAGTGCTATTTTTACATTTTGCGACACACTGTTGGTTTTATTCCAGCTGTCAACTGTCCTCAAGAGGACCGTCTCAAAATGTTGGGCAACATGCTTGCTCACAGCTTGAGAGAAAAAGACAGAGAAATGTCTGGTGACTTGGCAATAGGACATTTTCTTTTATTGGGTGGCTTCTAAACGTGTTTGTTTTCATAAACTACATCTGAAATTTGTCTGCTGGCTGGCTTATGTTATTGGCAAACAGCAGGAATTTCATTTTTGGAACTCTAACCTCATTCATTTTCAAACAGCTGTCACAGAAAGAATAGCATGCACCTTACTTAATTATTTTAGCCTACTGATAAGGTACTGGGGCCCAACAGCAATGCTGGGGAAAGTGGTGCAGCAGCATGGAACAACACAGCGGAAAGGCCAGCGTAGCACAAACTGCCAACTCTCCTTGTTTTCATATGCGGTTTCAGTTATTTAATGATAATCTATAAATTTATGTGGTAACCTTTGCTTGACCGTTTCAATTGCTGTAAATCCCTGCTTCTGATTAAACTTTCCAACAGGGGCAATAATAAAACTGTGACCTCTTAAACTCAGCAAACTGTGCTGTGACCACTAAAGCGAGAGGAAAGTATAGACATTTAGCATCTGGCACTGAGCCTCTTCACATACCTTCGGGATGTGTCAGATAATCCAAAACAAATTTGACCCAAATTACACAACATACTGGAAGAACACCAGTTGGCTGCTAGAACTAGAGATCCTGCTGTTTTAGAATGAGAACGGCAAACTTAGGAAAACAGACTGTCACGGTTCTGGGTCATGTTGACCCAGCTTTCTGTTTTTCATGCTTTGGTGTTTTTCTAGATTATGATTTATGATTTGATTTATCAGTGATACTGTTTTGATTATGATGATTATTTAGTAGACTTTGGTCAGTGTCAAGTCTGTCTCTCTCTGTCTAGTCCGTGTCTTAGTAAAGTGTGTTTTGTTTCCTGTTTTACTTTGAAGGTTCTTGTTCCTGTCTGATGTCAGTGTTCCGGCTTTGCCCTCCCTGTCTCATTAGGTCTTATTTCTCCCAGCTGTGTCCCCCTTCTGTCTCTAATTCCTTGATGACTCCCTCAGTGTATTTAAGCCCAGTGTGTCTTTGTGTCAGCGTTGTGTCGTTAACGGCTGTTCACCCTCACTTGCTGTGTGTTGATTTCCAGTCCTGCATCTCAGTTTAGAGTTTTGTTTGCTTTTGTGAGTTTTATTTTATGTTGAAGTTTTGTTCCAGCAATAAAGCTGCATTTTCAGTTGAAACCTCGTTTCCTAAGAGTCCTGCATTTTGGGTCCACCACTCCTGCCTGCCACACAGCCGACCATGACACAGACGTTGTCATTTTTTCCGTGAACCTGTTCAGAGGCACGCGGGCTCTCTAAATCTTCATCATTTAAAGCCCCTCATAAGAAAGAAAGCCAGAAAACCTAAAACTAATTTTTTTTTTTTTAAGTTCAATTCAGCAAAGGAACAAAAGAGACATAAGGGAACTGGTAGTATGGTTGTTGTAATCAGCATGCCAGAACTGCAGGCCTGGCATCACATGGAAAGCTAACAGCTGGCTGTGACATGTCCCAGCAGTACACTCATGTTGCAGCCATGTTTGACTGAGGACAGATCTGTTCGTCCAACTGGCCAAAGACAACTGCTCACAGGAGCAGCCTCAGCTGACCCCGGTGTAGTGACTCTTCACTGAGACACTTTTAACCTGACTTTAGCATTGCTACAAGGTTTTTGGGCTATCCTCCAGGGGGCAATTTACTAGCATGGTTTTATTTTAGTCACAAAATCAGGCTTCATCTGTTATTGAAATGAAACTTGCCATTATATTTGAAAGGTTACAGTTTGTGGCACATCCAGTGAGGAGGTTGATTTCCTTTTGCAGTGTTTTAAGTGTAACAGAGTTATTTTGATCTAGTATTAGAGAAAGATTTTATTTTAAATTTCCCTTGTTTTATCCATAGAGTCCAAAGTTTTCTTTGGACAATAAAGACTTAAACCTTAAAAAGAAAACCCCTGGGCTTGGGGGGCTAATGATGTAGGTCAGAGTCAGAGAGACTTTATTTATCCCCAAGGGGAAATTAAGATAGATACCTAGACCGTACATGCAATACACAAACATCACATTACATAACATGGAAAAGTCACATGACATGCAGGTTAAGGATACATGAAAAGATCAGCAAGCAGCAGTATGGCTCCAGGCCACTACTACTACTACTAGATGTTTACTTTGAGAGTGCTGATGCAGAAGTGTAGAGAAGGTCAGAAGGAGTTAAAGCAGTTGCACTGTGTCTTGTGGATCGAGAGAAAGCATATGGTATTGTGCTCAGAGAGAAACTTTTGTACTGCATAAGGGAGTCAGAAGTGGCACAAAAGTATGTGAGGGTGGTGCAGGACAGTGAGACACTTTTAAGGCGTGCAAAAGAAGTGACAGATGACTTCAAGGTGAGGAGGGGATCATATCAGGAATCAGCTGCGATCTCCTTCCTGTTTGCAATACTGATGGAGAGGCTGACAGATGAGGTCAGGCTGGAGTCTCCGTAGGTTGCGGTGTTTGCAGATGATATTGTGATGTGTAATGAGACTAGGGAGCAAGTGGAGAGGTTGAGATATGCTGTAGGGAGAAGAGGAATGAAACTCAGCCGAAGCGAGACAGATACATGCGTGTGAATGAGAGTGAGGTGTAACAGTGGAAAAGCAAGGGGTAAGAGGTAGCGAAGGTAGATGAGTTTAAATACATGCCATCCAAAAGGTGGAGTGGGTCGAGATGAGTGTCAGGGGTGATTTGTGACAGAGGGATAGCAGCAAGAGTGAAAGATGGTATCCTTGCTATGATGTCTGGTTTGGAGACAGTAGTACTGACAAAAAGACTGGAGGCTGAGCTGGTGGTGGCAGACTTGAATTTGCAAACAATTCCTTTGAGAGTGACCAGGATCGACAAGATTAAAAGCAGCAGCTCAAATTGAGCGGTTTGGAGACAAAGTTAGAGACACGACTGTGATGGTTTGGACTTGTGCAGTGGGACAGTGGATATAATGGGCAAAGGACATTGATGATGGAGCTGCCAGGCAGCGAGAAAAGAGGAACACTTCCGAGAAGTTTAATCGATGTAGTGAAGGAGGAGATGAAGAGGGTCGGCATGACAGAGGAGAATGCCAGCGATTGGATAAGACAGAGGCAGATGATATGCTGTGGTGTCGCCTAAAGGGAGAAGCTAAAAGAAGATCAAGATATGGTACAAGATAATGTCAGGGTTACTGTAAATCATCTAAAGCGTAGTACAAGCTGACAGTGAACCTGTATATAAGCAGAATTACTTCTATTGAAGAAAATTGACTGTTCAGTGACAGATCTAAGCTTGTGACCTTGTAAACGTGAAAGAGGAAGATGGTTACAAAGAGATGCATAAAATGCCTTTTCAGTCAGTGATGATCTAGTATTATTGGTGAATTATATCAACAGCAAGCTGACTGTATAAAATGTATGAAGGTCGCACAGAGATTTCTACACTTCTTAGGGAATTCAGAAACTGCAGAATAGGACAGCACATTTCTTTGTTTCATTTTGTTTCCTGGGGCCAGCTCTTTGCTCCGATTTTAGAGCCATGAGCAATGCAATTAAAGACCATCCCTAGTTCAAACTAAAAGGCTAAACAAATCACAAACTATTACCAGACAACTAAATAAAAGCTGCTTTGTGATAGCTCAGCCTCCTGTTTGTTTTATGGTTTTATGGTGATTTACACCACTCACCACTATGATTAACAGTTGTTTTTTTAACAATACTCGTGATCACAATGGGCAAACATACATTAATATTAAAAATCTAAGCACATTCAATTAAATTAAAGGAAGAACAGCAACTCAGAAACAAAGTGGTAGGACCCATAAACTCACAGAGTGGAGTCAGCGGATGCTGAGGTGCATGGTGCACAGAGGTCACCAACTTTCTGCAGAGTCAGTCCCTACAGACATCCAAACGTAGATCCAATGAAAGAAACTCTAAACGATTTAGCGTAACAAGACATTTTGGACATTTTTTTTTCTCCCAAATTTGTGGGAACAGCTTTAGGGATGGCCTCTTCCTGTTCCAACATGACCGGACACCAGTGCACAAAGCAAGCATGGATGAGTGAGTTTGGTGTGGAAGAACGTGACTGGCCTGCACAAAGTTCTGACCTCAGCCCAGAAAGTTGATTGTCTTCACGTGGCCATTAAAACAACACCACATCCAGATGAACAGAATCTGATTTGAGGATATGTTTACCTGATGAGCATGACTCAAGACCTTTGGGATGAATTAGAACGGTGACTGTGAGCCAGGCCAACGTCAGTCTGACCTCACAAATGCACTTTTGGAAGAATGATCGAAAATTCTCCAACACTCACAGACCTTGTGGAAAGCCTCGCAGAAGAGTTGAAGCTATTAAAGATTAATGTGCAGATATAATGGTTAACTCTATGGGTTAAGACTAGGATGTTACTCAAGTATGCATGTGAAGTCAGACCAGTGATTTACAATACTAACCACATAATATGCCTTAATATGATTGGTGTGACTGGTGCACAGCTGGGGGTTATATTTCTTGCTGAAGTGAAATTTGCATTCATAAATAATATCTACACAATAAATGTAAGAAAAACAGCTGCGTGAGGGTATAATACAAAAATATGTTTGGGATCTTCTGCCTGACAGGTGTGTTCACCTGTCACAGAATAGAGAGTTATTATACGGCTTTATATCAACGGTAGGAATGATTTCCAGATGGATTCTCTACGGCAGCACGGTTGAAGGAGCTGGTATGCTTTAGAAGTGTGGAGCAGTTTGTTCAGTGACTCGAAGGAATCAAACCTTCCAAAAAGTTCAGCTTTTGTGAGTGCCTTTCTGAATCATGGCCAACCCACTGAGCTGACCACAGGTGGACTCCAATCAGTTTGCAGACATCTGACAGATGATCAGATGGCTGCAACAGATCACCAGTGGAAGCTGGACGCAATACTTATGCACGTGTTGTATTTCAATTTTTTATTATGTCACATATGTAGAATTTTGACATGAAATATTAATTCCATCCACTTGGAGGTTGTAACGTGACAAAATGTGGAACGAGTGAATACTTTTTGGATGCACTGCAGTAAAGTTCAGCAAGTTAACATTAACGCACACATCCAAGCATAGATGCAAGGATGGAGTCATTAACACATTAATAGTGAGAACTTTTAATTAGGGACAGTAGTAATATTTTAAATTGAACTTTTAGGAACCAACGTTGGATCGTGAAATACACACTGAATTTATTTCTTAGTATTTTCTGTGAAAGATAAACTCATTTCATTTAGATTCCTCTTTTTCTTGAGCGTATTGATGCTTAATTGCATTGTCTTACTCCTAATGAAAGTGTCACTTATTGTAAGTTAGGTTGTGTTGTTCTCTAAGAATATCTTTACCTGAATGTCCAGCGGGCTGCTACATAGGCGGTCTGGATAGGCTTTATGCAGATCAGACAATTTCTCCCAGTCTCCAGATCCCCTTTCATCATCCCTGTCAAACCAGTTTGACCATTCTGCCTCTGTAGACACAAAGAAACACAAACACACACTTCTATATTGGTGGGAAGATGATGTGGGGATGACATCACCAATCAATTACAGCTCGGACAGAATACCCGGTGCCCAAATGAAATACTGGAGAGCTGAGCTGACATAACGACATACTGATTGATTGATAATACTTTACTGATCCTGAAGGAAATTGGGTTAAGGCTGCTGGCAACCAGCGCCATCTTACCCTTCCGAACATACATACATTACACAAACATCACATAGGGAAGACGGGTCGGAGAGGTAGAACAATGGAAATACACAATATGAGGAAAGACGGGGAGAAAAAAGGACTCCACCCAGACTGATATCAGATCAGCTCATATGATTAAGAAAATAAATGGTGTAGCTCGGGTGTTAGAACAGGTCACCTACTGATCAGGAGGTTGGTGGTTCGATTCCTGGCTGCTCTGTTCTGCGTACCAAATATCCTCGGGCACAATACTAACCGCATGTTGCTCTCTGGTGCATTCAGTGGTGTGTGAATGCTAAAAATATTTTCTGTTTTAAGTCAACACAAAGCATTGTGGGGATCCCCAGGATTTCTCTGGCAACAGCTGAAGAATGACCATATTCTGCAGGTGCTGCTGTGCAGCGTGCTGACTAGTGTCCTCGCTGAACTCTATTACAACCTTTCACCATTTAATCTTTGCCTCAGCCTTCACTTACTTTCTCTTCTTCATGTCCAGAGTTATCCTACAGACTACTATCTGATGCTGACTAACTACATTGTTGCCTGACAGCAGCTTGCAGTCTCCTGTCTCTTTGAGATTGCACCTTCTGTCCACCTGTATGCACCGTTATCCACTCTTATAGGTCATCCTATGTTCCTCCCTCTTCTTAAAGTATGTTTTCAACAAAGCCATTTCTATCCTTTTTGAAAAAATTGCTGCCATCTGTCCATCTGCATGTCTCTTTTTAACCCACCCATGAGAACCACGAGTCAGCTCAGATAAATGAGGAGGGTTGCGTCAGGAAGGGCATCAGGCGTAAAATCTTGGGAAAATTAAACAAGGTGATCATAAAGAACGAGATTTCCAAACTGAACAGACTCTTGAAATGATTAAGTGCTTTGGGCAAGTTTGTGTCAGAGGAAAGACCTTTGATTCCAGATCAGACACCCTGATGGTCTTGTGTGAACTGAAGGGAACCTGATCTGGTGTAAGTCTTCTTTCTGAGGTGCATCTTTGTGAGGAAGCAGAGCTCTGGCCCTTATTTTTTTTATAAGAAACTCCTCTGCCACTCCTGATGAAGACTTTAATAAACGGCTGAAAGAGCTAAATGAAGGACTATGGACGGCCCTGAAGCTCTGCTGACTACCACTCAACTACCTACTAACGCTACCTATTTAGCACACCAATATATTGCCGATGTATATCCTCTGTGTGGGTAGTGGTAGGTGTTTGCATATTGGGAAGCGATTGTTTCTCTGTTTCTTAGTACTACCCACACAGATTTAATGTAGCTTTTTCCTGAGCAAGACCTCGGGATGATGTCGCACACCTCTGTTTCACCAACGCCTTTTCTCTGTCTGCACGATCTGACTGGAGAGACACTGAAAAGATGTAGCACTGACGAGGCATTAACATAGCTTATTGACACAGCAAATATAGTCTATGTCAGCAATATGTTGCTGCACTTTGTTTGATTGAACACAGTTTACTGACTATATTCCTCTGTAACACCAATGTTGCAGCGACAGAGGTTGGAGTCGAGATACTGAGTCTATACTCCAAGCAGGGGGGGATGGGCTGTTTATTTGTATATTTGTCCCTACAAAATACTTTTGACAGCAGAAAATGTTACTGTCTGTTGGTGAGGTGAGCAGCTAATTAGCAAAGCAACCAGACTGTAAGCTGATAGTAGCTAACACAGCCTGGCCTGGAAGATGGACAGCAATCAAGCAATGCTCAGAGTATCGTGGGGATGCCAGGATTTGTCTGGGTGTGTTTATTGTATCTCACCACACTGCATAGATACCTACAAAGAACACCAGGTTCTACTTGGAATTTAATATTTCCCTGTAATAATATTGTTACATGTTCTGCCTTGTCGTTGCACTAAGCTGTAGTGTGAATCTTAAACACAGAAGTCCTTCAGATATGAAGTAGTTTTTTATTATAGCTGTGGGAGCCAAGTTAAGATAGTTCATATGTTTAGTATTTATATTTCGCTGTTGTTAAGCTTGTTTGTGTAATTAATAATTTTAGGAAATAGATGCATGTTTATGGTGGAACTAGGTTACGTAGTACCATGAATACATGTGCCTTAAAGACTCGTGTTTATAGTAAAATCCGGGCATCACGGATGTATGCAAATTAGTGCATGCGGTGCGGGAGGGGGGAGAGAGAGAGAAAAGGAGTTAACACGGCATAAGCTATACGGGGCAGCAGGGTAGAACAGAGCCACACGGTTTTCCTACCGTAGTAGGTTATTTTGTTGAGGACAAGTTAAACCTGACCACTCCTGTAAGATGCAAAACCTGTGGAATAAATTTTTTGTTACATCTTTTCACATCGGAGTCCCGTGGAGTTCTTTTCCTCTTCAAACTGACGTACGCGAGTGAATCACGGGAAAACTGGTCTCACGGCTTACACATTTTGTAGGAAAACCCGCTCGTTGTGGAGTAATTGACGCGACTAAAGAAGGAAAAAACCCGAGCTGCTGCAGCGACAACAAACGTGAGTAAGTGGAGCTAATTCACGAGGAAAAATTGCTGAGTCATGGTGGATGCTGAACTGTGTGGTAGCCAACCTGCATGATTTTTGGATGGTAAAATAAGGATTTTGGTGTTGCTATTCGGGAAATTAATAGCATGAACAACGAAGAAGAAGACACAGTAGCAGAATTGGAAGCTAGGGCGGTGAAAATCACACCTAAACCTATGGAGGAAAGGCTGCAACGTATTATCAATTTACGGAAGGCCAAGCTAGCCAAATTAACAGGCACAGTGAAACAAGTGCGCCAGCTGATGGAAAATGAATGTGATACCAGCCTAACAGAAGTAACACAGTTAATGAAGGATTTTAATGAGCGGTTTGGAGAGTTTTGTGGTTTGAACACAAATGTTAAAGAGGTGCTCCAGCAAATGCCGGAGGAGGATTTAACTAAAGACCAGGAAAATTGGTTTGAACCTAAGGCTGATTCCTTTAAGGCTTTTGCTGAGACAGCTTCGGCTTGGATTGACAAGATGGCCATGCGCGCTGTGGAGGCTGAAAAATGCAATGAAGATGTGGATCCATCTGACAGCATATCTAATGCATCTGTCTCAAAACGCAGTGATAAGGCATTGTCAGAACGCGGCTCCTGCGCTTCGTCATCGGTGTCGTCCACACGCATGAAGGCAGAGGTGGAGCGAGCTACCTTATTGATTAAGGCATCGTCTTTAAGACAGAAACGCTTGCTGGAGGAAAGGGAGGCTAAGCTCCAAGCTGAAAAGGAGGAGCTAGAAATACAAACAGCTCTTGCAGCAAATGAGGCAAAGATCAAGATCTTATCGGAATACGAAAGTCGTGCATCCAAGGCATCCAGTCGCGTATCCACTCGGGATGGAATGAACTCCTACGTGGCATCACATAAGGTTGGAGATTTATTTACTTCACAGCAGTCAAATAGCCCATCCCCCACACGAGAAAGACAAGCGCAGAAGAAGAACATTCTCCAAAACGCACAGCAAACACACACTGTTACCTCCCAGCCATCGCAGACACCAAGTGCTCTACAGGATGTGGTCGAAGCGCTAACTAAGCAACAGAAGTTAGCTACGTTGCCCCCGCAGAACATTTCTGTGTTTAAAGGGGACCCATTAGAGTATCGGCTGTTCATGCGAGCTTTTGAACATGGTGTGGAGGACAGAACAGAGAGCGACAAGGATCGATTGTACTACATGGAACAATACACAAGTGGGCAACCACGAGAATTGATACGGAGTTGTCTTCATATGGAACCTACACATGGATATCAAACGGCTAAGAGACTGTTGGAAGAGCACTTTGGAAATGCCTACAAGATATCAGTGGCATACATTCACAAGGCTCTTAACTGGCCAACCATCAAGTCAGATGATGGAGAGGCTCTGCATGCTTTCGGCCTCTATCTTACTGGATGTCGTAATGCAATGATGGATGTGGAGTACATGGAGGAGTTGGATAACACGGCCAACATGCGTGCTATCGTTTCCAAGCTTCCGTACAAGCTGAGAGAAAGGTGGAGAACATATGCTTGTGGGGTCTTAGACAAGGCAAAACGCAGAGTCACATTTGCAGATCTGGTGGAGTTTGTCAATAAGCAGGCCAAAGAAGTTTTGCATCCATTGTTCGGTGATATAAAGGACAGCACATTAAAGGTCCAAGTTAGAGGGCAAGTGGATGAGAGGTTGCAAAGGAGAAGTGGAAACAGAAAAGGATTCACTGCAGCTGCAACTATCACCACTACACAGGACGTACCCTCTAAAGAAAGGAACAAGGTCAGCGGGAAGCAGGTGTGTGCATTTTCCAAACCCTGTCTTTTCTGTCGTGGTGAAGAGCACACCATGGAACAGTGCAAGAGGATGAAGAAGTCACTTCATAAGGAAAAGATTGACTTCATGCGAACTAAAGGACTATGCTTCAGCTGTCTTAAGCAGGGACACATGAGTGGTTCGTGCCAAGAAAAGGCAAGTTGTCAGGTTTGTGCACAACTGCACCCCACAGTGTTACACATGAAGACTAAGCCCAGTGCTACAAGCAAAAGGGTAGCTTCTGAAGTGGAATCATTAGAAAGAGAAGACCAAACAGAGTCAATCGTGAATGGATTTGTTGAAATGGAGGCACCTGCTCACGCTGCAGAGAAAACAGAGCACATTTTGGCAATAGTTCCAGTACAAGTGAAACCTAAAAGAGGACAAAAGGTGACACACACTTATGCTTTTCTGGACCCTGGCAGTACTGCCTGCTTTTGTACTGAAGAGTTAATGCATGAGCTTAACTTGTCTGGCAGAAAGACAAAGATTTTGCTGAAAACAATGGGAGAGGAAAAGGTCGTCAGTAGCCACATTGTGTCTGGGTTGGAAATAAGCAGCTTAGACAGCAATGACTTCTTTGAGTTGCCAGAAATGTACAGTCACAGTGACATTCCTGCTTCTGCCGACAATGCTCCTTCTCAAGACTACGTGAACAGGTGGACCTATCTTCAGCAGGTGTCTATACCTAGGATTGAAGCAAAGATTGGACTGCTAATCGAGGCTAATGCACCTAAAGCTGTTGAACCTTGGCAAGTTATAGCCAGCGAGAATGGTGGTCCATATGCTGTGAAGACAAGGCTCGGTTGGACCATCAGCGAACCCCTCCAAGGAAGCAGTTCACAAAAGGCACCATGCGGACTGATTCAGGTTGCAGCAAACCGAATATCAGTTAGCAAACTGGATGAACTCTGGGACCAGCAGTTTAAAAGTGACTTCCCTGAGCGTGAAAGAAACGAGAAACAGGAAATGTCAAGAGAGGATTTGCAGTTTCTGGAGATAGCGACAGAGTCAGCTACTAATGTGGACGGACACTACAGCATCGCTCTGCCATTGCGGAACAAGCGCATTAAGATGCCCAACAACCGCAAAGTGGCTGAGCAACGTGCGTTACACCTAAAGCGGAAGTTGGAGAGGAATACTTCATTCCATGCAGAGTACTCGGCTTTCATGAGTAACGTCATAACCAACGGTTACGCAGTGAAAGTGCCAGAACAGGACCTTGATCGTGACGATGGAAAAGTTTGGTACCTACCGCACCACGGAGTTTACCATCCCAAGAAACACAAGCTTCGAGTGGTCTTTGACTGTGGAGCATCGTACAAAGGCACCACCTTAAATGATCAGCTGTTACAAGGACCAAATCTTACCAGTACCCTTCTTGGGGTAATTATCCGGTTCAGACAAGAGGAAGTGGTCATCATGGCAGATGTGGAAGCAATGTTCCACCAAGTAAAGGTGCCTGATGAGGATTCTGACCTTCTTCGGTTCCTGTGGTGGACATCTGGTGACATTACTCAGAATATGGTGGAGTACAAGATGGTGGTTCACATTTTTGGTGCAACTTCGTCACCAAGCTGCGCCAGCTTTGCTCTGCGCAAATGTGCTGAAGACAACCGAGATCCAGCCAACAGCCAAGCGGTTGACACAGTCCTGCACAACTTCTATGTGGACGACTGTTTGAAGGCTGTGAGCTCAGAAGAGGAAGCCATACAGTTATACCACACTCTTAGAGCTGTATGTCAGAGGGGTGGATTCAGGCTCACAAAATGGATAAGCAATAGCAGAGCAGTTCTGTCTGCTATTCCAGAAGAAGAAAGGGCATCGGAGGTTAAAGATCTCGATCTGGATCAGGACACACTCCCCATTGAGAGAGCGCTGGGAGTCCAATGGTGTATTCAATCTGACAGCTTCAGGTTCAAGATTGTAATGCCAGACAAGGCATCCACTCGGAGGAACCTTCTGTCCACTGTGAGTTCTGTCTACGACCCACTGGGTATCTTGTCACCAGTCACGCTTCAAGCAAAGAAGATTCTGCAAGAGCTTTGCAGGAGAAAGATTGGCTGGGATGTCATCATACCTGCAGACCTAGCTCACAAGTGGCACAAGTGGAAGACCCAGCTCCGCCAGCTAGGGAACATAAGCGTTCCAAGATGTTTTAAACCTGTGGGCTTTGGAGAGTCAGTATACAATCAGCTGCAACACTTTGCTGATGCCAGTGAAGAGGGCTACGGTACAGTAAGCTACTTGCTACAGAGGAACAGCCGTAACGAAGTCCACTGCGCATTCATGTTGGGAAAGGCAAGAGTGGCCCCACTTAAGCCCATTACAGTTCCCCGCATGGAACTTACCGCAGCAACCATGGCAGCACGCATAGACAGGGTTCTGACGTCTGAATTGCAGCTTCCGCTCCAACCATCTGTATTTTGGTCAGATAGTACCACGGTACTCAAGTATATCAGCAATCAAACAAGTAGATTCCGTACCTTTGTTGCTAACCGTGTGGATGCAATCTTGAAATGCTCCAGTCCAGAGCAATGGAGGTATATCAACACCTCACTGAATCCTGCCGACTTTGCATCAAGGGGGCTCCGAGCAGAGAGCTTCATGCAATCCCACACATGGTTACAGGGGCCGGATTTTCTCACCAAACCCATGGAAGAGTGGCCAGAAGAGGTGCACCCAGTTGAAGGCCTGACTACAGATGACCCAGAGGTAAAGGGTAACCTGGTGTGTGCTAGTACAATCAAGGAATGTGAAGATGTAGTGCTGGAGTTCCTGCACTACTTCTCATCCTGGTTTAAACTTAAAAGGGCAGTGGCATGGATGCTTAAAGTCAAGAGCATTCTGCTGCAATTGTGTCGCAAAAGGAAGGAGTTGTGTGCTGTTAAAACACAACCTGAAGTCGAGAGGGATATGGAAGGTTTCAAGGACAGCCTGTTTCAAGGGGACACCAACAAGCTAACGGTAGAGAACCTTGCGAAGGCTGAAGAAGCAATCATTCGCTACTGTCAGAGAAAGACATTTCCTAAGGAGATCAGCGCACTTTCTAAAGGTCAGGGGGTGAAGAGGACTAGTAGTCTTTTCAAACTGAGTCCAGTACTTGAACAAGGCATCCTTAGGGTCGGAGGGCGACTCAGCAGAGCAGCACTACCCGAGGAGGCTAAGCGGCCAGCAATCCTGAGCAAGGATCTTCACGTCACGAAGCTTATCCTCAGAGAAATACATGAGAACTTGGCTCATAGTGGTCGCAATCATGTTATCTCCAAGTTGAGAACAAAGTTTTGGGTACCCGGTGCCAACTCTGCAGTACGAAAAATACTCGCTAGGTGTATTGCCTGTCGGCGTGAGCATGGAGTTGCAGGACAGCAGCAAATGGCCGACCTACCCCGAGACAGAGTTCTGCCAGATGACCCTCCATTTACTAACTGCGGAGTGGACTACTTTGGTCCGTTCGAGATCAAACGTGGTCGAAGTACGGTGAAGAGGTATGGAGTCATTTTCACCTGCCTAACCACTCGTGCAATACACTTGGAGATGGCAGCCTCGCTGGACACAGATTCCTTCATCCATGCTCTCCGTCGATTCATAGCCAGACGAGGCCAGATAAAGACCCTTCGTTCTGACAATGGAACTAACTTCATTGGTGCAGAGCGTGAACTTAAAAGAGCCATTGCTGAATGGAATGTGTCCAAAATTGAAGACCACCTAAAACAACAAGGCATTCAGTGGATGTTCAACCCTCCCTCAGGACCCCATCATGGAGGGGTCTGGGAGAGATTGATCAAGTCAGTGAAGAAAATCCTAAATGTTACCTTGAGGCTGCAGACACTGGATGAAGAGAGCCTGCATACACTTCTGTGTGAGGCGGAGGCCATTATTAACAGTCGGCCAATAACCAAAGCGTCCAGTGATCCAAATGATCTGGAAGTACTCACTCCCAATCACCTGTTGCTGCTCAGGAACAAACCATCTCTTCCTCCCGGATTGTTCGACAGGCAAGATCTCTACGCAAGAAGAAGATGGAGGCAAGTGCAATACATGTCGGAAATATTCTGGAAACGATGGGCAAGGGAATATTTACCACAACTTCAAGAGAGGCAAAGGTGGACCCGTCCATCTCGCAACTTTTTGGTTGGAGACATTGTGCTTATTGTTGACGATACAGCCCCACGCAACTCTTGGATTACAGGGAAAGTAATCCATGCTATCTCAGACAAGGCAGGAATGGTGCGGCAGGTTAGGATCAAAACCAAGACGAGTGTACTGGACAGGCCCATTACGAAGATTTGCCTTCTGCAGGAATCGGACTGAAGTAATCAACTGCAGAGACTGAAGTTTGTGTACCTTGGCTCCACAAGTGTAATTTGGTAATTGTGTAATAGAGTCACAATTAGGGGCCGGTATGTGGGAGCCAAGTTAAGATAGTTCATATGTTTAGTATTTATATTTCGCTGTTGTTAAGCTTGTTTGTGTAATTAATAATTTTAGGAAATAGATGCATGTTTATGGTGGAACTAGGTTACGTAGTACCATGAATACATGTGCCTTAAAGACTCGTGTTTATAGTAAAATCCGGGCATCACGGATGTATGCAAATTAGTGCATGCGGTGCGGGAGGGGGGAGAGAGAGAGAAAAGGAGTTAACACGGCATAAGCTATACGGGGCAGCAGGGTAGAACAGAGCCACACGGTTTTCCTACCGTAGTAGGTTATTTTGTTGAGGACAAGTTAAACCTGACCACTCCTGTAAGATGCAAAACCTGTGGAATAAATTTTTTGTTACATCTTTTCACATCGGAGTCCCGTGGAGTTCTTTTCCTCTTCAAACTGACGTACGCGAGTGAATCACGGGAAAACTGGTCTCACGGCTTACACAATAGCACAATGTGTCATTGCAACACTTGTGCAGGACATTTACTGGTCAGAAGCTGCCACAACTACCTCTGTGTGTCTGCAGTGCAACAATAGTACCCAGTGTCAATAACATGAGCCAGTCTGCCTGAAACAAAAGCATGAAGATTTTGCTTGTGTTAGCTATGTTGCACCCCGGCAGCCTGTAACAATATAACAGTTTGATGGAAAATGTTTCTATGTTTTAAAAAACATGGAGCATAGAGACTTTCTTTCATTCTAGAGTAGCCATGTGGCTACAGCCAAGATAACTGCTAAGATGTAGCACAGCCCCACAGCATGTAACAGCTGATAACTAGAACTTTCCAGGAGGACAGTGTGGTGATCACAGGAGTGTAGTAAAGTGATGTTTTTCCTTCTCTTAACTGCTAACAAATGTAACGTGTTGCTGGCTTCATGACCTCAGCTACTTCTACATCTTGCTCTGTTCTGTGAATGCTTCCATTTCGGTCACATGTGGGAATTCTTCCATTTTACAGCAGTTTCTGATGTCTTCAGTGTCCACGTGGCTTATGTTATGTTCCCAAAATCTATAATGTGTAATTCGTTTAAACGTTCAAATTACACATAACCAGGCTAAGCTAGCGATCGTACAATTAGTAAGTAGTAATGAACAATGGTTTGTTTTTTTGTTTTTTTACATACAGTGGCTTGCAAAAGTATTCGGCCCCCTTGAACTTTCCCACATTTTGTCACATTACAGCCACAAACATGAATCAATGTTATTGGAATTCCAGGTGAAAGACCAACACAAAGTGGTGCACACGTGAGAAGTGGAACAAAATCATTCATGATTCCAAACATTTGTTACAAATAAATAACTGCAAAGTGGGGTGTTCGTAATTATTCAGCCCCCTTTAGTCTGAGTGCAGTCAGTTGCACATAGACGTTGCCTGATGAGTGCTAATGACTAAACAGAGAGCACCTGTGTGTGATCTAATGTCAGTACAAATACAGCTGCTCTGCGACGGCCTCAGAGGTTGTCTAAGAGAATATTGGGAGCAACAACACCATGAAGTTTTTGCACATGTTTTTTGCACATGTCGAGGAGCGTGTCAGGCTACATTTCACTGTGTGTTATACTTGTATAACTATGCATGTGACAAATAAAGAACCTTGAACCTTGAACACAGCAGACAAGTCAGGGATAAAGTTACTGAGAAATTTAAAGCAGGCTTAGGCTACAAAAAGATTTCCCAAGCCTCAAACATCGCACGGAGCACTGTTCAAGCCATCATTCAGAAATGGAAGGAGTATGGCACAACTGTAAACCTACCAAGACAAGGCCGTCCACCTAAACTCACAGGCCGAACAAGGAGAGCGCTGATCAGAAATGCAGCCAAGAGGCCCATGGTGACTCTGGACGAGCTGCAGAGATCTACAGCTCAGGTGGGGGAATCTGTCCACAGGACAACTATTAGTCGTGCACTGCACAAAGTTGGCCTTTATGGAAGAGTGGCAAGAAGAAAGCCATTGTTAACAGGAAACCATAAGAAGTCCCGTTTGCAGTTTGCCCCAAGCCATGTGGGGACACAGCAAACATGTGGAAAAAGCTGCTCTGGTCAGATGAGACCAAAATGCAAAACGCTATGTGTGGAAAACTAACACTGCACATCACTCTGAACACACCATCCCCACTGTCAGATATGGTGGTGGCAGCATCATGCTCTGGGGCTGCTTCTCTTCAGCAGGGACAGGGAAGCTGGTCAGAGTTGATGGGAAGATGGATGGAGCCAAATACAGGGCAATCTTGGAAGAAAACCTCTTGGAGTCTGCAAAAGACTTGAGACTGGGGCGACCCTAAACATGAAGCCAGGGCAACGATGGGACGGTTTAAAACAAAACATATCCATGTGTTAGAACGGCCCAGTCAAAGTCCAGATCTAAATCCAATCGAGAATCTGTGGCAAGATCTGAAAACTGCTGTTCACAAACGCTGTCCATCTAATCTGACTGAGCTGGAGCTGTTTCAAAGAAGAATGGGCAAAGATTTCAGGCTGTAGATGTGCAAAACTGGTAGAGACAGACCCTAAAAGACTGGCAGCTGGAACTGCAGCAAAAGGTGGTTCTACAAAGTATTGACTCAGGGCGCTGAATAATTACACACACCCCACTTTGCAGTTATTTATTTGTAAAAAATGTTTGGAATCATGTGTGATTTTGTTCCACTTCTCACGTGTGCACCACTTTGTGTTGGTCCTTCACGTGCAATTACAATAACATTGATTCATGTTTGTGGCTGTAATGTGACAAAATGTGGGAAAGTTCAAGGGGGCCGAATACTTTTGCAAGCCACTGTATGTAAAAAAACAAAAAAACAAACCATTGTTCATTACTTAGTTAGCTTAGTATGCTTAGTTGGTAATAATGGGAACTGTTTGGGCTACCCTTGTGGGTGACTGTAACAAAGGTTTGTGGTCACTAGTGCAAGTTTTGGGAGATATATATGTATATGGTATAACTAGCAAGGTAAAGAGCACTGGAAACAGGCTCTTTAAGGGAAAAGGCTCTGTTCATATTAGTGCACCAGTAAAACCTGTTGCTTTGGCTGCCCCTATTCTTTGGGTACCATTGTGGTTAAATCCAAATGACTTCTGCTGTATTTATTTTGGATGGCAGTGTGTCCCTGATAAAAACTAAGTGGTGTTTAACATCTTGAGAGACACTGAGGCGCTGCATACTTTTGTCTGTGTATCTGCTCTCCCATTCTTTTCAGAAAGAAACACTGGTGTGGCTATGTGTCCGCAGAGTTACCTTGGACCCACTGGCTGCTGGCGGTGACGGTGAAATGCTCCCCAAAACTTGACTGAAAAACTTGAGCGCTCCGGGCCTCTGAAGACGCCTTAGTCCCTGTTACAACAAATGCTGTTAGTGCCGTAACATAAAACTTGCTGGGTTTCCTGGATGAAAAATGCTTTGATCATGTCATATCCCATTAAAATCATGCTAGTGGCAGGGTTAGGTTTTTAAAAAAAAAAAAAAAATTCCTACCTTGATAGACAGCAGTGTCCTCCACAACAGAAGACACATCACCTTTTGTCACTATAAAGGTCCAGGGATGCCTGTAGATAACAAAAAAAAAAGCATATGAAGAAAGAAGCCAGAAAATGGTAGCAAATCAGACAGATGAAAGCAGTAGAACGAGGGCAGAGAGTGGAATGAAAAAATGTACAGAAGGCACAGAAAGAACAGAAGCGAGAGATGAAATGAATAAGAAATGAAGCTGAGCCAGAAGCAAAACTGTCTGGACTAAGAACTGCCAATAATGATTGTTCTTTTCACAGGTTCAGCGTGTGCCATGTTGCAGAACCCAAAGTTTTCAAATCTTGTTTCAAGATTCAACAAGACCAATAAAATAATGCTGTCATTGTGCTGACAGCTCAACTCAACTGTGAATGCAACTGCGTTTGCATTCACAGGATGAGGTTCTCTCAGAAGTAGTGACAGCAAGGGAATGACTTCTGAAACTAAAACATGTTGATCTCTCTCTTGTAACTACAGGACATTAATAAAGAACCCAATCATGGTCCAGTCTGCTTCCCTTAAGCACAGTGACCTCTTTCTGAGAAGAATTAAATACAATTGTATTTATATAGCACCAAATCACAACAACAGTCGCCTTGAGGAGTTTTATACTGTAAGGTAAAGACCCCACAATAATACATACAGAGAAAACCCCAACAGTCAGATGACCCCCTATGAGCAAGCACTTTGGTGACAGTGAGAAAGAAAAACTCCTTTTTAACAGGAAGAAACTTCCAGCAGAACCAGGCTCAGGGAGGGGCGGGGCCATCTGCTGTGATTGGTTGGGGGTGAGGGGATGGAAACAAGACAAAAGACAGGCTGTAGAAGAGAGCTAGAAAATAATTATAACTCATAATTAAATGTAGAGTGGTGTATAAACAGTTGGTGAGTGAAAAAAGGTTAAGAGCTGGTTTAACAGAAGGGGGCCTGAAAGCTGGAGGCTCTGCCTCCTATTTTAAAATACTCTAGAAACAACAAGTAAGCCTGCAGTACGAGAGCGAAGTGCTCTATTGGGGTGATATGGTACTACAAGGTCATTAAGATAAGATGGGGCCTTATTATTTAAGACCTTGTATGTGAGGAGCAGGATTTTGAATTTGTTTCTGGATTTAACAGGAAGCCAATGAAGGGAAGCCAAAACAGGAGCAATCTGCTCTCTCTTTCTAGTCCCTGTCAGGACTCTTGCCGCAGCATTTTGGATTAGCTGAAGGCTTTTCAGGGAGTTTTTAGGACTTCCTGATAATAATGAATTACAGTCGTCCAGCCTGGAATAAATCCACAAGATATGATGTTGAGACAGGATTTTAGAGATTTTAGAATTTGTTCAATATGCACATTGAAGGACATGTCCCGGTCAAAACTGACTCCAAGATCCCTCATGGTGTCATTGCAGGCCAAGGTTTTTCTATCCAGAGTAAGTATCTGGTTAGATACCATGTTTTTAAGATTTTCATAGTCGAGTATAATAACCTACAATAACCAGTTTTATCTGAATTTAGAAGCAGAAAATTAGAGGTTATCCAGGGCTTTATGTCTTTAAGACATTCCTGCAGTTTAACTAATTAGTGTTTTAATGACTTCATGGATCGATAAAAGTGGGTATCATCTGCATAGCAGTGTAAATGTATGCTATGTCTTCTAATGATGCTGCCTAAGGGAAGCATGTATAATGTAAACAGAATTGGTCCTAGCACTGAACCCTGTGGAACTCCATAATTAACCTCAGTGTGTGAAGAGGACTCTCCATTTACATGCACGAATTGGAGTCTATTAGATAGATATGATACAAACCACTGCAGCGCAGTACTTGTAATACCTACAGCATGTTCTAATCGCTCTAATAGGATATTATGGTCGACAGTATCGAACGCTGCACTGAGGTCTAGCAGGACAAGCACAGAGATGAGTCCACTGTCAGAGGCCATAAGAAGATCATTTGTAACCTTCACTAAAGCTGTTTCTGTGCTGTGATGAGCTCTGAAACCTGACTGAAACTCTTCAAATAAACCTCTGCAGATGATCTGTTAGCTGTTTGACAACTACTCTTTCAAGGATGTTTGATATAAAGGAAGGTTGGAGATTGGCCTGTAATTAGCTAAGACTGCTGGGTCTAGAGATGCTTTTTGAGTAAAGGTTTAACTACAGCCAGCTTGAAGGCCTGTGGTACATAGCTGATCATTAGAGATAGGTTGATCATATTTAAGATCGAAGAATTAATTAATGGCAGGACTTCTTTGAGCAGCTTTGTAGGAATGGGGTCTAAAAGACACGTTGATGGTTTGGAGGAAGTAATTATTGAAGTTAACTCAGAAAGATCAATTGGAAAAAAGACTAAATAAATATCAATAATATTGAAAGCAGCTGTACGTAATGTTCCATCTGTTAGATAGTTATGAGCAATTTTTTCTCTAACAGTTAAAATTGTATTTGGGAAGAAAAGCATGAAGTCATTACTAGTGAGCGTTAAAAGAATGGTTGGGTAAACAGAGCTCCGACAGTTTGTGGGGCTACAATGCTGAAGAGAAATCTAGGGTTGTCTTTATTTTCTTCAATCATTGATGAATAAGAAGGTGACACTTTTTTAGATGGTTTATACTCTTGAGGTCCTATAAGTTGGGAGGTGGGGCAGGACCCAAAGTTTCCCAGTAGGAGATTGTCCAAAGCACCACACTGCCTTCGCTGGTTTGCCTTCTATCCATAGTGCATCCTGACGCTGGGTGTTCCCTAGGTAAGTGATACTCATGCACCCGGTCCACTTCTGATGCTCGCTTGCAAATTGTTGGTGTTTTCAGTGGTGGACAGAGGTGAGCATGGGCACTCTGTCTCGTCTGCAGCTATGTAATGCCATATCAAACAAACTGTGCATTCTGACACCTTTCACCAAGAACCAGCATGAACTTTTTCAGCAATTTGAGCTGTAATAGCTCATCTGTTGGATATGACTACACTGACCCTCACTCTTGGCCTCACTCCATCTATGACGCTGTTGCTGGTTCACCACTGCTCCATTAAGGACCAATTTTGATAGATACTGACCACTGCAGACCAAGAACAGCCCACAAAAACTGGGGTGTCTTAGCATGGAGAGTGAGATGTTTGGACTCTAATGCAGCAAAGATAGCATTGTCACTCATTCTGGGTAAACACTGTTTATTTATTTAACCATTTGAAATCATGTACTTTTTCTCCCAGGATCCTTCTACTTGACTTGAACAGAATGATTTATATAATAAAAACAGTTATCATATGGTGATGAACTGCTGTGGGCAATCCCAACAAACAAAAACACAATGACTTCCTACCTCACCCCATACAAGCTGAGGCCAATTGATGTTTATTTTTGTATTTCTTCACTTTCCAAATAATCAAACTAGCAGTTGCTCGTTGCACTTCTCACCAAGCTTTTTGCTGCTGGTCTTTTAGCACATTCCAGCTTTGTGCAGATCTACAGTCTCACCCCTGACATCCTTTGACAGCTCTTTGGTCTTGCCCATAGTGATGTAGAGGTTGAAATAGAAGAAACTGATTTTGTGGATGGTGGTACAGTTGAGATCAGGAGTATCTGTAATTGATTAACTGTAATCTGTGATAGGCAGCCAACCTGTGAGAGCCTAAGGTTTGGCTGGGTTGTAGGGGATCAAATATTTATTTTTCCCACTGACATACAAAAGTTATGAATTGATTTGCATTTTTCTGGATTTCTTGCTGATATTCTGTCTCAATGAAACTACAATAGAAAATTCCTGTTTCATTCTGTGGAAGTGAGCAAACTTACAAACTCTGCAGGGCATTTGGGTAATTATTGTTCCTTTGTTAGTATGTCTAAAGAGCTTTGACTGAGAACCTTCACAGACATTTGTTAGTATGGTTGAACCATTTGTTTGGTGCAGTTTTTATACATATAAAATGAGTCTATTTTAAAAATATCAAATTACTTTGGATAAATTAAAAGTGGACATTTTTAAGAAAACGATTGGGTTGGTATCTACACCTTAAAGCTCATCTGTACATGCTGATTTACTTAAATTGATTTTTATGGAGCAAATAAGCATTGTGTTGCTGTATTTCTGCATGCTGCCACAAGTACTGCTGTGACAGCTGCAGTAAAGATATGCAAATGACATAACTGAAAATGTATTGCAGAGTCTCATAAATTCCAGCTTATTAAAATGTCTCTGGGTGCACCACAAATTACACAGCCTCTCTCTCCTGATGACACCAGTGTCTGCCTGTTTGGCAATAGTGTAAGGAGAGCTGGCGACAAGAGTCGTTAGGCAGGAATCCCTCTGTCGCCTCAACACTGCTCCGATCGTCCTCCACAGCATCTACAACTGTGGAAGAAAGTGCAAATTGGCAAAGGAATGTTAACTTGTGTCTCTGTCCTCAAGTCATTTATAAAACCCTCTCAGTGTTTCCCGGCTCTCATCTGCAGCATTCATTTTCATAATGCTGCGCGGCTCAGGGGCTAACCACAGGGCCTGCACTGCCAACATTAACCAACATCTCCTCTCAGCCCACAACAAGGCAGCTGACATTACAACTAACAAACACGGTGCAAAGCACAATCGCACAGGCCTGTATTTTACCATGCAAAGTCACCTTTCTTTTCTTTTTCTCAAAAACAGAAGAGCACAGTAGTGTTGTTTGAAAAAGGTCTCAGTTTACAAGTATGAACACTAATGTTAGAAAATCGGAGACCTCAGCAGTCGTTTGGTCGTGATTCATGATTCAGTTTCCATTTCCCATGCATGATACACACTGACACAGTGAGTGCAGCATAACTTCACACAGTGCTCTTAGCTTCCACAGCTTCCATAATATGTAAATGTGTGTCTTTTAATCAGCACACGTATGCACATTTAGTCTTTGTAGTAGGTATGTCAAGCCCACTTTACCTGAATGACAACAGTGATGCTGTGTACAGGAAGGAGATGAGCAGACACGCCTTTCTGAGGACACTCAGATCCTTTAATGTGTCCAGCATCATGTTGGAGATCTTCTACCAAGTAAGTGCTGTTTACTCTGCTGTTGTCTGCTGGGGGGCAGCTTCAGTGCCAGAGATGCCGCAGGATCAAAAAACTAATCCACAAGGCTGGAAGCATCAGTGGTCAGAATTTACAGGCATTTGTCAGTGAGGGTCAGGGGTCACTGAACAAACGCCTTTTCTATCACGGACAACACACCCACTCCACTCCACACTACTGAATAAGCACAGGTCCTTCTCCTCAGACTAATCCAACCATAAAGACCGCTTCACTCTTACCGTTCTCGTTAAAGCTATATAACAACTCTTCATTCTTTCACAGGTGAACACACCTTTCAGGCAGAAGATCCCAAACATGTCTGATGTTTATAGTCTACATATGATTTATTACTGCCATTTGCACTTCTCTCTTGAACACTGCAAGTCTTACTTTTACTGTTTTTAACCAACTTCATTTCTACTTTCTCCATTTTTTATGAGTGTATAAATTCCTACAGTATCTCATAGTGCATGGTCCTTACAAGGCGCTCGTGGTACTTTTATTCTAAATGTGTTGGTTTTTTGTTTATTGCAGACTGTACAGTTTTTTAAAATCAACAACCTTTCACCTTCCACCACCTGAGGCACAGCCACCGATCTTAGATAAGTGCATAACATTTGAATCAAAGCACGTTTTCTCAAATGGTGGTAAACTGAACTGAACTTGTCTGTGTGCTACTTAAACCTTATATTAAACCTTATAAACCATAATGAACAAATCTAAATCGTAATATTTGGCTATTGTCAGCAGGTAGACTTGAAACACAGCTAAAAATGGTCTGCCTGAAACAGTGAATGTGAAAGCCGTTTAGTTTAATGTAAATCTGGAAAAATACACTACCAGTAGAAGCTTTAAGAACACCCCAATTCTTCCAGTTTTTTTAATTGCAATTCATGTCATTCAAGTCCAATGAATAGCTTGAAATGGTACAAAGGTAACTGGTGAACTGCCAGAGCTTTGAAAAAAAGAAGTTAAGGTTAACCCAAACTGAATATAATGTACATTTGAGAATTATAAAAAAAGGCCTTTTTCAGGGAGCAAAACCTGGGTTAACTATTTAAAGCTGCTCTGCAGCAATGGAGGTTGATGAAGCTCTGAAAGCTGTTGTACTACTAATTCCTACAGGTGTTCCAACTTTTCTGGATTACTTACAGCCCCTCTGTCTGCATAAAAGCAGTGTTGGCTTGGAGCACACCGTGGTATCATACCCTCGTGAGCATCTGTTGAACAGTATTGTACTGCAGAAAGTAGCGTGTTGCTAAAACAATGGTGAGAAAAAGGCAATTAACAATGCAAGAGAGACAGACCATCATCCGGGGCTGTTTTGCTAGAAGAGTGAAAGCAAAGCAGCTACAAGGTCCACATTTATGGGAAGTTCTGCAACAGACATGGGAAGAACGTTCTGAAGAATATTTGATTTCTATTTTAGAAAGAACGCCACAGGTGTGTTCAGCTGTTATAGCTGCCAAAGGTGTCTACATTGATGAGTCAAAAGTTTAGCATACATTCGATGATTTCTTTTTTAACTCCAATTGCTTATTTGTACTGTGCTTTCATTTAAGAGTGCAATGAGACATTAAACTGCATAATTTTCAATAAAAAACTGGAAAAAATGGGGTGTTCTAAAACTTTTGACCGGTAGGAAACTCAGTAGGAAACAAAGACGAACACTGTCTGCTCTCCCATGGCACATTATTCTCTAAATGATCAAGAAGACTTTATAACCAGATATAAAAGTACAAGTCTTCCAATCAGGAGTTGCTGCAGCAGACTGCAGTTGTCTCTTAGAAAACAAATGTCCTTTCTTTGTTTCCAATACTTCTCACCTTTTTAAAGTTATATTTTAGATTGCTATTTTATCACTGTGCAAGCAAAAGAAAAGTGGCCAGTGTTAGTTTGCCTAACAAATATTACCCTTGACATAGTTTGTAGAAAATCATTAATCACCAAGAGATCCCCAAAAGCTTCAGGCATTGATTAGAGAAAAGGACAACTATTCAAGGTGCTTCACCTGAGGTTCTAACATTTTCTCATTAAATCAAAGCAGTCCATGAAATGAATGCTCTGGACAATACTGTGCTGAGAGCTCAAAAACACATTTTCTTTCCTGACACGGTTTGAGCTCAGAAGTTTACACACACTCGTCAGGGACAAGAGAATTAGTATCATTTAGAATATGCTTTGGTAGAATTGGGGGAGTGTATTTAAATGAATCAACTTCCTGTGACACACCTGGCAAAATGACAGGTTCGGTTACAGAGGTTGATGGACTTCATTTTAAAATTGTGTTTCAATAGCCTACCGAAAGCCGAGACTCCCGATGTGTTTGCTGCCAAGCCTGGATATACTCTTCTTAGCGGAGTCCTCCAAGTTGTTGGAGCCCTCGTCATTGACCATCATCGCCAGTATGAGCCCAGGCTTGATGCCATCGACATATTTTGCAAGGCGATAACTCTCGTTTTTGCTGCGGTACGTGTCAAACCTGTGAGAATGATGCAGAGATTAAAAGAGAGACAGATAAAAGAGGAAAAGCACCAAATTCTTACGCCTTCTGTTCAGGGGACTTTTGAAAGCTGTGCTATTTTGCAAACAGTCTGCCATCATGAGATGACATGGAGAACACGAGCTATTTTGCACACTTGCCACTTTGCATTTTTTGCTTCAGAGCGGTTCACAGCTTGAATGAATCTCTGACGCATTTTTACTTGTAATTAAATGGTTTAAAACAAAGTTTAAAAACCTAACCAATAATGTTTCAGTCACGCTTGAGTAAAAATTGAATTGGCATTCTCCTTGTAACTAGAATAAAATTAGGAGAGTTACGACTGCATTTCACTTTTGACAACTGATTTTAAGTAGCTGCTGCAACCATTTCTACCCCTATGTACAGGTAAGTCTGCCGAGCGCCTCTCTCATTTTGCAGTAAAATCGCCGTCCTGCAGGTTTTAGCTTTAGGAGACTTTAGCTTTCTGGCACCTCGTTTGTGGAACCAGCTCCCAGTTTCAGAAGACAGACATCCTCTCTACTTTTAAGAGTTTTTGATGAAGCCCATGGTTAGGGATGGATTAGTGACCTTAAACCCTGGACCCGGTTTCTTCTTTATTCTGTCTACACCCATCTGGACCAGCCGGCGAGCACTGTGAGGGTCATGTTTTTTGACTTTTCCAGTGCTTTCAACACCATCAGGCCGACCCTCCTGGGTGATAAGTTAGCAGCGATGCAGGTGGATGCTTCTCTGGTGTCCTGGATTGTTGATTACCTGACAGGAAGACCACAATATGTACGTCTCCCACAGTGTGTGTCTGACAAGGTGATCAGCAACACAGGGGCACCACAGGGGACTGTCCTCTCCCCCTTCCTCTTCACCCTCTACACCACAGACTTCAGCCACTGCACAGAGACCTGCCATCTTCAGAAGTTTTCTGATGACTCTGCGGTGGTTGGATGCATCAGCAGGGATGATGAGACAGAGTACCGGGCTGTGGTCGACTCCTTTGTCACGTGGTGTGAGCAGAATCATCTGCAGCTCAACGTGGCAAAGACCAAGGAACTGATCGTGGACTTCAGGAAGACCAGGAAACACTTGACCCCTGTTTCAATCCAGGGGGTCAGTGTTGACATTGTGGAGGACTATAAATACCTTGGAGTACACATTGACAATAAACTGGACTGGGCTAAAAACACCACAGCACTTTACAGGAAGGGCCAGAGTCGTCTCTATTTTTTGAGGCGACTGAGGTCCTTCAACATCTGCCAGAAAATGCTGAGGATTTTCTATGAGTCTGTGGTGGCCAGTGCGATCCTCTATGCTGTTGCATGCTGGGGGAGCAGGCTGAGGGTCGCAGATGCCAACAGACTTAATAAACTGATCCGTAAGGCCAGCAATGTTGTGGGGATGGAGCTGGACTCCCTCAAGGTGGTGTCGGAGAGGCGGATGCTGTCCAAGATAAAGACAATGTTGGATAACACCTCCCACCCACTCCATGACATGCTGGTCAGTCACAGGAGCTCGTTCAGTGAGAGACTGAGATTACCGAAAAGCACCACTGAACGACACAGGAAATCTTTCCTGCCTGTGGCCATCTCCCTGTACAACGCATCCACTTAACACACTGTTTGCTGCTACAGCTACACATGTTTCTTTTCCAACTATTTATTTATAAGTGACTTATGTATGTATGTATGTATATATATGTATATATTGTACTATTCTTAGTTAGCGTATTGTCTGTCTTGTCTTAATGTTGGTTTAAAATGGAGCACTGTAACAAAAAATAATTTCCCCCAGGGATCAATAAAGTATTCTGATTCTGATTCTGATTCTGATTCATCTCTGGCTTTCTTTCACAACATGTCTTTTTCCTGCCTTCCCCACTTCACCCTCGACCACTCACACATCCCCTCCATGAGCCTTACTCTGCTGGAGGTTATATCCTGTTAAAAGGCAGTTTTTCTTTCCCACTGTCACCAAGTGCTTGACTTGTTTCATTGTTCTCTGTAGGTTGACTGTGGTTGTGATTTGGACCTATATAAATAAAACTGAATCAAATTGAATTCAAGGACAGTAACTGTGGTCTTTATTCATCAATGTCACCACCAAACATGAAAATCATTGTCACTGTATAGAAAAAGAAACTCTGTTTCAGCCTTTCTGACTGCCAAAGTGCATTTCTGTGACAGGAATGGCAGTTGGTAAGACTTCACTCATGAAATGAGAATTTTTTGATGTTATGTTTTAGCATAAAATGTCCGTTGTAAATGACACTTTTGAAATAAATGTTACTAAAGAGTCATGATAAATGACCCTTTAGTAACAACTGACATTCACTGGTAACAATCTCTCTTCGAAAGAGGGCTGACACTAATATTGCTCAATAATATATTTATGTCACTTTACTGGACCTATTGACCTGATGGCTGAATAGATTTTATTATTAATGAAAGGATATTAAGCATGTCATTGATTTCTAAATGTAATATCCGTCTGTAAAACACCGTTAGATTTATTAAGAGCACATTTGTCTACTTCATTACAACCCTTCATTAGAAGCTTATGATCTGACAGTTACCAGATCATTACTTCTCTAATTAAGTCTCCAGATTTTACTGCAGCTCTGATGCAGCCCTTATGTTCAAGAGGAACTTCACCTGTCATCATGCAGCACCTCCCCTGTCTTGGGGTCGATTACGTGGATTATGATGCCTCGATTCCCCCAGCTTCTTTGGAACAGATAGTTGTTTTGACTGCTCTCTCTGGGATGGAGGGTCTTGTTGAGGAATGTCCAGGACAGCTTCCTTTCTCCGTGAATCTCCAGTGTCCCCCCACTCCCCACGCCAATGTACTTCCTCCCAAAGTAGCTGTGCTCCTCATCGCTGTCATCCAGTCTATGGACAAGAATGGAGAATGATAAATGTTTGGACAGTATGCCAGTTTTCAAGTGGCTTTGAGACACAGAGTGCACTTTAGTTAGCCTTGATGTCGGTTTATACAAACAAATTATTGCAGAATAATTATTAAGAGTTTGTTTTCTTTCTCTTCCAAGAATTAAAAAACCCAAAAATCTTTTATGTGTGTCAGTTTTGTTAGATAGTTGGTCTTAAGGAGAGACAGAAGAATCAAATAACAAGAGAGCACCAGTCCTGTACAACAGGCTGTGACTCGTGATTACTTTACCTAAAAATTAGTCTGTTTTATTAATCTAAATTAATTTTTAGAAAAAATTCCGTTAGAGTTTGTGTCTGATTAGGTGAAAACTATGCAGTCAAATTCATGAAACCTGATGAAGACAACAAAGATGGCATCAATTAATACTTTTTAATAACCATAACAGGTATTAAGTAAATGAGTAAATAGATCTTTTACTAACAGCAAAATGATAATAAATATTTTTCTTACTAATCACAAGTAGTCTAATATGATCATGTTTGTCATTAGTTTGTGTGCAACAACAAATTCACTATTTAATACGCTATCATCACTGATAACAAAAGACAACACATTGGGATATCGAACATATTTGTTTATTACTACCGTATGTTGAGGTCGTTCTCTGTTAAAAGTTTCATTACTGGTCTTATTCTTCTGCTGCCTCATTCTACCTTCCCGTCACAGTCACGTGGCGTCACACGAGCCTCAGTCAGTCCCCTGATGTGTGCGTCACAAGAATTCTCGGATGGGTCTCAGGACCAAGTCGCTCCATTTTAACCAAACCACAATCCTTTCTTTACCACTCAGTTTACTTTTAGTCTTGTGATTCACACTGCTACCTTCTTCCAAACAAGTATAATCACTGCTTTTTAAACACGGTGTATCCACCAATTAGTAAACGTGGTAAAAATCTTACACTTACTTTTTTTCTTAACAGTAAATACCTAATAACTCATTTTTAACAAATAGTGTTTTTATTCTGCTACGTTTTATAAACCCTCACCTTCCAAATAGCAAGATGGTGAGGTTGCCTTTATAAGGACAGTCTGGGCTTCCAATGTGCAGCTCCCCCTTGTTCCCAATCAGAATGTGTTTTGTCCGAAGCAGTATAGGCCGGTTGGTGTCAGCAATCACCAGCTTTCCTGTGGGGAAGAGAGGAGGGTGGGTGAGTGATGAAGCCTCCTGGCAGGTCTTTCATGCCCCTGTGCCCACAAACTCCTTCTGTCTTCCTACCATTTATGGCCCTGAATTCAGGCTTTCCACACAAACACATACATGGATGTAGCTTGACAGCTATCTCTTTTACTTTGTCTGTAGTTCAATGATTTCAGCTCAGTAGTAAATAAGCATTCAGTGATACATCCTGCATGTATTACTTCTCTCAGAACGACCGTAGCCCTTTGTTTACCACATTTCTGTCATTAATTAAAATGATTTCTTTTGCACAATATACTCTATATACTTTTCACTTTTTAATTAAATTCAGACCATCAAGCAATCCCACAGGGAACTGGGAAAAATGAAGAAGCTGCTAAGAAACTGCAACCATCAAATACCTGCAGAGTCAGGGACAATCAGCAACTACACTCTGCCAGTAATCAGATAACCTGCTGCAACAATCAGCTGGCCAACAGAAGAGAAACAAGCCACTGACATCAAGACAAGGAAGCTCCTTACTATGCATGGAGGGTTTCACCCCAAAGCCAGCACCCTGAGTCTGTACGCTAAACAGAAGAAAGGTGGCCAAGGACTAGTGGATGTCAGAACTGCTAGCGAAGATAAAAGAACAAAGATCTATGAGTAAATAAGGAAGATTAATAGTGTGCTTAGTGAATATCTCAGGTAGCAGAAACGCAAGCAAGAGAAGGAGCAAGAAGAGGAAGCATCATGGAAGGACAAGCCCCTGTAAGGCTTCTCATTTGTGACCCCTGCACAGGGGCGTAAGTTCCAGGGGGGTTAGGGGGGTTATGACCCCCCGAACCAATATAACCCCCCAATAAAACTATGAATTATCTTGCATAAATAGGCTGTTGATTTTCTTTACTCATTTCAGGTATTACCAGCAAAATAGTCGCATGTTTAATCATCTGGGAATTTACCCACAAAGTTACGCTGATGCCCCTGCGTATCAAAAACCCAGGCAGTAGGAGAGCATGCTTTCCACTGAGGAGCAGTAGAAGGCCAGCAGCAGCTTCTGGTTCAAGTTACTCTTCCTCAGGACATGGAGAAAGTGCAGCTGCTGTTGATCCTGCTGTTCTTTACCAGGGCAATGGTGTTGTGAACGAGATCAGCAGAGATGAGATCAGGTGTCCAGAAATCTGAAGGTGGAGACAGATTCCACCAGTTCCCCATTTATAATGAGAGGGGAGGGGACCAGTCCGTGCCTCCTGAAGTCCATTATAAGTTCTTTTGTTTGAAGGATATTCAGCTTCAGGCTATTTTTGGAGCAACAGCCAGACATGTTTTCCATCTCTGCCCAGTACACTGTCTCACCTCCATCAGAGATGAGCCCTACCATGGTGTTGTCATCAGCATACTTGACAATGACGTTAGTTGAGGTGGGCTGGTGAGCAGTCATCGATGTACAGGGTGTATAGTAGGGGGTTGAGAATGTGCTTGGACCAACTGGTAGAGTGGCAAAATTTGTTGAGCTCCTCTGAGACTGAAGCTGCAGGTTTGGGGGGTTCTGGTAAGGGCTACGAGTTCAGTGACTGTAAATCCCAGTGTAGCTGCAGCCTTAGTTAGACTGAAAGACTTTTCCTGGACCATTTCAAACACAGATAAGCTATGCCCCCCTACTCCTCACCAAAACACCTCACCTACTGCTCATATTACACAGTCCAAATGTTACTTTTCTCTGGTGGGTCTGTGTTGGGTTCAGCTAAATTCAAACCACAATCCCAAACCACTGCAACTATGGGACACCTTTTGTTATCTCTGAAGCATGTAAGAATCATGGTCTCTTTCTTCTTCCTTTCTCTTGCTAGTTTTCTTCCTATGCTGAAGCTTTTCTTCACCGGTCTCCTGAAATATCACTTCAGTTTAGAGAAAGATAAAGAGATGATAGATTTGTCCAGTTTACCTCCGCTGAGAATCTCAATAGAGTGGACAGTAGCTGAAGTTGTGAGAAGGACCGTGCTGTTATTACTGATCGTCACACGGTGGTCTTCACTGTGTCCTGGCATCCATGGTTGCAGTCCTGGCTCCTTATCTGGGCATACTGAATGACACAGAAAAAAACACCGTTAACTTTGATCAGCTCATCAGTCAATGAGATCAACATGTGTACATTTCACTCATGAAAAGATTTCAGAACAGTTGGTTCAGCATCATTTTTACATCCATGTTTAGGGACAAATATTGTACACTGTTATATACTGAATGTTTTTCAGTTACATTTTATAGACATCAAAAAATACAAACGTTTAAAATATACAGATGGCCAACAAAGCAGAGGAAAATGAAATATAGAGTTTCTTAGCACATCTTCAGTGCTCCCTAACATTGATTGTCCTTCTTTGGTGAAGCCCAGACTGACTTCCCTGCAGAAGTGATGATGCTAGTCACAGCTGTCAGAACAAATATTGCTGTGCCCTCACATATGTGGATCACAGACTTTCATTGATTACAGATAAATATCAAATCTGAGAACTTTGTTGATTGCACCTTGTTTTTTGTATCCAACTCTGAAGCTGTGGGATCATTTCACAGAAGGACTACAAAGCTGGTGATCTTTTTAACCGCTTTTTCACTGTTGGTCACTAAAAGCAGATTATTTCATGAAAAAAGTATTAAAAACTACACTACATTACCACAATCTTCATCCTCCTGTCTATGACTCACTACTCTATGTTGGTGCTTAAATGAAGGATGTCTCAGCTCCTAAAATTCACCAAGTGAAAGTGAAGTGAAAGATGGGGCTGCAGGTGGAGCTTCAACTGTAAATGCACAAGTGTATCTTTTAGGTGTTTTTACCTTCAGTGAGGCATGGCACACATATGGCTTTACAACACATGGTAAGAGAAGGACTTTAAACAGCTGATCCTTTTCATTCATGTTTTTTAAGTTACTTAAAATGATCAGGTTTTCTGCCCATCACTGTTTCAGTGTTCAAAAATAAATTCTTGTTCATAAGAAATATGTCTGTCATATTTCACAATGCTTTTCTTAATTAAATTTGTCTGTCCATGTGATAAAACCCACTGGAAGTCAAAAAAGAATGAAAAGGTTCTATACCAAAAGAGCCAAGCTAGGACAAGTTCTTAAAAATGCAATCAAACAGGACACCACTGTAAGTGGATTAAGAGACAGCCCCAGGTCAGTGCCTCAGTCTTACAGCCCTTGCACATTTTTATTGGCCTGCAAAAAAAACTTTTTTAATTTATATTTTTAAATATGAATGCAGTTATTATTATTGTATTTGTTACACTTTAAATCTGAAAAATAAAGACAATATGGTACAGCCTCCAATTTCTCAACAAGCCTGTCTTTTAAAGTGGCCTCTAACTATAAGCATTAAAAAATCCAGGTAAGTTGAAAAATCTTACCTGCTGTGGAGTTATTATGGAGTAAATTATTCATAGCCATGAAAATAATCTTTTGTAACAGGCTGCAAACCCAGCAACATTGCTGGAAATATAGACATTAACATTACTCATGTTTTATTACACAGCCACACGGGATTGATGTTAGAGTAACAATGATCAAGTTAGGCCCGTGTGGCCTCCTACACATTGTTTCCAAGCAGCTCCCTCTTCTAAAGACGCTCAGACACTGAGTATGTCCAGTAGGGCTGCACGATTAATCGTTAGAAAATCGCGATCTCGATTCATACTTATGTGCGATCTCATTTCCAAATGACAACGATTAAAAAAATAAAATAAAAAAAGACGACGATTGTAGCGCATTTTGATCCGGGACGTACTCTGCATGAAAACAAGCGCTCACTCTTCCTGCTCAACAAATGACGAGGGCGGAGCCTTATACCACGTGATACAGAAGCTGTGCCGTGTGATGCTAAAATTAGCAGGAAAAAACCACGGCGAGCACGTCAGCGATGACGAGAAAGTGACAGGAGAAAATCCGTCCCGGTCAACCACCCAAACATCAATAACGGGAACCTTACACAGCGCTTCCCTATACCCGTCGACCTCCCGCAGGCACAAAGACATTACGGAGGCTATCACTTATCACCTGACCACAGATATGGCTCCATCAACACTGCAAAACGAGGGATTTAGGAAAACGATCAACACCCTAGACAAACACTACACAGTGCCGTCCCGCAACTATTTTTCTATTGTTGCACTACCTGCTCTGTACACGCAGCGTCGAGCAACGGTGGAGACGGAATTTCAAGCAGTACAACATTTTGCTGCAACAACAAAACGTGAGACATTTGTTGTTTTTATGTTTATTTATTGTTTTTATGTTCAGTCTCAACTGTTACGAAGTTGATGTGCAGTTAATAAGTGCAATAAATATTTATACTGGAAAAGAAAATCGTGAGAGAATCGTGATCTCAATTCTAAGCCAAAAAATCGTGATTCTCATTTTATGCAAAATCGAACAGCCCTACTGTCCAGTAATGCGAATTCTTCTGAAGTACATCCTGTTGTGTACTATATGGGAGAAGGCCACTTTGGCATCAGCGTCCTCTACTACATGATATCTCATTGTCATTCACATTCTGAATCATTAAAGTCCATCTCCCATATATTTTTCAGGTCATACTGGTTATAAAACCGACTGCAAACAGCAATATTGGCAGTTGAATCCAGCTGCATTAAATGGTGAACCAGGACATAAGACTAAAATCATTCTTCATCAGTCATTCTTTGCCTGCCCACTAATTCATAGAAGAAAGAACAACTAAACTAAACTAAAAAAAATTCAGATTACTTCCAGTTATGCTCACGTATCATGATGTCACCAAATTCCTCAGAGTTCGAGCCGCTCATTGATATGCAGCACCATTACTAAGCCTCTAATAAAAAGTAGATCTGCATCAGATTGGAGAGCTCTTATGGTTGTGATGAGAAAGATTTTCTCCGTTTGCAGTCTGACTAAAGCTGCATTAAAAAAGAGCCATGAAGAAAGATGCAGATACGTGTGTTAAGTTTAAAGTGGAAGAACTTTTGTAATGCTTTAGGCACACACACACACACACACACACACACACACACACACACACACACACACACACACACACACAATGTTGGGTCAGGATTGTTTGTGACCTTGCTTGGCCCAATGCCTTTGAGATAAAGAATTCTACTTTCTCGTACAAAATCCAGGTAAACACAAGCCTGTAGTGTGTGTGTGTGTGTGTGTGTGTGTGTGTGTGTGTGTGTGTGTGTGTGTGTGTTTAGACGTCTTTGTGATACTTGTGGAGACCAACTGTCCCTTATGGGGACAAAACGCCCGTCTCATTGAGTTTGAAGACATTTTTGAGGCTCAAAATGTTGTTTTAATGTCAGGTTTAGGGTTCAGGCAAAGGGTCAGGGTTAGGCATTCTGTTCTGATGGGTAGGGTAAGCGGCTGGGGAAAGCATTATGTCAATTAGATGTCCTCACTAAGATATGAAAACGAGTGTGTGTATGTGTGTGTGAGAGAGAGATTGAATGTCTTTTCTTTCTGTCCACAGGCATGTACGCAGAGTGTATGCGCATGCATATGTCATACATGTGCATGCACTGTATTTTACTATGTGTGAGGAAGGGGTTGGTGGAAATCTTTGGTTATTTAATTCAGCGTCCCTAAATCATCCAATTTTGCTGCTCAGTTCAGTCAAGCCAAACAACAGCTCTCCTCTCACTGCCTCCCCCGTTCCTTCTCTCCCAGTCTGGGACATCAATCTGATGAAAAACATTAGCATCCATCAAACCTCTTTAGCTGTAAATCCACAAGTTGATAATAGTATTCTTGCAGGTGAACATCATAGATCACAGTGCTTCCTGCTGATTGATTTCACTACAGCCAGCACTTGTTATTTTATCTATGTTCTGCACATCTGTTATTTTTTCTTTAAGCATGTATTTACATCCATTAGTATGCCAAAGAGGGACGGTGTCTGATGAAATGTATGTTTTAGAAATGCTATTGTGTAGCTCACTTATATTACCACGTTACACAAAATGTTCATATTACCTGTCAGTGCCACAGAAAAAATGTCATTTCAAGTCAATTAAGAACATCATGATGATGAAGGAAGAAATTCTCTGGTTGCTTTTAGAGAAAGGGATGGATCAGCTGATAAAATGTTCCTACGCTGACCCTGAAGAGTGGGGAAAACACTGCACAGAACAGTGCAAGCATCAGTGTCAATATCCTTTATACTGATTAAGTCAGAACTATAAATAGCATGAAATGAAAGAGCTGGGGTGGAGATGAGGTGTAGCGAGTCCATGCTGACTGCAGCAGCTTCAATAGCATCCCCGAAATGGAATTTGTCAGTAGGTTATCACTCAGACAAGCTGATATGTCCAGATTACCGGTTGATTTGTGGCCTACCACAAATATGCTCAATTGTCATGAAAATAAAAGGAGAAATTAGGTTTTTCTGTTGATGTATTTCATTTGGGCACCGGAGAACTGCTGTAGTCCAACACATCTTTCTGGCTGTTACGGTCACAGTCGGGCAGACTCACGAGTAGAAAAGATTTGTCTTTAAATGAAAACAGCATGCAATTTCCAAATCCAGCTCAAAGAGAGCAACATTAGTATTCTGTCAGCGGCAGAGCGGCTGGTCTTCTTTCCACCTTGTCAGTCTATGTGTGTATGCAGGGAGGTGTTCATGGCAATATGTGGTCCTGGGGACATTAGCCCACAGACCACTATGTAAGATCCACTGTAGTCCAAAAGCCAAAAGGCCGGGAAGATTCAACAACATAGCAGAAAAAGCATGAAAGCAGGAACTGGGGTGGAAATGGGTTGCAGAGGCAGCACTAACACCATATTCTAACTCATTTCATAATAGTTTTCATGTCTGCTTCGACATGAAAATTATTGTGACTGTGACATCTCAGACTCGGTTAGCATGTTAAAGTTCATGACAGTGCAATTAGACTGAGCAAATATGGCTTGGTTAGAAAAGTCGTCAAGTGATAAAAACCTCTTTTTAAAAAAAAGAACATGGCAGCACATCTTAGGTTTCAAAGGTTATATCAGAATATACCAAACGACTTCTGAAACATGTTCAATTAAATTTGTGTGAAAACATTCTTACCCTATACAAAAAACACATGCCTATGCAAATTTACCATAAGTTTCATGAAACGTGCACTTCCCACTGTGGGTAAGTACATACACACACACTCAGACACAGAGTAAATTGGCTTTTCTTACCTGCGTGGATGGTCGGGAGCAGCAGAGCTGCCAGGAACACGACGCACGTCTTCATCTCTCTCAGCCTGCCGCTGACCAACTTTGCACCTGAGGCTTTCAAAGGCTGCGGCAGACCTCCCAGTGGGCTTCAGAGGTGGTTTCAGAGTACCAAGTGCCAAGTTCACAGAGGGAGGCCACCAAAAGCACCTACAATATCACATTGAAATGCAAAGGGATCAGTCAGACATGTACAAATAGACAAAGATTGAATGAACAAACCTGTAATGGAACATCACATGCTATCCACATTTCAGGATAGCTTTGTCATACACTTTATTTAGCATTTCAGAACATTAGATTTTTTTTTTACTATGTCTTACAGGCTTATGTAACTTCATATAGCTCTGTTAACGATATACTGGATAGTTTTGTAAAGTAGAAATAAATCACATTCACTGTTGCTGCTATTTTTCCTTCAGTTTTCATAACTGACTGCAGCAGCCACTGTCTCACACTATGCTATACTTTAAATCCAGCTCTCTTTGATCAGTGCATTTCCATTGTTGCCCAACTCAACACTAGACGCTCTGTGCGCATTCACTTGCTCATTTTTACAAACACTTTGGTAGAAAAGGTTCTACACTGTGAATAAAAAATACTGTTCGTTTTCTTAGGAAATGTTTGGACAGACACAGACAGCACAAGTGAACTGTGGGAGGATCTGCCATTTTGCCATCAGATTTACGGTGGCGTTCCCAGGTGTCCTAAAAGTGGTACCAGCATCCACAGTCTCCCCATCCATAAAGAAGCCAAGCTGGAAGCAGTGACTGAGGTTGTTACTGACCACAGCTGCTGCACAGGGATACAACCGCATCCTAAAAATATGCTGCAACATTTTGCATTTTCAATTACTTATTTAATATCTGTGCAATGTTCACTGCAGATTAATTAATGGAAAGTGTGTTCTGTTTTTGAAAAAAAGTCACTTAATGACAAAACACAGTATCCTGATGCTTTGATTAGATTTAATTAGTTCATGCTGCCATGTGGGAAATGCAGCAAGATGCTGTGAGCATAAAAGAGTGCTATAATAATTAATCATCATTTATTTTATCTTATAATTAGCTTGCTGTTTGTCTATGGGGGACACAGTTAGTGTGACTTTCTCAGTGCAGTCAGCTATGGTACACTGGCCGACGATGAGCTCTGAATCACTGTTCACAACAATGCTAACTTAATGAACTATGGACTCAGTCTGTTTGCTAGACTTCATTTTGTTAATGCTACTTATTTCCTTCCCCTTTTTTCAAATATACTTTATCAGTGTCCAGTATGAATGAAAGATTGTGAAAATGCTCTGCCATTCGTCTTGGCTGTATTCATGTGTGCGCTCACAGCAAACATTTCTCCCAGGTTTCCTCCCCTGCGTATTAGTGTAATATGTTTATCTTGTCTGGCAGCAAATAATTAATGATGAGGCGGTTGCAACAAAAGGAAAATAAAAGATTGTTTTTCTTTCTTGCGAGGAGCCCATTTAAGCAAATATGAGGTTTGTGGATGTCATAGTTGAACAACAAAATTTCCATGTGGAAATCACTGTTTATTTAATCTGGCCTCTAATCTTGCTGTGGATACAAGTGGCAGAAATGAGCTTTTTCCGAAGGGTGGCTGGCTTTCTCTTTAGAGGTAAGGTACCGGTACTGATTTTCAAGTATAAGGGTAATGTGCAGAACTGCATCAGCTACAAAGGGATACAACTGAGGAGCCCTACTGTTATGCTATGGGAAAGACTTGCTGAAGCTAGGTTAAGAAGAGAGGTGTTGATCTGTGAGCAGCGGTTCCGCTTCGTGCCAGAACAGATGCAATGTTTTCTTTGGGAAATACATTTGCTGTCAGTTTGTCTAACCTACGGGACTGTTTCGTTTCCTAGTGACATCACTGCACAGTTTTATTTTTAGAAATGAAAGTCTTGTCTCCATATTAACCGAATCGTCTCAAAATCTTTTGTTGTAAATGTAAGTCATACGTAACTCAAATCTAAGTTTTCACTTGTTGAAAAGATAAGCATGGAAAAATCACATCAGAATGTTTTTTTTATTCCACTAAAAAGACAGCACTACCTGAATCTGAATGCACAAAAGATTCTTCCATTTGCAGCTGAGGGTATAGTATATTTGGGAAACATTATCATCAGCAGTGCAATACCACACAAGAACAACAATAATAATAACATCATAAGTAAGAACAGATGTGTTATACCATCATAAATTGTGCAAGTTGTCAAATCCAATGCGATGCATTATAGTAAAGTTGCTTGGTGGATAAGGGGATTTACAGAAGTAAATCAAAACCAGTTGTTTAAAATAATGATTTAGTGCATAAGTGAGACCCTGTATGTGCAGCAGTTTTTAAACTGCATTTATTATTGTGACTGTGCAATCTAAATACTCCTCGAGGAGCTGGACTGATGCACACTTAAGACGGTGTAGAAGTTCATATAAATGAGCTTGCAGAGCTGTTCAGATTACCCTTTAGTTTGTGTTCTCGTTGATGCATTGAGTGTGAGTGCCTCATGAGTGAGTTCACATGCTGTCTTCTCTAAGGACTAAAAGGCTCCTGACTTGGCAGTGAAAACAGGTTCAGTGCATGTGTTTCTGTTAGTAGTACTCTAGAATCAAACGGGGGGTCTGAAAAAGCTCCAGTACCATGATAAGACAAAAAAAAACAAGTAAATCCCATAGACTCTCATGTTAATATGCATGTTTACAGCCTAGGTCAAAAACAGTTTCAACTTCCCATGGGAGCTGATTTTTCTCATAACTCACCCCTCTGGATACCAGTAAGGCTTAAAGTTAGGGCCATGATCACTTAGATTGGGGTTACTTAGCAAATTCCCATCTCATTCAAATTTTGTAACTTCTGGTTTTAAAGAACCAATACGGTAACTGCCAAATGGTTAGTGAGGATTGAAAATGTGGAGAACAGAACCTGATGGGTGGGTGAAATAGAAAGAGGTATGTAAATCAATCTTCTACATACAGTCCATGCTTTAACTTGAGCCTTACAAGCTACTCTTCTAAGTACAGGACATGCTACTTGATTCAAATTATGAGGTGTGGAATCTTACATTAGTTATTATCAGTCATTTAAACCTAACGGTATTCTCACAAAAATATCAAATAGAACCAATTAAAATCCAGCCCAATGCTAAGGCCAAAATGAACAGCTGTGGTCTGTATGGATAAGAGGCTTTCAAATACAATAGAGCTGCCTTTGTATTACCTAGCCCAAGAGATATGAAAAACTCTGAAAACTGTGATTTAAATTTCTACCTCCACTTTATCAAAATGAAAACCTTATGATAGTAAGCGGTCAGTAACCACTGACAAAAGTGAACTTCTCAGCTGCAACTCTAGCACATCTGATATAACAGATGGCCATTTGGATGCAAAGGTACAGCATTTTTGTCAGCTTTTAAGTAATGTATGTTCTATTTGTATGCATCTTTTAGCAAACAATATTGTACACAACACACTGTACACTATTGTCATTTATACCAAAGGGTCTACAAAGAACAACTTAGAACAGTGTTCTGACACTTTCATTTAATTAATAATTACCGTATTTTCTGCACTATAAGGTGCACTTAAAATCGACAGTGTGCCTCATAATCCGGTATGAATTCTGGTTGTGCTTAGTGACCTCGAACCAATTTTATGTGGCACACGGCGCTCAAAAATTTGTTTTGTTACCACTAAATTTAGCTACGAAGCCCCACCGCTTGATGGATTGTCGGAGCATTACGGTTACTGTAGTCAGGAGCCTTGCGGACTCGGAGTAATCTGGGTCGAAAACTCCGTCAGCTTCAGGTCCCAAAGTCAAACAAACACTGCGGCATCACTGAGAGTTAAAAACTGTCTAAATTCTTTCATCTTTAATAAAATGATCAGCGTTGCTGCTTTACCAGGTATAACAATTAAGTTTAACATCCAGGCATCCATGAAAACAGGATTTATTAAATTTAATGGAGTTAGAAGTTAACAGGAAGTTAGCTCGCTAGTTTCCACCTAAGCATGATATAGCATGTTCTGACTGAGAGATTTATGAAAGAATTCAAACGTACAGCTCTGTTATCACTTCCAACATAAATGAAGACAGAAAACTAAACAGCAGTGACGTTTGTAGGGTTACTGAAGTTGGGCTAGCTGCTATATAATGATGTGCTACGTGGTGGCTAGCGACACAGCTATGTTAGCATAACATAAACAGTGAAGCTGGAGGATGAACGCTAACTTTTTTCCACTTAATGAAAGTTAATGTGAGGGTTCCTGATGGTTAGAGACAAATGCATGGCAGGATGCTGTAAATGGACCAAACTTCAGTCAGGAGAACAACTGAGATAATCCATCCACAATACGAGGATGGAGCAACCGAGCCGAATTCAACATTAATGAATCAATGGTGCGGAAGTGAAGAAAGCAAGAAGAATGAGTTGAGTAAAGTTTGACTTATCTGATTGTTTAGTTTTGCTTAATGCGCCTTATACAGCGGGGAAAATAAGTATTTGACACATCAGCATTTTTATCAGTAAGGGGATTTCCAAGTGGACCATTGACACAACATTTCCACCAGATGTTGCCATCAAGCCAAATATTGACGTCATACAAACAAATCAGAACATATAAGTATACAAGTTAAACCACAATAAATAAAGTGAAATGACACAGGGAATAAGTATTGAATACATGGAGATAACAAGGGGCAAAATGACATAGAAAGCCAGGAGATCACCTGAAATCTGTCAGTATTGATAGAGAAATCCTGTCCCCTATCAGTACTAATTGATATCAGCTGCTTTAGTCCTAATTGATGGCCTATAAAGGCTCCTCATTACCCAGAAGGCACACAGGAAAGACTTCATGATGGGTAAAAGCAAAGAACTCTCTCAAGATCTTCGTAATCTTATCGTTGAAAAGCATTTTGATGGGAATGGTTATAGGTGCATTTCCAGAATGCTGAATGTTCCTGTGAGCACTGTGGGGGCCATTATCCGGAAATGGAAAGTGCATCAGTTCACCATAAACCTGCCACGATCAGGTGCTCCACGCAAGATCCCTGTCCGAGGAGTCCAAAGAATAATCAGGAGGGTTCTCCAAGAGCCAAGAACCACTCGGACAGAACTTCAGGAAGACCTTGCATCAGCAGGTACTGTTGTTTCAAAGAAAACTATAAGCAATGCACTGAACCGCCATGGCATCCATGCACGCTCACCACGCAAGACTCCATTGCTGAACAAAAAGCATGTCAAGGCTCGGTTAAAATTTGCGCAACAGCATTTGGAGAAGCCTGTGGATTATTGGACGACTATAGTATGGTCAGATGAAAGCAAAATTGAACTTTTTGGCAGTCATTCTACACACCATGTTTGGAGAAGAAATGGCACTGCTCACCACCCCAAGAACACCATACCAACAGTCAAGTTTGGGGGTGGAAGCATCATGGTTTGGGGCTGCTTTTCAGCAAGGGGTACTGGCAGACTTCATATTATTGAAGGCAGGATGAATGGAGAGATGTACCGGGACATTCTGGATAAAAATCTGCTGCCATCTACCAGGAAGCTAAAAATGAAAAGAGGGTGGACATTTCAGCAAGACAATGATCCCAAACACAAGGCCAAGGAAACAATGAAGTGGTTTCAAAGAAAGAAAATCAAGTTGCTTGAATGGCCCAGTCAATCACCTGACCTAAATCCCATAGAAAATCTATGGAGAGAACTGAAGATTAAAGTTCATAAAAGAGGCCCAAGGAACCTTCAAGATTTAAAGACCGTTTGTGTGGAAGAATGGGCCAGAATCACTCCTGAGCAATGCAGACGACTGGTCTATCCATACAAGAGGCGTCTAGAAGCTGTAATCACCAACAAAGGCTTTTCTACAAAGTATTGAATAAAGTGTGTTCAATACTTATTCCCTGTGTCATTTCACTTTATTTATTATGGTTTAACTTGTATACTTATATGTTCTGATTTGATTGTATGACTTCAATATTTGGCTTGATGGCAACATCTGGTGGAAATGTTGTGTCAATAGTCCACTTGGAAATCCCCTTACTGATAAAAATGCTGATGTGTCAAATACTTATTTTCCCCGCTGTAATCCGGTGCACCTTATGGTCTGAAAAATACACTAAATCTGACAGAAAGACTTATTAACAATACTGTAGAGAGTTAATTTTTCATGTAACTGCTGCTGCTTCCACCTGAGACCTTAAAGTTACTTGCTCAGGAACAATGTTCCCTCTAATTTTTCATGTGTCTGAACAAACACACAAACTCCCTGAGCAGTCCCGTACCATAAATAAAACACCGAGTTGTATTATGAGTATGAATCTGTAGTCTGGGAGAGAGTCTTTAACTCTCTGTCAGCAAAATACAGTATATAAAGACCAATGTTGGCAATTAATTATATAGTTACTTCTTCAAAAAAGGTAACTGAGTTTTTTGCAGCTGTTTACCTAAAAATGCAGCCAATGTGTTTTTTTAAATAAACATTTAACACTATTTACAGAACAATCAGCTGTTCTGCATCAAATTTGATGCCACACAAATTATTTGTGCCACTCCAAAACATAATTTCTCTGCACTATGAGATGAAGGAGAACAACAGCCTGATACCTGCAGCCCTGACAACAGCAGATGTATCACTCCTGTAACACCTGTAACACTCAGCAGTCGCCTCATTGTTCTGACACACACAACAACACTACTGACTACACTACACACTAACTACACAAGACAACACACTAACTAAATCTCTCACATCTCAAAGCACGCCGTCACTCCTAAAACTTCCCCCTTCCTAAACAACTAAATGCCATGTTGCCATACCATTTTTTGATTGGTCGACATGGTACATTTTTCCACCAATAGGAAAGGCTGGGGTTTTTTTGTTTTTGTTTTTGCTCATAGGCGGAGAGTGCCAAACGTTTCCCGTGAATTGTGCCATCTGTGATGGCTCACATCTCCAGTGGTTGTACACGTTGTCATTAACGTGGCTTCACTCCACATCAGCCACGCCGTTTGCTCGCTAAAACACCGGTGTCGGCACATAAGGACGCTGTCATGGCCTGTCAACGACGTTGATTAGCTGCGTATATACGAATGTGAATCGCATCATTGTCTGGAGCAGCCAGTCACTGATCACTTACTGACTCACACTGCAGAACAGAATGAATTGTTAACATATTTATTTTAATTTCAATTCAGGTTAGATTTTTTTTGTGCACAAAGCAGATTTTCTGTGCGCGGAGACCGTGCCAGTGCGTGATTGCGCAGGTGTGCAGCTTAGAGGGACCACTGCTCAAGAATAAGGAAATAATGTTATACCCCATTTCCCTTGTACCTGCAACACACCCTTCATCCCTACTCACCCCTATTATGTGTTCATGGACAGTTGACAAGGGACTGCAGGGGAAGAGGGTTTGTTTTGTGTTTTTAGCACAGGAATGGAAAAAGACCATGGCAGTAAATGCTAATATTTAATAAAAATAAATAAATAATTGTTTCTCCTGTTCTCAGCTTTAGTGACATTATTAACCCTTTCATGCATGCATTATGACAACCTCAATCTGGATTTTTTTTCTCAAGTATTTTTATTCATCTTTAGACATGAAAAAAAGATTTTTGAACTTCAGTTTTTAAACATGTACTTTTCAAAAAGTGTTTTACATGTCCACTTATACATGTCCACTGGCTGACAAGTGGGTGGCAGGGTATGGAGTGACACATCAGTGCCCAATGGAGTGGTTTATGTACAAGTACACCATCAACACTGACACGAATACAAGAAAACAGCTTTTGAATAGCTGTCCACTGTAGTGACCACTATGTGTGAAAGGGATAAAGCATATTGTCAAGAATTGTGACATACAGCTAAGTGGAAAAGCTATTTGCTATTGCGCTGCTCAGCTTTTAGCAAGGTTAGTAATTACTCTTGACCTCCTATTCAGTTGACATCCATGTTCTAGCTGAGCAAAACTTGTTTTAAAAGAATAAAGGCTCAAGTGGAAATGGATTCACATCGCGATACCACTTGTAGAACAAAAAGAAAAGAAAGCAGGAAACGAAAGGCAGCAATATGGAGGTGACGAAAATGAAGGTGGTTTTAAATCCAGTGGTATTGTTTCTCCAGGGCTGGCTCCTGCTGTTGTATTCCTCTCCAAACAGCAGTCAGCCTTTGCAAAAGCCTTATTGTTGCACTGCTTTGTGCTGGCTGACAGAAAGTGATTCACACATTCATCACTTACAGCCTTTTGCGTGAAAGACATGAACATAAAGGAGGAAAGCCACAAGGGAAAAGAGCATGTCATTAAACAGTGTATCAAAAGAATAGAAAATGTGCCCTGATGCTGGAGAGTTTTTAAGCAAACAAATATTTTCCATGCAACCTCTCTCCAAGGAAGACAGACGGCTAGTTATATAACTTCAGAATATTAACAAAACGTTGTTAATCATGTGCTCATCAAGGGAGAGTCAAAATAAGGGCAAAAAGATGCATCACAACAGGGATCAGTGGCAGATAACTATTAAACCTGAAGAGGCCTGAATGCTGAGAACGTTTTCAAAATTCCATGAAAAATATATGTAAACCTTTTTTAGTGTCTTTTTATTTTTCCTTATAGCATCACAAGTTATTACCATCAGGGGGACAACGAGAAATACCCACAAATCTATCACATTGTAACCATAAAATCATGCATCCTGCTCAGAGTGATGTCAAGCTTAAACAACAGCTGCTCTCCTTTTCTCTTCTCAAATTGTGAGCATACATTTGTTCACAAGAATGAGTAACCATGGTTACAGGGAGACGCTCTGTCACTCTGCAATTCTTATGATTCCTTATAAACAATCTGTGGTTTTTATTTCCATGCATGACAAATTGGCCAAAGAACGGCAGGAGACAGATGCTGTCCAGTGTAGCAGGTGATTTATTTATCATCATTGTGACCAAAATTATTTATAAAAATAAGAAAAGCTTAATAACTCCAAAGTTAACTTGGTACAAATAAACACAACTGAACTTAAGCCAACCAAAATGACTGTCACATGCACTCAGCTACACTAACCTGGTCCTCCTCTCTCAAACACCTGAGTTCTTCTGCTTCAATACTCTACCCAAAGCTACCCAACCACAATGTTCTCCTGTGGAATATTCCATTCAATGGGTGTTACTAAACATTACAATCATAATCAAACACTTATGATGCTACGCTGTACCAGCAATAAAACACAATTCAAAGGTATAGCCATTGCATTTTACAACAGTACATATAACTCTCAAGCAAACAAACCCCTAAAACTGATTTTGTTTGCTTGAGATCATCATCCCCCCTCTTCACCCGGTCCCTTCCTGTGACATCAGCACTAGGAAGCTATAAATACAGGAAGTGAGGCAGCACTTCCTCCCTTTGCTCCTGGAACACAGGTAAGTAAGGTGAGCTCTAACAAAGCAAACTGGACAAACTAACAGTTGAAATAAATAAAATGTTAACTTAACAAACTTGTCCAAGTTAATTTAAACCGAGATGTTATATTAGGTAATCTGTAAAAGTGGAAAACATAAACAAACCTGGGATAGTAAGTGTTTGCGTTACTACAGAATAAGGATTAGGTAAATCAAAACAACAATCTTAACTAAGAATAGCAAGCCTGGGCGAATGATGCTGTCACGCATTTTGTCGCAATGCAAATTCAAGAATGTATGTACCTGATTGACACACAGTGAAGAAGTTATACTGTGTTTATATGGTGTATATGTGGGCTACTGGAACAAGAAGGCACATGTGGGAAGAGATGAAAATAGGGCGCTGTTGGACTGCTACTACGCAAGTAACCCCAGCAGGCGGGGTTACACGAATAGGATGAAGGAACTATGGAATCATCGATACCCAGCAAAACAGTAGTTCAGTGTTCCATCATTTCATTATTAAATGTGGCCTACCACTTTTTGGCTAAATTGCTGCTCTTACTAATCACTTCCACTTTGTTACAAAACCACTAAAGGTTGAAAAATAGTTCAATGTGAAATATTCAGTAGGAAAGAAAGTTAATGACTAGGCTTGTTGCACAGGTGCCATCCTATCATGGTACCATGCTGGAATTCACTGAGCTTCTGGGAGTCATCCATTCTTTCACTAATCTGTGTAGAAGCAGTCTGCATGCCTAGGTGCATGACTTTATACACCAGTGACCGTGGAAGTAATTAGTGCAGCTGAATTCATTGACCTGGATGGGTGATTGAATACTTTTGGTAATATAGTGTAAAAATGCATTTCCTGTAGTGAAAATCTAAAAGGAAATGTCAGCTTTTTCCACCTATTGTTTCATATGAGAAACCATAAATCTGGTTACTGTAAACTGCAGACATTAACATATTTGTGGGGACGAATGGATCATATTTTGCTTAGGGCACATGGAGAGCCTAACTCGGTGCTAAAAATATGTATATCATTAGCAACATCCTGAGGTCTGCAGTGACAATGGGTAATATGATTCACTCAGCAGTCAGCCAGTTTTGATAGCAGACCTGCCTCAACACACATTCTAACAGGCATGAGGGGGTGGAGCAGGTATGGATGCGTGTGTGTGTGAGTGAGTTCAGACTGGATTCGTTTGCAGGAAAATAAGTCGCACATTAAGTGTTCAGTGCAAACAAACACGCACAGGAATCCTTAACTTCAGGACCTTACACTGACTGACAGTAATTTCCTGTCACCACAAACCAATCATCACTAAATACTAAAAGGTCTAGACATTAAAATTTAATGAAGAACTTGTTATTTCCCCATATAAGGAATACCCATGCCTACAATGTTAGTCTTCACAACACAAGTAATATGATAAATATGATGATTTTTGTATACATTTACCCATGAGCCAATGTTGCATGACGTTGTGCAATGTGCAATCAGTACTTGAACTTACACATTTCTTGTTAGCGTAAGCATTGTGTAGCAGGGTGTGGTCAGCTGCAGGGGAAGGGTGGAGCAGTGGGTTCAGCAGAGGACAAACACTGGCTGCTTTACGGTAATCTTGAATGAAAGGGAGTGATTTATAATAGAGAGGAGCCGGGGGGAGATGACTTTAATGAATTTAGGAGGGATAATGTCCACTGGGCAGGATTAAGTGTGCATGTATGAGACTGTCAAAAAGCTTTGAGGAATTTAGTTTGAACTTGGACAACAGAACTGGGTGAGAGACTTGAAGAAGTACAGACTTGAACTGTGACCTGATGCTGTTTATCTTTCCAGTGAAGAAATCAGAAATGTTTTTACAGTAATTAGAGGACATGGGAGGGAAAACGGATTGAGGAGGATTAGGGAGTCTGCTGATGGTTTCAAACGGGAATCCTTGGGTTATGTTTGTTATCGTAAAGCAAACTAGCAACATATGATGTTTCCACAGTTGACAACTCGGCTCATCTTTTCAGATTGGGTTGGCTGTTCCTCTCAATACATGAGAGGAGCACAGAAAGGAATTGGCAAGAATACCAGAGGCGCAAAACACCAGCTACTGGTAGACCGAGCAGTCAGCCGAGACTGCAAGACCAGGCTGACCAACCTGCACTGCCTGGACTGATTACAAGAAGGCCCATGACATGATGCCCCACACGGGGATCCTGGCATACCTAGACCAAGATCAACATAACCCTAAATACCCTTATTTAATCTTTAGGCATTTGCCATTACTTCTCAGTGATTACAAAGGGCTGTGGTCATTGAGTGACTTTGGGTTTTGTTTGTTAACTGCACAATAATGCACTTTCTCCAAATGCAAGGAACCCTGTTGTGACAACATGACCAGCACCCACGTGACGAAAAAGAAAATATTAAATCTGCTAACTCATAAGCACAGTTAGTAAGGATTTGCCCTCCAATAACATTAGGACCAGACCTTTTCCTGTCCTTCAGACCTCTGAAAAGTTTCAACATCTTATCCTTGGTAACCTGCACACAATTTTTTTAAAAAGCCCGTAGACGAAACAAACTGTTCAAGACTAAAACCATGGATTTTAAAACAACTGTAAAAGAAATTCTGTAAATTAGAAAGTTCAAATTCTGACTTCAAATTGCGAGAAATGCAATCTTTCTCCAATTATGGGTGTCACACTGCCAGCTGTGACTTACCAGTACTGAGCATTATTTAATAATAATAATAATAATAATGGATTGCATTTATATAGCGCTTTTCGAGACCCTCAAAGCGCTTTACAATTCCACTATTCATTCACTCTCACATTCACACACTTTTCAACAAAGACTTGATATCTTACTTACTTGTTCAGGCAATTCCTTACTACGTGGAGTGCAGATACAAAGCTGACAGACCGCTGGTGCTCACAAGTAGTTTTATATTAATATTTATTCTTTACTGGAAATAAGATAAGCAATCACTTTGTTTGGCAGTGAGAGGCTAACTGATTCTGTTGCACAGGGCATAATTCTAATCATTTCTGTCTGTATACTTTGGAGCCTGTATTTTCAGCCTGGTACAGTGACTGGTGTATACTGCCAGGCATTCGCTTTTCTTCCCATGAGACCCTTGGGCTTCCTCGTGCTTTTTGTGTTTACATCTGCATGTCTTATTGCATTATCCATCATTTCCCTGTTTTATTTTGAAAAGTCAGAAACAGCAACATGAGAAACAAAGATTTAATTTCCTTTGAAAACATTCATGATAATAATAATGGATTGGATTTATATAGCGCTTTCCAAGGCACCCAAAGCGCTTTACAATGCTACTATTCATTCACTCTCACATTCACACACTGGTGGAGGCAGCTACAGTTGTAGCCACAGCTGCCCTGGGGCAGACTGACAGAAGCAAGGCTGCCATATCGCGCCATCGGCCCCTCTGGCCAACACCAGTAGGCAAGTAGGGTAAAGTGTCTTGCCCAAGGACACAACGACCAGGACAGAGAGCCCGGGGATCAAATCGGCGACCTTCCGGTTACAGATACGCTTCCCAACCCCCTGAGCCACGGTCGAGCCACAAATCATGAGTGCTCGAAAATCAGTTTTAGCTCTTAATATTTCTTCTTGTTTCTGAAACCTCCACTATGTTTAGCTCTGCCTCCCTACTTCCAGTTACTCTGGCTGTCCTAATTAGATTAGGTTTAGTTTCTGTGCCACCTCCGGCCAGAGCATTGTGTTTCATTCTAAACTGAAAACATTACTTAATGCTGACAGCAGTCTAATATGACTTTTGACTGACTGAGAAATGGCTTCAATGCGAGCAGACTGGCAGGTGCAGTTATCAGTCCTGGCTGGCATAGCACGTGGCCAGCAGCTCATTGCTGATGCGATAAATACATATATAAGAGATTTGTTTTAATCACTTTTTGCCATTAAGGAGAAAGTCTCTCACTTCATGAGAGGGGAAGTGCGAGACCACTGATGGAGTTCCTACTCATGGTTTCAAAAGAAGACGTGGTGCACCAAGACAGGCAGTCATACAGATATACAAGTGGTCCACGACTTTGTTCACCACGACAGAGTTCCCAAAGAGCAGACTACAGCAGCCAATCAATAGCCTCAAGCAGTGACACATTCACACACAAAAAAAGTTTTAACATTGGCCATATTCGGCAACACTATAGTCAAAAGAAGATTATTTCCATCTCCAGTAATTTATATGGTAGTATAGTGGTACAGTGGTCCCTTGTTTACCCCAAGCACATCCTAAATCACCACAAGTACCAAATCATAAAACTATCATAAAGCAGAGCTGTATCAGCTCCAGGAAGTCATAACAAATACATTTGGATTCTCTTTGAATCAAAATGAAAAGATTACACCAGAAAATAGTCACACAAGTTCAGTGCTGAAAGGACAGAATCTATGGCAGATGTTGCTATAATTCAGCATGTTCACTCAGCACATGTCATTATCCAAACTGCTGAGCATCCTGCCCTGCCCTCTGTCACAATGATTTCTCTCTGCTGGAATGACAAATTCCCATTTCAATGACCTGGAAACCACCAGAATTTGCCTTCACTGCACATTCGCATTCATCCTGCTATAATATAAATGTCCCCCAAATCCTCTCTGGGTCTATTTGCTTCAATTCACTATGCTTTATTGGAATGAAATTAAACACCCTTCAACTAAGTTGGACAAATCGAATAGTCCATCTTTACACAAAGCACTGACAGTAAAAACTACCAAACATATCTATCAAGATTGACTTACAGCTAACATATGTTTTATTTAGAAACAAAGATTGTGTCACGATGTCTATGATATAACTCAATTTTTATTTGCAGAACATATGCTCATCAGTGCAAACACTTATATCAGTGCTGCTTTACCCCGACGTAAATCGATGCAAACCAAAAGCAGATCTGACATTAAAAATCAGCAAAGCAAACCGGACTATAACTCAAACCATACACACTGCAGGGCTCTGCACCTCAGGGAAACCTGGATATTGTTGAGTCTTGTTCCTGAGCATAGTGCCCTCGTTAGACACTGTCGTGGTAGCTGCTTTTCTTGGGATAGGTGCCTACAGTGTTGTCTCTTTCAGAGTGTAATTTCTGCTTATCGTGGTTCCTTGGTTGACGACCCAGTCTTTTTAGTTTTGTTTGTTTATGAAGTGATATGGAATTCTAGTTCTGTAGGGCTTCATCCCTGAGTATAGTATTATTTATTTCTGAGTTTGTTAACCATGTTTTTAGTTCAGTTCCTTGGTTGTTAGATCTCTGTCTCCAGGTGTCTGTCATTCTCTGTGTTCTTTCTCAGTTGCTGTATGTGTTTCCACTCTTGTCGTGATAATCCATGTGTAGTCTTGCTCCATGTTATTCTGTTTCCCCTTTTGTCTCCAGTCTGTCACATCTCCATGTCTGTTTATCCCCAGTCCCCAGAGTCAATTTCACGTGTCCTTGTCTGAGTCTCAGAATGGATGTGTAACTTCCTGATCTCGTGAGCATCATGTTTAGTTTTGCTTCTCCTGTGTCACAAGTTTGATTATGTCCTTTCTACCCTCATTCCCTCTTGTGTATATATCGTCTGTTTCGCCCATTGTTCTTGGTCACATCCCCGTCTTACATTTCCTCTCTTTAGCAAATTCTTTACCTTCCTAGTTCAAGTTCTTATTTTTAAATCCTACTGTATTTTGAGTTCAGTCCTGTATCTCAGTCCTTCAACTCTGGCACACACACAGCGTAATATGACACTGGTTAATATGACGATAACAAAGCTTTCTTTTAAGCTGACAGAAAGCTACAAGTCTATCCCATCAATTACCTAAATGGGTATCCTAACCTGATTTATGTAAGACTGTGGGTGGGTGTAGCTCAGGGTTTGGGCTGCATCTGTCCAGGGCTTGTGAGTGAAGGCCCAGCCACAAGCTCCGTCCTGAGGCCTGGTTCCAGTGTGGAGCACCAGTAACCCTGGGAGATGCTGGAGAAACTGTTCCTTTGATCATTTATTCTTTCACTGTTTTCACATTTATAATTATATTTTTACCGTATGTTTCAGACCATAAGGCGCACCGGATTATAAACACACTGTCGATGAACAGGTGTGTTTTCATACATAAGGCACACCGGATTATAAGGCGCATTAAGCGAAACAAAACAGTCAGATAAGTCAAATTTTACTCAACTCGTTCTTCTTGCTCCCTCCGCTTCCGTACCATTGATTCATTAATGTTGAATTCTCTCACAGCTGCTCTAGTTCCATGTTGTTGCAGTATATTAATGACTAACCTCGTATTGTGGATGGATTATCTCAGTTGTTCTCCTGACTGAAGTTTGGTCCGTTTACAGCATCCTGCCATGGGCATTTGTCCCTAACCATCAGGAACCCTCACATTAACTTTCATCGAGTGGAAAAAAGTTAGTGTTCGTCCTCCAGCTTCACTGTGTTTATGTTATGCTAACATACCTGTGTAGCTAGCGATCACGTAGCACATCATTATATACCAGCTAGCCCAACTTCAGTAACCCTACAAACGTCACTGCTGTTTAGTTTTCTGTCTTCATTTATGCTGGAAGTGATAACAGAGCTGTACGTTTGAATTCTTTCAGAAATCTCTCAGTCAGAACGTGCTATATCATGCTTAGGTGGAAACTAGCGAGCTAACTTCCTGCTAACTTCTAACTGTTAAATTTAATAAACTCTATTTTCATGGATGCCTGGATGTTAAACTTGGTTTGTTACACCTGGTAAAGCAGCAACGCTGATCATTTTATTAACCTCCTAAGACCTGAACTCTTCCACAGCATGCATTTTTAATTTCTCTTTGATATCTGGGCATATTGGGACCAGATGAATGCAAAAACAAAGAATTACCCTTTTTTTTTCTAAGAAAAATGAGAGCCACATATGAGGATATTCGTTTAAAATTTCGATAGAACAGTAGCAGTATAATATCCTCGTAAGTGGATATCAGGCCATTGTTGAGTAAAATTGAGTATTTTGAGTATTTTTTGACAGATTTTTGAGCTCCGCGTACCACATAAAATATATGTTTTATGTTTGACACTGTTCTCAGTGTTGACTTGAGGTTTTAGGGAGGTTTTGAATACTGGAACTATATGCCCAACCACAACTACATCACCAAAACCACTGATGTCTGCAGATTTCATTTCATTTTACATAGACAGCACTTGATCAGTATGTACTTTCTGTCTGCTCTGCTCTTTTACCATGATAGTTGCAGTCAAGCGAGTCAAGCTTGAATGTTTTGTTGAGATGAATTCTTGAGTCTTGTTTCTCTCTCTCAGACAAAGTATATTTCCTTTGTTCTTCATGCTATACCATGGAGTGACCGGAGTTCTTATACTTATTGTATATTTTTGATATTTCTTTTTTACCCATCGGCATAAGACCAGCAGTCAGTTTGTTAGGGCTTCTCAATGCTTTCAACCTATAGACATCAGGCCAGATGAAACCCCCAGGGTTATTAAACAAAGCCTGACTGAAATGCTGAGTTGAATACAGAAGTCACGCTAACATGCGTGCAACAGATATAAAACTGTCTAACCCAGGCGCAAAGGAACTCCTTCATATTAATCAGTGCCTTCTCAACATCCACCAGAGAAAGAAACTGCCAGAGAAAGAAGCACTAAGATGTGCTTCAATGTGATATTGGCTGTGTGGAAGCAGGGAAACACTGGAGAGGTGAGAAAGGAGTGTGGAAAGAAGCAAGGAAATGGCTATTGATCTTTGTGGAGGTGTTGCAGAACTAAACCAAAGTATTTAACAAACTCACTCCTTGTCCGTTTCACTCATTTCACATTCTGCATGCGCATCAGCAACATTCCTTCAACCATGCTTGATAAGAGGCTTGACTAAACCACTCGCAAATCTCAATTTCCTGATAAATGACTCCTGACACGGCACGGAGCTTCTTTGATATCCTCCCTGGACACATCACCGATGGTTTTTAATAAGATCATCTCATCTCAATGGGATCCTTGTCAAATGGTCCAGCAGAAAGTCAGATGAGAGGAAGACATACAGACACGCACACACACACACACACGGAAGGCCAAACCAGACTTTATTAGCAAGTCCATTGCACGGTGGGAAATAAAATGTTTGCAACATCAAGCTGAGCTGACAGAACATGGAACGTTCTCCTATTAATCTGACTACATCTCTCCCACCTGACATGTTTACCTGTTAATGCTGGCTGCCCCACTGCATCATACATCCATAATGTATATCACATCTGATGCTTATATCTAACCTTACCTTACAGGTAAGCTGATACCAAAGCTACAGATACATATCAGTGCAACTGACAGTAGAGGGACATCTAAATCCACAAGGACAACCTTGACAGCACATAGGAACACAGTGATTTAAACAACAGGATCATTTTCTGGACATGACTATATTTCTTGTTCTTTTACCTTTTTTGGTCTGTACTTAGCAGCTTTTCTTGCACAATACCGTCTAAGAATCAGTGTAAATGTCCATTTAGGGAATGATACTTAGAAGAAGAAGAATTTAATCTAATTTAGCCTTCATGTCCTATTAATGTGTTTAAATTAAATAAAGTTCACTAGCCTTAAATGCAGGGCGAAGCTGGGCCATAATCTGATCAACTTCAGTTGGCCGTTAAGGAGAACAAAGCACTGCTGGATCACACAGAGTCAATCTGGAGAACAAGCTCTAATCTAGGTGCTCTGGTAGTTACAAACCTATTTGGAGTGGTATAGGAAGACAGTATATCACTATTGAACACATTAAATTATTATCATGCGGGTGACTAAGGACACCAAAGTGCTCCTCAATGAATGATGAGGAGCAGGCAACAGAGAGGAGGTGAAAATGATTCAGGCATTATTTAAGGCTAAGGACAATTAAAGGAGAAAGATTGAGTGGAAACTCCAGCCCAGCAGCATGATAGACGTGTGGAGTGGCAGCAAGACCATCACTGGATTCAGGCCATCCAACAATAGAGGAGCTGAGGACAATGAGGATAGAGCTAACGAGTTGAATTTGTTCTTCAACAAAATCGACACTGCAGTGAATGCTCACCCCCCTACAGCCTTACATGGAAGACGTCGTACCTCGTCCTTGTACCAAAAACGCCACGTTCCAGTGGCCACCAGGATTAAAGACCTGTGACACTGACCTCCCACATCATGAAGACCGTGCAAAGACTCATCCTTGACCAGCTACGACCTATTGTCAGGCCACATCAGGATCCCTTTCAGTTTGCTTACCAGCCCCATCTCGGAGCTGAGGACATCATGATCTACCTTCTCAATCCTGTCTACGCCCATCTGGTGAACACTGTGAGGGTCATGTTTGTTGACTTTTCCAGTGTATTAAACACTATCAGGCCACCCCTCCTGGGTAATAAGCTGACAGCAATTCAAGTGGATGCCTCTCGTGTCCTGAATTGTTTATTACCTGACAGAAAGACCACAATATGTGCGTTTTTGTCATGCTTGCGTGATCAGGAACACATGGCCACCACAAGGGACGGTCTTGTCCCCTTGCCTCTTCACCCTCTACACCACAGACTTCAGCCACTGGACAGAGACCTGCGATATTCAGACGTTTTCTGATGACTGTCATGGTTGGATGCATCAGGGTGATGACACAGAGTACCAGGCTGTGGTTGACTCCTTTGTCACGTGGTGAGAGCAGGATCATCAGCTCAACGTGTCAAGACCAAAAAATGGATTAAGGACTTAAGGAGGACGAGGAAACCTATGACATTTCTGGACAATACCTCCACCCAGTCACAGGACCACATTCAGTGAAAGACTCAGATTATCCAAATGTACCACAGAACGACACAGAAAATCATTCCTCCTAGAACAAGTGCCACCCCCTTAATATTCTGGGATATTTACAGTTGAGCTTTTTGTATATATTGGAGTTATTTCTTATATTTTATAACTTTGTAATATATTGTGTTATTTAATTTAGTTCAGTCTGTTACTGTTGTTACTCTCTTGGAGCAACTGTAACAACTGATTCTAATTGAAACTGATTAAGTTCTTTCAAGATATTTAGAGACATTGGCCTCTCACAATTATCCATATTATTATTATTGTTGTGTGCTGACAAACTGGCAATCATTTTGTGGAAATAAAAATAGAACAGCTGCATGGAAATGTGTCCAGTAAGCACTAAAAGCCAAGATGAAAGAGCGATGTTTTCATGGTAATGAACATTACATTACAGGTTATACTTTCACTTAAAAACAAGCAGCGCAGTGCTGGGGAAAAACTACAGTACCTGGTCCTTTATTTAACAGCACGGAAAATGAAAAGTATGTTTCTTCTTTCTTCTTCTTTCTTTGCCTTTAGACAATAATTCTGATGGCAAAAGAGCCAAACGGGACAGGCAAAAAAAAAAAGAAAAAAAAAAGATTTTAAGGCAATGTCAAATGACTTAAATACGGCTAATTCAGGCTGCACCTGTTTGAATGTCTGAAATGTCTGAATATTATTCCTTTATTTCTGGCATTAGACAAGTACTTTTACCAAGGTATCCATTTTTTATTGATACTTAAGCATATAATCTTTTTTTTTCTCTTTTCTTTTTATGGATTAACTAAGAAATAACTAAGGAATCCTCCTTTAGTTATGCTGCAGTATCTGTAGGATGCTGGTGGATTCCCATGATGCACTGAGTTTTTCCTTTTCAGTCACCTTTCTCACTCACTATGTGTTAATAGACTTCTCTGGACTAAATAATACGTGTTATTAACCTCTGTCTCTCTTCCACAGCATGTCTTTATCCTGTCTTCCTTCTCTCACCCCAACCAATCACAGCAGATGGCCCCGCCCCTCCCTGAGCCTGGTTCTGCCGGAGGTTTCTTCCTGTTAAAAGGGAGTTTTTCCTTCCCACTGTCGCCAAAGTGCTGCTCATAGGGGGTCTTATGATTGTTGGGTTTCTCTCTGTATGTATTACTGTAGGATCTACCTTACAATATAAAGCACCTTGAAGCAACTGTTGTGATTTGGTGCTGTATAAATAACATTGAACTAAATTGTATGTGTATGTTCTATTAACTTATGCAACTTATGATTGTACTGCTGTCCTTCTCGACCAGGATACTCTTGGAAAAGAGGTTTTGATGTCAAAGTTTTTTCCTTTTTTAAATAAACAAATAATCATAATAATAATACATGTGACCAACTCAGATCCTCATTGATGTTAATTCCCAGGAACCTAAAGCACCGACTCTCTCTAACAGTAAAAAGAAGTTAATTGTCTGTCAATAACATACACCCTCATTTATGTCAGTGAAGCTGAGGCAGAGAATGTGCACAGTTTTGGGTTCCTGCAAATCAGTGCAAGACAAACTGTAATTAAGGAAATAAAGCTAAATAAGACTAAATTCATACTGTTTTTTTGTCTATAGTAAGCTCCTCAGTCTTGCTGATGTTGAGCAGCAGATTCTTGTCCCGACACCATGATATCAGGGCTCTCACCTCTGCTCGGTAAGCAAACTCATCTACATCTATGCAGCTGATGAAGACATGGGCAGATCCCAAAACTTCATGATAAGCCTAGATAGAATCATAGTGTTAAAAATGGAGCTGCTGTCAGCAAACAGCATCCGCATATATGTGTTGTTATGGTCCAGGTGGGAGATGGCGGTGTGCAGAGTGATATTGCTATCTGCAGGCCTGTAGGCAAACTGAAAAGGATCAAGTGTAGCAGGCAGTGAAGATGTGATGTGAGCTTTGACTATACTCTCAAAGCACTTCATAACAATGGAGGTGAGTGCCTGTGGGCAACAGTCATTGAGGAAATTCACATTATGTGTCATTGTTTTGGGGATGATGGTGGTCCTCTTGAAGGATGAGGGGACAACAGACAAAAGCAGGGAGAGGCTGAAAATGTCTGTGACAACATCTGCCAGTTCGTGAGCGCATATTTCTGAGAGCACAACCTGTCTAATCCAGGAGCTTTCTCTATGTTTACTTTTTAGAAGTACTTACAGGCGTCTGCCTGAGGGATCTGAAAAGGACAGCTGTGCTCCTCTGACAGAAGCACTGGCTTGCTGCTTTGGCCTCTCAAAGAAGGCTTAGAAAGTGTTCAGCTCCTCAGGTAGAGAAGCCGTCTCCCCCTCCATGCTGTAGCCCTTCCCCTTGTAGTCTGTTATAACCTTTAACCACTCCACATATGCCTGCTGTTTTAGCCGCTGCAGCAGGACTCACTGATTATTGATAGTTATTTAGACTTTTGAGTTAACTTCAGGAATTATATCCTTCCAACCATCAACATGTATTTTAGACCCCATTCCTAATAGACTGCTCTAAGAAGTCCTACCAGTAATTATTGCTTTAGTTCTAAATATGATTAACCTATCTCTATGTATTGGCTATGTACCACAGGCCTTCAAGCTGGCAGGAGTTAAACCATTACTTGAAAAGACATCACTTCACCCAGCAGTCTTAGCTAATTATAGGCCAATCTCCAACCTTCCTTTATATCAAACATCCTTGAAAGAGTAGTTGTCAAACAGCTAACAGATCATCTGCAGAGGCTTATTTGAAGAGTTTCAGTCAGGTTTCAGAGCTCATCACAGCACAGAAACAGCTTTAGTGAAGGTTACAAATGATCTTCTTATGGCCTCTGACAGTGGACTCATCTCTGTGCTTGTCCTGCTAGACCTCAGTGCAGCGTTCGATACTGTCGACCATAATATCCTATTAGAGCGATTAGAACATGCTGTAGGTATTACAGGTACTGTGCTGCAGTGGTTTGTATCATATCTATCTAATAGACTCCAGTTTGTGCATGTAAATGGAGAGTCCTCTTCACACACTGAGGTTAATTATGGAGTTCCACAGGGTTCAGTGCACATATTAAAAACTGTTTCTTCTATTTCTTCTATTTGTATTATAAAATCACTAAAATTAGAAACATCCTGTCTCAGAGTGGTGCTGAAAACTAGTTCATGCATATCTTGACTGGACTATGTGTCTGCACTGGCAGAACGTGTGGACTTGAATTGAAAATTGAGAACCCAAGCTTGACACAAGAGACCAAGAGAGGGAGCTACAGAGGGAGAGAGGAAACTTAACCACAGGGTCATGAGAAAGAGGCAACGATGGGTGAAGAAACATATATGGATACACATGACAGACAGGGAAGACATGAAACATAGCCCAGGGAGAAGACGTGTAAACTGGAAGGAAAGACGAGACACCTTGCCTAGACAACATGGAAATAAAAATAACTAAACATGAACGCAAAGCAACGAATAACTTAAAACTAATAGAAAACTAAAACATTTTAGACACAGGAGACTTCAGAATTCACAAAAAGACAATAACCTCAAAATGTTGGGTCTGTCACTATGTGTGGAATATGCCCTGATAAGAAGGTACACAGAAAGGAAAGAATACTTTAACAAAACTGCAACCTCAGTGACTGAAAAATCAAGCAAAATACTACAGTGTGTGTTTTGACCAACAACTGTGTCACCAGAGAGCGATCCAAGATGAGATGAGATAACCTTTATTAGTCCCACACGTGGGAAATTTGTTTTGTTACAGCAGAAAGTGGACAGTGCAAAGTTATATAGCAAAAATTTGAGAAGACTGGAATAGAATAAGAACAATGATAAATGGCCTGTATTTGTATAGCGCCTTACTAGTCCCTAAGGACCCCAAAGCGCTTTACACATCCTGTCATCCACCCATTCACACACTGGTGATGGCACAGCTGCCCTGGGGCGCACTGACAGAGGCGAGGCTGCCGGACACTGGCATCACCGGGCCCTCTTGAGCCACGATCGCCCCTCAAGATGCTGTACACAACTGTACAGAACAGAATAGAATAAAATAAAATACTATATACAATAAGATAAAAATAGAATACAAATGCTATATACACCTTTGTCAGAAAAAAAGTATTGCACTTAGTCTTATTGCACATGTGTGGGTTTGTGTGTTTGATCAGCTGCAAAGTCTTTGTTGTGGAGTCACTAAGGTCTTATATATGCCATTCTACCAGAACTCCAATATTCCAAAAAGAAAACTGGAAATCATCACATTTTCAGAGTTTACATATCTGCTTCAATCAGCCTCTTTAATCAGCTTCACACATTATTTAATTGCTGGACTTCCTTTAATTATTACCTTTTAAATCTTCACTGCTACTGATATTTTTTAATTAATTATTTGTACCTGCTTGGCATTTTTTCTTATCTGTATTTGATGTGATGCGGTATTGGCTGGACTCATAATTTCCCTGAGGGGACCTCCCCAAGGGATTAAACAAATTATATTCTATTCTATGCTACATTCAGTTATTGCAAATTCTTATTTTTATATTTGCTAAACATTATATTACAACATGAACCTTATCTGAAAATGGAAGACTTGAAATATGCAGCTCACCTTTTGTACCTGCATTTTCTTTTCACATTTTTTAAACACACTCATCCAATCTCTTACAGGGACACCCAGAAATGGATGGCTGTTAAAATGTTCCAAAAAGACACTTCAAATGTAATAGTCTGCTATCTTAAAACTGTTTGAAGGTCAACATGTTCATTGTTCCATGTGCTACATTGCACTCTCTGATGATCAAAGGTAATTACCACACAGAAAAGTGCACTACCTTCGGAGCAGTGTTAGACTACTCAGAGCTGAGTGGGGTTTTTTCTTTCTTTAAAAAAGAAATAGTAATTCCGATCTGTAAAGTCTTTTATGTGTTCTTCAGTTGGAATTTGGGTTCCATATTGATTTAAGCAGCCTTAAAAACATGGTCACAGTTCCTGTGTTTTCAAAGCACGCTGACCTAAAACAGCATTTTTTTTATCAGGCTTGATTATTATACATGAGACTGAGTATCTACATTTTATACAGTTCCACTCTTACATTTTTATGATATATAACATTCAGTGCTGGTGCCCTGTTGCTTAAGCATAGTGAGGTATTTTGAGAGTTTAATCAATGCAGAGACTATGGAGATGCACTTGCATGCATTCCTTGAAAAAGCCAACAGAACATCCCAGTCGCAATAATGCTCTACTCTGATAAGATTCTAGTTGGCTAAAATGGACTGCTACTTACATAGTGCTTTGGCTGGACAACGAAAATAACCCACAGCAAAGTCAGTTCGAAAGAATATGAATGAGAAGCAAAAACAACACTGTTTTCGACATTCTGCATCACTTTACTACAAAGAAGTTCTTGTTATGACGTTTGTTGGCTCCACAACAGGGAAAAAGGACCAGCAACAGCACAATCATAAATGAGAGTAGCCCACAATACTAGCTGTTACACATATTTGCAAACCTGCCCCTTTGTGACAATACAAACATTTAGATGTAAATGGTAAATGGCCTGTATTTGTATAGCGCTTTATTAGTCCCTAAGGACCCCAAAGCACGTTACACATCCAGTCATCCACCCATTCACACACACATTCACCCACTAGGTCAACAAAGCTGTTCAGGTCACCAACGTACCACTATGGTGGTTGCTTAACAGCAGCCCTCGTGCAGGATTGTGCTTTGAGTCCTCATCTTTCTGTGTGAATGGTACTGAGACAGAAAGAAGAGGCACTGTTGCATATTTAAACTGGCTTTGATTGGTGCGAAAAGGTTAACAAAGGTGGCATAATGAGGTGACCTGCTTTGCAGTATTATAGCACCACCTACATGTGAAAAGACTCAGTCAGTGAGACTGACTGAGTCACTGACTGAGTTATTTCAACATTTCCCAGATACATTAATTTATTACAGACAGAGAGGAGGAATAAACATCATGGCAAGAATACTTGGAATCAGTACTCTGTGCATGCATATGATTGCAAGTGCAGAAGCAGTGAAATACTAATGCCAGTGAACACGGATGCCAGAGGGCAAAGGCAAGGATTGGAGAGAGTTTCCTGTGCATGCTAAAGCTGCCAGAACTAACTCAATATCTGCACTTTACTGACTTAGCATTTTCTCTGAATCTTGAGAAGTGAGACAGCAAAGGAAGCTGGAGAACTTTAGTGAGACCGAGAAAAAAGACTCCATTGATGGGTTCGTCTTTCTAAAGTGTTCCTTTATATTGCAGACAATGAAACAATCACAGGAAAATGAAAGGGGCACAGAAACAAACATGAGAGATTCTTCACCTCTCTTTTGAAATATTAATCATTGTCCCTTTCCTTCCATTTTCTTCTATAAATCTGCATTAAGCAATTCATCCACTGTAAAGAAAGAAAGAGCCTGCAGCAACTGGCCATGTGTTTAGCAGAATGAATGGCTAGTCGGGACCATTTAAATCCCACGTCTTCCTTTGTGGGATGCCTGCTAGCGAGTTACTCATGATCACTCAAAGAACAGCCACATAAAATAGATACAACTGTGAGAATCTTAACCCTTTAAGACCTACCATAGAACCAAGTCCGCCAGAGCTTATATTATATTTTTACATGCTGTAGCGCCATTTTTGGGAGCATTTCAAGTTGCTATACATCAATACAACCATTATAGCCCAGATTTTAATAATATGTATGCATTAAGTGCATAGTAACCACATAAATTGCAAAAAAGTGCAATAAACTACAAAAAAATTGAAAATCATTTTTGCTTTTTTAACATATATTTCTATCCATCCATCCATTCGCTTCCGCTTATCCTTTTCAGGGTCGCGGGGGGCGCTGGAGCCTATCCCAGCTGTCATAGTGCGAGAGGCGGGGTACACCCTGGACAGGTCGCCAGTCTGTCGCAGGGCCAACACACAGAGACAGACAACCATTCGCACTCACATTCATTCGCACATTCACACATAGTGGCAATTTGGATTATCCAATTAACCTATCCCCACAAGCTGCATGTCTTTGGACGGTGGGAGGAAGCCGGATAGCCATATATTTCTAGTTAGAGAAATTTTAATTTGTATTTAAATTTAAATTTAAATACAAAAAAGTTGCACAAAATAGTTTCCTACCACAGGAAATTTATTTTGAGTGTCTTCATAGTTTTATTTTTGAAATACACCAATTTTTATACACTGCAGGAAAAACGAAAATAAATATTATAATGCAAATTTGCAACAAAACAGCATATGCATCAAAATAAACTATTTCCAGCAGTGCAATATGAGTCCTAAGCATCCCAGAAACGACACAGGAAGTCATAAAGTCAAAGATAACTTTTAAAAACACCAGTATAGACTCATGAGGATATATGGTAAAAAAAAACTGATAGTTGGCTAACTTCCCTGAGTGCTACCTGGGTCTTGGCCTCTATTCTCCTTCTCCATGGAGGGTATTGCCCCTTGTGGCTGTTCATCTTGTAGCCAAGAATCTTAGTGATCACTGCCGCCGTGGTCTAGATCACCTTTTTTGTTTTGGTGAAGGTCACAGTCGGAAATACATATAATGTTTTCGAACAACTGTGATCAATTAGGTTGTTGTTGTGTTTTGTTGATTTTTAAGTGAAAAATATCAGCCTCACAACGCCACACTGAGATAAATGCTCTCTCCCTCTCTCTCTAAAGACTCATTCACCCTTCTGTATATGAAAGTTCAAAGTACACACCAACAGGGGTCCTCAGAAAATAAGTTCAAGACAGCCAAGTCATGACTTGGAGTGAAAATTCATTTCTTGCTGTAAACTACATACCACCCTCAGAGACATCACATTAAATACTCCAATCAGCTGACAAGATGCACTTAAAAAGCTAAAGTAAGAAAAATCTTGAACAGAACTGACAGAGCAAAGCTTAACATGGCACATGAGACGAAGGACTCTCAAAATGAGCACAGGAAGTAACGAACACTGAGACCAGGACTAAGACCTATGAGCTTGACAGAACAAACAGGATGACCAGAAAATAACGAGACAGGAAACAGGGAGAGCAGACAGACATGGGGAGATGATTGGTATGACGAAAATGTATCCAAAAAAGTGATAACTACAGTGCTAGATAGGGATGGGTATCGAAACCCGGTTCTTGTTGAGAACCGGTTCCCGCTGTCGATTCCAGTCGCCCCGAATGACGTCATCACGTTGCGGAGCGTCATTTACCCGGCAGGAAACACGCCGCCTAAGTGGCTCAAACGCTCAAAAGTTTGGTTATACTTTACGAGAACGGATGACAACAGGGCAACTTGCAATACTTGCAAAGTAGATATTTCATTTAAGGGAGGAAACACTACGAATATGCAAAAGCATTTGCTCACAAAACACGCGATGACCTTAAATGAATGTCGTGTTTTTAATTCCGCTCCGGACTCGTGAATCTCAACCCAGCAGCAGCGGTAACGTTTGCACGTCCTCTCCCGTTAATGCGGCAGGTAAATAATCAACAACAGTGCATATTATGTTAGCGCTATCTACCTTATTACAAACCTGCCATTACTGTGCATTTAGATAACCATGATGAGACAGAGTCTGGCTCAGATGCTGGCAGTTCTCGCTGCAGTCTGCCGGCAGCGTCTCCTTTCAGGCCAGGATAGACGAATGTCACCGAGCAGTGACTCAGTTTGTGGTCAAAGGTTTGCATCCGTTTGCCACAGCAGATGATTTCCAGTAAGTGAATGTGTTTAATTGTAGGCAGGGGCATTTCTGGATATTCTTGTGTAATTGCTACAGAATAATTTATGTTATACTTTGTTATTGCTACAGAAGAATATTTATTTTATTATTTTACATTTACAATTTTTCCCCGGGGACCCTGTGACACCCCATTGAAGAGCCGCAGGCTGGATCTCTTAAGATCTCACTGTTGGGTTTGTAAGGCCATGTTACTCCTAAATTTCTATCTTGTTCAAAGAGAAGATATAAGACAAAGTTCTGAGCTAATCGACCTTAGTGTTCTCCTTTTTTAAAAAGAATCGATAAAGAATCGAATCGTTAAACAGAATCGAAAATGGAATCGGAATCGTGAAAATCTTATCAGTACCCATCCCTAGTGCTAGAACACTGGCAGCAGCCAACCAAGCTAGAGTGTGTCTGGTAGTACCTGTCCAGACATCTCTGTGAACATCTGTATTTACACCTGTGTGCAAACCTGTGTTTGTGTTCATAAGGTCTCCATGTAAATGTATAATAGTGGGTGTGGGGAGCTATAGCCCTGCCACCCAGAACATAAAGTAGGCATGGAGGAGATCCAGGTCCTAGCCATCCAGAGGCCCCCCAGAACATGAGAGCCCAAGGAGGACCACCTCAGGGGCAATCATGTCACCCACCTAGAAACGAGCTGAGGAGAGCCCCGGACTAGGCCGCCCAGCAGCCACAGTGCAGAAGTAGTGCTCTACCCGCACTATACACAGTTCAGGCAGAGCACTGCTTTCCCCTCCTGAGTCGCCTGATGGTTTGCCAGAATCTTTTTCTATGGCCTCTCTGAACTCCTCCCACACCTGTGTTTTTGTTTTAGCCACTGCCTTAGTCATGTTCCGCTTGGTCAGTTGGTACGTATCAGCTGCCTCCAAAGTCCCAAGGCTAACCAAGCCCAATAGGACTTCTTCTTCAGCCCGGTGGCTCCCTTCACCTCTTGTGTCCACCATCTGGTTCGGAGATACCAATGACACACACAACGACAGGCACCAACCACCACCGCTGTATCTACAGCTCAGTGCAGCGACTTCGCCAATGGAGGTGCTAAACATGGCCCATTCGGACTCACTCTCCCCAGTCTCCCTCAGAATGCTGCTGAATCTCTGCCAGAGGTGTGAGTTGAAATCTTGCGGACCGGGGCCTCTGCCAGGCATTCTCAGTGCACCCTCACCATATGTTTAGGTGCACCAGGTCTGTCCAGCATCCTCCCCCACTATTTGATCCAATTCATCACCAGGTGGTGATCAGCCCCTCTCTTCACCCAAGTGTCCAGAACATTTGGCTGTAATTCTGGGGGTATGATTATAAAATTCATCATCAACCTGCATCAACCTGCAGCCTAGGGTGTCCTGGTGCCACGTGCAGTTATAGACACCCTTATGTTCAAACATGATGTTTGTTATGGACAAACTGGTTTGCACAGAAGTCAAAAAACAAAACACCACTTGGGTTCAGATTCCCACCCCAACCAACCCACTGCCTCTCACCAAAGGCAACTCCAGACTGAGACAGTCCAGCTCCTCTCCAGGAAACTGGTTCCAGAGCCCAAGCCATGTGTTGGGGTGAGCCTGACTATATCTTACTGGTACCTCTCAACCTCACGCACTAACTCAGGCTCCTTCCCCACCAGAGAGGTGTTATTCCATGTCCCAATCACTAGTTTTAGTAGTCACCAGGGCCAACACACATTGGATCCAACCCCTACAGCACCTCATGTGGGTGGTGGGCCCAAAGGAGGATGGGCCCATGTCGCTTTTTTAGGTGGGCCTGGCCAGGATCCATGGACTAAGGCCCGGCTTCCAGACGGTCACCCTTGGGCACCCTCCTTGAGCCTGGCTCCAGGGCAGGGCCCCAGTAACCCTATCCTGGGAAGGGTGAACTCTTCCCTTGATGTTCTACTCACAGGGGTCTTTTGAATCGCTCTTTCTCTGGTCCCTCACCCATGACCAATTTGCACTGGGTGATCCTACCAGGGGGCAAAAGCCCCGTGACAACATAGCCCCTGGACTCACAAACCCCTCCACCATGATAAGGTAGCGATTTACAGAGGGATATTAAATTTTCGGAATTTCTTTGTAGACTAGGATAACGTAACCATCCTAACACTGTAAAAAAATCATTTATTTTTATTTGTGGTGCTCATTATTCTGAAAGAGATCAGCACAATTAAATTTCTCCCAGAAAACTGACAGTTACTGTTCTAGTAGCCATCATTGCCCTGGTTTGTTAGAAACCAAGGATTTTAAGGGCAGAAATTTTTGAAAATGTTTGAAAAGCAGACATCTTGCAGGTTCCTTCACACTGTAACAAGCACATACTTGCCCAAACTATTAGCCACCTGGCCAATAGATCCAACCTCCTCCCAGCACCCAGTATTATTCATTTTAGGCTTTTGAAAAAGCAACTGGCGCTGTAATATTGTTAGTTATTCAGACAGTGTTGCCCTGAAAAGAGTCATTAGGATTTTCTCCATGTCTTTCTTTTCACTTTCTATAACAAGATGGTTATCTTTCCCGTTATCAATAGAAGCAAGAGGAATCTTAATTGTGTGTGAAACTATCAGGGTGAAATTTTATAAATATCAATCGAAACAGCAATGAATTAGATAATAAGTTATTCTAAATTTAGGTCTTCAAATGTGTGTTTGTTTCTGTGTGGTGTAGCCCTAGCACTCAAGCACACATGATTCATATGAAAGTAGGTTTTGATCGGTGAAGGAACATGTTAAAATCAGGTTTTTCTTTCCAGTATCTTATGTGGATCAGTGACACTTCTCTTTGGACACACATACCCCAACAGACCGAAGGGTGAGCAACAGCAACCAGTGTGGGTTCTATGTAGACTATAATAGTAAACAACGATGCACATATATACGAGTAAGTGAATGTGCGTACCTGTGATATTTTTTGTATGTTCTTGAAATGTATTCACTGGCTAAAAAATTAAAGGAACACTTTAAAAACACATCAAATCAATAGGGGGAAAAAAATCATGCTGGATATCTATACTGATATGTACTGGGTAATGTATTAGGAATGAAAGGATGCCACATTGTTTGATGAAAATTAAAAAATATCAACCTACAGAGGGATGAATTCAAGGACACCCCAAGAATCGAAGTAAAAAAATTATCCAGCAGGCTAGTTGAGGGATGCTCCCAATGCTCAGACAACGGATGATGTCGTTCCTGATTTGGACCAGGACATTAGTGAGGTCTTCGACAGTCTGACGTACAACCTGACAGTCAGATGGACTGAATCATAATGTCTCAGAGGTATTCCATTGGATTTAGGTCAGGTGAACCTGGGAGTCAGTAAGTGGTATCAATTCCTTCATCCTCCAGGAACTGCCTGGATACTCTTACCACATGCCTAGCCCCTGAGTTAAATGGCTTCTTCATACAGAAAGACTGCATAAGTATGATGTTGCATTTTAATGCTGCAGATATTTAAGGCTGTGCATTAATTCTCACCAATAATGTATTTTCTTTTTGGCATTGCAGTCCTATTAAAAACAAGTCTGATTTGGTCATGAGCTCAAACCTTAACTGAAAACAAAAAACAAGGCTAAGTTTGAAACGTCAAGTGTGGAAGTGCCTGAAATCTGTTTAGTATAGCAATTGAGTAAAATCTACTTTGTTCAGGACTGACTATGTGTTTGTTGTTTCAATATATCACACTCTTTTTATGTTGTCCTCTCTACACACAAACTTCATGGGGTAGAGCAATAAAAAAGTCCTCCAGATTAAACAGAATTTCAGAATTATATGTTAACATTTTAAGTGTTCCCAAATGAACTCACTGAACATGGATCATTTATAGAAGTCATAGATTATCTTCTCATGAAGATAATCTGTCTGGATATATGTAAAGCTTCTCATGAGCTTTACATATATCCAGATAATTGTTTTTTAAACACTATTCTTAAGGTTTTTTAATACTACGCCAACCATAAGCCTCAGTCACAATTGCTATGGAGAAGAAGCCAATAAGACAAATGAATCACACCATATTAAAAACACTGTGCCGTCACAGTTGGCCACATAATGCCAGCCTCTAAAATGGTATTAGAATGTTAAATACAGGCTTTTGGTACAGCTTGCCATTTCTGCAGAACAGATTCTTTAAGCCAAGTGACTGGATGTTTATGTCAATATAGTATAGCGATGCAATGACTTGACAATAGTTTTAGATAGTTGTTTAAATAACTGTGTTAAGCACAATGGTACTGCTATGTATTTGTGCAACTTTATTTTCTTTCAAAATAACTGTTAGAAATTTGCTCTAATAATGACAAAGAGTGACTGACATTTGATGTTTACCATCTGGATTATGTGATTGTGGTTAGAGGGTCAGAATGTTCACATTTGATGGTCTTCTCTGCGACATTTAACAAAGCTAAACACAATATACTGAATGATAAAGGTTTGCACTTATGACTCACAAATGTGGTCTTCTTTAAACGCGGTGCAGCATGTTTTGCTGCTTTAGTAAATCAGCTGCTCCATACTAGACTGTAATGTCTGGGGTGTGATGCAGATGTTAAACTGAAAATGTCTCCGTCACAGAGATATCCCTATACATTTGTTTTTTAGCATAGCTGACAACCAGAAGGACCCAATTTTCTTTTGGTAATGGTTAATATTTTGAACTGTAGGGAAATTGCCATAGTATTTGGTACACAGTCATTGGTGTTTACCACACACCTTTATACCTTCTTAGGACGAAACAAAGATTTGAAAACAATAACATAACTTTACATGCATGAACATCATGCTAATTTTGGATTTTACTGATGTCTCTGAACTGTTCCTTTTTTGGAATAACTGAATTTATTTTGATTTTTTGGGGATTATCTCTGATCTACACAGGGTCAAAACTATTCAAAGAAACTTATTTACACTTCCAGTAATATTTGGCTAAACATCTGGTGAATGTGAATGTTGGCACATTGACCAGAGGTTTTTGGTACCCTTCAACAAGCTCCCAGCATAATTCTGGCTGCATGTCAGAAACAGTTCTCGGCAGAATTAGGACAGTTCATTCCAATCTGCTTCTTTCCTGGCATGAGCGTCGCTTTTAAGCATTGTCTTGTAATTTTGGTTGAATAACATCCTGAACATCCTAACCAATTTCCTCATCTAAGGGATACATTTTGGATTATCTTCCAGACCTCAACAGAGTGGTGACACATCCAAATAACTTGTATTTACATACAGTTGTTTCAACTGATGAGCTTGGAATCTGCACTTGTTTAGGAGACCTCACCAAGTTGTTTGAATCTGTAGTTCTGCAGTTCAGTGTGTGATGTCAAAAAAACATTTTTATGCTGGAAACACCCCAAAAAAGTGTTTTTGTTCTGTTACCCTTTTTTGAAAACACAATTATCAGAAAGATTTATAAGTTACTAAAAAACAGCAGATAAAGCAAAAACAACAACAACAAAAAAAAACGTCCAACCAAACAAATTGTTGTGTTATTTTATTATTGACCAGAAGAGTTGAATGTCAATGAAGTGTCGGAGTCATGCTGATGACACAGATAATCAGCATGACTCAAAATATCAAACACTTATATTAAATATATATTAAACATGAAGTGTGAAAGCCAGAAGGCTGCCCTGCAGTGTGTTTGTTCTTACTTCCATGCCCACCTAGAGCTATCCAGCTAAATTACACTGATTTGATGTGGTAGGAGTGGTGAGCCAGTTTATTCCCTTTCTTACCTTTCATGAGCCAACTGCACTGTGCCTGTGTGCTAACACATCAGCTCATCACTGCAGACATTTTAAAGCAGAAAGCACCAATATCTGTATCACGCAGCTCTATAAGCTTCTGCAGCATACACCTGCTGTTCTCCATATGACGTTCCTTAATAACCATTTCCCCTTACAAACTGGTAATTATGTTCCTGCAGATCCCAGGCTTTGTTAATATGCACCGTCTCCCCATGCACCAGTGCTCTGGAATACATTCATGTTCTGAAAACCTTCCACTGCATTGTTATCATTTCACATACCTAATCCTCAATTCACTGACCTGTCAACACTCGTACTGGTAAGCAGTCACACACACGCAGCACTCACATGAGTTTCAACATGATCACAACAACAATATTCAGAGCCCAATTTAGATCCGAACAAGCTGGGGCATGCTAAAAAAATATATATTAAAAAAGGTTGAACAATTTGGCAGTAAAGTATGTGTTCCTGCGTCTTTGTGTGCATTTCTCAAAGGGCTTGTCAGCACTAAATAATGGAGCACAACATTCTGTGTTATATTAAATTACAGTACAAAGAAGACATGATGTTACTACCATCACTCTTACTTTGAGACCTACTCTGCTCTGACAGACACCACCAAGTGTGTCTCAGAGCAAAACACCAGCTTTTTTTCCCAGGAAGGCTGTTTCTTCATTTGTGACATATTGCTGCTGCCAGAGACAAAACCCTCGGTGTCATGACCCCTGGGTTTCGTCTCTGAGGTTTAAGGCCAGTGTTCTTATGTGGATTTTGGGCTGAGTTAAAATAGTGTTCCTAGTTATTTAAGTCTAGCTTATTTTTAGTTTAGACTGGTGCTTTTAAATACCTTCCAGGGTTTTGAGTTTCTTCTAAATTTTATTTATGTAGTCCCAACTCAAGCTGCTTTATATTGTAAGGTAAAGACCCTACAATAATACTCGGAAAACCCCCAACTACAACTGAGCAAGCATTTGGTAACAGTGGGAAGGAAAACCTGCAACAGGCTGTGGGTGAGGGCAGGTAGACAGGATGAGAAGTACACTGGGGAAGAGTTTCCTAGTTGGTGTATGATATTCCCAGTTTATTCTTTGGTGGTGCTTAGCCTTTGGTTTTGTTGCCTTTTTGGAAATCTATTTAGGTTTGGTACTTTAACCAGCTACCAGTATTTCTGTGTTAAGTTGCCACATATACCTGTGTATATGTAGGTACTTCTGTAGTCTGTAGTTTAAATTAGCCTGTCTCGTTGTCTTGATTATTTTCAGCTGTAATAATCACCAAGGTGTCCCATCTACCTGATTACTCTCTATGTATTTAAACCCTGAGTTCAGTGGTGTTTGATGTGGTGTCATATGGTGTTCCTGATTGCCATTCCTTGGGTATTTTGTACTTATGGACTTTTTCTGCTGCTATTTGAACTACTACTCTTTCTGAATAAAGGTTTCTCTTTTGCTGCTAAAACATGTCTCAGTGTCAGGGGAGGCTGCTCGACATGGTCGACCCATCGTGCTGATCAATGGAGGTGCCTTTTGAATGCATTGGCACGGGGCTATCGTTTTGCATTAGTGCTGGTGGATGGACGCAATATCCCAAAGCAGTGCCAGTGCACACCATTTCTGCATAGGGTGTGGCACAGGTGCAATTTCAGGTCATCTCCCAAGTCTGTATCTTGAAAGAGACACTGACCGATTAGGGTCTGTCAGTGTCTCTTTCACGTGGCATGTTGGTCATGTCTCACACACTAGAAACACAGACAAACAAATTACATTTGGACCAGTGTCTATAACCTGTACAGTGAATCCTGGTCACAGGTACGAGCCCAGCTAAGGATGAAATTCAATACGTTCTGGGCCAAAGTTACACACGTTGGGGAGGTTATCACGGGAGAAGATGCCCCAGGACCATCAGCAGCCCCTGTACAAAAGTAAGATTAGACAAACTGCTAGTATTAGTCCCTTCTTCTAGTTCAAAGTTACTGGCCAAGTTGCTTTGTGGTCATAGGGGATTTTGACTATGAAGTGTTGCAGTCGGACAGGAGAGGAGCCACACAGGTATATCACCTCAACCTGCTCTGAATCCGCTGCTCTTTTCACAGTCGGACGGATTTTCTTTACTTTTGTAGACCGAACACTCAAACACAAACATAACAAAGAGACATCACTGAAGCTTGCTTTAGACTTTGGGAGTTGTGCTATGTGTCGACCGGACATGCAGTTACATTTCTTTTGCACGTCAGGTTATGTAGAAGGTTGCAGTGTGGCGTTCAAATGGGGTTCCAGTTATGGTGCGAGTTAATGCGTACACCTGATACACATGTATAATTTACATGTAATGGGATGGCAGGATCTCCTTGAAATTTGACAAACTGGTCTGTTGATAATGAAAACCATTAGAACTTGGCAGTTTTTAAATGATCTTTATTATGATACGACTTGGTATTAATTTGTGATAGAACTGAAAGGATTAGAGCAAATCTAAAACTGGACATGTACTAGTTCGATCCCACAGAGGTGTAGGTGGGTGGACTTTACTAATACGGAGCACTTATTAGATTAAAATAACTATTTATGCCACAATAGGCAATTTAGTTTGACAGTCCAAAATGAAAATAAGAACAAAGTGCTAATACTGACATTTAACACCTTAATAGATGGTGTGAAAGGATTTAGTAGTGTTTTGTTTTTCTAAAGGGTGCATGGTAACATGACCCGAAGGCAATGAAATAAATTCACTTGAGAGAACATGTTCAGGTTGACAAGTAATAAAAAGGTCTTTTAACCTGCTGTTAGGACTGTTTCTATCCTTCAGACAATGCACTAAACCAGCATATGAAAGAAAATGTTGAAACGCTTTGAATAAACAAATGTTTAAAATGTATTTTTTTTTTTAGAAACACTTAAATAGTTTCACTTGTGCAACAAGTAAATTCTTCGTTGTCCTTGTTTAACCACTGACTGACTCAAAAACTGTTCCCATAAATTAAATGGACTGATTCTTACATAGCGCTTTTCTACTCTGCCAGAGCACTCAAAGCACTTTAGACAACATGCCACATTCACACAAGCACTTTCTTCTATGCTTTAAGTGCTTTCATACACATTCATGCTCCGATGGGGATTGAATCCACCAACCTTCTGATCAGTAGATGACCTCCTGAGCTACAGCAACCCCCATACTAAGCCTAGGAATTTTTCATTGTGTCATAATGACTTTTGGCTTACCATAAATCAGTCACTAAGTAATTATTTCGTTTTAGCCAAATTAAGGTTGAGAAAGGCATCACCACCCCATTTGGTAAATGAAGACAAGGCGCCACCATGATCAGACTGAACTCTGAAGGAAACACACCAGTGCACTATCATCAGAAAACTGCACTCTTGAAAAGACCTGCAGCCGTCTGCGTAAATTATAAAAAGAACACATATTGCGAATCCAATGTTTCAGATGATACATGGATAATTAAGTTAGGTGCATGGCAGCATTAACTGGCAGGTGCCCTAACACAGGCATCTGTAGCCAAAAAGCATTTGCTAAGCCTCATCTACTACTATAAGTCATTAAAAGTGACCTATTTACTGTTTGTGCACTATTAGAGCCTTTAGCGTTTGTAATGGATTATCTAATACTATGGTTTGTGTGTGGCACTGACCATCCAAGAAGTTTCTTTTGGTGAGTGAAATTCTTATTAGTCAGTTACTAAACACAATTTACCTGTGCTGCACCCATACAGTTTACACGGATCCATGAAAGCACAACAATCTGCTTTGTTACGTCCCCACATGAAAGCTAGGCGAAGAGGGTGGGGGACAGTAACAGTTGGATCCGGGTCGAAATGAAAGGGACGCCAGGCAGAGGTGTTTAACACAAAATAAATCTTTATTATAATTAATTAACCCAATAATCATATAAGCAGTAACAACAGAAAGAGACAGCAACGCTGCTTTAATGATAAATTAGACAGGCCAACCCAAAGAGATGGTGACCGCTTCAGCTAAGAAAACAACTATAAGGATTCAACAGAAAAAGACAGCAACGCTGCTATTAGCAATAACCAGGAAGGCCAAACCAAGTAATGGAGGCCGCCGTCACTTAAGCAAAACCACTGCTCAGTTGAGTTACTCACAACAAGCCACGCACGGTGGGGCTGGTCACACACACACAGCAGGCCTTTTCCACACCTAGACCAGAAGCACACCCTGACCAGCACAGTGGAAATCCACCAGAAGCCTCTCCCACACCCACACTGCTCTCCTCCAGCTTATATCACCTCTGGAGGGTAATTGGTGATAAACGAGGGCAGATGGTGTGTCCTAAAGGAGAATGCAGGGGCAGAGAGAAACAAGGGGAGGGGCAAGAAAGAAGGAGGAGGAGAGGACAACACCACGTCCACACACTCCCACATCCTCACAGGATGTAACAGCTTTATTTAATGAGAGGCTAAGTGCCACTATATTAAAAAAACTATGATGCACTGTGTGTGGATTCTGTGCGATGGTAGCTCTTCTGAAGGAGCCAGGTCTTTGATCCCATTTTGTTCTCCTTCCTTTGAACTCTTTTGGTTGTACCAACCACAGCCTATCAAAAACATCCGAGAAGACCTATGACTTCATGCAATCCCACTTTGGTGCCTAATGTATCCACTCCCTTGACAAGTTACAAGATGATTGATGTGATTAATACTGACCTCTTGGTGTTTTTAATTATGTGACTATCAGTAAAGCCTACATTAAACTCTGTTGTGAACACAGACACGCACACCAGGAGACCAAACAGCCAGGTAGTCAATCCTGTTATATTGACATCTGCTGCATGAGGAGCAAGTGTAGTTGGTGCATTATAAATTCTTTAAAACGAGTCTGTGCAGTCACAAAAAACAGGCAGGCATCCGGATATCCACTTGGAACCTTGCACTAACCTTCTGATGACACCATTTACATCACTGGGACCCAAGCAGACTTGCAGATGTGGAAAGTATAATCGCTGCTTAAGACTGAATGAAATACAGAGCACATTCCCCAATCCAACATTTGGGTGTTTCAGTGCATGTTATAAAACTTAAATGGATGCAAAAAAATCACAAAAATAACAACAACTAGGTCAGATCCACACATGACACAGTAATAGCAGACCAGTTTCCTTTTATAGCAAAGCAGCTGACAGATTCTTGGTTTTAGGTGCTAGCAGCAACAACTCAGCATCTTCTGGGACGTATTCTGGCATCCTGCCACAATTTACAGAGCAAACAACAGACAGCGTACAGCAAACAATAGGCAGAAGATAAATGTGTGAGCGCATAACAGGCAGTCCTCAAAGTGAAGCATTTCTCCCCAGGCAAAGAACAAATCGCAGGTTCAGTTATTCCAGTCAGTGTGAAGATCAGCCTCTGTTCAAACAGCCATCGTCAGCATGTTTGTGTAAAACAGGTCAGAGTGGGAAACCACAATTCATCATCATTTGTGTACAGTTTTAAGGGCTTAATAATCATCACACATTTACTAGAACTCAGTGCTGTATGGTGACTTTTACATAAAGGCAAGCAGAGACAATCCCCCATCCCCCTATGGACAAACTAAAACATCTTCCTCCACCATTTAACCAGATAAACTGCATCAGATTACAACAAAAAGAACGACATCAGAGCCCATTATAACTGTCACAGATCGAACTGTGAAAAGTGCCTTCTATATAACATTTATACACATTTAATGGGCTGCATTAGAGAGCAATTTGGGGATCATTATCTTGCCCAAGGATACTTTGGCATGCTGGAGCAGCCAGGGCTCACCACCAACCTTCCAATCAGTGGATAACCTGCTCTACCTCCTGAGCTCCAGCCACCCTGAGATTTAGTGTCTGGACACTTGTGTGGTTACTGTTATGCAATTGTACACACACACACACACGCACGCACGCACGCACACACACACACACATATACACACACACAGAGGTGCAGCTGTGCACGCCTACAAATATCGACTGTCTGGTTTGGTAATCCCCTGCACTCTTAGGTGACAGCAGAGAAAGAAATTATCTGTGAGAGACAGAGAGACAAGAGTGCAACAGAACCATGGTTCAACTACCTCAAGTAGTTTGACAAATTACTGCGAAAGGCTAAGTAAATATGACACTGAATATGTTATTTAGGGAGTATTCTTATTATAAGAGATTAAATCCAAATTAGCCCAGAAGGACATAGTAAGTCCAAAAACATCCATGACAAATAGCAAGGCAAGTTTTACAATAAGAATGAAGTTGTAACCTGGCTATTTTCTAACAGAGAGTAATAGACTGAAGTCTGTGAGATAGTTAAGGCAGTCAGCTGGAGCTGTGTTGCATCAAAAACATGTAAGATCTGAGCGCAACCAGGCTGAACAAGAGAGAAAAATCATGTGATGGTGTGAAGTGTGAAGAAACACACACATTTGCTCTTGAGTCAAAAGGAGCTGTAGAGTTATTTTTTGCTTTGGGATCCCCAAATGGTTTTCCCAATCACCCAATTACTTATCAATTTACCCAGTAGCAAGATTTCCAAAATCTAACATTCTTGCAATCAAAACAGATGTGATTAAAATCTTTGGATTTGAGTGATTTCACCCGCTCCTCACATACGCTCATATAAACCTAAAGGTTATAAGTGTATAGAACACAAATCTTGCTTAATGTAGCAGAAAGTGTAGCAAATATTAACAAATAGCTAATCTGGTTTTATTTAATTATTAGTCTTGTGTGGTGGAATCAATTTTTTATTTTTATTTTTCCAATTCATCTGCGTTAACTTGTTAGCCCGTTTCAACGAGTTTATGCGTTAACGCTGACAGCACTACTTATTTCACACGCCAATAAAAATAGAAATGGGCCATTAAAGCCACTGACCTAAGGATTGTTAGGTTGGACATTGAATTATAATTAATATTAAATAACATCTACACCATCATAAGTTCTTTTAAAACAGCACAAAAATTTGCCTCCTATAATGTCAGAAGTGCTTCCAAGAAGACTAAATAAAGAACAGTAAAGGTAATTTTTTATGCCTCACTTTAGATTGTATATATATTAGAGCTGGGCGATATATCGAGTTTTTTTAAAAATATCAATATATTTTTATACGAGATATAAGCTGTGACAATATCCTTTATATCAATATAGACTATGTTACGTTATAATTATACTTGTGGAGCCGCAAATTTGCCTTTCTTTCGTCCACTTTTGTCTTTACGCAGCGTTACTCGACCTCGCCTCTCCTTCACTGAACACAACTCCCCCTCCTCCCCCATCGCTTCACCTGCAGGCAGCGACAAGATGGACACGGCAAATCTGCGTTAACGAGTTACTGCGCATCGCCCCGTGCGTGGGGCTGGACGGCGTCAACATGTTAACAAGCTAACGAGCTAACCACGCTAACGCCATGCAGCCCAGAGGGGCTGCACAGCCTAAAATCCTTTCATTCTCTCAAAAGTTGACAGCGCGCCTTTTGTATGAATTCTGGTTGTGCTTGATGGCCGCGAACCGATTTTATGTGGAACACGGCGCTCAGCAATCTGTCAAAAAATGTTTTAGTACGACTTTGGTAAGCTACGGAGCTGCAGCGCTTGATGGATTGTCGGAGCATTACGGCTGAGCCTGGCGGAGTGATACGTACTGTGCTTCAACGTAATATTACCATATTGTGTGTGTATAAGGACCATAAATGGCACCTGTTAAGAGACGTGGTTACGAAGCGGATTTCAAACTCCAGGCTGTCAGTCACACAGTACAAGTTGGGAACAGAGCAGCTGTGAAATCTTTGTTATTACGCTCAGCGTCTTTTAGTTTACATTCTGACTGCACAGTGGTGAGCTCTTTGTTATGCACAAAAACAACAGTTTTCTTTTATTTATGGAGCATTATTATTTAATAAATGCTCATAATTTATTTTTGAGTAGTTTTTTTCATGTACATCTATACTGTGTGGACGACCTGTAGATAGAGGAACATTTTCAGTTCGTCTTCCAACGTCTGGTGGGTCTTATGAATACAAAATACTACTGCTGTGACTAAGAGGATGTTTGAACCGACAATTCACACAACAGTAAAGAAAATAGGTTCTCTCAGTACCCTCAGAAATATCTCTAATATGCCTCGCTGAGCATCTATTTACCCAGTTTTTGAGATACAATGTGGGAAGCGTCTGTTTCTAAACATCTCCTTTTTCCTGAAACTGCAGAATCGACATTTCAGTGTTTAAAACACAAAAATGTAGAGAACAAATTACCTTTAATAGTCCCATATATTTCTTGATAAAATTTGGTAAAATCCCATTAGTACAAAAAAATGTAATTAACATTGCTGTAACACAGTTGCAGCACTAGAATATGTTGTGGGCGGGGCACAGCTCAAAGATCATGAGTCAGGTTCCATATGGGTCAAAGCACAACTCACCTGACATCTGACCCATATTAGGACTTGAGTTGAGTTGAGTAATTCAGATCTACACTGCCAATCAAATATAATAACAAGTGACAACATTTGGAAAACTTTCAATCTGGATTGTTCATTTAACATTTAATTTCTAAACTCTGTATCATTCCTCAAATTATCATTTCATGTGTAATTTTGTAATTTAGCCTCTATGCACCACCAAACTTTCAGCTTTAGTTTAGGAAGTTTAAGTACTGAATTACCTGTTTTGCAATACAGCAAGTTTTACAAATAGAGCCTCAACATTAAATGGACAAACTAGCATAATTTAAATTGTAAAGAATTTTGTTAATAATACTTGGATAAAAATCTTTTGAAGCCAATGACTACCTGAAGTCTGGAATTCATTACATTATAAATGCTGCATTTTCTCCCATTAAATACTCTCAGGCTTTTACTGCCCATACATTCAGTTTCTTCTTGTGTGGGGGTCTTTGTGGCCCCCAACTGCACATTTCTTCTGAATGTGAGCAGAAACTTTACATCCTATTACTTCTGTCAGCAGTCACATCATCAATAAACACAAGTTAGCCAGCTCCACTAGCAACCACAAACAAATGTCCAAACAAATGGCTGTAAATATTGTCCTCACTCTACCACAAGTTTATTTGAGATCGGAGACCTTGCTTGGTCAATAAGGGAATATAAATTACTAATAGCTATGAAAAGACAACACTGTCACTGTCCATAAGATGTTAAGGATGTCTAAGACATAGGGTAGCTAATGAGCTATTACATGCTTATATGTGGTACAGATGGATCCAACCATCTCTCCATCCAAATCAGGTTTGCAGGAGCCCATCCCAGCTGCCACTGGGCAAAAGGCAGAGATTAATAATAACTAATCATTACATTTGTTTTTATATCACAAAGATTGTTGAGTGAAAATCAACTGCCTCAATCATACTAGTCCACTGCTATGCACACATGCGCGTGTAGATTAGCCAGCTTTGGGTCATGGCAAAGACGGAGAGCTGAATAAACCTGTTTTTGTTTATTGGCTAAAGTTTTAATAACGGATTGGTTGCAACAAAGTCTTCCACAAATATACTGCAAACATTCCTACTGTCCCTTTAACATGACAATCTACCAACAAATGAGAACAGACAAAGATTTTAAATCAATTCTTGCAATACAAAGCATAGGAAGTTAAATCTGTTGGTGCTGCTGGTGAATATGAGGAGATTAAAGTTAATTAACTAAAGCCTGGACCAGCTGGAAAAGACAAACAGGATTAGTGTTTATGTGGTGGTGATGATGTGAAGGTGATATTCTTTTCTGATAAACAATCACATCATCAGGTGCAGGGAGGCATCCTCTAATATGAAAATGCAGGAGTCTCTCAGGTCGACGTCAAAGCTGTTTTAGATAGAGTAAGTACATCAGAAGATGTAAGAGACCATAATGCATCCGTGAATCTGGCAGTGGTGAGCCGTTGGGAGGAATCTAAAAATAGGAATAAATCAAAACCTACAAAAGTAAAGCGATCTCTCTTTCCTTTAATCTCAGACAGCAACTGTCATAAAGCTCCTTGCCCATTTGAATTCATCCTTTACATTATAGCTATTTTGTGGCTACAATTGTCTATTTTCACTGAAAGCTCAGCTTATTTTGTGCTCATTGAGGACTGTAGCTCTCTCTGTTATACGAGTGTGTCTGCCTCCAATTAACAATGACTGAAGCTGGGCGAGCCGAGCGGCCAGCAGCTTGTTCAAAGTTATGGTCTGTGCTTCATACACATCAAGTAATTAGCAAGTACAAAAACGTCAGTGATTTAGCATCATAACAGATAAGTTTCATCTTGCTTCTCTACACATGTTAATAACTCCTTTGGTACATTAACAAGGAACTCTCTGAAAGGGGACGGCACTTCTGACCACATCCGTAAAATAGGAAAGTTGACCAAGTTCAGGCTCAGCGGTACGTTTAAGTTAGCATGTAAAAGAATGTCTGAATGCAGCACTTTTAACCAGCCGTTTTACCAACACGCCACTTTCAAATTTCATTCATATTCTGAACGCCTCCGAAGAAACTGACAGAACCATATCACACTTTCCTCAAGCCTTTTAATTTAGCTGATTTTCTTGTTAATATATTTTAATATAAACGTGCATACCAGACTTCTGAGCATATAAGCAGCTTTTTTAGAGACATGTGGTCCTCACAGGAAAGCCACTGCAAACATGATTTATTAACATGATGCTGAACATCGAATGAAATATAAAGTTTTTAAAATGACTCTCATCTCATGCAGCAGTTATATTAATCCATTTGCCACAGATGAAGAACATTTTTCTGCAGAATACTCATAATCACGATTTTCCACTAAGTTTTATGTCTAGTGAGGCATTTTATTTTTATATACACTCTAAGGGGAATCGTGACAAGGATGGTAGGGCGTCAACCACAGTGAAAAATCAGAAGAAGAAAAGACCGTAATCATCACAACACGGGCAGTTCCACGCAAAACTCTGAGAGCAATGGGAAGAAGGAAGGTGAGAGTTAGTGAGTGAGCGAGCAGCCATCAGGAAGATGCACAGATATAGTGAAGAATCTGCACAGAGACCTAAGGCAAAAGTCTGAGGAAGGCAAACAAACCACCACCCAGGGTGGAGCGAGGCCTTTCTTTTTTATACACGATGGATCTGAAGGTTTTATCATTGAAGCTTTAATGACCATCTTTAAAGCTTCAGTGTGAGGGAGCATAAATTATTGATCTAGCAGGCAGTACATTTCTTTCTCTCTCACTCGCTGCATGTTTCACCTTGTTCTGTTGCAGCTCGTTCACTTCAGTGAATTTAGACTGTAAATGAAATATTACAATAACTACATGAGAGCAACAGAATAAATTGGTGTTCATTACAAAGCAAAATTGAATTTCCACAATATAGCAAAGCACCAAGGATAACAAAGAGCTTGAATGGGCCATTAATAAATTAATGGCTAGAATAATATTTCTGTGCACATCTGGTGAGCAGGTGCTAGTTTGTAGTTTGTCTTAGTCTACAAAGGTAAATTGAATATTGCAACTCAAAAAGTGGATAAACAAAAATTCCATTGGGTGTATGCTACACTACACCCTTTTCTCAGTACTTTGATCTAAATTGGGCTCCTGAGATCCAAACAAAAAGGGTGTGGCATACGTGTGTGTGTGTGTGTGTGTGTGTCTAATTTCAGCACCAGCTTTTAAGCTGCTGAATGTGCATTTTAGGCAGCAGAGGCACGTGCACACGCAGGTTGAGGTGGATCTCTCTCTGTATTCTGTCTGTCTGGATCACATCATCCACAAAAATAACAGGCTTGCACACAAAGCCAAAATAGCTGTCTGTTACAATGCCAGGGCAATGCCTGGAATCAATTTATACCCAGTTGTTCATGCAAGCTTCTCATTGCATGTCATTAAGAACATGGACTGGGTGGAGGTGCTTTAAGTCAGGGTGATCCAGCTTCTGTTGCAGACTACAAAGTCCAGACAAGAAAGGAGCCAATCTAAACAATTTCACATCAAATTAAGAAACTGATGGAAGCGTCAAGGGTATAAAAAAAAAGACAAAAAGGATCAAAAGCTTTTGTCTTTGTCACTTCATTTATGAATACGACGTTCTTCTTAAAAATATACCAGAGGAGAAAGCAAAGAGAAGTACAGCTGACAGGCCTGACTGGAAGGGAGAGAAATTTTCCTCTTTCAGTTGAGGCTAAAAAGCTGATGGTTTCCTCAAGTAAACTGTGGCCTTTGGCTGCCGGCCCAGTCATGCACGGCAGTAGCGCTTTGCCAGTTCTTCCCACTGACTATACGTCGTTGACTGTGTGTGTGGAAAGTAAATGTTTTTTTTCCCCTGCCAACAGTTGTGTTCCTCACTTTGGAAATGGAATGCTTACAGTAGACATAATACAAGAGAAGCCAGAGATTTCAGACATATTTGTGTGTGTGTGTGTGTGTGTGTGTGTGTGTGTGTGTGTGTGTGTGTGTGTGTGTGTGTGTGTGTGTGTGTTTTCTTACTCACTTGCTATGAGAAATGCGATTCTGAGATCTTAAGACTAGTTCAAGTACAGCTCTATGAACATTTTTTAAAGGGCATTTCTACAAGTATCGTCACGAACAAGGTGAAAACATGCTGTATTGCTTTTAGATTCTATTTTACATTATATACATTATAAGTGAAATACATGAATAAATCAAATGAACATAAAGTTATACCACCAAGCTTGCAATTCCCTCTGAACACAAGCAAGAGTTTAGTCAGAAATAAGATAAGATAGAACTTTATTAATCCCTCGGGTGGGTTCCTCTGGGAAATTCGATTTCCAAAAAAGCACAGCACCGACAGAAGTTACAGTTACAGAATATCATATATATATATATATACACACACACACACATACACACACATATATAAATACAGAGACAAATATAAATAAAATATACGAAGGGGATAAATAGAATAAATAGGAATTAAAATAAAAATACAAGTGAAATAGCCATGGACTAAGAGAGAAAAGCAAACTTTTTCAAAGACAAGATTGTTTTTCTCAGAAAAGCAGAAGCGAATGAAAGTAGGAAAGAATATTTTTGGTGGGTGAACTGTGAGCTGACAAAGCCAAATCTGAAATTTGAGTGTGTCCACTGTAGCAGTGTGCTGTATACAGGTAACACTGAGAAACGAATGCTAGTTTAGGAAAAGAACTCAAGCTACCCTCATTTCAGCCTGATGTCTTGTACTTTTAACAGGTCTGTAGGCTTTCTGAAGGTCTTTCTAAACATAATCTGCCACTTCACTCATATTTAGTCCAGTCCTTGTATCTAAACATTTTCAGAGGAATGTCTTTTGTTGTTCGTTTGCTACTTATTACTGACCACTGAAGAATACAAAAGGCTCCTAACATCCTAAAGAATGAAACAGTGTCGTGTCCACACATAACAACTTAGCAAAGAACCAATTTTAAATTGTATTTTTAAGCACTTTGTCACGAGCAGCCTGTCACAAAAAACATAATTTGTTTACATTTCTTCATTTGAATCTATGAATCTTGAATCTTACTGCTGCACCAAGAAGGTGATTCCCAAAGAGCTACTACCTACAAACTGTTGGCATGTATCTACTAGGGCTGGGCCATATTATACCGTTCACGGTAATACCGGTATAATGTTAGGCAACGATAGGAAAATGAAATATCGCGATAGAATGGGAGTAAAACGCGCATGCGCAGTGCCTTTGTTTACATACGCACATGGCCGATTGTTGAGTGAAACAGATGATCCAGAATTGGTTTGTAAAAATGGTGCAACTTCAGTGATGTGGAACTGGTTTGGTGTTTGTCTGTCAGATACACAACAAAGCACATTTTTTGCAGAACATGCAAGCGGCCGTTGTTATTGTCATATTTGTCGGACTAAGATGCTCTTAAATCTGGGAATAATCTGGGTCCTAAACTCCGTATTCTTCAGGTCAAACAACACTGCAGCATCACTTAGAGTTAAAAACTGTCTAAATTCTTTCATCTTTAATAAAACGATCAGCATTGCTGCTTTACGAGGTGTAACTATAAAGTTTAACTTCCAGGCATCCATGAAAACAAAAGTTATTACATTTAACGGAGTTAGAAGTTAGCAGGAAGCTAGCGGAAGTTAGCTCGCTAGTTTCGCTAGTTACCTAAGCATGATATAGCATGTTCTGACTGAGAGATTTCTGAAAAAAATCAAACGTACAGCTCTGCTATCACTTCCAACATAAATGAAGACAGGAAACTAAACAGCAGTGACGTTTGTAGGGTTACTGAAGTTGGGCTAGCTGGTATATAATGATGTGCTACGTGATCGCTAGCGACACAGCTATGTTAGCATAACATAAACAGTGGAGCTGGAGGACGAACACTAACACTTTTCCACTTATAAAAGTTAACGTGAAGGTTCTTCATGGTTAGAGACAAATGCAATCGCATGGCAGGATGCTGTAAACGGACCAAACTTCAGTCAGGAGAACAACTGAGATAATCCATCCACAATACGAGGTTAGTCATTAATATACTGCAACAACATGGGAATAGAGCAGCTGCCAGAGAATTCAACATTAAGGAATCAATGGTACAGAAGTGGAGGAAGGAAGAAGAATGAGTTTAATAAAGTTTGATTTATCTGACTGCTTTGTTTCGCTTAATGTGCCTTATAATCCCGTGCACCTTATGGTCCGAAAAATGCGTACTGCACACTGCAGTTTAATGTTGCAAAGCACCTCTTTTTAACTTCAGTGGATATTATACATGGTTATGCTCAGGACATGTCAGCCCATTTCTAGTGGAAATGCCTTTTGGTTAAACTTTCAGCAAGCAATTTGCATTTGCACTGTTACATTTTTATAAAGCTTTAATGTACATAAAAACCAGCTTCTTGTTTAAGTGAATATAAATGGAAGGTTGTCTTTTTGCGCTAGTAATGTTGTGCAGTTGTATTTTGTCTCGCATCAATTATATCGTCGGTTATATCGTTATCGCAAATTTTCAAATATATATCGTGATAAATATTTTTGGCCATATCGCCCTGCTCTAGTATCTACAGCAAATGAGCAGCATCCAAAATTCATCTTCTTAAGAAACAGGGCAGGAAAAAAGACGCAGCAAAGCCCTGAAACAACACCTGACTGAAACAGAAATGGTGCCAGCGGAAAGGGCAAAAAGTTTGATGTAGTGATAAATCCAATCTTAACGTTTTTGGTTCAATTTTCAAATTCTTTGTCAGTATGTACAGAGGAGGTCAGGAAAGAGGTCCAATGAGTGTCTACAGCAATCTGTAAAAAATGGTCAGTTACTGCTACATTTTACCCAATGTGGGGGGTCTTGTCAAAATCGATGGCAATAAAAGTAGTGTGAGGTTTCAGTCCACCAAGTATCTGATTGGCAGTGGCTATGTGATACTGAAAAAGAACCACAAAAAATACAGGGTGTATGAAAAGGAATGATTTGATTTCAATGTGCTCTTTACTGCCATTCAGTTGTAATGATCGAAACGTACTGTTAGAGGGGATTTGCAAGTTTCAAGTGGTTGGCAGCGGGTAGCATAACAACAGCACTGATGGAGACATGGAACAAATTGTGTCCAGAGGCTAACACACTGAGCACTTGTAAACATTTCAAGTTTTGTATTTTAAAATTTATCACAGGTTTCACGTGTACATTACTTTAAGAAAACAGATGATTCTTTTTGATTCACCCTATAGATGTTTTCACCTGTGGTTTGGGGTAAATACCACCCTTTACCACCCCAACATTAGCCAACCTTTAGAAAACGTTTCTTTTTTAACCTATGACAGTGTACAAACAATGCAACACTTCAGCTATCAGACCATACTCCTACGTTCAACACATCACACACTGTGTCCGCTTGACTAGAAGCAGCAGCATTTCTTGAGCAAAGAACAACTGTATCAGTTCTTTGAGGCTTAAATTACATGTTGATGTAAGTGACAAACGCCTCTAGTTTAACACAGTAATTACAACAAAAGTAAAGAAGCTGGTCAGATAGTACAAAACCACAGAGTGTCTGTTAGAAATGAGTTGGTGGTGGGAATAAACAAAACAGTGGATTAGACCAAATTACTTCTTCCTCATTCCCAACAGAAAGTCACTGCAATGAAATATTAGTCTTTGATAGACCAAGCCGCAGCAGCTGATCCCAGACCAGTCCCTGAGGATCAGACACATCAGAGCAGCTGCCGATTCAGAAGTGATGCAAGTCTAGAATAAGAAGAAGCTCTCTGACAGCACAGACACACACAGACAAACACCAGATCTTGCAACAGCTTGTACATTTGCAAGTCAGCTATAGATGAAAGGAAATTCCACAGGCTTACACCTTCACTCGTGTAACCCGTGCTCCTAACTCCAGCTGCACAGCCCAGCACTCATCTCTCCCACTCAGCTCATTTATGTTCAAGATTTTCTACACGCCTTCATATTCTCTGCTGATATTCTGACAACCACCCCAGCCTGAATCTCTTTTTGCTAGCACTTTAGTCAGTCTCAGTTAGTTGCATAACCATTTTTGTAAGAGCAGGCCACTCAGAACCAAATGATTTTGACAAGAATGCTACATATTGTACATATGAATGTAAACTGTGGTTTTGTATATGTATATCGAATTAATTGTTGTCCAGAGAGGATGCCGTGGTGATGACAAGTTGAACAGCACCACGATAAGACAGCAGTGAGCCACAGACAGCTCTGCAGCATCATCACTCCATCAGGCCAAGCACATGTTCCAAATGACTTGCACATTTTGTAGCAGAAACACTTATCAAGATTTAAAGAAGGCAGTACAGACACATGCTCAAGTAATAATTATTTGTATGTCAAAATGCTGACATGAAGACAGTGCAATAGTACGGTGTCATTAACATGGTTTTAAACTGAAATTAGTTTAATCTCATTTTGTTACAGGCTCTAAACAAAAGTGAGCTAACTAGGAACAACTAAAAAACACAGTTACATATTGATATTTGCATTAGGTTTTGAGATCTGAGCTTACTCTGAAATGATGCACCGCCTGGCTTAGATGACCCATTTGTCTTAAATTTGTGTTTGTGTATATCCAAGACATCAAACACTTACCCGAGTCATTTAACTTCTTAATGCAATACACTCTATGTTAAACAAAAACCCAATTTAATACTCGGAACTGTTTGGCTATGCTCACTATAGTTATACTACAGCTAGCGCTGGCTGTGGAGTTCCACGCATGAAAGGCTTTTGCACGTTTCTCCTGCTAATCCAGCAGCAGAAAATCTTAGTGTTACACATCAGTTTGGGAGATGGCAGTAAATTTTTCCTCTAATTTTTTTCTCCCTTTTTTTGTTTGTTTTGTTTTCTCAATGATGGCTAGCAAATGTGCATGACCACCACCTGCAGGTGGTAGCGGAATATTGCATCCAACCGTTCCATCAATTTGTTTCACATTCTTTTGTCTCACCCGTTAATGTGGTCTGACAGAGAATGTTACAAACAGTTGTTGAGTGCATGCATAGACAGAAGCTTTGGGGAGCTGTGTTTGAGAAGTTTAAACTTTAAACTACTACTCAGCTACCGCCCGGAGATTATGTAGGATGATGGTCACTACCTGTTGGAGCAGAGTGCAGAGCAGACTCCGCTTGCTTCCTCTGGTGGTGAACAGCAGCGCGGGAGTAAAACGTGCTCAAAGGTTTTTTTTTGCTCTATTTGTGGCTGAGCTTGTAACATTCTCAGACAGACGTACTGTCACACTCTTGAGCTCAGGTTATATTTTATAGATGCTGCCCACAAATGAAGAGATGCTCCTGGCAGCATCTGAAGGCGCAGCCGCCACAGAGGACCTCTCTAAGCCCGGCTGCGTTCAGAAAGGTGCTCACCACATCACGGCCAGCATTTGTACTCTCACAGTTTCAGCCTGCGGCTTACAGCTGCACGCAGCTGGCGCGGGCTGTTTGGTGGGCAAGTTATCAGGCGTGTGCCGAATGCTGCGCGGTCCAATCAGCACCAAGTGTTCGGGAGTGCTTACCTTTGCCCGCAAGTCGTGGCAGGACGGGCAACGTGCGTTCAGCAAACCTGCCCGGACCCGCTGCTGAGTCCACCTGGTGAACTGCGATCTCCTCGGTAACACGCGATAAGCGCACTTAAAACACATTCACACGCATGTTTTTCCCTGCACACCTGTGGATCGCCGTGACCAACAAATACATAACCCCTCACCACAACCTCACCATGTACAGCTCGCCCACGCCCAGAGAGAGAGGTTAAAGAATCCGTAGACACCTACCTACCTCATACAATCCGTGTCTCGTCCCAGAGTCCGCAAAGGCGCAGGGTGGAGCAGAGCAGTGATGGAGGGAGCGCTCATGTGTCAGCCGGTGTCCCTGTCCGAGCGCATGCTGCAGAGCCGCCTCTATTTACTCCAGCTGGAAGAACGACACGCCCACTGTGCGTGTGGGTGGGTGACAGAGAGAGAAAGAGAAAGAAATTTGGAACCATGTTTACATTTTTGTCTGTTTGGAAGCGCTGTGCATGGATGTTGCCAGGATTTTTAAACTGATGTGGAAAAAAGGGTATTAGGAAAAAGTCTATAAATAAATGAAAACATATATAATAAAACGCACAGGCCACGAACTCGTACATTTATTTGTTGTAAGATGTCAATTTGTTTGAAAGCCTTCTCTGTACTGCCAGAAATCATCATCAGGAGATACTGTGTGTCCGTTTAGGTGATTTTAAGACCGCAGTAAAAAGTAATAAAATGTTCATAACTGTGCTTCACACCACAGAGAGGACTTGCATGATTAGGTCTATCTGCAAACTTCAGAACACTTCCTCCAAGTTACTGGGAAAATACATCAAAAATAAGCTGTGTAAAGATCTTTAAATGTAAAAAGAAAAAGAGAGAAAATAAAGCAGCTGACTGAAATAACTTCACATAGTATCAAAATAAAAGTCATAATACAACAATAATATAATAATATGATATAAGGACTGAATTCACCCATCCACATTGGTAAAACTGCTGAGGAACAGTCAAAAGAAAACAACAAAGAGCCCAAGGCGATGACCAGACTTCCCATATCCTAGTCTATCTGTGGATCTGTATGATGCACTGGAACAAGCTGAGGCACAGAGACCCTACCCCGCAACCAACAGGACCAGAAGGATTAACTGGCACAAGAAGGTGGGTTTGTTGCTGACTTCATTTTCATAATAAGATCTTTTTTTTTTTCACTTTAGAATTCGCCTTTTAAAAAGTTCTATTGTGGCATTTCACATAATTTAAGGCAAGTTTTATTTATTAAGTGAAAGAAGCTATTGCAAACAGGTCTGGACTTGCTGATCTTTCCATCAGTCCTATTATCATGAACACGGCACACAGAACATCAGTGAAGAATTTCTTCAACTCTTTTCTTGGAAATACTCAGAGGTGGAAGGTCACAAGGTTAGCTAGTGGGCTGTGTTCTGAAGGTAGAGCAGGTTGCACACTAATCGAAGGGTCATTGGCTTGATGACTGACTCCCTCAAACTGCATGCTGATTGCACCTGATGCATGCATTAGTTTGTGAGTGGAAAGTTTACTGGTGGAGGCCACTGACATCTTTTCTGATGTTGTTGTTGCTGTTTTTTTCCACCATTTTTTGTTGTTGTCGTCTTTGCATTTTGCATTTTGCTAGGGTCAGTGTCGCCGCTGGTAGCAAGGAGGAACAAGATGAGCATACAAAACGACCTCCAGCAGGGTCGTGGTGTAAATATCTCTGACCAAACAATCAGAAACAGACTTCCCAAGGGTGGTCTGAGGGCCTAACATCCTCTAGTGGGCCCTGTGCTCACTGTTCAGCACCATGGAGCCCAACTGGCATTTACCACAGAATACCAGAATTGGTAGGTCTACCACTGGCATCCTGTGGTTTTCACAGATGAGAACAGGTTCACTTTTTTTTTTTTCTTTGGCTCTCGGAGGAGGCGGACGCACTTTTTCTCCTCTCCCTTATCTTCCCTGCTTATATCCTTGTCTAGTATTGAGAGTGGAGAGATATTTTGCTGCTATTGTTAATAATCATCATCATTACCATTGCATTATTAATATAATTTACAGTATTGATAGTGCATTCAGATGTTTAAACATTTTGGTACCCAATTAGCCTTTAAGATAAGAGATAAGATAAGATAGAACTTTATTAATCCCTCGGGTGGGTTCCTCTGGGAAATTCGATTTCCAAAAAGCGCAGCACCGACAGAAGTTACAGTTACAGAATATTATATATATATATATACACACACACACATACACACACATATATAAATACAGAGACAAATATAAATAAAATATACGAAGGGGATAAATAGAATAAATAGGAATAAAGATAAAAATACAAGTGAATTGCACATTTCAAGTATTTATTACAGGTGCAGTGATAACCACTTTAAACTGTTGAGTTGAATCTATAATCTTAAATGCTTTTGAATGCTTGTTATAATCTTAAGTGTGTATGTGATGATCCTGTTGATTTTGAGTACATCCTGTACAGAGTCAGAGTGACAGGAAACTGCAGGGTTGCAGAGCATTTGCTGAAGTGAAAGGTTATTCTGAGGAGCTGGTTAGACGAGGCTATGTGAATAACTAGGTTATTCAAATTGTCTTTTATACTTTTATATTCTTTTATTAAGCTTTTAGTAGAGGTTCTTGATTAAAACATTTATTCAACATAGTACATATAGTTTCAGTTAGGTTGTTACACATAAGGATGAGCCTCTGTTCTTGTGAAAGGTCAGAAGTGCAACGGGTGAGATGAGAGAGCATATAAGGATGAGACACACATATAGTTAGTGAGTGTTAGTACGCGAGAAGTGACATAGAGGCCGAGTGAGGTCGTGACATATACACACACACACACACACATTAGTTAGACTCTTTTATGGGTGAGAGGTTAGTCATGTCTGGTTGTAAATGTGAAATTGTCTCTGTAAAAGAGAAACGGTGACTTGCAGGATGAGTGTCTTGAACGGGAAGTCAAAAGGTTGACAGGAAGAACCGGCCATAAAGATAGAAGACAATGTTCTTTGGAACTGTATTAAAAGTCATTGTGGTTTTGACCTGACCTATGTATGGAATTGATCTGACGTATGAAGGGGCATCATTAATTCAAACCCTGATGCTATAAAATAATTGTTTGTGCTTTGATTAAGTCGAAGATCAATTCCTGTCTGCGTACAGAGTGAGCTTCCCATACGTGTATTCATTAAAATCAATTGTTTGACCAAGTTCTGGACCATGGTTGTTTGTACTCTCCTTCCCCAATATTTGAACCCCAACACTAGTCTCGTGTTTTTTTTGTATTTTCCCTGGAACACTCTCTCACAGTCTGTTCTCTAAAACCTAAAAGAGGAATTATGGATTGGATCAACTGGTCCCTAAATGCAATTGACACCCCTTTCTCATCGAGAAGTTTGGGCTTGGGTGAGCCTGAGTGCTGAAGATATCTACCTATTCTGAACCATGGTAACAGGGTTCTTGCTGATCGGAGCTGGCTTGGCCCTGACTTATCGAAGAATTAAGGAAGCGGAACCAGCTGTTCAAACCCCCACAAGGCTGCCCGCTGGGATTGGAACGATGGGAGAGGCGTGAGTTTCTCAAAATGGGCTCATTGAGTGCAGCACGGATAAGATCTTGGAGAAGCTATGGCTGCTGTGAACACTCAGAACAAGATCTCTGACTGCAGACTGGATACATCTCGGAAGGGCTCGCTCGGAATGAGATCTCTGGGCGCAAAATCGGATGACATCTGCCAGGAGTGAACAAGACATTCATTTACCGATCCACACCAGTAGGATCTACAACAATAACACTGGAATGCTGCTCTGACTGAAATAGAGGAGTCAGGGATCCAAAAGTCTCAAAGTGAATCCGCATCCCCACTTGTCTTGGTTGTCAAGCTGAATGGTTACCTACACATTTCTAATGACTTCACATGGTTGAATGTAAGAACAGTTAAAGACACACATGCATTGCCTCATGAGTCGGATGCACTTTGCTGCACTCGGTGGAAATGTCTTCTATACACTGGATCTCACAGGGTTGTACAATGTCAAATACAAGCATTCTCCTCCCCATTTGGCCTTAATGAGTTCAACAGGATGATCATGCTACCTGGACAACCTTATGGTCTGTACGTCATCTGAACAGGTAGAACTTGAGCATCAACAGATGGTTTTCTCATGTACAGTGCAGACAAGCATTCAGGGCTTTGAAACAAGAACTTGTCCGTAGTGTCACATGAGCCCATCTGGATTTTAATGCAGATGGGCTTCATCCTTGCAGCTCTTGTTTCTTTTGATGGCCTTGGAGCCGTCCCCTTACAAACTGCTCAAAGAAGTCCTGACATTAATTAATTCTTCGATCTTAAATATGATCAACCTATCTCTAATGATCGGCTATGTACCACAGGCCTTCAAGCTGGCTGTAGTTAAACCTTTACTCAAAAAGCATCTCTAGACCCAGCAGTCTTAGCTAATTATAGGCCAATCTCCAACCTTCTTTTCATATCAAAAATCCTTGAAAGAGTAGTTGTCAAACAGCTAACAGATCATCTGCAGAGGCTTATTTGAAGAGTTTCAGTCAGGTTTCAGAGCTCATCACAGCACAGAAACAGCTTTAGTGAAGGTTACAAATGATCTTCTCATGGCCTCTGACAGTGGACTCATCTCTGTGCTTGTCCTGCTAGACCTCAGTGCAGCGTTCGATACTGTCGACCATAATATCCTATTAGAGCGATTAGAACATGCTGTAGGTATTACAGGTACTGCACTGCAGTGGTTTGTATCATATCTATCTAATAGACTCCAGTTTGTGCATGTAAATGGAGAGTCCTCTTCACACACTGAGGTTAATTATGGAGTTCCACAGGGTTCAGTGCTAGGACCAATTCTGTTTACATTATACATGCTTCCCTTAGGCAGCATCATTAGAAGACATAGCATACATTTTCACTGCTATGCAGATGACACCCAGCTCTATCTGTCCATGAAGCCAGATAACACACACCAATGAGTTAAACTGCAGGAATGTCTTAAAGACATAAAGACCTGGATGGCCGCTAACTTTCTGCTTCTTAATTCAGATAAAACTGAGGTTATTGTACTCGGCCCTGAAAAGCTTAGAAATACGGTATCTAACCAGATTCTTACTCTGGATGGCATTACCTTAGCCTCCAGTAACACTGTGAGGAACCTTGGAGTCATTTTTGACCAGGACATGTCCTTCAATGCACATATTAAACAAATATGTAAGACTGCGTTCTTCCATTTGCGCAACATCTCTAAAATTAGAAACATCCTGTCTCAGAGTGACGCTGAAAAACTAGCTCATGCATTTATTACTTCCAGGCTGGACGACTGTAATTCATTATTATCAGGATGTCCAAAAAACTCCCTGAAAAGCCTTCAGCTAATCCAAAATGCTGCAGCAAGAGTCCTGACAGGGACTAGAAAGAGAGAGCAGATTTCTCCTGTTTTGGCTTCCCTTCATTGACTTCCTGTTAAATCCAGAATTGAATTCAAAATCCTGCTCCTCACATACAAGGTCTTAAATAATCAGGCCCCATCTTATCTTAATGACCTTGTAGTACCATATCACCCTATTAGAGCACTTCGCTCTCACACTGCAGGCCTACTTGTTGTTCCTAGAGTATTTAAAAGTAGAATGGGAGGCAGAGCCTTCAGTTTTCAGGCCCCTCTTCTGTAGAACCAGCTTCCAGTTTGGATTCAGGAGACAGACACTATCTCTACTTTCAAGATTAGGCTTCAAACTTTCCTTTTTGCTAAAGCATATAGTTAGGGCTGGACCAGGTGACCCTGAATCCTCCCTTAGTTATGCTGCAATAGATGTAGGCTGCCGGGGATTCCCATGATGCATTGAGTTTTTCCTTTCCAGTCACCTTTCTCTCTCACTATGTATTAACAGACCTCTCTGCATTGAATCATATCTGTTATTAACCTCTGTCTCTCTTCCACAGCATGTCTTTATCCTGTCTTCCTTCTCTCACCCCAACCAGTCGCAGCAGATGGCCCCGCCCCTCCCTGAGCCTGGTTCTGCCGGAGGTTTGTTCCTGTTAAAAGGGAGTTTTTCCTTCCCACTGTTGCCAAAGTGCTTGCTCATAGGGGGTCATATGATTGTTGGGTTTTTCTCTGTATCTATGAAGCGCCTTGAGGCGACTTATGTTGTGATTTGGCGCTATATAAATAAAATTGAATTGAATTGAATTGAATTGAATTACAGTTTCCCCCTGATGGAAAGATTGCCAGACCAGTGGCATTTGCCAGCAGGACCTTCTGACACTCTCAGCTAAACTATCCAGTGCATCATTTGGACTTTCTTTCTCTGAAATGGGCAATCTGTTAAATTTTACTGACAAAACCACCAGTCTATTCAGGAAAAACCCAGTCTGGGAAGCTATAAAAGACAGGAAAACTGAGGACTTAAAAAAAGGGTAATTAGAAAGACTGAACACACTCGGGGGGAAAGTCACAGGTAAAGTGAATCAGTAGACAAGACTATCAAAATAACACAGGCAGTAGCTTAGCAAAGAAAGGAGATACAAAAAACAGTTGAAAATACAGCCAAAACTCTACGGACTGATCTGAGCGTAAAACCAAGGAGATCTAAAAATTTATTCAAAAAAAAAAAAAGCAAAATTCAAAACACTATACAAAGGAAACAATCTCAGCTAAGGACAAGGTAAAAGCAGAAACCAAGAACTCAAAATGCTCCGGAGAGATGACAAAAAGTAAACAATAACTTCAATCAGATCATTACAAAAGAAATTGTACGTTTAGTTAAAAGCATTAACTAAAGCCCCAGGCTTTAGTTAATGCCTGAGTTAGTGCCTGAGTGACCGAGCCTGGGGCTCGGTCACTCAGGCACGGCTGGCTGCCGGCGGAGCTCACGGGCGCGTCACTGCAACTCCCCCTGGCTTCTGCTCCGCGGCTGCTGAGTGAGCCCTCATCTGGGACTCTCCTCAGCTCTTTCTGGGACAGTGGCGCAGCTGCCCCTCTGTTGGTCTTCCTTGGTCTCTTGTGTTCTGGGGGCCTCTGGATGTCTGGAGTTTTGATCTCCTCCATACCTGCTTCATGCCCTGGAGGACGGGGCTGTGGCCCCCCCACACCCTCTAGCAGATTATTACATGAAGGAACCTTTTAAAAAAACAAAAAACAAGCGCGTCCATGCTCACAGGTGTACACACGGGTGATCACACCCACAAACTACACCCTTTTTGGCTCCTACCTCAAAGCACACTGTGTTCTGTTGATCTTATGTGCTGCACAATAATGTTTAACATTTAGTATTTACTGTCATATTCCCATATATCATTGTGATGTTGTTTATTCTATTACTCTTGTTCTCTTCTGCTTGCTTTCTTTTTTCTTTCTCAGCAGGTGATCCAGGTGATTGATATATGCATTTTTCTTTCTCTGCCCGTTCTGTTGGTTTTTGTCTTTTGCCCTTCTCCCCCGTCCCTCTTCTCAGCTGTTTCTCTTTCCCTCTTTCTTTCTCCCCTTCTTTCCCCCAGTCAAGTCTGTCCCGTATTCAGTAAGTGAAAATAAAATGAACAATAAAAGGTGAATCAAATGGACCATTACGGCAAGGCTGGGATGGTCAATTTGGTAAAGTAAATCCGTTGGGCATCTTTCTTTGCCTTTAGACAACAATTCTGATGGCAAAAGAGCCAAACGGGACAGGCAAAAAAACAAAAATAGAATGCTTTTAAAGGGTTCAGCCCACTTACAATGAAAATGACAAAAGTCTTGTTTGTGGCCTGTGTAGTATGTTAACGTATTTGGATGTATAAATATTTATTTTTAGCAATGGCAAACATAAACTGCTAACCAAACCAAGCAGACTATAAACTCCAATATTGAAAACATGATTAGGATTTTTATTAAAAAGCTCTGACTTCAAGGTTCAAGGTTCTGTATTTGTCACATGCATAGTTATACAAGTATAACACACAGTGAAATGTAGCCTGACACGCTCCTCGACATGTGCAAAAATGGGGGGGGGGGTGTAGAGGAAGAACATTATATATATCTACATATAGTATATACACTGGGTGAATGTGCAGTAGTAGCAGCAAGCAGGTGAATTCTGTACATTAATATGAATAGGCATCTGACTATTTTACAGGATAGACAATATAAACATATTTAAAATTAAAGGAATTGAAATGTACATTGTTCCTTGGTTTAGTGTCTGGAAGAGAGTCCTGTCTCAGTCAATTATAGGTGATGTGAGAGGGCGGGTGTGTGTGTTTAGGGCACGGATGGCTTGGGGATAGAAGCTCCTCTTGAGTCTCTCCGTCCTTGCCCGGAAGATGCGGAACCTTCTACCAGATTGCAGAAGTTGGAACAGTTTGTTGCCAGGATGGGACGGGTCCTTCAGTATCTGCTCTAGTCCGGCATCTCCTGGTGTAGGTGTCCTGAAGCGGGGGGAGAGCAATCCTGCAGCAGCGTTCTGCTGTACGGATCACTCTCTGGAGAGCTTTTTGGTCCTTCACACAGCTGTTCCCAAACCACGATGTCATGTTCTGTGTGAGGATGCTCTCCACAGCGCCTGTATAGAAGATCCTGAGGATCTTTGGAGAGACCCTGAACTTCCTCAGTTGTCGTAGGTGATACTTGTATTATGAGTCAGTTTGTGAAGCTATGCTGCTATGCACTGGGTGAGATTGTCCTACTGTGGTCTGGGAGAGAGTCCTGTAACTCTCCCAGACCACAGTAGGACAATAAAAATTGTAAATAAATGACATTACACTGTAAAAACGATAACTAGTAATTGTTGATTTGATTAAAGTTTTCTGACTTAGAAATAAAACTTTCCATTTACAACCTAAAAAAGCTTGTCTGCCCAACAAATTTCTTCCATTGTTGTCCTAACTAAGATTTTCTAGAGAGCATAACAAAGATTATCAACTCTTGAGTAGATTTTTTTGAGTCAAGTTGGGAACCAGTGGGAAACCCCGTAGATGACTGGCACACGTGGTCTTTGCTAAGTTTGAACTAGACCAAACGAGCCTGAGCAGACCTGAGCTGTGTGATAGATAGTGGTTTGTCAATGTTTCCTGGACTGAAAACCTGCTAAGAAAATGTGAAGAAACGTGTCCAAAGTTGGATGGAAATTACAATTTTTCGACTATTATGGATTTTACCTGGTCTGAAGTTGGAGTGTATTTTTTGACCATTTTTGGACAGGACAAGCTGACTATTTGCCCTAGCAGGTAAGCTAACGAGATCTATTATTAGGATTTTCTACAAGCACCTAGGCTGCATCCTCCTCAGGACCCAGGAGGGTGGAATGAGTAAAACACTGAAAAAAAGCCAAACAATAACATATTTAAGTTATCTAAGTGACTTATATATCATGTTTAAGCTAGCGAAGGACCGCGTGGGGGGGTTGAAAATGATATGCCAGCTAGCTACCGAAGCCGGTGGTAACAGACGTCTCCGAAAACGTAGAAGCATGTTTGCAAATATGTGTTGTCTTAATAAACTGAGCAGATATTTGAAATTTACACAGCTACATTCTCGCCTGAAAATATCTTAAAAGTTTACTTTGTGACCCAGAAAGGGTAATAAGAGTAATATTAAAACTAAGTGGCTTCCACCATTGTTGGAGACTAGAATCAGCTGGGCCGCACTATGAATTCTGGCATAGGGTGGGCCACGAAGGATACACCTGACCATCCTTCAAAGCTGTGGAAAGTATTGTATTGTTTTGAGAGCCTTTTTGTTGGTGGAGTATTGATTTTATGTACAATTCCACAGGCAGACGCGATCTGTACTGTCCGACTTTGCACATGCGCAGTAAGGATCAGGGAGTCCGATCCGTAACTCGTCTTTTTTCTCTTTTTTTTTTCTACGTTATATTGAAATGTTTCATTATTGCAAACATTTTCTCTCAGGTGGAGAGAGGTCGTGGAGTGTCAGCCCATGGTGTCCAGTGTGTGTGTGTGTCCAGGAGAGATGACCTGCGCTGTTTTACTCTGAGGAGGTAAGACTGTCCTAATCTATTTATAATTTAATTATTATTCAAATTGGGCATGATTTATACTAGATTGACTATATTGAAGTAGTGCAGTATTTGCTGGGGTAATGCATTGGCCAACTTTATTATATTGTGCTACTATTGCAGTCAAGACCCTTGTCAGTGTTACATTGAAATCCTTACCCTGAACTTTTCTTTACACAGAAAATGTGTAAAGAAATTTCTTTCAAGAAAAGAGTCCCCATGCTAAATCGAAATTGTGAAACAGAAAGGCAATCTCATAAGTTTGACTTGGCATGTTTTGGGGTTTTTTTGTTGTTGTTTTGTTTTTCTTTTAGTGGTAGAAATAGGACTTCTATAGACTGAGATGGTTAGGGAAAGAATACTAAGGCAGGTCACAGATTTTGGTGCAACTTAGAACATAATATGTATTTGCATATTGATACTGGGTTTTGTGGAGGGTATTTCTATTCCTGTGCAAAATACATATTCATGAGAGATTTTTGAAGTAGGTTTTGCTGTTGATAACACAGTCAGGCATATAGCATGGTGCAGACTGTCCAAGACCGCTACCCAGGAATTTTCTGTGCTGAATAAATGACAATATTTTGGTGAATGTCTTGTTTAGATATCTGAAAAATTTCATCGGATCACAAGCAAAGACCTCCTGGGGACCTTCAATGCATCCCTTGACAAATTTGTGCCTGGCCTGCTGAAACTGTACCGGTCTAACGGTGTGTTCACACCGAACGCGATGGATGCGAATAGAGCGTCAGGTTTACATGTAAAGTCAATGGAAAGGCGCGATGACGCGCGATTGCGGGTCCCGCCAAAATTCGGAAGCAGATTTGCGTCGCCAAAACGCGTGAAACGCGTCAGTGTAGCGCGTCTGGCGCATTTGACGCGCGAATAAAACCACGCGCGTCAGTTTTTGTGTTGCATTTTGTGCATACGCGCGTTTCGCATCTACCGCTCGAGTTGGAAAAATCTGAACTCCGGCGTCAAATCGTGCCGCGACAACCAATCAGGAGCCTGGTGACGTGGCTGTGACCTAGGTCAAAGGGGCAGGTCCAGCCAAAGCCTTTCATACTTCAATGGAGGGGAAGGCTAATCAATGCGGTAGCAAACAACCCGGAGCTGTACGACACCAGCTGCTTTCTGTACCGAGACAGGAATATAAAGGACCGAGCTTGGAGGAAGATATGTGAAGGGCAACCTGGTAAGTTCATTCACAGTGTTGGGAAGGTTACTTTTAAAATGTATTCCGTTACAGATTACAGAATACATGCCCCAAAATGTATTCTGTAACGTATTCCGTTACGTTACTCAATGACAGTAACGTATTCTGAATACTTTGGATTACTTAATATATTATCGTGCTTTTTACAACAACGTGAATGTACTATTGCTGTGTGATTTATTACTGTTACTGAAGGTCCGCAACTCCGAACTGTAGTAAAGGGACCTCTGACTAATACGGCGGGGTCCCTGTCGGCTCGTAGCCGAAAAATAGCTTTACTTTGTTGTCTGGGTCAACTTTTCTTGCGAGAGACAGAGAGAGGCGTTGAAAGACTGCTCCAACGGAACTTATTGTTTTCGGAGGAAAACACGAACACGGTGTACAGTCGAGTCTTAATAGCTTACTTACAACTGGGCTCGTCAGGCACTCTTCTTGGCTGCAGTGGTTATTATTATATTTACATGCTTCCAGCTCCCGTTTTTCCTCGACGACAACTCGTACCTTTCCACTCGCCTTTTTCTCCCTCCTCGCGCTCACAGACACATAACGTGTATGGCAGTCCATTCTCCCTGCAGCACGGACTACACTGCCTATGATGCTACATTCTTTAGAGCTATGCTTGCAGCATTCTGCCTGTTAGCTTAGCACAACAACAACAACAACGAAAAGGCGCTCTCTCACCCAGGAAACACACAGTCGCAGAGAGAGAGAGCGTCACCCTGTAACCATGGCAACCGTAACGCTGCCGCCTGGAACAACAGAACGTAGCTGTCAAACAAAACCCAAACAGTCCTGACCCGCGACAATATGAAACAGGAAAGTACCGCAGTGTAATCCATTTATTTCAACAAAGTAACTGTATTCTGAATACCACCTTTTTAAACGGTAACTGTAACGGAATACAGTTACTCATATTTTGTATTCTAAATACGTAACGGCGGCACATGTATTCCGTTACTCCCCAACACTGTTCATTCATTTCTCTTTTGAAAGTTTTTACTGACCTGGGGAAGCCGCACAAAAGCTAGCAAGCCACCGCTATTTTCCCACTGACGTACAAATACCGTTCTGCTTTCATGCATGTTGTCATTTAGGAATATATTTTCTTTATTAATAAGCAGCACACAGTGGTCCCGCTGTTCATCCGTCACTGCTTCGCTTTTCCGCTGATTTTCTTTTTCTTTTCTTTTTTTTGCACCGTACAGCATTGCATTCTGCAGCCTGATTGACAAATCTGCTCCGTGTCGTGTCTCCTGCGCTTGCCAAATTTATCACGTTTGGTTTTGATAACCATCACGTCCATTAGAAAAAACAGCACAAAAACACCCATAACTATGACCCTCATTCGGAAATACACACCTGCACCGCGAGGGGAAAAAGGCGCACGAAAGTGGCGGGCAGATGAAGACAAAACGCGGCATAATACCGTATTTCCCGGACTACAAAGCGCACCTGAATATTAGCCGCACAAGCTAAAATCAGGGGAAAATCCTGTTTTGTACATACATTAGCCGCACCTGACCAAAAGCCGCAGGTGTTTCAATGTTGACTTATCATATGTAAGAGAATATGCACAAAGGGAATTGTCAGGAAAGAGATGGCTGTTTGGAGACATCACTTTTATTAATATTTTGAAAATCAAGTTATGGGTACATATTTGCACATGTGCTGTGCTTCATAAATGAGTAACAAATGTAGTACATAACAATAACCTACAGCACACCAGAAAAATAAATTCAGACTACCTTTTAGGCTCAGGTGCAGTGACACGGCTTTAACAAGAAGAAAAGTCAGTCATTCACCATCTTTCTCTTCTTCCTGCGCTCTAAAACCACCAAAGTCCTCTCCTCCAGTGTCGGAAACGAACAGGCTCAGGATGGCTTCGTCATCCACTCTCAGCTTCTTTCCTTTGTTGTCACTTTCAAAACCAAAGAAATCCTCGTTGTCAGTGTCGGAGTCGTACACCCTCAGAAGGGCCGTGGCGGTGTCCTCCTCTCCATCATGCAGCAGTCCAGCCCTTCAAAATCCGTTGGTGATCGTGGATGTTTGCACACTTTTCCAGTGATATTTGAGAAGTGAAAAGAAGTTTACTGGATTTACAGAAAGTGTGCAATAATTGTTTAAACAAAATCAAGCAGGTGCATAAATTTGGGCACCACAAAAAAGAAATGAAATAAATATTTAGTGTATATCAATGTGTGTGTCTCCTATATGATATATGGGGTGCCTTTGTCTGGACGTGCTTCCCATCCAGAGCTGCACAGCACAGAGGGAAGTTCCAGCGCTCCTGGAATCCCTCTGTGATGGACCGCCAGTCTCCAGGTGAAGGCACAGCCATGAAGTCGTCCACTAGACAGTCCCAGATGGCCGTCGCTGCCTGGGGGGTGATCTGGCTCACCGTGGACACACCGACTCTGTAACTGAACGCTTGGTTGTGAAGGAGTCCCCGGTGACAAGGAACCTGGACAAAATTGTTCAAAATCAGTATTATGTGTACTGCAGTTACAAAATACATTATTCAAATTCCAAAATACTTTTGTGATGTCAGATTTAAATCACAAAACTTAAATCTTACATAAAACATTTTGTAATTATAAGGATAATTACAAAATGTATATTAGATCATATCTAAAACAGTTGTGTTTTGTTTTAACTTTAACATATCATAATTTGATTGGTAGCAACTTTCACAACGACAGTGAGCCAATCACTCATAATTCCTAAACATGTCAATCAGGTAGGAATGAAGTAAGACATTAATAGAAATAAAGAGTTGTATGTTGACATGTAGCCCTTTCCTTGCTTAAATCATTAATATTTTTGAAAAATTAATCTGTGATAAGACAGTTTATCAAGATAGAACCATGTAACTAGAGATGAACCAAACTGTTCACAGTTTTATCTAACTCTGTTTTAATAAAGGCTGTGACCCCTGCTATAGAGTCTGACAGCTGCAGAGATTATATACAAATATTCAACTATCCCAGAATCAAACCAGGTCTAAATAAAAAGGAGTGAGTATCACTAGAAAGGTTAACTCAGTGGTCCTAATGTTACAGTTTGATATCAGCAAACACCGAGCGCATACATTGATGTGACACCACAGCCATGCTATCATTCAAACACTGATAACAGCATAAATCGAATTAAATCGGGACTTGATGAGACCTTCTGAGTATCACTAGAAATATTATAAAGAGTCGTCTCTGTACCACAGTTTGCTTTCAGTAAACACCGACAGCATTCACTGTTAGCATAGCACATCCATGTTAGCAGTGTATAAATGGATGGTTTAGCATATTAGCACAGATATCAATAAAGGACTACCGTATTAAACACTTTTTTGAAAATATTTTTATTGAAAAAAGAAAACAGTACTTGCAGTTACCGAAATACAATCAACCTTTCTTAATTTTCTTAAGTAAATTAACATATATATATATATGAAAAAAACAACAAAAAAAACAAAAAAACAAAACACAACGCCCCCCCCCCCCCAGTCCCACACAGATCAACACAACCATCAAACATATTAGAGGAATATAACAGTAACAAAAGTAGATTTAAACAGGCAATACCTCTAGACTAGCAAAATAAGAGATAAAGGGTTGCCACTTGTGAAAAAATTTGGCTGTGCAACCTCTCAACGTATATTTAATTTTTTCAAGTTTTAAAAAAAACATGACATCTTTAAGCCACCGGGAAATAGTAGGACACTTAGCAGACTTCCAATGCAACAATATTAGACGTCTCGCTAATAGGGATGTGAAGGCTATAATATCCCTTTGTGTGGAATCAAGTGTAAGTGAGCGAGCAGGAATCCCAAACACAGCAATCAGAGGACAAGGATGAAGAGTTACCCCAAGAACAGTTGACATAATAGCAAAATACCTTGTCCAGAAACCTTGTAGCTCAGGGCACAGAAAAAACATGTGGCTAAGGTGACAAGGAGAACCATGGCATTTATCACATTTATTTTCCACTTCTGGATACAATTCAGAAAGTCTAGACTTAGAGAAATGCACCCTGTGTATGACCTTAAATTGAATAAGTCCAAGACGAGCACAGGAGGTGGAAGATCGTATCCTCGCTATAGCCCGTTCCCAAGACTCCTCATGTATTCGAAATCCCAGTTCTTCTTCCCATGTACGCTTAAGCTTAACATTAGAGTGGTTACTAAAAGACAGAATAGCATCATAGAGTTTCGAAATGGTTCCTCTGTGATGAGGAACAAATGATAACGTAGTTTCCCACTGCTGTTCTGGAGGTAAAGAGGGGAAATTTGGGAAACACTTGGCAACAAAATTTCGAATTTGAAAATAGCGAAACAAATGGGTGGTAGGGAGATTGTAACGAGAAGACAAGTTGGGAAAACTATCGAAAACACCATCCACATATAAATGTTTGAACTGTTTTATACCCTTGTCACACCACACTGAAAATGTCGAGTCCAAAAGTGAAGGGGGAAACAAATGGTTTTCGCTTAGAGGACCCGAGGAAGACGGCATTACAAAATTAAAGTGACGTCTAAACTGAAACCAGATTTTGAGTGTGTTAAGAACCACCTGATTATCAGTGTACAGAGAGGGTCTCACGGGTAAAGAGGAATAGAGCAAAGCCGGTAAAGAAGAGCCCTTACATGATGATAGCTCCAATTTACACCACGAGGAACCAGAAGATTTTAGCCAGTAGCAAAGTTTATGGATGTGAGCGGCCCAGTAATAGACTAAAAAATTAGGTAATGCAAGTCCTCCACTAAATCTGCATCGCTGCAGCAAAGTTTTAGAGACCCTAGGTGGCTTCCCTCCCCAAATGAAAGAACCAATAATCTTGTCCAGTGAAACAAAAAAATGTTTCGGCAAAAATAAGGGAATTGACTGAAATAAAAATAAAAATTTTGGTAAGATGTTCATTTTAACAACGTTAATCTTACCGATTAAAGAAAGGGGGAGATTACCCCATCTTTGAATATCAGATGTGACCCTAGATATAAGAGGAGACAAATTTGCTGATTTAAGGCCAGCTAGAGAGCGAGTCACGTTAATCCCTAAGTACTTAAACCCAGACGGACTGAGACGAAAGGGTAGATCGGACTGTTGAAGTTGACGTGCTGCCGTATTAACAGGAAAACACTCACTTTTCCCCAAATTCAATTTATAACCTGAAAACGAACTGAAGTTCTCCAGAATACTTAAAACAGCAGGGATGGAGCATGCGGGGTCAGTCATATATAATAACAAGTCATCCGCATACAATGATACTTTATGTGTAATTCCATTACGGATGATTCCCCTGAATACAGAAGAAGATCGCAATGTAATAGACAGAGGCTCGATGGCAATGGCAAAGAGTAAGGGAGACAAAGGGAGACAAAGGGCAACCTTGACGACAACCACGACCCAGCGCAAAATAATCAGAGTAAACATCATTAGTATGAACACTGGCTTTAGGGGACGAATAAAGAAGCCGAATCCAGGAAATAAATTTATCACCAAAACCAAATTTCTCTAAAACTGCAAACAAGTACTCCCACTCCACCCTATCGAAAGCCTTTTCAGCATCTAAAGAAATCACAAGTTCAGGAAGTTCAGATAGACGCTTTGAGTAAATAACATTAAAGAGTGTACGGGTATTAAAAAACAATTGCCGTCCCTTTATAAAGCCATTCTGCTCTTCAGATATAATTCGAGGAAGCACATCCTCAAGGCGAGATGAAATTACTTTAGCCAATACCTTTGCATCGGCATTAAGCAGAGATAATGGCCTGTAGGAACCACAGGAGGTTGGGTCCTTGTCATTTTTGAGAAGGAGCGCTATGGTTGCTTGTGTGAAAGTAGGTGGTAATGAACCGGTTTCCAAGAATTCGTTAAACACAGACAAAAGCAATGGTGCCAATTTACCAATAAATGTTTTATAGAATTCAATTGGAAACCCATCCGGGCCCGGGGCTTTATTAGACTGCATAGCTGTAATAGCTTTTAATACTTCTTCAACAGATAATGGGGAGTCCAATTGCCCCGCATCATTAGCACCAATAACAGGGTTTGAAAGATTATGAAGAAATGCATTCATTTTAGCTTTATCCGTGGGAAATTCGGACCTGTACAACAAAGAGTAAAATGTTTTAAAGGTAGAATTAATTTCCAAGGGATCTGTAGTAATATTGTCATCAGAGTGTTTAATAATGGGGATCACACGCGAGGAGGCCTGACGTCGTAACTGATGTGCCAACAAGCGACTAGCCTTGTCACCATATTCGTAATATGAGCCACGACTGCGTAGTAATAAGTGCTCAGCCTCTTTGGTTGACATAAGATCAAATTCTGCTTGCAAATCAAGGCGCTGCTTCAGTAATTCTGGAGAAGGGTTCAGTGTATAACTTTGATCAAGGTTACTAATTGCAGCTATAAGTTCTTTAAGCCTGGCATTAATCTTTTTATTAGCACGGACAGAGTAAGAAATAGCTTGACCTCTCAGGTAGCATTTAAGAGTCTCCCATAGCAGAGAATATGAGACAGAATCATCCTGATTGAAGGACAAGAACTCCTCAATAGAGCCTGAAATAAATTCACAAAATTCTTTATCCGCCAGAAGGAGAGAGTTAAATCTCCAAAGTGGAGGGCTACGTTTATGGGTAGAAAGATGAACATCCAATAGCAGAGGAGAATGATCAGATATTACAATACCAGAATAGTCGGAAGAATTAACACATGAATTAAGAGTTCTGTCGATGAAAAAATAATCAATCCTAGAATAAGACTGGTGGACCTGAGAGAAGAATGAAAATTTTTTGATTGAAGGGTTGCGAAATCTCCATGGATCAACAAGATCATTCTGTTTCATAAAATCTGAGAATGTTTTAGACATAGATGATTGAGTCAAATTACGAGGACTAGATCGATCCAAAATTGGATCAAAAACACAATTCAGATCACCACCAAGGATAAGCAAATGTGTATTCAGAAAGGGGATGTTACTCAGCAATCTATTAGCGAATTCAGCATCATCAAAATTCGGGGCATATACATTTACCAACAAAACCTTTTTCTGCATTAGGGTACCAGCAACAATGATGTATCTACCGTTCCTATCAGCGACAACATTGGTCAAAGTGAATTGAACTTTCTTATTAATGAGAATGGCCACTCCTCTAGCCTTCGAATTAAAATTTGAGTGAAAGACCTGACCTACCCAAGGGCAATATAACCTATAATGATCCTTAATGCGAAGATGAGTCTCCTGTAAAAATGCTATGTCAGAATTTAGACGTTTCAAGTGAGTAAAAACCTTAGATCTCTTAACAGGGTTACCCATACCTCTGATATTCCAACTAATGAATCTAAGAGGCATACCTGACCCAGCAATGCTGGGGTCTATATTTCCATTAACCATTTACAAAAAGGAAGAGGAAAAAGACCAAACCAAAATGCCAGTGGCCATGAAGAGCCGAAATGGGACAGCCCCCCCCCCCCCCCCCCCCCAACCCAACCCTGAACACAAATACACCCCCAAGTCTCCACAGAACAGAACAAAGGAGACAGCAGTGTACCCCCAAAGTAGCAAAAATGATTCACCGAAGTGACTGGACTAATTGTTGTCTAAATAAAAATAAAAGCGAGAGAGGGAAAAATAACCTCTCACCAACTTCTCTACAGCATAACAGTGTGCGCGTAACAGTAAACATGTTTTTTTTAAAAAGGGAAAAAATAAAAAGGAAACCAACCAACCAAAAAAAGATCTCACAGTACAAAATATGACTTCCTCAGAAGGAGAACTTTCCAACAAATCACCGAAAGTGCATAAAATTTAAAAAAACAAAAAACAAAAACAACATACATAAATAGATAAACAATTAAAACAAAAACAACCAAACAAAAAATAAATAAATAAAAATTTAACAGAAACGAAAAACAACTCAGTCCTATGCAAATCAATGCAGCAAGCTTGGAGAAGATTGTGCCGGACTGGTCCGAAGTTCAAGAGTATATTATATGATCCAGTTTCAATAAATAACAATGAAAATAAAAGGAACCAGCACACCAACAGTACAATAACCAGCACAATGGCCTAAGAAAACAATGCACAGGTGGCGTTAAACCTAAGGAGAGCGTGAACCCTTAGCAGCATTACAGTATCAAACTGAGGAGCTAACGAGGCTCACCCAGAAATCAAAGTTTTGACATAATCACTGGCCTCCTCTGCCGAAACAAAGTCCTTCTCGACACCCTTATATGTGATGCGGAGTCGCGCTGGATGAAGCAGGCCATACCGAACACCGTCAATGCCACGGAGGTGCTGCCTGACCATGTTGAATGCAGCACGAGCCCGTGCCACCCTGGCGGTGTAGTCGGGGAAGACTGAGATGGTCCGATCTCCAACTTTAATCTGTCGCCGTTCTCTAGCACGTCGTAAAATGTCGACACAGTCAGTGTGGTAATGAAACCTGCATACAATGGCTCGTGGACGGTCGCCAGGCTTAGGTGCGGGTTGGAGGGTCCTGTGCGAACGATCCAAAAGCGGCTCCTTCCCCAGATCAAATGCTTCTTTTAGCAAGGAAGCTACGGCGGCAGTGGTGCACGTGTCAGGGCCCTCCGGTACTCCCACTATCCTAACATTGTTTCGCCGCGATCTGGACTCCAAATCTTCACACTTACTTTCCAGCTTGGCTACATGAGCTGTGAGACCCTTGATAGTGTTTTTCATCTCAGCTATATCATCAGAGCAGACAGTAAGTGCGTGCTCCATCTCCTTCACCGTACCTTTTAGCTCAGACATGGTAGCGTCATTTGCAGCTTTATCGATCGCCAGCTGCGTCTTCACCGCCTGCAGGTCGAACTTAATGGTAGACAAAGCATCACCCAGAGTATCCTGAAGTTCCTTTTTAAAGATGTCGGCGATATCTTTCCTCAGCGAAGCCAGCAACTCGACCTTGAGAGCCTCAATATCAGGATTAGCTTAACATGTGGGGGGCTTTGCAGGAGACGACGGCTCACTCGAGGGTGTGGTCGCGGTTTGCAAACTAGGCCTCAGTTGTGTCTGAATAGTACTGCGGGTTTTAACATTTTTTGCTGCCATTTTACGCCGGCCCGAGTAAAACTTCTCAACAAGACAATCCACAAACCAAAACAGGACTGAAAATACGGCCAAAACGCGCGAATAAATAACAATTTAATCGAAATCGGCGGGAGCTCCCAGACTCGCGTCCTACTCCATCAAAGCTCAACCGGAAGTCCACTGAAGCATCCGTATTAAACACTTTTACTAACCTCAGGCAGATGGACAGGCGCTCTGCAGGTGGGATTGAGCGCCTGTAGTTGGTGTCTAGGTGGGCGATGCTGGGACCGACTAGGAAAAGCAGGTCCTCAAACTGGCCGACGGTGATAACGCTGGAATCGACTGTCATCCAGGCGCAGCTCCTGGAGCAAATGGTGAAACTCACCAAACTGCTCACGCCTCTGGAGGACCTGATGGACCCAGGTACGGCGAGGACGTCTTTTACGCCGCTGCTCTGCTCTCCACAGTACATAGAGAAGGGAGACTCTCTCTTCAAGCGCTAGCTCGACAGCTGCCATCTTGCAAAGATACCGGTCTGGCACAACTTCCTCCCACATTCCTCCCACATTTCCGGTTCACGCGCGTCAAAATATCATATTTTGACGTGCGATGGATTTTTCTTGGACACGCGTTGAGACGCGAATGTGCACGCGTCAAATTAGGGGCGTTTGGGGCGTTTTGTTCGCGTCCATCGCGTTCGGTGTGAACACACCGTAAGAAGGGAGCTCTTTGTGAGGAGATGGAAGACCTCCTGGATAAACTTGACGAACAGGTGAGTGAAGTGCTTCTTTAGCTGACATTTTTAGAAGAGAGTATACTTTTCTCTTAACAGAAACTGAAAAAAATGTTGGCTTCAAACAAAACACATCAGTGGACATGTCAGTAAAAAATAATGTCATCAGTCATTGCTTTGTTCTTATTTGGCAGTATTTCTATTTAATTTGTAAATAGAAAGTAAAATTGTTAACATGATGTTGTTGTTGGTTTTTTTTGTAAGTTTTGTGTGGTGCTGGGTCTGACCTGTGCTTTATTTTCATTACTATGAGAGTTCTGATTTTGCATTGTGTATAGTACACCATGTTACTACACTAATTGAAATTCTTGTTTTCCACTGAATACTTTTTAGGCATCTGACATTGTGTCCCACCGGCACTGAGAGGCCAGCCCATTTTCCTCAGAGAGGATGCAACAGAGGTTTTCCTGAAATGCTTAGTAAGTACAAAAAAGTAATGCAAGTAAAACTAATTGCTATGAGATGTTTTTAAAGGATGAGTTAATCCAAAATGGAAATGTACACGTCCTCAGTGCAGTCCAGATAATTTTATAGTGGGGATTGCAGTTGTCATAACTCTCACTCCTTTTTTTTCTGCTGAGCAGCAGCTGGGCATTGTTAGTGGGTGTTCCATAGCAGAAAATATTTCTTGTACAAAACTCACAAGGTGGCATTAAGGAAAATAAGCTTTTTCTTCTTAAAACTTCTATGAGTCAAATGACCAGCATGGTATAGAGGTTACAGTTAAAATCTTTAGAAATTTGTTTGGTCTTTAGTTTTTCTTAGCTTTCAATAATTCATATTTTACTTATCTTCAGGACACTGACATTTTGGAACCAGTGTTGAACGGTGTATCAGTTGCCATCCTCACCATCCTACAAGATGACGATGCCGATACGTCTGTGCGAGAACATGCAGTTGTGTTGGAAGGGGACATCGTGCTACATAACATTCCAGATCTCTCTACTGCCTTGGCATACCTCTTTGGCCTTCTGTATGCCCTCAACATTGATTATCCAAAGCAGATGAGTTACACCTTTAAAGCAATTGAGGCCATCTTATTTTGACCTGGTCGGACTTTATGAAGGTGAAGTGGATAAATCATTATTTGAAATGTAAATTTTAGTCAGATGAATCTGTATTGTTGAGAATATATGGTGAAAATTTGTCTTGTAGTATTTTAAAAGATTTGTTATAGTGTTTTCCATATGAAGCATAGAACTGGTGTTTTACCTGTTAGTTTCCTCTTCATCGATGGTAACATTTCTAATCACTTTTAACTTCCATAGTTCATCATAGTAAGCCCATGTAAAATGTCAGTGTCTGGGTACATAGGCACTCGTTTGTGGCACTACCCTATTTAAGGTGCAATAGTTATGTTCAGCTTTTACAAGACGGTCAGGGTGTGTGCGTGAATTATTAAGTTGCTGGACACTTTGCTTTTTTGGTTCTGGACTCTGGAATTTTAACGTCTCTGCTCAAAGCACCCAAAAGAAACTGGCAACACGTTTTTGTTTCTTTCTTTCTTTCTTTTTTTTACAGAAATTCACCCTACTGCCCATGACATTCTGAAATGTACTGAAAGCACTGTTGAACAAAATAAATAAGCTTTTAGATAACATTGAATTGTGCTTTGTTTTATTCTATATCTATTTATTGAGTGTTCTTTCAAGTATAATCACAGCATACATTTTCCTTTGTTTATATAGGTACATTTTCAACTCACTGGAGTAAGAATTGTATGATTACTCAACAAGAATATCCTTGTTTGGTGAAGGCAGAAAAACATGGCATTGAAACCAGAATTTCTTCGTTAGACTTCCAGGATTATCCTAATTAGGTGAACAAGAAGAACCAAGTTGGCAGAACTTGTGAATCTTAGTTAAGTCAACAACAGTTGCAAAAGTTGAGAAAACTCAAATCTCTTGCATCATGTTGCCTTGAAATTTTACGTTTTCTCAACTTTTTCTTTTTTACAGTGTAGATGAGCAGAATTCTAATTGAGAACTTAAATTTCATCTCATTTTTCCTGTGTCCTTCTCACTTCTCCAGTGGTTGCACACTTTGTCCCAGCTGAACCCCCCTCTGCTTCTTTCACATTTTGTCATGAATCGCTGTGTAGCAGGCACTCAGACACGAGGTTTAAACACAAAGAACTCAGCTTTATTTGCTGGCAGGGGAAAGTCATACAAAAGCAAACTAAACTAGAAAAATTTGCATTTCCTGCGAAAATGCAGTGGGATGCCTTAACGCTGAAGATGTCTGTTGAAAAAAGCTGAAAAAATTGAAAGTCGAAAAAAATGCTGCCCTGAGTAGGATTCGAATCTGGCCATACTGGTCTAAGTGCGGCTAATTACTCACTGAGCCAAACTCATTCTCAGAAAGAAGAGGTGGAGACACTGACAATTGTGCTGAAATGAGCAGAAGCTGCTGAGAATTGTGCTAATAAGAGGAGAAAAGGCTGCAAATTTTGCAGAAAAGAGGTGAATCAGAAGAATTTCTGGAAAAGCTTAAAATTCTAATGAAAACAGCAGAAGAGGCTGAGATTTGTGGTGATAAGAGGAGAAAATGCTGAACCAAACAGAGGTAGTGGTTCTGTCTGTTTCAGCAGGCTGTGTACTTGTATGTATTTCTGCCATGGACTGTCAACAAGAATCTGAGGTCCATATTAGAAAAGCTGCTAAATTCATAAAACTTTGCAGAATTGTAATAAATTATCATTATGAATTACTTGTCTGTGATAGTGTATTAATTTGTAGTGAAAAAAACATGTGGACAAGGTGGAATTGAACCCACGACCTTTGGGCTTCAGACCCGTTTCATTACCAACTGCGGCACTGGGAAACAGGGTGATGAGCAGTCAGAATTAGATCCCGGTAAGAGGCGAAAAACGCCGTTTTTTGGAGTTACAAAACGTCGTGTAACTCAAAAACTAGGTGGACTAGAAACATAATTCTTGCACTGGGTGAATCAGCGGACTGGAAACTGAAACTAAACTCACAGTGAGATCCACACAGCATGAGACGAAAGGAGAGCACAGCTGGGGGAAATCAGAACTGACGAGACAAGGAGGCATAACCTGAACACACTGAGATCAGACGCGGACTATCAAAATAAAACAGGAAGCAAACACAAAGGCAGACTAAGAGACACAGGCTTAACACAGAGACCTGACTACATTACAGGGGATACACAGGCGTAGACGACGGAAAACAGAGGGAGCACAGAATAAACACTGGGAAACCAAAACACAAACTTTCATAATTCATAATATCAAAAATAAGAGTAGAAAAATCAAAAACACGGGGTCACCGACCCAGAACCAGGACACATTGGGTGTGAAGGTCCTCCTTCTGGGCTCCTGTTCTGGAAGACTTGAGACATGTGCCCCTATTAGAGATAACATTTTGTTCTCATTAAAACTTTCACATTTTGCACAATTACATATGTACTGTAGCACAAGCATGTGATACTGTGACGCTGTAAAATATATAATTACACTGTTTTCATTAGCATTTCTACTACTCATAGTAACAGCATTTAATTAACCATTATAGATGAACATTCCTAATAAATTACACTAGAAAAAGCACAAAGCTGATTGAGAACTTAAATTTCACCTTATTTTTTCCGTCTGTCCTTCTCACATCTCTAATGGTTGTACACGTTGTCATTAGCGTGTCTTCACTCCACATCGGCCACACCGTTTTGCTTGCTAACGCAGTGCAGATTTTCTGTGTTCAGAGACCACGTCAGCATGCGCACAGCTTAGAGGAAACAGTGGTCCCACAGTGTTTTGATGATGTTGCACTGTCATTTCTTCCCTGGGCCTAAGGCTGTGAAATCAGGTCAGGGCAGGGACCTTTCTGTGTGGACTTTGCATTTTTCTTCCTGTGATTGTGTGGGTTCTCTCCCATTTCCTCCCACAGACAAAGGCATGCATGTTGGGCTAATTAGTGACCATCTGTTGTTATCTGTGCCCTGTGATGGACTGGCAACCTGTACAGAGTCTACCCTGTATAGAATGCACCTGACAACTGGGAGAAGCTCCAGCCCCCCTGGAACCCAAGTGTTTAAAAAGGTGGAGGAATGGAAAGAACAATCCCAGTGGATGCAGTGGTCAGCCATTAGATAGCATCAGCTATTTAATTTGTCATTGACTCAGTCAGTGCATTTAAGTCGGTACATCTTCCACAACAGCTGAGAGCAGAGATTGACAGTATAAAATACACACTATAAGAGAGCCAGAGATTAATAATACCTAATAGTTAAATGCAAACTGGTGTATAAACAAACACAGAGTTAAAAGAGGTGAATGAAGGAGAAATGCTCAGTGAATGATGGGAAGCCCCCAGCAGCCTAGGCGTATTGTAGTATATCCAAGGAAGGAGTCAGGTTCAACATCCCATCCCTAACAATATGCCTAATGAATAAGGAAAGTTTAAGCCTAATCTTAAAAGTACAGAGAGTGTCTGTCTCCTGAATCCAAGGTTAGAGCTGCTTCTACAGAAAATGGACCTGAAAACTAAAGGCTCCGCCTCCCATTCTAGTACTAGTAACTGTTAAGGTTCAAAATTGAGGAAGGAGAGTACAAACCACCCATGGTCCAGAAGGTCTTGGTCAAACAATGATTTTAATGACTACACACGTGTGGGAAGAACACTCTGTACGCCGACAGCAAGTGATCTCCGACTTAATCAAAGCATAAACAGATATTTTATAGCATCAGGGTTTGATTTACTGACGCCCCTTCATGCGTCACAGATACATTTTATACATAGATCAGATCAACACCACAATGACTTTTAACCCAGAAGATCATCTTCTATTTTCATGGCTGGTACTTTCCGTTCTTGTCTTAAAGTGAATTGTTCCTCTTTCTTGCCGAGACATGACTAATCTCTCCTCTAAATAAATCTAACTCATGTGTGTGTGTGTGTTGACCCCACATGCTCTTTCTCAATTCACCTGTTGCACTTCTGACCTTTTACCAGACCAGAGGCTCACTGAGACTATATGTATGTCTTCTACTAAATAAATGTTTTAACCAAGAACCTCTACTTAAACCTTAATATGAAATGACCTGATATATAAGTGTTTTGTAAGCATGTATTGCAATTCCTTCTATGGCTCCAAGTCACTTGCACAATAGATTGTCCGGACATCGCGCCGAACAAAGCTTCCAACCCCCAATTAATTGACCGAGCTCCAACTCTTTAATAAGCACAGATATGCATTGTGTATAAAATAGTCATAACTGCACCTGAAATACAAGGTCAACATAATAACTGTATGCATAACATCTTAAGGCCTTCTTAAAGCTATCTGTTACATTGTTAAAGCCTCGTCTTAGCCTGCTGCTCAAAATAACTTCCTGCTTCTGCAAACTCTCTGCAAGCCTGTTTCCTGTCCTGTTACTTTTAGCCTTTCTGAAAGACACACACTGTTCAACCCCTGAATGCAATATAAACTCCAGATTATATTATTAATGCAATGGTAATAATGATGATTATTTAACAATAGCAGTAAAATAATTTCCCTGCTCCACATAACCTAGGAACCACAAGTAAGCTCGCAGTCTGATAGCAAAACACCGCCGTCACTCCTAAAACTTCCTCCTTCCTAAACAACTAAATGCCATGTTCCCATATCATTTTTTGATTGGTCGACATGGTACATTTTTCCACCAATAGGAAAGGGTGGGGGGGTTTTGGTTTTGTTTTTGCTCACAGGCTTTCGAGCGTTTTCCTTATAAAACCCTGTTTTTACCGTTTCTTCCCGCAGTAAATATAAACAACGACAGTATTCAGGAAGAAAACCAAACATTGCAGATATTTTGATTAGGGCTGGGACAACGCGTCGACGTAATCGATTACGTCGACGCAAAAAATACGTCGACGTAAAAAAATCTGCGTCGATGCGTCGTCACTTTCAAAAAAAGACATGGCGGCAGCGAGTAGCGAAATCATGAGTGAGGCAGTTGCAGTCAACTTAAATCACTCCACCCGAACACGCAGTTCTACAGTATGGGGATATTTTAACAGAAAAGGAAGTGATTCAGTCGTCTGCCGGCTTTGTGAGGTGGAAATGGCCTATCATAAAAGCACGACGGCTATGCACCAGCACCTCAAACGACTGCATCCAGGAGCAGCTTCTGCAAAGGACAAACCACCGTAAGTTTTCAACTTTTTTACTAACGCTAGTTTTTACCCGTTAATTCACCCAGACCCCCCCGCCCCACGTAGACGTACACTCACTCATAGACACAGAGATAAACACCCAACCTCCGTAAATACAAAACTAATTTAAGCTGCTGAGCAGTAACATACAGCAACTGCTGTTTAGTTGTTGTTGTTGTTGTTTTGTTTGTGGCCCATGCTGGCAAAATGAGTCTGAATGCACGCAGGCTGATTATCAGAATCGGCGAAAGACAAAAATGTGAGACAGCGAATTGGCCGCAGGAGAAATGTTAACAAGGATAATGCACCACCTGCTAAACGTAGCCGTCGTGGACACTATTACAACATTGTTAAAGTGCTTGCAAAAGCAAAATGACAATGAACTCTTGATTTGTCAAATTTAATGTGTTTCATCCTATTTGAACGCTGTTTTTATACATTATGCTTCTCCAGCTTGATCTTATAGGTCAAAGTTATGCCATCTAATGACTAGAAAGCAGTGCACCAGTAAAGGTGCCATCAGCCCTGGGTGTTTAAACGTTATCTTTTCCAGCCATCATGATTACTGCATATCATATGTTCAACATTGGGGATTATCATTAACCTCTTACTGTTATGCTATGAAAGCACATGGCATAACAGTATGTGTGTATCTATCTATCTATCTATCTATCTATCTATCTATCTATCTATCTATCTATCTCAACCAGATCCTTATCAAATTATTTTGATATTATGCTTTCCATATAATTATTTAGTAATTATTCGAATTCATCTGTGTGCTGTGTGTGATTTATGATTTCAGGAATAAACAGAAAAGTCTGGAGGACTACTGTTAGAGAAGAAGTACACCATGCACCCCCCAGGAGGTGGCTGTACTTACTGAGAGCGTCTTAGCTATGATTTTAAAAGACAAGAGACCACTTGCTGTGGGTGAGGGATTCAAAGAAATGCTGACCACTTTCCAACCAGGTTACACTCTGCTGTCTAAGCGTCATTTTACAAGCATGATGGAGAGAAAGTATGAAACTTCAATGGAGAAACTAAGGAATGAACTAAAAAAAAGCCTCCAAAACATCCAAAATCTCCCTTACCACTGATGCTTGGACAAGTCTGGTCACAGAGTTCTACTTAGGGGTAACTTGTCATTTCATTATTTGTTCAAAGACGCCATTGCTGCTGTTTGTATATTATTAATTTTTTGCTATGATTTCCTTTGTTATATTTGTTTTGCAAAACATTTAATTTTTTGTTTAAAAACAGAAGATTGTAGTACAATGTTATTGTGGATTTTATTTTGTGAAGGAAGAGCACTTTTTGGCAGAAAGCAAAGTGAATGTTACATTTTGTTTGTTTAAAGACACCATTGTTGCTATTTATTTGAAATGTTTTGTTAACTTTTCCTTAATTTTATATATGTTTGCACATTTCATTTCTTGTTAAATGCTATCTCTATTGTATTGATTGTACGACCTCTACAACTTTATTTTGCAATTTTTTTTTATTAAAAGGTCTTCAAATGAATAAATTTGTGTTTGTCATTTATATACATAAATTAGTAAATGTGAAATTGCTATACAAGTCAAATAATGGGGGAAAAAATCATTAATCGAATCGAATCGAAATCGAATCGGATTGAAAAATGACTCGTTAGATTAATCGATGCATCGAAAAATTAATCGCTAGATTCATCGATTAGGAAAATAATCGTTTTGCCCAGCCCTAATTTTGATCATAACTCTGGTTTTTTATTAATTTTAATTTCAATTCAGGTTAGATTTTTTTTGTGCATAACGCAGATTTTATGTGCGCAGAGACGTGCCAGCAGTGCGCAATTGCGCACGCGCGCAGCTCAGAGAGAACATTGGATGCCGCTATAATATATTAAGTATTATTTTGATATTCTGTATTTGTCAGTCATAAATGTGGTTTGAGGATAATTCAAAAGATTAATCACGACTCAGTTCTGAATTATAGGCTCATAATCATGCACATCCATTGCAGCTGCTTTAGAATTGCCTGTTTTCACCACTGCACGCCATTACTGACAGGAGGAAGCAGTGAGCAATTTGAAACAGTATGCAACCTCTAGCAAGGCTCAGAAAGCAGCCTAGAGCAGCAGCAGTCAGTGTAGAGGCAGACAAACTCTGAGAGTAGCTGCTGCTATGTACTCACACTGTGCTCCACTCAGCTCCCACACACTCCGGGAGGGGTTTGTTGTTCCACAGATCAACTTCCTCCAAAAACACATTACTACACACACTGTCATTCATTCAATAGGGTCATACATACTGTAACTCGGACAGTAATTATGTTGTCAAAAGATATGATAAGGCACTGATCAGATATTCATGAACTAGCTTCTTTTTGTCTAGTTGCTTCTGTCTGGTTAATATGCTGCCAACAGTATCATTTGTTCATTTTTCAAAATCAAGGCTACTATGCTAGTCTAAGGATGTGGCATGGGTCCAGGCTGATGGAGCAGCAGTCTAAACAAGTGTATACTTTCCATGTCTGTGAGTCTCTGAGGTATTGTCATTGCAGGTCTTATGTATTCTGACCTCCCCATGCCCTAAAACAGGGGTGTCGAACTCCAGGCCTTGAGGGCCGGTGTCCTGCAAGGTTTTAGATGTCACCCTGGGTCAACACACCTGAATCAAATAATTAATTCATTACCAGGCCTCTGGAGAACTTCAAGATATGTTGAGGAGGTCATTTATTTATTTTATTTTTTTTCTCTTTTTCATTTTTTTTTCTCCTCTTTCTTCATTCATTGTCCGGGATGACTTCCATCCTCTTCACCGACAGTACACTTTAAAGTTGATATTGAGTTGGAATTTGATTAACGTAATTAGCTTAACTTCAGACTCATCTCTGCTACACTTGATGTAGCCTAACACTGACCATGAAACCACAGCCACTGTGAAAAGAAGGCCACGGGTTTGCAGCGCAGTTTTTTCTTTGTTACATAATTCCATATATTTTGCATCATATATTTGATGTCTTCAGTATGTATCTACAATGTAGAAATGAGTAAAAATAAAGAAAAAAGACTGGATGAGAAGGCGTGTTAAAACATTTGAACAGTAGTGTACAGCACCTTTCTTCTCTCCCACAGTTTCAAAGCACTTTGTACAACATGCCTTATTCACCTATTCACAGAACTTTCTTCTATGCTTAAGATCTAACATTTACATGCATTTATAGTCCGATGAGTATAAATGCTTCCAACCTTCCAATCACCAGCTGTATTATTATTATTATCATTATTGTTGTTGTTGTTGTTTTTATTTATTTATTAGATTTTTTTTTGTTTTATTCTTTTAATGTTAATCACTTTGATGAGCACTTGTTGTTTTAAAGCGCTTTATCAGTAAAGTTGGCTTGGCTTGCCTAGCCGGCGGGGTAGGCTGCCCGGTCCTCCATTTCGTTGGGGCTCTTGCCCTTTGGCTGAAAGAGTTCAGTCTGGCCTCTTTCCTTCATCTGCTGGGGCAGGCAGTCAGTCTTCATCGAGGTGAATAGCCTCAGGTCTTCAGTACTCTTGGGTGGTTGTGGACTGCACAGCTCTGTCTTTCTGCCTCTGGCTCCTGGGGGAGGGTGTTGTTGTGGCTTCTCACCCTCATTATAAAGTATGTTTCTTGACAAAGACATTTACACACACACAGGTCATACACTCACTCATCCACACATATCTACACAAATACCTCACATACCTCAAAGCTGTGAGCGTGGTGCTAAAACTTTGGCTCTGTGTGCAGCTATTCACGGAGTTTTAACACTCCATTCATCACACCAAAATTTGGTAAGACATCTCAGTGTTGTTGGAGGAATTGTAGAGAGTTAGGTGACTTTATTCACATATTTTGGGATTGGCCTGGAATTTTTGAGTTTTGGAAATCTGTGCAAATAGATATAAAAAGTATTCTAGGGTTTGATTTATACTTGGACCCATGCGTATACATTTTGGGAATAGTCCCCAGGGATGTAGTGGACAAAGACTGTAAATATGTACTGAGAGTTCTGCTTCTGATTGTGAAGAAATGTATTACATCTGCATCACATTCTCTCAGTATCACACAATGATGAGATAGAATTAAAAAGGTCTACATTATGGAAAAAACAACATGGGAACCAATAGTAAGATTTATGGCACCTCTATGTATTCTTTAAAAAAAAAAAGATTTATTACTATTTCCCCTGTGTTTATCTTAGTCATTTTTTTTATACAGAGAGTGCAGAATTATTAGGCAAGTTGTATTTCTGAGGAATAATGTTATTATTGAACAACAACCATGTTCTCAATGAACCCAAAAAACTCATTAATATCAAAGCTGAATGTTTTTGGAAGTAGTTTTTAGTTTGTTTTTAGTTTGAGCTATTTTAGGGGGATATCTGTGTGTGCAGGTGACTATTACTGTGCATAATTATTAGGCAACTTAACAAAAAACAAATATATACCCATTTCAATGATTTATTTTTACCAGTGAAACCAATATAACATCTCCACATTCACAAATATACATTTCTGACATTCAAAAACAAAACAAAAACAAATCAGCGACCAATATAGCCACCTTTCTTTGCAAGGACACTCAAAAGCCTGCCATCCATGGATTCTGTCAGTGTTTTGATCTGTTCACCATCAACATTGCGTGCAGCAGCAACCACAGCCTCCCAGACACTGTTCAGAGAGGTGTACTGTTTTCCCTCCTTGTAAATCTCACATTTGATGATGGACCACAGGTTCTCAATGGGGTTCAGATCAGGTGAACAAGGAGGCCATGTCATTAGTTTTTCTTCTTTTATACCCTTTCTTGCCAGCCACGCTGTGGAGTACTTGGACGCGTGTGATGGAGCATTGTCCTGCATGAAAATCATGTTTTTCTTGAAGGATGCAGACTTCTTCCTGTACCACTGCTTGAAGAAGGTGTCTTCCAGAAACTGGCAGTAGGACTGGGAGTTGAGCTTGACTCCATCCTCAACCCGAAAAGGCCCCACAAGCTCATCTTTGATGATACCAGCCCAAACCAGTACTCCACCTCCACCTTGCTGGCGTCTGAGTGGGACTGGAGCTCTCTGCCCTTTACCAATCCAGCCACGGGCCCATCCATCTGGCCCATCAAGATTCACTCTCATTTCATCAGTCCATAAAACCTTAGAAAAACCAGTCTTGAGATATTTCTTGGCCCAGTCTTGACGTTTCAGCTTGTGTGTCTTGTTCAGTGGTGGTCGTCTTTCAGCCTTTCTTACCTTGGCCATGTCTCTGAGTATTGCACACCTTGTGCTTTTGGGCACTCCAGTGATGTTGCAGCTCTGAAATATGGCCAAACTGGTGGCAAGTGGCATCTTGGCAGCTGCACGCTTGACTTTTCTCAGTTCATGGGCAGTTATTTTGCGCCTTGGTTTTTCCACACGCTTCTTGTGACCCTGTTGACTATTTTGAATGAAACGCTTGATTGTTCGATGATCACGCTTCAGAAGCTTTGCAATTTTGAGACTGCTGCATCCCTCTGCAAGATATCTCACTATTTTTGACTTTTCTGAGCCTGTCAAGTCCTTCTTTTGACCCATTTTGCCAAAGGAAAGGACGTTGCCTAATAATTATGCACACCTGATATTGGGTGTTGATGTCATTAGACCACACCCCTTCTCATTACAGAGATGCACATCACCTAATATGCTTAATTGGTAGTAGGCTTTCGAGCCTATACAGCTTGGAGTAAGACAACATGCATGAAGAGGATGATGTGGACAAAATACTCATTTGCCTAATAATTCTGCACTCCCTGTATTTTGATTTTGGCCTTTTTCAGCTTTATTGGACAGAGCAGTAAAGAGTGACAGGAAAGCGGAGGGAGAGAAAAGGGAAGACATGCAGTAAAGGACCGCTCATCCCTGAACCAGCACCCATCTCAGTCATTCTTTATATAGTAATTGTTTTTTGTTTCACTGTTTATGTGTGTAGTTATTTCAATATTATTTTTACATCATAAGGTTATGGTTTATTTTGGGGAAGTGTAGTTTGGCCAGATGTTTTGTTATTGTGTTCATTGGTAGTTTCCAGAACACCGGAATGACAATTAAAAGGTATGACCACATACGATTTAACTACCAAGACTAATGATTATAATGGATGATCGTAAGGGGTAAAAAAGCTAATAAAGCTGTTTAAAGTGAAACGGGGCAAGGATGGACGACTGTACATGCTTGTATAAAACAGTTTGAAGATAAATAAAAAGTAAAAAAAAAAATGCTGCCAAAACAGTGGACTTCAGGGTGAAACCAGCTCCTCTAGATCCCACTTTCCTCCATGCCTGGCCAGTGGAGGCAACAAAATCCTTCCACTTTCTGGAAACAGTCACCTTCCGGGACCCAAGGTAGGAGCAAAATATCAGCTCCCTCATCAAGATAGCACAGCAGAGTATGTACCTCCACCTGTAAAAGGAGAACCTGCTGAAGTCAATGATAGTGCAGTTTTACTCCTTACTCACTCAAGTCTCAGCTCCTCCTGCATCCTCTGGTATGCTGCTGCAATTTCCAAGGACTAAGGCAAACTATATCATAGTGGTGCAATGGATCACTGTTAATCCGTGATGAACCGATCCCACACCACAGTTCGGCACACACGTGATCCAAAGATTCGAAAAAGAGAAAGAAAAAAGTGTGTGTATGGTGCACATGGTGAGTCTGTCAAGCGATAGTCATGGCCAGCGATAGTCATGGCCAGCGATAGTCATGGCCAGCGCTAGCGGTCCAAGTGGAGGAGCAGCGGCATTTAAGCAGCCCTTTGCTGCCCAATCCGACCGGGCTGAAGCTATTACAAAAGTTATTGAGATGTTTATAACTGCAGACATGAGGCCATATTCTGTTGTGCAAAACAAGGGGTTTAAACATAAGATGGACGTGCTTGAACCACGCTATGACATCCCGTTGCACGTCCACTTCGGTGACAAGATCGCTCCAAGCATGTATGAGCAGGAAAGGTCTAAAGTTATGGCTGAACTATCCCAGGAATCTTCTGTTGCCCTAACTACAGATGGGAGGACCTCCAGGACAACGAAAAGCTACGTGACCGCTCGTTATATCACAGCGGAGTGGTAGATACAAAGCCGTGTACTGCCCTATATTGCACCTTAATTTGTTTTTATATAATTGTGTGGAATGAGTCTGAGTTGAATGTTTTTCAATGGGAAAAAAATACTTAAATGGCAAGTTAAATTTTTCTTGTCTTTTTTCTTTTTTTGCTGATCCAAAGATTTATCCGATCTGAACCGTGAGTCTTTTGATCCGTTGCACATGTATGTATGTATGTATGTATGTATGGATGGATAGATGGATAGAAAAAATTCCCCACTCACCCCTGTGGGCGGTCAATCCTTCAAGCTCGGGTCCTCTACCAGAGGCCTGGGAGCTTGAGGGTCCTGCGCAGTATCTTAGCTGTTCCCAGGACTGCGCTCTTCTGGACAGAGATCTCCGATGTTATTCCCGGGATCTGCTGGAGCCACTCGCCTAGCTTGGGAGTCACCGCACCTAGTGCTCCGATTACCACGGGGACCACCGTTACCTTCACCCTCCACATCCTCTCGAGCTCTTCTCTGAGCCCTTGGTATTTCTCCAGCTTCTCGTGTTCCTTCTTCCTGATATTGCTGTCATTCGGAACCGCTACATCGATCACTACGGCCGTCTTCTTCTGTTTGTCTACCACCACTATGTCCGGTTGGTTAGCCACCACCATTTTGTCCGTCTGTATCTGGAAGTCCCACAGGATCTTAGCTCGGTCATTCTCCACCACCCTTGGGGGCGTCTCCCATTTTGACCTCGGGACTTCCAGGTTATACTCGGCACAGATGTTCCTGTACACTATGCCGGCCACTTGGTTATGGCGTTCCATGTATGCCCTGCCTGCTAGCATCTTGCACCCTGCTGTTATGTGCTGGATTGTCTCAGGGGCATCTTTACACAGCCTGCACCTGGGGTCTTGTCTGGTGTGATAGACCCCAGCCTCTATGGATCTTGTGCTCAGAGCTTGTTCTTGTGCTGCCATGATTAGTGCCTCTGTGCTGTCTTTCAGTCCAGCTTTGTCCAGCCACTGGTAGGATTTCTGGATATCAGCCACCTCCTCTATCTGCCGGTGGTACATACCGTGCAGGGGCCTGTCCTTCCATGATGGTTCCTCGTCTCCCTCCTCTTTCTTGGGTTTCTGCTGCCTGAGGTATTCACTGAGCACTCGGTCAGTTGGGGCCATCTTCCCAATGTATTCTTGGATGTTCGTTGTCTCATCCTGGACTGTGGTGCTGACACTCACCAGTCCCCGGTCTCCTTCCTTCCGCTTAGCGTACAGCCTCAGGGTGAAACCCTCCATGCATGGTAAGGAGCTTTCTTGTCTTGATGTCAGTGGCTTCTATCTCCTCCTTTGGCCAGCCTATTACCCCAGCATGGTACCTGATCACGGGCAGGGCGTGCGTGTTGATGCCCCGGATCTTGTTCTTACCGTTCAGCTGACTCCTCAGGACTTGCCTGACCCTCTGCAGGTACTTGGTGGTTGCAGCTTTTCTAGTGGCCTCTTCATGTTTCTCATTCGCCTGCGGGATCCCCAGGTACTTGTAACTGTCCTCTATGTCTGCAATGTTGCCTTCTGGTAGTTCAATCCCCTCAGTTCTGACTACCTTCCCTCTCTTTGTTATCATCTGACTACACTTCTCCAGCCTGAACGACATTCCAATGTCATTGCTGTATATCCTGGTGGTGTGGATCAGTGAATCGATGTCTCGTTCACTCTTGGCATACAGCTTGATGTCATCCATGTACAGGAGGTGGCTGACAACTGCTCCGTTCCGTAGTCGGTATCCGTAGCCAGTCTTGTTAATGATCTCACTGAGGGGGTTCAGGCCTATGCAGAACAGCAGTGGGGACAGAGCATCTCCTTGGTAGATCCCGCACTTGATGGTGACTTGTGCTATGGGCTTGAGGATGGCCTCCAGTGTTGTTTGCCACATCCCCATTGAGTTCCTGATGAAGGCTTTCAGGGTCCTGTTGATCTTATATAGTTCTAGGCATTCCAGTATCCAGCTGTGGGGCATTGAGTCATAGGCCTTCTTGTAATCAACCCAGGCAGTGCACAGGTTGGTCAGTCTGGTCCTGCAGTCTCGGCTGACTGCTGCCAGTAGCTGGTGTTTTGCGCCTCTGGTATTCTTGCCCATCCCTTTCTGTGCCCCGCTCATGTATTGACCCATGTGCCTGTTCATCTTAGCCGCTATGATACCTGACAGGAGCTTCCACGTGGTGCTGAGGCAGGTTATTGGTCGGTAGTTGGAGGGGACCGGTCCCTTCTGGGGGTCCTTGAGGATCAGGACTGTCCGGCCTTCGGTTAGCTGGTTCATTTGTGCTGCCAGGCGCTCGTGGAGTGCAGTCAGCTTCTTCAGCCGGTAGGCGTGAACCATGTCAGGGCCTGGTGCTTGCTGTCCGACTCTTCATACTGGAGACCCTTTCTTGGATATCTGCCACGGATATATATATATATATATATATATATATATATATATATATATAGCGTTAATCAGGTTTTTATGCACAAATAGCTGCTAAGAAACCACGAATAAGGAAAAGCAACAAGCAGAGGAGATTTGTTTGAGCCAAGAAACACAAGGAATGGACATTAGAACAGTGGAAATCTGTGCTTTAGTCTGATGAGTCCAAATTTGAGATCTTTGTGGTTCCACCTATCGTGTCTTTTTGCAATGCAGAAAAGGTAAATGAATGGTCTCTACATGTGGGGGTGGTTTGCTGGTCACACTGTTTTGTGACTGCTCAGTGACAAAAACACTTATGAGTAGGGATGGGTACCGGTGTCCGGTGCCATGATGGCACCGGTTCTGACATAAACGGTAGTAACCAGACCGAAAAGCAGCGCACATTTCGGTGCTTTATTTCGGTGCTTTTTTTTCCTGAGCTGTGATACACTTCTAGCCGATCATTTTACGTTTCCGAGGATAGTAGGCGGGGCCAGGTATGTACGTTCTTTTATGCAGAGCTACAGATTAAAAATGCCCAAGGCGAAGCGGTCAAAAGTCTGGCTGTACTTCACAGCAAAATATGCAAACTCAGCAGCCTGCAACAAGTGCTTTAAGCTGATACTGTGATACTGTCAAAGGAGGTAACACCTCGAATCCGATGAAACACCTGGCGACGCATAGCGGGTTTTTTTTAAAAGCCGAGAAATGCGCCGTATTTGATGGCAGCAGCAGCCGTTCTTCTCTGCATGAGTAGCTTAATGTTGTTCGTGTGTAATTTACATTGAGTAGGCTAACCACGTTATTACATTAATGCATGTAAGGTGAACTAGCAAACATCATCATAGCTACATGCGGCTGTCTTCTTGTTTGATGGCAGATACTCCCTTCACCCTGGCCAAAAAGGCTAAAATGACCAAAGAAAAAGAGGGAAACAGCTAAACATGAGAGGTTTTGGACAAAGTTTGTGTTTTTGCCATTGTTTAAGCACTGCTTCCAGCCAAGAATCATACCATATATGCCCCATAGCTGCAGAAAAGGCTAACATTGTTATCTTTTTACAAAAAAACCAGCTGAACATGAGAGGTTTTTGGACAAAGTTTGTGTTTTTTCCATTGTTTAAGCACTGCTTCCAGCCAAGAGTGATACCATATATGCCCCGTAGCTGCAGAAAAGGCTAACATTGTTATCTTTTTACAAAAAAACCAGCTGAACATGAGAGGTTTTTGGACCAATTTTGTGTTCTCCATTCTTTAAGCACCAGTTTGAGCACCGTTTGAGCACCGGCACCGTTTCAAAAGTACCGATTTGGCACCGGTATCAGATAAAACCTAAACGATACCCATCCCTACTTATGAGCCTCTGAAACAAGCCCAGGAAGTGGTTACAGGAAGAGAGTGATAAATTGTCTAAAACAGTTAGATGGTCTTGTATGATGTTACACTTCTCTTCACTTGTGTTCCAGTCACTGAAGCGTTGGAGGTAGTTCGCAAGAGATTACAGGATGACCCCAACCTCAGTAACAGGACCACTCTCAGCATCGACCAAGTGTGTTTGCTTTTGGAACTGTCTTAGTTCCACCTATTTCAAATACAAGGGTCAGTTCTACAGACAGAAACATGGGTACTCCATGGGTTCCCCAGTTTCACCCATTTTGGCCCTGTTATGTGACTCTGTCATCCACCTCTTGAAGACCACCAAGTCATTGGTTCAGGTATGTGGATGACACCTGGATGAAAATCAAATCTCAGGACGTACCACAATTCACGGATCACATTAACTCGGTGGACCAACACATCAAATTCACCAGGGAGGATATGAAAAGTGGAAGGTCAGACTTCTTAAACTGTGAGATTTCCATCAGTAATGGGGGACATCTAAAAGCTGATGTGTACCGTAAACCTACGCATACGGATCAGTATTTGAGGTTTGACTCTCATCATCCACTGGAGCACAAACTGAGCTTTATCAGGACACTACAACATTGAGCGAACACCATCCCCACAGACACAGCGGCCAGGGAAGCAGAAAAACACCAGTTCAAGAAGGCCCTGAGTAAATGTGGTTATCCCAGCAGGACTTTTGTCAAAGCTGGGAAGGCGCCAAAAGAAGGCTCCAGCCGATCCAGGAGAGAAGGACAACCGCTGCCTAAGCGAAAACCCTTAGCGAGCCCATATCTGTCAGGCGTTTCGGAACAGTTGAGACGCATTTTTTTCTAAACACCGGGTCTCTGTGGCTATTAAACCCCAAAATATGCTGCAACAAAAACCGGTCCACCCCAAGGATCGGGTCCCCCGACACAAACAGAAGTGTACACTGTTAAATGCCAGGAGGATTGCCAGGATTTATACATCGGGGAAACCAAACAACATCTGGTGAAGTGGATGGCACAACACAGAAGAGCTCCCTCGTCAGGCCTGGACTCTGCAGTCTATTCACACCTACAGGCCAGTGGACACTCTTTCAATGATGAGGATGTAACATCCATAGGGAGGAACGCTGGCTTGAGTGCGGAGTCAAGGAGGCCATTTACGTAAATAGGGAAAGACCATCTCTGAATCGAAGAGGGGGCCTCAGAGTACATCTTTCTCCATCTTCCAATGCTGTGATTGGAGCCATTCTCCAACTCTCTGTTAATGGTATTTATGGCCATTGATCAGTGGTCTATGATCAATGGTTGTTGATCAGTGGTCATGACAGTTTGCATATTAATTACAACAGACTTTGTTGGTGATGACAGCTTCAAGACACCTCCTACATGGAGAACCTGGTATCATGCATTACTCAGGTGTGGCACATTCTTCCATAAAAACAGTTCAAATTCTGAAGGTTTTGTGGGCCCCTTCTATGAACTCAAATGTCTATCAGCTTTGCTTCTTACCACAGATTTTCAATTAGATTCGGTTCAGGTGATTGGCTGGGCGATTCTAGTAGCTTTATTTTCTTTTCTGAGTTTTCTTGGCTTGTGTTTGGAATCATGGTCTTCCTGAATGTCTACCCTCGTTTGTCCACCACCATTATTTTGGTTGATAGCAGCAAATTTTTATCAAGAATGTATCAAGAACAGGCCCACAACTTGATATTTCCAACTCAAAAGGCACTGCGTAACAACCTAAGACAACAAAGTTTGAACCTCCAAACATGTTGTGTATTACGGTTTGGAGTTCAAGTTTTGTCCTACCTGACCAGACTATATGTCTGTGTGTCTTTCTGTGTCTTTCTGGCTGCTGCCAAATTTCCCCTTGTGGGACAATTAAAGGATTATTCTATTCTATTCTACAGGGTGGGCCATTTATATTGATACACCATAATAACATGGAAATGGCTGGTGATATGTTAAAGTCCTGTTTGTTGCACATTAGTATATGTGAGGGGGTAAAAGAGAATAAAGTTACGTTTGTGGACTTCAGCTCTGCCTTCAACACCATCCTTCCAGACCATCTCCGAGGCAAGCTTTCCCAGATGAATGTGCCTGATCCCATCTGCCGGTGGATCACTGACTTCCTGACGGACAGGAAGCAGCATGTGAGGCTGGGAAAGAATGTCTCGGACTCCCGGACCATCAGCACCGGCTCCCCTCAGGGCTGTGTTCTTTCTCCTCTGCTCTTCTCCCTGTACACCAACTGCTGCACCTCCACCCACCAGTCTGTCAAGCTAATCAAGTTTGCAGATGACACCACCGTTATTGGGCTCATCTCGGACGGGGACGAGTCTGCCTACAGGAGGGAGGTTGAACGTCTGGTGTCCTGGTGCAGCCACAACAACCTGGTGCTAAATGCCCAGAAGACAGTGGAGATTATTGTGGACTTCAGGAAGCACACAGCCCCACTCCCCCCCATCATCCTGACTGACACCCCCATCACCTCTGTGGACTCATTCCGCTTCCTGGGTACCACCATCACCCAGGACCTGAAGTGGGAGCCCACCATCACCTCCGTCATCAAGAAAGCCCAGCAGAGGATGTACTTCCTGAGGCAGCTGAAGAAATTCAACCTGCCAACACGGACGATGATGCAGTTCTACACCGCAATCATCGAGTCCATCCTCACCTCCTCCATCACCGTGTGGTACGCTGGAGCCACTATCAGGGACAAACAGAGACTGCAGCGTGTTGTGCGCTCTGCTGAGAAGGTGATTGGCTGTAGACTCCCATCTCTGCAGGACCTGTACATCTCCAGGACACTGCGGCCTCTCGCCATAAGAACAGTTTCTTCCCCTCTGCTGTTGGACACATGAACAATAACCGTATGACTGTTCCCACCACTAACACATGACCCTACGCTGTGTTCACTGCATCATTCCATGTTTGGCACTGATCACCACCTGCACTCATGTATATATCTTTCTACGTAGCACTTTTAATTCTTATTCTCATGTATATATCTCATGTATATCTCATGCATATATCTTTCTACGTAGCACTTTTAATTCTTATTCTTACTTTTATTTTTTCATGTCTATTTAAGCGTAATTTATGACAGTATGTTTGCACTGAAGCACCGCAGCAATTTCCTAATGTTGTAAACCTGCTCAACATTTGGCAATAAAACCCTTTCTGATTCTGATTCTGAAACCAAGCACACCATTGTTTTTCTTGTGACATTACCAATAAGTTTGATGTGTCACATGGCCCTCTTCCTATTGAAAAAACAAAAGTTTTATCCAAGATGGCCGACTTCTAAATGGCCACCATGGTCACCACCCAGCTTGAGGAGTTTGCCCCCTCACATATACTAATGTGCCACAAACAGGACTTTAATATCACCAACCATTCCCATGTTATTACAGTGTATCCATATAAATGGTCCACCCTGTATATTCTCCTGGTATTTCACAGGCTTGTCTAAATATTGTTAAACTGTTGTATGTTTAACACAGCCTTGGCTCCCATGGGACATCATCGTGGAGGGAGGGGTTTCCTCTCTCTACCTCTCCCTGCTGCCCCTCCTTGGAATGCAGCTGGATGTTCTGGTGTGGTCGTTAACACCCTTCCTTGGTCATCTGGTTTGACTAGGAGCTCTTCCTTGTTATATTTTCTCCCCCCTTCATTAGAGCCAATTTGGGAAAAGAAAAATGTGTTTGGCACAACAGTCCATTCAGTTAATAATTCTAATGGCAACAGCTGCCAGACAGAAAGGATGGGAGTTTACATTCTTTTGTAACCAATGCCATCAGTATGTCTTAGCTGTCCATATCTGAGGCCTCGGAAACTGCCAGGCAAAGACTCACAGCTTTGGCCAGCTGCCATTCCACTTAACCATCCAAGGTGTACTCTCAGTGGCAGCGGAACAACATGAGAACAGCCCAACCAAGGCTGGAGATGAAGCAATATTGGATAAGCGTATGGGACATGGACACAACCCATGACAAGAATGCTCAGTGGCTAGTGGATCTAAGAGGAAACCACAGCAACCTCCCTGAATAGGATCCAGTAACCATCACAGTGGCAGACATCCAAGAAAGGGTCTCAAGCATGAAAACCTGGACAGCACGAGGCCCAGACATGATTCACATCTACTGACTATAGAAGCTAACTGCACTGCATGAGTATCTGGCAGCACCTGTGAATCAGGTACTAATAGATGAGTCATACCCAGAATGGCTAATGGAAGGCCAGGCAGCGCCTATCCCAAAAGATCCAAAGGGACCAGTCCCTCTACCACACTATTATCAAGCACAGGTAGAGTTGCACAAATTAAATATATTAAAAGCCTTCAGAAAAGTGAAAGTAGAAGAGTGAGTCAAAAAACAGAGAGACATGCTGTAGACGGAAACTGATGAACTCAAAAGTCAATACAAGATTTTGTTTTACTGATTTATGTACTGTCACATACAGGCACAGACTACAACCTGAAAAAGTTAGAACAATATAAAATTAATAGCTCATTTAAAGCATAAAGTTAATTAGACATATTGGAATTTAAGGCTGAAATTGTTTTGCGATGCCAGGAAAAAAATAAAATACCAAACAAACAAAAAGAATTACCCAATAACTGGGAGGTCTCTCTTGTAGATGAGGAAAAGTTCAACTAGGGATACAGCTAAAATGTATGAATACAGTTTATCAATAGGAAAGCAAAATATTAGGAGATTTTATCAATGACACTTTTGACAAATTTCTGTAGAAAAGAGAAAACCACTACTGAATGGCTGTTATGTTCACTGCAGATTGTGGAATGGAAGTCATGGCATGGATCAAAATACTTCTGAAAACCACATTCTGTCACGTTGTTCAGTTTCCAAAGTACTCAGAAATATGGTTGTATTACTACAATATTGGTATTTCATCACCCTAACATGGTGGTGAGACAAAGAAAAGATCAGAAACACAATTCCACATGTCCTTTATTCCACTATAACCAATGAAACATCCATTGTGCTGCTTCTTGCAACCACTACATGTATGATGTATCCATTTCACAGCATATTTAAGGCTTATTTCATTGTTTTACACACCATGATCAATATACGATTCTACTAGCTGTCTTTCATTTGCATAATAAAATCAATAAAAACTAGCCAGCCTTATGAAAGGCCTAATATGTACCGAGTACTGAAGTATACCATTACAGAGGATTACTGTACAAACCATTTTCAGAAACGGTGTAAATCTTTCAACATTTAGATTGGACAAATGTGTAAAAATGTCAGTATCAAAAGAAGAATCGGGTCCTAAGAGGATCTTCATTTCCTTTTAGAAGAGAAACTAAAGGAAATACACTGGAGATGATTGAGGACTTTTTACTCAAAAGTCCAACATTAGCTATGATCGGAAAACACGAATATCCAACTGACAAATTACAGCAGTGCACCAAATCATCATTACAAGTTGCTATGCAAATATTCCCCAAACACAATCCTGAAAAGATTCAGCATTTACTTCAAAGTGTTAGTTTGTTTTGTTTAAATCTGATCTTAGTGTCATATAGCTTCATTTTTTTTGTCCACTTGCAGGCAACAAAAAATAAATTATTCAAATACAACTGATGCAACATCCAAAACCAGGAGTGATCATTTGCATGCGTCGGTCATTTTCACAGCATTCCATTTCCTCGTTGTGGTTTTGTCTTTGAAAGTTAAAATTATCAAAGGGTTCAGCAGACACCTGCTTTGTAGGCTGATTTCTATCATTCTACAGGCAGGAACACGAGTCAGAGGATTACTAGTCAGGCTGAAGTTGATTTTTGTACCTTGCTCTCATTTTGGTATTCCCCAAACTGTCTGGCTTTCACAGTGATCGATTCCTGCGATAAATAGCAGCAGTCAGTCCCCCTGAAGACCACAAGCTTCTTGCAGTTCACAGGAATGTCTGACTGAAATACAAACATAAGGCTTTGTTCTTAGTGAGGAATTACAGATAATTAAGCACAACCCCCAAACCAGTAAATGTATGTTCACTTTGAACAACCTAAACACAGCAGAATTCAGTGTCTTCAGACGGCAAGCAAACCCACTCTATGCTGCCTGGCAGCTTGCAAGACTTGTTTTCATGTGAATCAGCTGTCTTACCAGCCAATCAACAGTTAACACAGCTCTGATACCCGCTGCTCTCTCTTCCACAGAGGTAGGTTTCTTATTTGGGATGTTTCCCTTTTGTGTTGCTTAAAGGCCAAGGTGCACACATGGTGTGAGACTGCTGCATATGAGACGACAATGAGAATTTTCGATATGTACCAGGTGCAATCAAAATTTCTGACAGTTCTCTTTTCTTTGTGCAGCAAACCTCCAGGAGCTCCTAGTACTTGGATTGCTCCCTGATAGTCGTACTCTGACCATTTGACTTTCATGTTCCAGGTCAAATCTGGCAAGTAGGACTGTTTGGGCCAAAATAGATGTGTGTGTTTCCTGTGTGGTGTGAGAAGCAGACTGTCCTGTTGGCTTGCACTCGATCTTCTCCGCTGGACGGCTGGATGATTTAACTGTGCTTAAACGGTTATCATTAGGGATGCTCCTGACCAAACATTTTCCTAGTCAATGAGTTGGGTTTTTTTTGTTACATCAAACCATTAGTGACCTAAGTGTTATATATTCTGGACTTTCTCTTTCAAAAAAGACTCAACAGATCATTCAGTTTCCTGAGAAACATAGAACGTCACAAGTAATATTAGGACTGTGTAAGATTACAGGGAAACAACTGTGATTACAAAGTTTACAAATGTGAATTTTATAAGTGCACACACATACTAAGACACTAGCAAATGTTTAATGTTTTGCAACAAACAGCAGGAAGACTCTTGATGTTCACGGTT